>NC_044033.1:3683623-4382843 GCF_901765095.1 Microcaecilia unicolor
AACTCCGGACTCTGAGAATTGCAGAAATGGGTCTCGACAGGACAGCACCTGGAGCTCAAATACCCATCTCGCCGATGTAATGGCCACCAAAAAGACCGTTTTTTTTAAGGTCACATCCTTCTCCGAAGCTCGCCTAAGCAGCTCGAAGGGTGAACACTGAAGGGCCTTTAAAACTAACCCCAGGTTTCCGGCCGGACAGGGAGCCCGCATGGGAGGATGGAGCCGAAGCACCCCTCTGAGAAACCGTGCCACATCCGGACAAGCAGCCAGAGAGAGGCCAGCGACCTTCCCTCGAAAACATGCTAAGGCGGCCACTTGAACATGCAGGGAATTATAGGTCAAGCCTTTTTGTAAACCATCCTGCAAAAAGTCAAGTATCGGTGAGACAGAAACCCGCATGGGTGTGATCGCTTTAGAAGCACACCAAGCCTCAAATTGGCGCCAAATCCTGGCATAAGCCACGGAAGTGGAACGCTTGCAGGCCTGTAGGAGAGTGGAAATGACTTTACTGGAATAGCCCTCGTCTCTCAATTGTGCCCTCTCAAGAGCCATGCCGTAAGATCAAAGTGGCAGCCGTCCTCCAAGGTTACCGGTCCCTGTGACAACAGATTCAGTACCAGAGGTAACGGCCAGGGAGCCTCCACCAGCATCCGCCGGAGGTCTGCATACCACGGCCTCCTGGGCCAATCCGGGGCAATGAGAACCACCTCTCCTTGATGTAGCCAAATCCGCAGGAGAATTGGCCCTATCAAGGGCCACGGAGGGAACACATACAGGAAGCCCTGAGGCCAGGGTTGAGCCAGAGCATCCAACCCCGCCGAGCGAGGATCTCTCCCATCTGCTGTAAAAGCACGGGACTTTGGCATTTGCACTTGAGGCCATAAGATCCGCTACGGGCGTCCCCCATTTGGCACAGGTCTGCAGGGATACTTCATCTGCAAGTTCCCACTCCGCAGGGGCGATTTGATTCCTGCTTAGATAATCGGCTTGCACGATGCTCTGACCTGCAATGTGAGCTGCTGACAGAAACTGCAGATGTAGCTCGGCCCAGTGGCATATCTGAGCGGCCTTTGTGGCCAGTGCTTGACACTGAGTGCCGCCTTGTCGATTTATGTAGGCCACTGCTGTCGTGTTGTCCGACAGAACTCTGACAGCCAATCCTTCCAGGGTCAATTGAAAGGCCAGAAGAGCCTGAAATATCGCTTTCAACTCCAATCGATTGATGGACCACACCGACTCCTTGGGTGTCCAGAGACCCTGGGCATGCCTTCCCTGGCAATGTGCACCCCAGCCCTTCAGGCTGGCATCTGTTACCACCAGGCACCAATCGAAGCGTGCTAGCGGCATTCCTAGCCGCAGCATGCTGTCTGAGAGCCACCACGCCATACTGAGTCGGGCCACAGGGAGCCCATGGCACCACTTCTAAGGTGGCCGTCATCGACCCCCAACAGCTGGACAATGTCCTAAACTCGCGGGCGAGGCATCCTCAGGAGCAGACGGACCTGGTTCTGAAGCTTGCACCACCTTTGCTCGGGTAGGTATACATACCCTGAGGCTGTGTCGAACCGGACCCCCAAATAGTCTAGAGATTGAGAGGGGATCAGGAGACTTCTGGCTATATTGACGACCCAGCTCATAGATTGCAGTACCGAGACCACTCTGGCTGTAACATGATGACTCTTCTGCAGAGTCCATTCTTGTGCAGCTCCTTGTGACTGTGGGCAAGTCACTTAACCCTCCATTGTCCCAGGTACAAGTATGTAAACCGCTTTGAATGTTGTTGGAAAAACCACAGAAAGGCGGTATATAAGTCCCATTCCCATATGAGGAAAGACTAAAGCTCTTGAGCTTGGAAAAAAGACAGCTGAGGGGAGATATGATAGAGGTACATAAAATATTGAGTGGACTGGAACAGGTAAATGTGAATTGCTTGTTTACTTTTCAAAAACTATTAGGACTAGGGGGCATGCAATGAAGCTACTAAGGGAAAATTAGGTTCTTACCTTGGTAATTTTCTTTCCTTTAGTCATAGCAGATGAAGCCATTACGTATGGGTTATGTCCATCAACCAGCAGGGGAGATAGAGAGCACTCAAACTTTCACAGTGCCCTCTTGGCCAGCTAGCTCCACTGCCTCTTCAGTATTTGAAGCTTCCACAGCAGTATGGCAAACCGCAATGGGAATCACAAGAGCTTTCCTCACAGCGAACGATGGCCCATCACAAGGGCATGAACTCATAAAGGAGGGAATGCACATCCTCCTGGAGGGAATAAACTCATCCTCCTTATTGTATAAGTGGAGGGGAACACACGCGCCTCCTGGAGGGAATCACACATCCTCCCAACACACTGGAGGGAATGAACTCATCCTCCTATTTATAGAACTGGAGGGGAACACACGCGCCTCCTGGAGAGAATCAACACATCCTCCAAAAAAAAACATGCTGGAGGGAATGAACACATCCTCCTAAATTTAAACTGAACATGAATCCTGAAGATTGTTTTCCAACTTTCTCCCAAGGAAGGAACTTCAGGAAATTAGAACAGAACCTGAAAAACAGATTCACAGCATACAGACAATCATACAGGGAGGGCTCATGGCTTCATCTGCTATGACTAAAGGAAAGAAAATTACCAAGGTAAGAACCTAATTTTCCCTTCCTTGTCATCAAGCAGATGAAGCCATTACGTATGGGATGTAACAAAGCAATCCCTAGATAGGATGGGAACAAGCCACACCACGCACTAGCACTTGTGCACCAAAACGCGCATTCTGGAAACTCTTCCTCTGAAAAAGAGGGCAAGAAAATAGGCTGGTTTAAGTGAAAGGCTGAAACCACCTTAGGCATAAAGGAAGGCACGGTCCGAACCGTGACTCCGGACTCTGAAAATTGCAGAAATGGGTCTCTACAGGACAGCGCCTGGAGCTCTGACACCCGTCTCACCGAGGTAATGGCCACCAGAAAAACGGCCTTCAGTGTCAAGTCTTTCTCCGATGCTCGCCGAAGCGGCTCAAAAGGAGATGCCTGCAGGGTTTTCAAAACTAGCCCCAGGTTCCAAGCTGGACAGGGTGCTTGCACTGGAGGTCGGAGCCGAAGCACCCCTCTAAGAAACCGTGCCACATCTGGGTGAGCAGCCAAAGACACGCCTTCCACCTTACCACGAAGGGAGGCCAACGCTGCCACCTGCACCCGCAGGGAATTATAGGCCAAGCCTTTTTGTACACCTTCCTGCAAAAAGTCCAGAATCGGCGAGACAGGAGCCCGCATTGGAACAATGGCTCTGGAAGCACACCAAGACTCAAACAGGCACCAAATCCTGGCATAAGCCACGGAAGTGGACCGCTTGCGGGCTTGCAGGAGAGTGGAAATAACTTTATTGGAATAACCTTTATCCCTCAATTGCGCCCTCTCAATAGCCATGCCGTAAGACCAAAGCGGCCGGCGTCCTCCACGGCTACCGGTCTCTGAGTCAACAGGTTCGGTACCAGAGGTAACGGCAGAGGAGCCTTCAGGAGCATCTGTCGGAGGTCTGCATACCAAGGTCTCCTTGGCCAATCCGGGGCGATGAGGACCACTTCTCCTGGGTGCAGCCGAATCCGCAAGAGCAGGCGCCCTATCAAGGGCCATGGGGGAAACACATAAAGTAGACCCGGAGGCCAGGGTTGAGCCAAGGCATCCAACCCCGCCGAGCGAGGATCTCTCCGTCTGCTGAAGAAGCACGGGACTTTGGTATTGGCACTTGTCGCCATTAGATCCATCACGGGCTTGCCCCATTTGGCACAGATCTGCAGGAATACTTCGTCTGCCAGATTCCATTCTGCTGGATCGATCTCATGCCTGCTCAGATAATCGGCCTGCACATTGCTCTGACCTGCAATATGAGCTGCCGACAGACACTGAAGATGCAGCTCGGCCCAGTGGCAAATCAGTTCGGCCTGCGCAGCTAGTGCTCTGCACCTTGTTCCGCCTTGTCAATTTATATAGGCCACCGTTGTCGTGTTGTCTGACATCACTCTGACAGCCAATCCTTCCAGGGTCACTTGAAAGGCCAGAAGCGCCTGAAACACCGCTTTCAACTCTAGGCAGTTGATGGACCACTCCGACTCCTCGGGTGTCCATAGACCCTGGGCATGCTTCCCTTTGCAGTGTGCGCCCCAGCCCCTCAGGCTGGCATCTGTTACCACTAGGCACCAAACGGGGAGCGTCAGCGGCATTCCTCGCCGCAGCATGCTGTCCGAGAGCCACCACTCCATGCTGAGACGGGCCGCAGGGAGCCAAGTAAGTCTGCATTGGTAATCCTGAGAAATAGGAGACCATCTCCGGAGTAGGGAATACTGTAGAGGTCTCAGGTGCGCTCTCGCCCAGGGTACCACTTCCATCGTGGCTGTCATCGATCCCAGCAGCTGGACAATGTCCCAAGCTCGCGGGCGGGGCATCCTCAGGAGCAGACGGACCGGATTCTGAAGCTTGCACCACCTTAGCTCGGGTAGGAACACATAGCCCGAGACTGTGTCGAACCTGGCCCCCAAAAACTCTAGAGATTGTGAAGGGGACAGGTGACTTTTGGCCATATTGACGACCCAGCCTAGAGATTGCAGTACTGAGACCACTCTGGCTGTAGCTTGTAAGCTCTCTGTTGCAGAATCTGCTCTGATGAGCCAGTCGTCTAGGTACGGTTGAACCCTGATACCTTCTCGCCTGAGAAAAGCAGCTACTACCACCATTACCTTCGAAAAGGTTCGGGGAGCTGTGGCGAGGCCAAAAGGCAAGGCCCTGAACTGGAAATGTTTTCCCAACACCGCAAACCTCAGAAACTTCTGGTGCGGGGGCCAAATCGGTATGTGCAAGTAAGCTTCTTTCAGGTCTAGAGACGTGAGAAACTCTCCTGGCTGAACCGCCGCAATGACGGAGCGCAGGGATTCCATGTGGAAATGCCGCACTCTCAGGGACTTGTTCACTTCTTTTACGTCCAGAATAGGGCGAAAGGACCCACCTTTTCGCGGCACCACAAAGTAGATGGAGTATCGGCCGCAGCCTTGCTCGATGGGAGGCACCGGGGTCACTGCCCCTAACTGAATCAGACCTTGTAAAGTCTCCTCCACCGCCGCCCGTTTGACGGCAGAACCGCATCGGGACTCCACAAACACGTCTCTTACTGGGACGTTGAATTCTATTCTGTATCCATCTCTGATCAGGTCCAGAACCCACTGATCTGAGGAAATCTTGGCCCACTCCTCGACAAAGAGGGAAAGCCGTCCTCCGATGACAGGCATCGAGGAGAGGGCCGGCGCACCATCATTGAGAGGGTCGCCCCTGAACTCCTGGTCTTGAGCCACCGGCTGCGGAACGCTTGTCCGAGCGAAAGGAGTTCCTCTGCTGACCACGGGCACGTGAAGTGAACCCAGAAGAACGCCCCGGGCGGTACCTTCTAGCTTCACGGAAGCGAGGTCTGTCCGAGGAGTGGACCGCCTGGCCCTTAGAGGAAGGCCTCTGCCTATCTTCGGGCAAGCGCTGGGGTTTTGGATCACCCAGGCCTTTCACAATTTTCTCTAACTCCTCACCAAATAGGAGAAGTCCTTGAAAAGGCAACTTCACCAACCTTTGCTTAGAGGCCATGTCCGCTGCCCAGTGTCGTAGCCACAGACGACGGCGAGCTGCCACTGCTACTGCCATTTGTTTAGCCGAAGCTCTGACAAGGTCATAAAGGGCATCAGCCAGAAAGGACAAGGCCACCTCCATCCGCGGAGCCACATCCAAGAAGGGCTCCGCTCCATCTCCGGGCTGAGCCACTGCCTGTTGCAGCCAAGCTAGGCAGGCTCTCACAGCATAACAGCTGCATGCAGACGCCCGAACAGTGAGACCTGCAATTTCAAAGGACCGTTTCAACGCTGTTTCCAGCCTATGGTCTTGAACGTCCTTCAGGGCAACACCTCCTTCAACAGGGAGGGTAGTTCTCTTTGTCACCGCAGTGACTAGGGCATCCACTGTAGGCATTTGAAAACGAGCCATATGTCCCTCACGCAGAGGGTATAACTGCCCCATAGCCCTGGAAACTCTCAAAGGTCCCTCGGGGTCAGCCCACTGAGCCGAAACAAGCTCTAGGATGGAGTCATGCAAAGGGAAGGCCCGAGCAGCTTTCTTGGTACTAGCCATCCTGGGATTACCCGAGGAGGCCATGCCACTGTCAGGATCTTCAATCGAGAGGGCCTGCAGGGTATCTGAAATAAGCGCTGGCAGCTCATCACGGTGGAAAATCCTCACTGCGGAGGGATCACCCAGATCCTGTGGTAAATCCGCACCTGACTCTGGTTCCTCAGACCAAGAACGTCTGTCAGAGTTCTCCGAATCCTCACACCCCGACCACGGGGGGGAAAAAGGTGCACCACAATCTGAAGGGGAATTAACCCTTCTGCGCTTATCTTTAGGCCAAGCATCCGGGAAAAAAGCCTCACTGGGCAGTCCCAGGCCAGAATCCATCAGCGGGGCAATCAGAGGAGCCTCAGGCGACCCTTGAGGAAGGGCTCTTTTCATCATGTATGCTTTATGCAGCAAAAGCACAAAATCCGGGGAGAAAATCTCACCCTGGGCACCCAAATCCTGTCCGGTGCTAGCCACTCCTGAAATAACCTCATCTCGAGGTGCCCCACCCGGCTCAGGTCTCTCCGTGTCCACGGAGGCCGCGCCATGCGGTGTAAGCAAAATGGCGCCCGCTGCCAGCTCAGAGCGGGAAGAAACATCGCTCGCCATGCTCGGGCCGGCTCCTACGCCAATACAGCACGATTTACAGAGCCCTGCTGCTGATTTGCGCTTGCCACAAGTGGAACAGCGCTTTACATTGTCCGCAGCCATCGCCGAAAAACGGCGGTAAAATCCAAAATGGCGGTTCGCACCAAAATCGCCCCGATCGCGGGCCCACCCTGGAGGAGTTGGAAAACACTCTTACCTCAAAGGATCTAGTGTACAACTACGATCCTGCTGAAAATCAGGTCAAAAACCTCTGTTCCAGCGTCTCTGCGTTTAAAAACGCGACGCAACTTTTTTTTTTTTTAAGCTGTGAGGAAAGCAGAGGTATTGAAGACTCCGGAGGCTCAGATGAGTGGGAAAGGCAGGGAAAGGGCGAACCTATATGCCTGCATCCACTGTTGGTGGGTAAGGACAGGGAAAACAAGGCAATATGTCCACATCCACAAAGGTATGGGTAAGGCAGGGAAAGGGCTAACCTATGTGCCTTTAAAGTGAAGCTGCTATAGCCTCCAACACCCCGGTTAACAACTGGCAAGCCAGGAACCACCTCCCGGCAGATTTTTCTGGAGCTCGAACAAGCTGCAGCCACCCTGCTAAGGGAGATAGAGAATACTGAAGAGGCAGTGGAGCTAGCTGGCCAAGAGGGCACTGTGAAAGATTGAGTGCTCTCTATCTCCCCTGCTGGTTGATGGACATAACCCATACATAATGGCTTCATCTGCTTGATGACAAGGAAGTAGTAAATTTAAAACAAACGGAGAAAATATTTCTACACTCAATGTGTAATTAAACTCTGGAATTCATTGCCAGAGAATGTGGTAAAACCAGTTAGCTTAGCAGGATTTAAAAATTTCCAAAACAAAAAGTCCATAAGCCATTATTAAGAAGGACTAGGGAAAATCCACTGCATATTCTAGGAAAGCAACATAAAATCTGTTTTACTGTTTTGGCATCTTGCCAGGTACTTGTGACCTGGATTGGCCAGTGTTGGAAACAGGATACTGGGCTTAAGGGACCTTCGGTCTGTCCCAGTAGGCAAACACTTATATTCTTAATTTAATTTTTTTCAGGGAAGAAATTGTGTACAAAGGCAGAAGAAATAAAATGGCAGGGGACAAAAACTGCTTTACACTCACTATAAGAAATACTACAAAAAATGCGATATCCAATCATAATAATTCATTAAAAGAGCCAGGTTTGTTTTTGAAACTAATGTTTGCGTTCTTGTTTTCTGGCTTTTTCCCATAAAAGATTAATATGTTGTTATTTCACTTTCAGGTGGTTTCCCAAATGGTAATTCCCCTTTAATTTTTCCACACAATAGCTCTCAGTCCAAATCAAGAGCTTCAACATGTCAGTAAATGGGCAAATCAGATTTAAAATATATATATTTTTTCATATTATTTTTAGGTTTGTAAAATATGACAAAAACCCTTTAAAAATTCAATGCTAGCAGTTTAATATTTTCTGCTGTACCTGAGTGAATGAGACAGACATGTCATTCTTCTCTATGATGTGACCTTCACCATTATATCTTCCAACATTGTTCTCTCGCAGCTTTCAGATTGGAAAAACAGAAGATAAATCATTGTTAAAAAAAATTTGCAATCATTTCTATCATCGAGTCTTATGGCATTAATGCTGACAATTACAAGAGATATAAGAATTTTTTGTGGTGTGACATTCCCTATGACCTTTTCTTAATTGAATGTGTGATACATTATCCAATGTGACCCATCAGCCAAAATAATTCTCACACACTGACATATCAGATGGTTTCAAATGTTAGCAACTATTGCCCTCAGCATCATGCAGTTAAAGCTAAACATCTTTTACAATTACATATTTATGCTATAACAAATTACTAAATACCCAAGACAGAATATCATATTCTTACAGTATTTCTGATTTCATTTTTGACTGCGGCAACTTAATCAGTTAAGCCGATATTCAGTGCTAACTGGTTAAGTGTTTAGCGGTTAAAGATAGGCCTGATATTGAAGTGACCTTTTTAAACTGCTAAACATGGCCAGTTTGGTGCGGAATATAGCCGGTTAGTGGCTAGTTGCAAATCTTCAGTAGGAGATAACCAGTAATCTCCTGCTGAATATCCACAGTCAGGCGCTAAAACACTTTAACAGGCCAGGAGCCGTTCCTGAATATTGGCCAGTTAAGTGGTTAGTGCAGTGGAATTTGATCCTGGGGAACTGAGTTCGATTCCCACTGCAGCTCCTTGTGAATCTGGGCAAGTCACTTAACTCTCCATTGCCCCTGGTACAAAATAAATACCTGAATAATTGTAAACCGCTTTGAATGTAGTTGCAAAAACCTCAGAAAGGCGGTATATCAAGTCCCAGTTCCCTTTCCCCATTTAAGCAATGAAAAAGATTCCAGTACCACTGGTGTTAACTTTGTTTCCAGAATGTCAGTCTTCTTTACTTCCTTAATTTCTCTGCCTTGGGAATTAGAACGGCGGGTTGTGTTCTTTAATGTTCGTCCAGGAGAACGAGATCTGGATCGGCTTCTGCGGCGGGAAGGAGAGCTTGATCCAGAGTGTCTCTTCTTGCTTCTAAATGAGGATATACACTAAACAGAAAAATCAGCAAAATTAAGTTGAATTTATAACCATATACAACATTATATAATAAGGAAAGTTGAAAATACTGAATATTTACCCAGCAGAGCCACCAAGTACTAACAAAATTATCTTCAAAGGTATTCATTCACTTATTTTGCTGCCATAAAGCAGCTGAAGAAATAGCATCTTGAGCTGGCTGACAAATAACATTTCCCGAGTCAGACCTGCGTTTGATTCTTCTGCTCCTCAGGGCATTTGGACCTAGAAATACTGCAAAGGAAATATTCACAATCCCTGACAGAAGGAAGTTATCCTTCAACAGTCAGTAGAACCTTCCAGCCGGATTTAAGCCCATGGTTACATGCTAGATGGAATTTGGGTTTGAGGCCCTGGCCAAGCATAGTAGCTTTGCTGGTCTGGGGTCTATACAAGCATGAACCATTCTGTTATAACAATATGGATACTACAGCCTGTGGCCTGAATATATCTGTAACCATCAGAACCCAGCTTTTCTACAAAGGAAAATTACTACTGGGCGTACTAAGATGACTTCATCCAAGGACATATTATTTGTTTCAAACTAGCCCAGTTATCTCCTGGGAAGAATGAAGGAGAGAGACACAGATGGCTCCAGGAGTATGGGATCCAGCAGGGAGGACATTATTACACAGTCTATGATTGGTCCTCAGGTATCATCTGACCCTTGGATGGCAATGTTGGAGTGAAGGCGAACAGAAAGAAGGCCAGAAGATTTGCTGGAGGTTAGAAGGCTCTGAGAGAGAGAGAGAGAGAGAGACTGATTTCCTACAGAGTGAACTAAATACCTTGTAACAAAAACGTTAGCTCAACTACGATACACACCCTACTACTACTACTACTACTACTACTATTTAGCATTTCTATAGCGCTACAAGGCGTACGCAGCGCTGCACAAACATAGAAGACAGTCCCTGCTCAAAGAGCTTACAATCACCCTCCCTAAAGACTGTGCCATCTGTATCCAGAATACCAACCTTGGACTTTATTCCTGGACTGAGAGACTCGCTGGGGGCTTCAGCTTGAGTCTCAGAGGAGGAAACCACTTCTTTACCATTGGAAGTCTGCCACAGACGGCAAGGTGAGATAACTGGATATACTACCTAAGGTCAGAGGGATAGTTAGTCCACGGCTTTGTCTGTGACAGACTGGTTGTAAGGATTGGTCAGTGAATCACCTGCTACTAAGTGTGTAATTTGCATAAGACCTATTGTGTAAGTTCTCATAATATCATTGGGATATCAGTATTGTGATTAGTGTGTGATCACTCATTTAGATAGTCTGTTTGGGTAATCATATATCTTTGTATATATACATTGGTAATAATCTATTTTTGGTACAAGCTATTTTTGTAATCTGCTTTGCAATTTGCCACATATATATAACTTCTATTTTTCTATTCATAATCAAACATATAAACGGCAAGTGACCGACTCACCTGCAAATGCGCAGTACAGTCACTTAGAACGCTAAGAGTGTAGAAGTCCAAGCCCCACCTCCACCAGCAGTACAGCCCAATAGGGAGGAGGGCTTGGACATGGGCGTGGAAATCAGAGGAGGAGGGAGCAGGGAGGGAAGGAGGGGGCGGAACTGAGGGAAACACACTGGGGAGAGGGCAGGGGAGAGAGCAGGGTTGGTGGACCCGGGGGGGGGGGGGGCATAGGAAAACAAAAAACTAGCCCGTTGTTACGGGCTTAACGGCTAGTAAACAATATATATTCCATCTGTGGCATTGTTTCTTTCATAAGTACAGCTAGCTAGCATAAGGGCCAAAGAGGTACGCATCCCCTAGAAATGAGTCCAGAATAATTGCTATTTAGTAGTGTTCTGTCAGCTAAGTACCTCAGGATTTATATATTAGAAGTTTATCCTTCTTATATACCCCTACAGAATCACAGATGTGACAAACTTCAACTAGACCAGGGAACGGGGAGAGAGGAAGAGGACGAGAGGTTATAAAGCATAAAGCAAAGGGGATCTTGATAGTGTGAAAGCACAAAATCTTATTTTTGAGCAAAGGTTGTGTTGTAGATTTTGGTACTACAAATGTGTCTTACACTTTTTTTTTTTTTTTTAATGGTGTACTTTTTTTTTTTTTCTGAAAATTACAAATAAGAAAAAAATGGTTTTAAACTTATCTTTACATTTCTGATAGTTTCCCTATGCACTATTCTAGCAAAAGCTCACCTTAATGTCACTCTCTTTCAGTTCAAGCTCAGTTCCATCCTTGTACTTAACAGTGTAGCGGTCAGTGATATTGTCAAAACTCACTACTTGCACTTCATAATAAAGGCTACTCCCCGGCCAACGACCCATCACCAGTTCATTATCTGCAAACTTCTGGCTAGGCATTTTCAGAAGTTGTTCCTAGTGAAAGAGAAAAACAGAGTCAGTTAAAGAGAAATCTCCAATGGTTCAGCAGAATCCCAGTAACCCAAATCCAATGCTGCTCAAACTTTTTCCGGTCACAACTCTATGATAGCAGCCACAGTGAGACCCGTGACCCCACCAAGACGTACCATAATAATAAACCTATCCAATGCTCATTTGGGAAACACTAACTTGGCATACCAGATGGGCCAGTTTTATCTTTTTCTGCTATTTTTTCACTATGTTACTGTGTAACTGTTGACATTTATTGGTTGCCTCTTGTCATTTGGTAAAGCAAAGTTACTCACCCGTAGCAGGTGCTCTCCGAGAACAGCAGGACAAGTATTCTCACATGTGGGCGACATCCCTGATGGAGCCCAGAACAGCTGTCCAGCGTTTTACAACTTCTAGAAGCCTTGGCAGGCCCCTATTGCTCATGCATGAGTGCCCTCCCACCTGCCCGACTCACATGGGACCCACAGCTGGAAAAAACACAAAGAATGCAACTCCTAGAGGAGGTAGAAGGGTATATGAGAATACTTGCCCTGCTGTCCTTGGAGAACACCTACTATAGGTGAGTAACTTCACTTTCTCCAAGGACAGACAGGACAGTCTTCTCACGTGTGGGAATTCCTAGCTACCAGGCTCACCGAAAACAACAAACATGGTCAAACCACAGCAACAGCAATGCCAACAAAACCAATAACACCACCACCAACAACAAAAAAGGCCTGTTGTAAAGGTGTAGTCTGGAATAGAAAAAAATGGGCCTAGGAGGATGGAATTGGATTCTAGACTCCAAACAAATTCTACAAACTGTCTGAACAAACCTAGACTTGTCAGGTATTCGGCTCAAGGTAGTAGTGAAATATGAATGTGCAGAATGATGACCAAATTGTAGCTTTGCAAATCTCTTCAATGGAGGCTGATCTGAAGTAGGCTACCGACGCATCCACAGCTCTGAGCCATGACATGACCCTCTAGAGTCAGCCCAGCCTAGGCATAAGTAAAGGAGATACAGTCTGCTGGCCAACTGGATAAAGTGTTTACCAACAGCAGCCCCCATCCTATTTGGGTCAAAAGAAACAAAACGCTGGGTGGTTTACGGGCTTTAGTCCACTCCTGACAGAAGGCTAAGGCTCTCTTGCAGTCCAAAGTGTATAGTGTGCTTTCAACAGGATGAGCATGAGGTTCTGGGAAAAATGCTGGTAGAACAATCGACTGGTTAAGATGGAACTCCCAACAGTACCTTGGGACGAATGCAGAGAACTGCTGTGTTATGATGAAATCTTATGTAAAGTGGATCATCTACTAGGGCCTGAAACTCAATGACACTATGAGCTGAAGTGACCGCGACCAAAAATTATACCTTCCAGGTTAGGTACATCAGATGACAAGAACCAATGTGGCTCAGGAGGCGTGTTCATCAGATGGGTGAGGACAACATTCAGGAGGGCGTTGACAGAAGCAAACCTCTCATAAAATGAATTAGAGGCTGTATAGAGACTATACAGCGATGGTAAGCACCAATTGTACTGAGATGAAGCCTTACAGAATTGGTTTTTAGATCAGACTCAGAGAAGGTACTCAAGCAGTTTTTGTGCCTGGCAAGAGAAAGGATCTTGGGCCTTACCCTCACAACGGACGGCAAACCTCAAAGTATAGAAACACCACTTAGTGGAATCTTTCCTGGAAGTCAGCAAGATCTTGGAGACATCCTCAGGCAGTTAAAGGAAGGCAAATTCTATGCTCTCAACATCCAGGCTGCATGCGGAGGGTCGGAAAATATTCTGATCAACAAGGTTCTTTGGAGGAAAACTCCAGAAAGAGCCAAATCTGCTCTGGCCAATAAAGTGCAATACAGATCATGGTTCCCCAGTCCTACTTGAGTTTCAGCAGAGTCTTCCCTATCAGGGGTATTGGCGGATATGCACACAGAAGGTATTTGATGCCAGCCTATCATGTGATCTGAGTCTGGAACAGTACTGAGGGATTTTGTTGTTGAAATTAATGGCAAACAGGTCCACCGAGGGGGAGCCCCACATTCAGATCTTGTGGGCAACACTGATACTGAGAAACCACTTGTGCAGTTGAATCACCCTGCTCAGTCTGTCTACCAGACTGTCTTTTCCTGCCAGGTATGTGGCTCTGAGCACCATGTCATGACTGGTAGCCTACTGCCACATAACGACGGCCTTCTGACACAACAGGTAGGATGGTCCAAAACTCCCGTAAAATAAAATGAAAACCACAGAAAGGGCGGAAGATGAATCAAAACAGACCAGAAAAGGACCATACATAGTAACATAGTAAATGACGGCAGAAAAAGACTTGGTCCATCCAGTCTGCCCAACAAGATAAACTCATATGTGCTACTTTTTGTGTATACCCTACTTTGATATGTACCTGTCCTCTTCAGGGCACAGACCATATAAGTCTGTCCAGCACTATCCCCGCCTCCCAACCACCAGCCCCGCCTCCCACCACTGGCTCTGGCACAGACCGTATAAGTCTGCCCAGCACTATCCTCGCCTCCCACCACCGGCTGGCTCTGCCACCCAATCTCGGCTAAGCTCCTTAGGATCCATTCCTTCTGAATAGGATTCCTTTATGTTTATCCCACGCGTGTTTGAATTCTGTTACCGTTTTCATTTCCACCACCTCCCGCGGGAGGGCATTCCAAGCATCCACTACTCTCTCCGTGAAAAAATACTTCCTGACATTTTTCTTGAGTCTGCCCCCTTTCAATCTCATTTCATGTCCTCTCGTTCTACCGCCTTCGCACCTCCGGAAAAGGTTTGTTTGCGGATTAATACTTTTCAAATATTTGAACGTCTGTATCATATCACCCCTGTTTCTCCTTTCTTCCAGAGTATACATGTTCAGGTCATCAAGTCTCTCCTCATACGTCTTGTAACGCAAATCCCATACCATTCTCGTAGCTTTTCTTTGCACCGCTTCAATTCTTTTTACATCCTTCGCAAGGTACGGCCTCCAAAACTGAACACAATACTCTAGGTGGGGCCTCACCAACGACTTATACAGGGGCATCAACACCTCCTTTCTTCTGCTGGTCACACCTCTCTCTATACAGCCTAACAACCTTCTAGCTACGGCCACCGCCTTGTCACACTGTTTCGTCGCCTTCAGATCCTCAGATACTATCACCCCAAGATCCCTCTCCCCGTCCGTACCTATCAGATTCTCCCCGCCTAACACATACATCTCCAGAGGGTTTCTATTCCCTAAGTGCATCACTTTGCATTTCTTCGCATTGAATTTTAATTGCCAAACCTTAGACCATTCTTCTAGCTTCCTCAGATCCTTTTTCATGTTTTCCACTCCCTCCCGGGTGTCCACTCTGTTGCAGATCTTAGTATCATCCGCAAATAGGCAAACTTTACCTTGTAACCCTTCGGCAATGTCACTCACAAATATATTGAACAGAATCGGTCCCAGCACCGATCCCTGAGGCACGCCACTACTCACCTTTCCCTCCTCCGAACAAACTCCATTCACCACCACCCTCTGGCTTCTGTCCGTCAACCAGTTCCTAATCCAGTTCACCACTTCGGGTCCTATCTTCAGCCCATCTAGTTTATTTAAGAGCCTCCTGTGGGGAACCGTGTCAAAAGCTTTGCTGAAATCTAAGTAGATTACGTCCGTAGCTCGTCCCTGATTCAATTCTCCTGTCACCCAATCAAAAAACTCAATGAGATTCGTTTGGCACTATTTTCCTTTGGTAAAACCATGTTGTCTCAGATCTTGCAACTTATTGGCTTCCAGGAAATTCACTATCCTTTCCTTCAGCATCACTTCCATTATTTTTCCAATAATCGAAGTGAGGCTTACCGGCCTGTAGTTTCCAGCTTCTTCCCTATCACCACTCTTGTGAAGAGGGACCACCTCCGCTGTTCTCCAACCCTTCGGAACCTCTCCCGTCTGCAAGGATATGTTAAACTAATCTTTAAGAGGACCCGCCAGAACCTCTCTGAGCTCCCTCAATATCCTGGGGTGGATCCCATCCGGTCCCATGGCTTTATCTACCTTTAGCTTTTCAAGCTGTTCATACACACTCTCTTCCGTGAACGGTGCTCTATCCACTTCAATCTCATTTATACTTTTTGCAGTCCATCGCGGTCCTTCTCCAGGATTTTCTTCTGTGAAAACAGAACAAAAGTATCTATTTAGCAAATTTGCTTTTTCTTCATCATTATCCACATAGCGGTTCGCAGTATCTTTTAGTCTCACAATTCCCTTTTTAGTCATTCTCCTTTCACTTATATACCTGAAGAAATTTTTGTCATCCCTCCTTACATTTCTAGCCATTTGTTCTTCCGCTTGCGCTTTCACCAGACGTATCTCTGTCTTGGCTTCTTTCAGTTTCATCCTGTATTCCTCCTCATGTTCCTTTTCTTTAGTTTTTGTGTATTTCTGGAACGCCAACTCTTTAGCCTTTATTTTCTCAGGCACTTGCTTGGAGAACCATATCGGTTTCCTTTTTCTCTTGCTTTTATTTACTTTCCTTACATAAAGGTTCGTGGCCTTATTTATAGCTTCTTTCAGCCTGGACCACTGTCCTTCCACTTCTCATATTTCCTCCCAGCCCATCATCTCCTTCCTCAGGTATTCCCCCATTTTACTAAAGTCAGCACGCTTGAAATCCAGAACTTTGAGTTTTGAGTGGCCGCTCTCCACTTTAGCTGTAATATCAAACCAAACCGTTTGATGGTCACTGTTGCCCAGGTGGGCACCCACTCGGATATTTGACACGCTATCCCCATTTGTGAGCACCAGATCCAGCGTCGCTCCCTCCCTCGTGGGTTCCGTCACCATTTGTCTGAGCAAACCGCTTTGTAAAGCATCCACGATCTCTCTACTTCTTTCCGATTCCGCAGACGGAACCTTCCAATCTACATCCGGCAGATTGAAATCTCCCAGCAACAGCACCTCTCTCTTGTTTCCCAACTTTTGAATATCTGCGATCAAGTCTTCATCTAGTTCCTCCAATTGTTTCGGAGGTCTGTAGACAACACCCACGTGTATAGAGGTTCTATCCTCTCTTTTTAAGGTGATCCATATCGCTTCTTCCTTTCCCCATGTCCCTGTCATTTCGGTCGCCGTGATATCATTTCTCACATATAGAGCTACTCCTCCACCTTTACGACTCTCTTTATCCTTCTTAAACAGATTATAGCCTGGTATGTTTGCATCCCATTCATGCGAACCATTTAGCCACGTCTCCGTGATTGCAACAATGTCTAAGTCTGCCTCCAACATCAGGGCTTGAAGGTCATGAACTTTATTACTTAGACTGCGAGCATTTGTGGCCATCGCTTTCCATGTACATTTCCTGGTATGTGCTTCAACATTTGTGATTTGGGGTTGTCTTTTCTCTTTGGGTACCTTCATATCCTTTTGTTCCAACTTCATTTCTTTCTCTTCTGCCTCAGTTCTATTTTCAGGATCATAACCATGCTGTAATGGAGCAAAAAAATTCTGTAGGGGCAACATTTGTGAGGGCGGATGCCTCTGTTGCACATAGTGAAGTCTTCCTGAGCCTACTGTGAACCATCTATTCCTAGGTGGTTTTATCCTTGGAGGCAGTGGTGTGAAATTGGCTTGATTCTGTGCTGCATGGTTTTGTGTAGACCATAGGGAGTAAGAGCACCAGAAAAGTTTATTGGGACCCTACACGGTCCGTGTTTCAGCCAACAGGCCTTCCTCAGGGGTCCTGAATCTGACGTTTACAGATGCACCTCCGAGATACTCATGAAACGAAAAGCAAAATATGCTGGTGCTGTCTGGTAGCGGGCATAGGCGTATATGCTAGTAAGAAGGATCTCATAACTCCCCCCCCCACCACCACCACCACCACCAGCAGCACCACTACCTGCTTGCTAAGATACTAGATTGCAACCTGATTGTCTGTTTGAATGAGAACAATTTGGTTCAAAATCCAATCTCTGAAGGACTTTAGAGCATTCCATAACTCCAGGAGACTGATGTGAAGCTGACTCTCCTGAGCATACCAGAGTCCCTGGGGGTGAAGCCCATCTACATGAGCACCCTATCTCAGGTTGGATGCATCTGTGGTCAGAATTTTCTGAGGAGAAATCTGGAATAGAAGTATCCAAGTCAAATTGGTCTGAACTGTCCACTAGAGGAGAGATTGTTTCAACTCTGGGATGACCAAGATGGCATTCCTGAGATTTCCTGTGGCCTGACACCACTGGGAAACCAGGATCCACTGGGCATCTTGCAAATGAACTCATACCACCAGTGAGACATGCACATTGGAGGCCAAGAGGCCTAGCAACATCTGCCAAGCTGTCACCTGCTGGCTGCTGCCAATCTGGTGAGTGATGCAAAAGAGTGCATCCATCCTCACTTGAGAAGGGTTGGCCCAAGCGTCAACTGTGTCTAGCAGGGCTCTTATGTACTCCAATTGCTGGTTTTGGAGCAGGTGGGACTGAGTAGCTGATGACAAAGCCAAGTAGCTCCAACACTCAAATACCCAAATAGCTTTCTGCGTTGATTCTTGAGCACCTTCTCTTGATGTGCTCTCAACCAGCCACCTGTCTAAGCAGGAGAACACGTGCACTCCCAGTCTGTGTAGCAATGCTGCAACTACTACAAAACATTTTGTAAAGACTCTTGGGTGGACCCAAGGCCAAACGGCAGAACACGATACTGGACCCTACTCAAAATCTGAGATACATTCCAATCGCAGGAAGTATCTGGATGTGGGTGTAAGCCCCCTTTAAGTCCAGAAAGCATAGCCAATCTTGTTCGGAACCATGGGAAGAAGATGCCCAGGGAAATCCTGAACTTTTCATGGCCCTTAATTCTAGGATGGGACAAAATCCCCCCAATCATTTTGGGCACAAGAAAGTACTTGGAATACAATCCCATTCCCTTCTTCCCCTAGTGGAATGGGTTTGACTGCATGGGCCTTTAGAAGGGAAGAGTTCCTCTGCAAGCACTTCCTGGTGCTGAGAGCTGTTCTTGGATGCTCTGGGTGGACAATTTGGAGGCGACTGATGCAAAATTAAGGGGTAACCATCCCGGATAATTTGAAGAATCCACTGGTCCAAGGTTACAAGCCATGGAAAAATGAGAATGAGAGAGAGAATATGAGAGAGAGAGAGAGAATGAGAGAGAATCTCTGAACAGAAATACTCGCAAAAAAATGCATTTTCATTACTCCGTAGAGGAAGTGAAACTGCAGGTCTCATGTAAGTCAGGAAGGCACTTGCATGTGCGCAGTGGGGGCCTACCAAAGGCTTCTAGAAGTTATAGAATGCTGGCCAGCGACCACACTAGGGCTTCACTGGGGACACCACCCATATTTGAGAAGTCCTTGCATGTCCTTGGAGAAGTATTTTAAAAATCTGTCATCCAGACTGAAGTAAGCAAAACTGTCTTAGCAAATAACAGTTATGTTAAGATGCAGGTATTACCTGGAATTTTTATGCCATTTTGAAAGCAAGTGCAATGTGCCAACGGTGACACAAAGTAACGTTAAGGTTTTTTTGTTTTTATAATTTATAAAATACAAACTGAACTGGACAGAAATATGCAGCATTTGATTAGAAGAAACAGACATAGCTCTAAAGCATTCAAATAATTTGCAGGATTAAAGGATCACTTGGTTTGCCTAGTGCAACCTGTATTTTATTTGAAATATCTTTATTGAGTTCATCCATAAATAACAGAACCATAATTAATGCTGTCACCACAGCAAAGACAAAAACAAACAGTAATAATGGCAACACCACTTTTTCTGTTTTCACTCCTCCCCCCCCCCACTAACCCCAGATTCCTTCCACCACACCCCATACTCCTCCAAACCCCAAGCACTGCTTCTGAACAAATATGGCCCTAGGTCAGTGATGGCGAACCTTTCAGAGACCGAGTGCCCAAACAGCAACCCAAAATCTAATTATGGGCGGGGTCACCACATATGACTCGACCCCTATGATAGCCACACCCTTTACACCAGCCATGGCGCATATAAACAGACATCACTGAAAATATTATACTAGTATAGGAGAAAAAAATAACATGATTTTCTTTCATTATAAATCATTTCTACAAGCTGTTACAGCTCCAGTATACCCAGGGCAAAATAAGACAACAGATGTAAATTTTCAAATTGGACATATTCCAAACACTAAAATGAAAATAAAATGATTTTTTCTACCTTTGTTGTCTGGTGATTTTGTTTTTCTATCCATATTGGTCCTAGTCGCTGATTCTGCTGCTCTCTATCTGTTCTCTTAACTCCATTTCCAGGGTTTCCTTTCCATTTATTTCTTTACTTTCCTCCTTTCTTCTTCATTTCTTACCCTCCATCCATGTCCAGCCACCCTCCTCTCCCCCCTGCCCTCCCACCCAGCATCAGGCCGCCCTCCCACCCACCACCCAGCCGCCCTCTCACCCAGCACGCAGCAGCATCCAGCATCAGGCCTCCCTCCCACCCACCCACACACCCAGCACCAGGCCTCCCACCCACCGAGCACGCAGCAGCAGCACCCAGCATCAGGCCTCCCTCCCACCATAGGTTCGCCATCACTGCCCTAGGTATTCTAAATCTGTATTAAGTCCATGACTCACATAGAAGCTTATGCTACCAAGCAGAAACAAAATCCGCCCATCAACACGCCAGGGTATTCAATAAAGCGGAGCGCACCCTCATTGTTAATGTACGAAGGTAGGGGGTCCCACATTTTCACAAACTGCTTCGTGGCCCCTAGTATTGACATCCATTCCATTCCCAATAATTCATGCATCGCCCCTGTATAAGTTGTTGGTGAGGCCCCACCTGGAATATTGTGTTCAGTTTTGGAGGCCATATCTTGCTAAGGATGTAAAAAGAATTGAAGCGGTGCAAAGAAAAGCTACAAGAATGGTATGGGCGTTACAAGAAGTATGAGACTTGCTGATCTGAATATACCTTAGAGGAAAAGAGAAACAGGGGTGATATGATGCAGACGTTCAAATATTTGAAAGGTATTAATCCGCAAACGAACCTTTTCCGTGGATGAGAAGGCAGAAGAACTAGAGGACACAAAATGAGATTGAAGGGGGGCAGACTCAAGAAAAATGTAAGGAAGTATTTTTTCACTGAGAGTGTGGTGGATACTTGGAATGCCCTCCCGTGGGAGGTGGTGGTGATGAAAACTGTGATTTCAAACATGTGTGGGATAAACATAAAGGAATCCTGTTCAGAAGGAAGGGATCCTCAGCAGCTTAGCCAAGATTGGGTGGCAGACCCGGTGGTGGGAGGCGGGGCAGACTTCTACGGTCTGTGCCCTGAAAATGGCAGATACAAATCAAGGTAAGGTATACACAAAAAGTAGCACATATATCTTGTTGGGCAGACTGGATGGACCGTGCAGGTCGTTTTCTGCCATCTGTTAGTGATATGCAATTTATCCTTAAAATCGAGCGTGGTACCGGAAGATTGGAGGGTGGCCAATGTAACGCCAATTTTCAAAAAAGGTTCCAGGGGAGATCCGGGAAATTATAGACCGGTGAGTCTGACGTCGGTGCCGGGGAAAATGGTAGAGGCTATTATTAAAAACAAAATTACAGAGCACATCCAAGGACATGGATTACTGAGACCAAATCAGCACGGCTTTTGTGTGGGGAAATCTTGCCTGACCAATTTACTTCAATTCTTTGAAGGAGTAAACAAACATGTGGACCAAGGGAAGCCGGTTGATATTGTGTATCTGGATTTTCAAAAGGCGTTTGACAAGGTACCTCATGAAAGGCTACAGAGGAAATTGGAGGGTCATGGGATAAGAGGAAATGTCCTATTTTGGATTAAAAACTGGTTGAAGGATAGGAAACAGAGAGTGGGGTTAAATGGGCAGTATTCACAATGGAGAGGGGTAGTTAGTGGGGTTCCTCAGGGGTCTGTGCTAGGACCACTGCTTTTTAATATATTTATAAATGATTTAGAGATGGGAGTAACTAGCGAAGTAATTAAATTTGCTGATGACACAAAGTTATTCAAAGTCATTAACTCGTGACAGGATTGTGAAAAATTACGAGAGGACTTTACGCGACTGGGAGGCTAAATGGCAGATGATGGCAGATGACATTTAATGTGAGCAAGTGCAAGGTGATGCATGTAGGAAAAAGAACCCGAATTATAGCTACGTCATGCAAGGTTCCACGTTAGGAGTTACGGACCAAGAAAGGGATCTGGGTGTCATCGTCGATAATGCACTGAAATCTTCTGCTCAGTGTGCTGCTGCGGCTAGGAAAGCGAATAGAATGTTGGGTATTATTAGGAAAGGTATGGAAAACAGGTGCGAGGATGTTATAATGCCGTTGTATCGCTCCATGGTGCGACTGCACCTTGAGTATTGTGTTCAATTCTGGTCGTCGCATCTCAAGAAAGAACGGGGATGGGACGACTTCCCTATGAAGAAAGACTAAGGAGGCTAGGGCATTTCAGCTTGGAGAAGAGACGGCTGAGGGGAGACATGAGAGAGGTACATAAAATAATGAGTGGAGTGGAAAAGGTGGATGTGAAGCATCTGTTCACGCTTTCCAAAAATACAAGGACTAGGGGGAAAGCGATGAAACTACAGTGTAGTAAATTTAAAACAAATCGGAGAAAATATTTCTTCACTCAACGCATAATTAAACTCTGGAATTCGTTGCCGGAGAATGTGGTGAAGGCGGTTAGCTTAGCAGAGTTTAAAAAGGGGTTAGATGGTTTCCTAAAGTACAAGTCCATAAACCACTACTAAATGGACTTGGGATAAATCCACAATTCCAGGAATAACATGTATAGAATGTTTGTACGCTTGGGAAGCTTGCCAGGTGCCCTTGGCCTGGATTGGCCGCTGTCGTGGACAGGATGCTGGGCTCGATGGACCCTTGGTCTTTTCCCAGTGTGGCATTACTTATGTACTTATGTCCTCTACTTGGCTCACTTTTATTACATAGAGCAGTGATTTAACCTATTGTGATGTCATAGTGGCTCATTCCACCAATAAGAGCCAACCTCATTAGTGATGTCACAATGGCTTGATTGTATAGAATGTTTGTACGTTTGGGAAGCTCGCCAGGTGCCCTTGGCATGGATTGGCCGCTGTCGTGGACAGGATGCTGGGCTTGATGGACCCTTGGTCTTTTCCCAGTGTGGCATTACTTATATACTTATCTACTACGTTACTATCTGATTACACCAAAGTTGTCAAACTGGTGGGTCAACATATACCCATTGCAATAGGATGCACCGCTTAGCATTCAAACAACATTTTGCAAAGAAAAAGCTCTGAAACACCAGTCCCCTCTACAATATCATCCATAAGATCCAGCAAACGTCTATGTGGGGTGGGAGTCCACATTTGATTATAGGTCACACTCAAATGACTCCAGTCTTCCAAAAGTCATAAATCAATAGGCCAATCCAAACACAATGTTTGTAGCATCCAGACAGTTCCCATCAGTAGGAAATCCCTTTTTTTTTTTTTTGCTTTGGAAGGGTGGATATACAAGCACAAAATAGAAACTTATAATGTAACCCTAAAGAGCTGCATGCTTTCTATAACTTTACAGCCAGTCTGTAAACTTAACTTTAGAAGTCGTCTACAGAGTAATCTCCAATGTTCTGGCTCCATTTAACCACCATAAATTGGAATGATCTGGCCTAAAAATCTTCTTTACTCCTTCGTAATATCTACCCACCAGCCCCCCTTTTTTTTTGGTTCAACAATTTTTTATTGATGACACGTCAAATTATATAATTCCAACTCTCCAGAAGTACAGTAATGCTTTATCAAACACAGGAAAAACAAATGTGTAACAATACCAGCAGTCATCAATATTTTATCATTGTTATCCCCCCCCCCCCCCCCCCCCATTATGATTCAGCTTTTCATTTAGGGGTACCACTCCAGTCCAAATAGTCAAAGTCTAAACAGCAATTACTTATGATTTCTACATTACTATCAAACTCAAGGCTACCAATAGTATGTTTTAACAAGAATTATCAACCCTCCTTTAACCGATATGCTTCCCTTACTCCCCATCATATCTACCCCCTCCCATCTACTGATCTCTCCCTAGCCCACCCTCCCCACCCCCTGCTCATGATGATATATGCTTTAAACAGAACCCAAGCCATACACTATTCCTTTTTCACAATGTATTAAGAATAAGACTTCTTCCTCTCTGAGTTAAAGCGTCCAGCAGGCATCCCCAAATCTTTAAAAAGCGTGCTTTAAGTCGACATGAACCCCTTGCCTCCCATGACATTAACTGATGTACTTGATTACGCCAATGCCAGAATTCAGGGGCATCCACCAAGGGCCAATACTGCAACACGCATTTTCTCGCAGTAAGGCAGAGTTTGCGACACAGTAATAAACCATCCGCACTGAGACCTTGAAATGCTCCCAGATAGTTCAATATTAACTGAAACGATGTTCCTTCAATCCTACAGGACAGCAAGGAAGACAAAAAGGATGCTACTCGCGTCCAGTAGCTCTGTACGATTTCACATCCCCAGAATGCATGATAAAAAATATTATCTGACATGTTACATTTCAAACAAATTGCTGATCGAACCCCCCCCGCCCTATACAATTGGACTTGAGTAAAATATGCTCGATGTATTACCAGCTCCACTAATTAATCGAGGTATACCTTTTAAGTGTGCTACAATGTCCCAGGATATCAAGTCTATTCCCATATCCTTTTCCCATCTCTGTCGAAGCTGGGCTAGCTCCTTCCCGGGCGTCAGGCTCCAAATCCTCTGCTGGATGCATGAATTAGAAGGGGCCTCCTCAGAAATTTCATCAAAGAACAACTTGATCTTCTCCCCTAGATTATACTTTAATGCTTTTTTATCTAGTGACTGCACAAAATGTTTTATCTGACGATAAGCAAAGGTATCCCCCCATCCACCAGCTGCAGGAGGCATCAGTTGAAGCAATGATTTCCTCATCCATTCCCATGACTGCATCTAAGCTACTTAAACCCATCTGCTCCCAGTGTGTGAAGGCTGGATTCTCTAACCCTGGCAAAAACATTGGATTGCCTTTAATAGTAAGTAATTCTGTAATTCTCAGATCTCCCCCCAGCCACGTCCCTATTAGTCGCCACGAATCCCTTAAAGGCAGCAAAAGTATGCTATTCCGAAGTGACTGTGGCAACAAAGCTTCCTGTGTGTGGAGTAGTGTTATAAGTTTGTATGGGCTAAAGTAAGCTTCTTCTAATCTAAGGGGAGTATGGTCACTCGATGAAAAAACCCAATCCCTCACTTGTCTCAAAAGACATGCCATATTATAGTACTTAAGATTAGGAAGTCTCTCAATCCCTCTTGTCTCCACCCTCCCAACAACAACTTTAGTTGGACCTTAGCTTTTTTTTTCACCCAACAAAATCTCGTCACTAGAGGATAAAAGTGCTTAATGTCTTTTTATAACAGCCTTAGCGGCAATGTCTGCAAGACATATAGCCAATGAGGCAAAATCACCATTCTAATAAGGCATATACGACCCATTAGAGGCAAAGTCAGCGCACTCCAAAAATCTAATTGCCGGTCAGTTTGTACTAGCAGCCGGTTTATATTTAAGTTATATAGCGTTTCCGTGTGAGCTGCTAGAAGAATACCTAGATATCTAAAAGATTTAACCGCCCACTTCAACGAAAAACCCCCGGACCAAAGATTTTGAGTACCTGGATTTACAGCCAACGCCATGGGCGTAGTTTGACTGTTTCATTTGGGGGGGCAAAGGATGGGGCTGAACATATTAGCATATTCATTTGCATATATATATATATATATATATATATATATTCAAATGAATATGCTAATATGGAGGAAGGAAGAAGGAAGGGAAAAAGAGCTGACTTTTTTTTGGAAATAACCATAATGAATATGTATGAGATATAAAGCCAGCTCTTTCTCCCTTCCTTCCTGCCTTCCTTCCTCCTTACCCAGCACTCCCTCTTCCTCTCCAGTAGTATTTCCCCATCCCCTTTCCCATACCATGCCAGTGTTGACCTTAGAAATGCATAGGCTCTGTATGTAGATCCTTCAAGAGGTACTGTGTCATGATTTAGGCTCTACACCCGTTTTGGTGCCACCTCAGTAAGGCCAACACACAATCTCTCCACTGCAAAATGCTATACACAAACTTGTGCAAAAACACACTCGTATCCTTAAAACATAACAGCACTAATTCCAAGGACAGGACGAGCTACAACCTTATGCTTGAAAAGGCAGAACTGTAATTACACCATGCTCTAAAACACCAATACACTACCTCGTGAAAAAAAAAGCAAAACAAAAAGGGCTGCAAATACTACACGCTAGCAGAATATTGCACCTTGATCACGCAAGAAACACATGACACAACAGACATGACACAAGGAACTAGAAATAAAAAAATATGAAGGCAAAATACTGAACTGGAAAGTTAAATTAAGAAGTCAGAATCAGCATGCAGCACTACCAGAAAAACTGCGCTGCACCAATTCAGAGCAAATAAACGAAAATTGCTTTCTCTGAGCAGCTACTCCAGCCGAGTAGTCCTGAAAGCACAAGACTTTCTGATTACCGCTACGCAGATCCTTTCCTCCTCTCAGTGCTTGCAGGATAGCTGTCTTATGAGCAAAATTGAGACTATGACAAATGACCACTCTTGGCCGAGCAGCACTCACCCCGATACCAAAAGACACCAAGAAAAAAACCAAATGAAATCACTAACTACCGTCCAGTAGCATCCATCCCGTTTAGTCAAACTGATGGAAAGCATGGTAGCCAAACAAATTGCAGATTATATAAACAAATTCTCAATATTACACGAATCACAATCAGGTTTTTGCCCCCTCCACAGCACAGAAACAGTACTACTCACTCGTCTAGCCAAATTCAAGCAGGAAATAGCAATAAGCAAAAACATCCTCCTCCTCCAATTCGACATGTCTAGTGCATTCGACATGGTAAACCATACTATATTAATAAGATTACTAGATAAGTTCGGGATCGGTGGAAACTTACTTAACAGGATCAAGGGTTTCCTAACCTCAAGAACATATCAAGTAAAATCAAACTCAAACATATCACCGTGGAAAGCAGACTGTGGAGTACCACAAGGATCACTGCTATCACCGATCCTCTACAACCTATAATGATGACCCCACTAGCCAAGTCCTTAACCAACCAAGGCTTTAACCCTTTCATCTATGCAGATGATGTCACAATATACACTCCTTATAAATCTAACCTGACAGAAATCACCAATGAAATCAAGAACAGCTTGATCATCATGGACTCTTGGGCTAATGCATTTCAACTAAAACTCAACAAAGAAAAACACAGTCTCATCCTCTCATCCCAACACAGCACAGACAACCCCACAATCATCAACACCCCAGATTACACCCTCCCTATCTCAGATAGCCTGAAAATCCTCGGCGTTACAATGGACTGCTACCTAACACTAGAGAGCCAAGTGACATCCACAACAAAGAAAATGTTCCACTCAATGTGGAAGCTCAAACGCCTGAAGCAATTCTTCCCGAGGGAAACATTTCGCAACATGATACAATCAATGGTACTAAGCCATGTAGACTACTGCAATGGAATCTATGCAGGATGTAAAGAACAAACCTTAAAGAAACTTCAGATCGCTCAAAACACGGCAGCTAGGCTTATCTTCGGAAAAACGCGATTTGAAAGCGCAAAAATCCCTCCGCGTAAAACTACGCTGGCCCCCCCAATCAAAGAACACATTATTATTATTTATTGCATTTGTATCCCACATTTTCCCACCTCTTTGCAGGCTCAATGTGGCTTACAATGAATCGTAAAAGTAATAGATTGGGGGATAACAGTTAGTGTTACATAAAGGATATCAATCAAAATTTTAAACAATTAGATTATGATATCCTTTATGTAACACTGTTATCCCCTATTGCTTTCAAAACCTGCACTCTGGTTCACAAAATTATCTACGGCGAAGCCCCGGGATACATGACAGACTTGATCGACCTACCAACTAGAAATACATCCGAATCAACACGAACGTACCTAAATCTGCACTTCCCAAGCTGCAAAGGACTCAAATACAAATCAACCTACGCATCCAGGTTTTCCTACATTAGCACACAGCTGTGGAACGCATTACCAAAAGCATTGAAAACTACGCACAATTACCTAAACTTCCGGAAAACACTAAAAACTAACCTGTTTAAAAAGGCATACCCTGCCGATCCAACATAAATGCCTGATATCTGCAACACAACAAAACTAAAGTACGTAATGGACATAACACAACCGTTATACGAGGCCCTAAAGTGGTTGTGCCACATGAACTTTATCTTACCACAACACCACTTTATATTTGTCCACACCGGAGTCTGCAAACGCCTCTCCAGTACTATGTAAACCACATTGAGCCTACAAATAGGTGGAAAAATGCGGGATACAAATGTAACAATAAAAAATAAATAAAATAATGACGTCACCTCAAACACTGACTTAAGTGAGGATTCAAGTTTTCGGTCCTGGGGGTCCCTAAGGGCAGTACCGCCCTCCATTGGTAACGTGGTCTTTTTTGTGACCGCTGTAATCAAGGAGTCCACAGCTGGCATCTTAAAGGACACATCCGCCGGGCGCATAGGGTAAAGCCTTATCATTGCCCGCGCCACCCTAAGGCTGGTGTCAGGCATGTCCCACTGCGCTGCAATCAGCACTTTCATAGCCTCATGAATATGAAAAGCTCTAGAGGGACCCTTGGTCCCTGTCATAATGGAGGGGGCAGCACTAGTTGAAGGAACTGCGTCTGGAGGAGAAATATTTAACACTTCCATAGCCTGCACAATAAACGAGGGGAGTTCATCCCTACAGAACAGCTGAACCGCTGTGGGGTCATCACCTTCCCCCGACAGCAACTCTCCCTCCTCCAGGCCCTCCGATGGTGCTTGCAGGGAATCCCTTGAACAATGACCCTCCTCAGTGTCAGAAGGGCCTGAAAATTCCTACCCTGTGCCCATGGCTTCCAAACATGCAGGGTACCCAGAGTCTAAGACTGCATGTCCGCCGCAGCGAGCCCCCCCCCCCATCTAAAAAGCCCTGTGCATCAAAAGCACAAACTCCGGGGAAAAGGATAGCGCTGCCTCGTCCACCCCCGAGGAAGACAGTCTGGGCAAAACTCCCCCCCCCCCCCCGCCAAGTCTGCCTGCGGGGCGCCCAGCGCACTGCCTGTATCTGCCCTCACCACATGGGGTGATGAAAAAATGGCGCCTGCGGGGGCACACACTGAAAGCTGAAATGGTGCTCCCGCCAAAACTTTGGCCCCCAACACCGCCTTCCCCCGCCGAGTGATGGGCCAAGGGATCTGCGACCTGCCCGCCCCGCGAGCTTGGAACTCCCGCTTGACTGCCTGCTGCTTCAGGCATGCCTCACAGGCTCCCGACGCTGCTCTGTGGCTCCCACACCGCGAGCAGCGCTTAGCAGACTCAGACGGAGCTGACATGTCCCTGCAGCTACCGTCCAACACAGCCCTCCCACGCGCAGCCGACTGACCTCAGCCCAGCGCCCAATTTTGGTCTGAGGGAAGTATCCCTACACGGCCCCAAACACTTTTTTTTTTTAACCTTTATGAGAGGCAGGAGAGAAACGGGGCCGGACCCTAGACCCAGAAGGAAATTTGGGAGGCTAGTAGGGGAGGCGGGAAGGGACCTGTCACCACCAGGTATAGCCAAAGCTGCACAACAGCTCCTCAACCCCACTACAGGCTCAACAGTACTGAACGGGACAGGAGCCAGATCACTACAGAGCTGGACTGGTATGACCCTCCACCTGCTAGAGAGAATACTGAAGTTTGGATGGCTGCGCATGACCACATATAGCAAACCGGAGTATTTTCATCTGCTGGTTGAGGGACATAACCCACAAGTCTCTGGATTGATCTGTGGGACGCAATGGAATTAGCATATTGAAAGAAAAATTAAGTGTCCAGTAGGGTGGGCTGCATTTTGATTAAAATTTTAATTGCATGTTATTTTTCCTCTCTTTGTAGCTCCTTGTGACACTGGGCAGTGGAGATTTAAGTGATTTGCCCAGAGTCACAAGGAGCTACAGTTGAGAACAAACAAACAAACAAACAAAAAAAAAAAAGGTAAACATATAATTAATCAAAGTTACAGTTTTTAATCGTAATACAGCCCTAAAAAATAAAAAGTAATGAAAAGATTAGAAACAAATACATATTGAAAATTTACAAATCTAAAACAGCATGCGGAATAGCTATAAACAGCCTTATACTTTTCACAGCCTACTATCCAGATATTGTTTAGATAGACTGAATCAGAATTACATGCGCTTTAGAAAAGTTACTACTACTACTATAAATCATTTGTATAGCGCTACCAGTTGTACGCAGCGCTTCACAATTGAACACGAAGACAGTCCCTGCTCAAAAGAGCTTACAATCTAAATCAGGACAGATAGGACCAATAAGGATAAGAGTAGGACAGACAGAAGGATACATAGGGAAAGGGCTATTGAAGAGAGGAAGACAAGGTAAAGGTTACAAGCAAGTGACAAGTTAGGAGTCAAAAGCAGCATCAAACAGGTAGGCCTTTAGCCCGGATTTGAAGGTAGCCAGGGATGGCTCAGGAAGTCTGTTCCAAGCATAAGGATTGGAGATAAAAGGATTGGAGTCTGGAGTTAGCAATTGAGGAGAAGGGTGCAATTAGGAGAGATTTGCCTAGTGAACGGAGTTCCTGGGAAGGAGTATAAGGAGTTCCAGATTTTCACAGCTTGGTATGAAAGTAATTGAGTGAAAATTTGTTTGTATTTTATATTCATTGCTAATAGAAAGCATAGTTAGTTGTAACTTTAAACAAAGAAATAAAGGTGGTAAATAAGCCAGTAGCAAAGCACGGATAACTGTGAATATGTGAGAACACGGTTTAAAGACTGAGAGGGCCTGCAGCGGTATGAGATTTTAACAGAGAGGTAGCTGGTCCCCATCTTCTGGCTGAAACAGGTTGAACTGTCCCTTCCCTAATTTTCTCAGGCATCCTGTGTAAGGCCTACAATGAGAGGTATTAATCCGCAAACAAATCTTTTCCAGAGATGGGAAGGCGGTAGAACGAGAGGACATGAAATGAGATTGAAGGGGGGCAGACTCAGGAAAGATGTCAGGAAGTATTTTTTCATGGAGAGGGTGGTGGACGCTTGGAATGCCCTCCCGCAAGAGGTGGTGGAGATGAAAACGGTAACGGAGTTCAAATATGCGTGGGATATGCATAAAGGAATCCTGTGCAGAAGGAATGGATCCTCAGAAGCTTAGCTGAATGGGTGGCGGAGCAGTTGGGGGGGAAGAGGGGGTGGTGGTTGGGAAGCAAGGATAGGGGAGGGCAGACTTATACGGTCTGTACCAGAGCCGGTGATGGGAGGCGGGACTGGTGGTTGGGAGGCGGGAAATACTGCTGGGCAGACTGAAAAGGACAGGTACAAATTCAAGGTATGGTATACACATATGAGTTTGTCTTGGGCAGACTGGATGGACCATGCAGGTCTTTTTCTGCAGTCATCAACCCACTCAATTATTAACAACCGAACTCTATATCTACTCTAACCAATCTCTTCTTCTTTTTCCCTTCTTTAATAGCTACACATTATTAACTGTATCTATCCTGAAATGACAATATTAACAAATCTATGTAAGCCACATCGAGCCTGCAAATAAGTGGGAAAATGTGGGCTACAAATGCAATAAATAATAATAATCTTCTGGCTGAAACAGGTTTAACTGTCCCTTCCCTAATTTTCTCAGGCATCCTGTGTAAGTTATACCATCATAATTCACTTGTGTGATATTAGTGTGAGGTTCCTAAGATAGTGTAGAGTGTATTGTTCCAGCCAGACCCCCAGGGCCCTCAGCAGTGCCAAAGGTGCATATGGGGGGGGGGGTAGATGGGTCTGGGGGGGGGGGCAGTGACCCTCCTGACAACTTTGCTTTGCAGGCGCCAGTAGGAGTCTTAGGCTTCGTCTGCTTTTCAGGATATTCGCCAGTCGTCTCTCAGTCTGGAACCTTGAGCGGTTTGTGGCCCCGACTCTCTCTCTCTCTCTCCTCAAACTCCTACCTGACTGAGGCTCCCACTTCCTGCTCCGCTGCCCCGTCCCAGTCTCTCTCCTGACACAACAACGACTTCGTTCTCTCCTTCCGAGGCTCGCGCCAAACCGGAAACAGGAAGTGACGTCTGGGCGGGGCGCCGAACGGAGAAAAGATTCAAAGCAGCGGCGGGGGGCGGAGCCTATTGCGGAGGACGACGAGCCTCGAACAACAGTTACAAGAGGAGAAGGGATTCGCTGGCGGCGCGTGGACGTCACGTAGGTCCCGTGGGAGTGTGTGCGAGACTGTCGCTCAGTGACATCTTACAGTTTCTTACCTGGCTGTAACGGTAGTTTTTTCCATGGACAAAGGATCTTCTAGCCACACCCTCTGAATAGACGCCACGATGACGTGCGTCACACGGCTATCCAATAGGAACGCTTTAAAAGTCAAAGTAACAAAGTTAGCGCATTCCCGCCCAGATATCCAGTATAAATACCGAATGACATCATCATCACTGATAACAAGTCAGTTAGTTTACTAAGTATAGCTACGACGACGGTAGAGAGGGATTGTGGGGCTAGAAGATCCTTTGCCCACGGAAAACTACCGTTACAGCCAGTCCATTTGTTCTAGCAAATAAGGTGCCGGTACTCAAATGCTAGGCCACCCTTCCGGGGTGGGATGATCACTGAGGGACCCACCTCACAATATCCAGGCCCCCTGCAACCAGTCACAGGATCTATCTGCCTCGCAGCACCTTATGCCTGGAACAGACTTCCTGAGCCCATGCGCCCTCCCTGCCCATTTTCAAGTCCTTACTCAAGGCCCATCTCTTCTCCCTTGCTTTTGGCGCCTAACCACCTTCCCCATGCCTGTTACCTACACTGACTACGTAGTCTGTTGCCGTTAGATTGTAAGCTCTCTTGAGCAGGGACTGTCCCTCCCCATGTTTAAACTTGTACAGCGCTGCGTAACCCTGGCAGCGCTATAGAAATGCTAAGTAGTAGTGTGTAGAGCCTGAGCTCTTTCATTAAAACTTGGAGTCCATAGGTCAACTTTAGCAGACAGTGGAAAAGGTGCCGGTACTCAGTACCCCCTCAAAAAAAAGCCCTGCTTACAGGCAGGATTGCCAGATGGGAAAAATTTCCCAGCCCCAAATCAGCCCAAACTCAAACCCCGCCTCCCACATCACCAACCCCGCCTTCCATGTCACTAACCCCACCCCTGACATAATTAACCCCACCCCTGAAAAGCTTCTATTGGACCACATCGGACCAATAGAAGCCCCGGAAAAAAAGAGCCCAAACCCACACAGCAGCCACGGGAAAACCGCCCAAAAAACTGCACCCCGCAGCCGCCAAAATTTTCTTGCAGCCACTTGCGGAAACCCGCCCAATTGGGCGGGAAACCCGCAACCCTGGCAATAATGGTTACAGGTAAGAAACTAAGATTTTTCCATGGACAGGATCTTCTAGCCATACCTCTGAAGACTGCCAAGCAAACACAGGTAACAAAAACATATCATATAACAATGCACCAGCAATCAAAAGAAACATGATTGAGAAAATTGTTGCCTGTGATAGGAGGAGGAAAGTTGTCGTTTACCTTGCCTCCTGAAGAATCGACAGTCCAAAATTAGAATCTGCATGTGATGCCACATCAAGACAGTAATGCTTTGAAAAAGTATGTAGGGATGACCATGTCGCTGCCCTACAAATATCAATAAGAGGTGCCCTATGCAAATATGCACCTGAGGCCGCCATAGCACGCAGCTTATGTGCTGTGACATGAGGCGGTGAAGCATGATGGTGAATAGACAATGATGAATAGCAGAAATTGATACAATGAGTGACATATGAAGAAAGAGTACATTTAGAGATTGGTTGTCTTTTTCATAGTGTAGGAAAGAAACAAATGCGAAGGTCTATGAAACCTTGACGTACGTTGTAAGTAGATTGCATACGTTGGACTGTACTAGAGCATTATCAATCTACTTTGTTGAGGAGTCTGATGCGGAGGTGGATAAAACACTGGCAAAATAATGGATTGGTTCATATGAAACAAAGACACTACTTTAGCTAGAAACTTTGGATGAGGTCGTAGTATCGCTTTATCATGCAAAATGTAAGTATATGGAGCATAATATACCAGCGCATAAAGCTCTCCAATTCTTCGAACTGAAGTAATAGAGATAAGGAATAGCATCTTCCAAGTAAGAAATTGAAGCGTAGCCGACTGAAGCGGCTCAAATGGAGGCTCCATAAGCTTATCCAGAACAAAATTCAAATCCCATACCACTGGAGGTAGTTGAACAGGACGTTTAAGATTCAGTAAGCCTTTCAAAAAACGTTTAGTTATAGGATGTCTCATTACTGTGGACTCATCAATCGGATCATGAAAAACCGATATAGCTGCAACGTGCACCTTAACTGAAGAAGCAGCTAACCCTGAATTAGACAGGTGGAGAAAATAGTCTAATAATGGAGAAATTGAGAAAGAAATTGGATTAATATGATGTTCTTTACACCATAACAGAAATCTCCTCCACTTAGAAGCATAAACTTGCCTAGTTGACTGTTTCCTAGAAGCCAGCAACACATTAAGAACTAGTTGTGAAAAAACTGAAGTATCTAATGAGTTACTTGAAGATACCAAGCGGTGAGACAAACTTTCTTGAGGTTTGGATGCAGAACTTGACCTTTGTTCTGAGATATGTCTGGAATCAAAGAAAGAAACTGTGGCTGGAGGACAGCTAATTGTTTTAGTTTGGGAAACCAAGTTTGTCTCGGCCAATATGGTGTTATTAGAATTATAGACGATCCGTCTTGGAAGATCTTCTGTAATACTCTTGGAATGAGAGGAACTGGAGGAAAAGTGTGAAAAATAGCATTTTTCCAAAGGATAGTGAACGCATCTGTGGCTATCTTGTTCTGCGAGGGCGACTTGGAGCAATATTTGCGACACTTGTTCTGTGAGGATGCAAAGAGATCTACCTGAGGCATACCCCAAAGACGAAAAAGGTTTTGAATAACTGGGTCTTCAGAGACCACTTGTGAGGTTTATGTTTCCTGCTTAATACATCCGCTATGTGGTTTTCTCGGCCTGGTAGATAAATCACTTGAATAACAGAGTGCAGAGATAGAACTAGAGTCCATAGTCTGACAGCCTCGCAACATAAGCGATGTGAGCCCATACCTCCTTGCTTGTTTATATAAAACATGGCTACCTGATTTTCTGTACGTACTTCAATCACTTGAAAATGAAGGAAATGTTTAAAAGTTTAAATAGCCAATCTGACTGCTCTCAATTCTAGGAGATTGATGGAGTAGAATCTCTCTTGAAGTGTCCAGTGACCTTGTGTTGACAATTTCTCCATATGTGCTCTCCATCCCACTTTGGATGCATCCGTTGTAATGATTTTGGTTGGTGGAGGCGACTGAAAAGGAGCTGCCACCAAGAGATTGTCTTGATGCGTCCACCACAAGAGCTGTAGTTTGAGATGGTTGGACAGAAGAATTTCTGTAGAGAGAGGATGTAAATACTGAATCCACCTTTTCTTTAAGTACCACTGCAGAGGACGCATGTGGAGTTGTGCTAGCAGAAGAACAGCAACTGTTGAAGCCATGTCTCAAAAGGGTTAGAATTGTGCGGTCAGTAGTCTTGTTCACTGATTGAAGATGTTGAACTAACTGTATCAACAACTGAGCTCGAGAGTGTGGTAACTTTGCTAGAGAATCCTGAGAAATTAGATCTGCACCGATTAATGTTAATCTCTGCATCGGGATCAAATGCGACTTCCTGTAGTTTATCTCTAAACCTAACCTTTCGAGAAATTGAATGGTACTCCGTAAGGCTTGAAGATTTTCTTGTGGAGAATGAGCTACGATCAACCAGTCATCGAGATATGGAAAGAGCATGATCCCTTGCTGATGTAAGTGAGCTACTGGTGCTATAACGCACTTCGAGAAAACTCTGGGGGCTGACGTTAAGCCGAATGGCAGAACCTTGTACTGGTAATGATGGTTCTGACACACAAAATGGAGAAATCGTCGTGAAGACGTATGAATGGGAATGTGTAGGTAAGCATCTTGAAGATCTAGGGCTGAAAACCATACCCCTTGCTGTAGCAAAGGAAGTATTGTAGGCAAAGATGTCATCCGAAATTTTTGTTTTGGTGAGAAATTTGTTGAGTTGTCTGAGATCTAATATTGCTCGTAGACCCCCATCTTTTTTGGGAATAAGAAAAAATCGGGAGTAAAAACCCTTGTTTCTCTGGTGAGCAGAAACAGGCTCTATAGCATTGTGATGAAGAAGCCTGCAAACTTCCTGTTGTAACTGTAGAATCTGGGAACTTGGGACATAGAGATGTGTAGGTGATCGAAGCGGTGGGGGCTGTAAAAACATGAGGGAATAACCATTCTGAACTATATCTAAAATCCAACTGTCTATTGTTATCGAACTCCAAGCACTGAAAAAATTTTGAATTTTGCCCCCCACCGGACTTTGAAAGTGAGAAATGTCAAAAACTAGAAGCCAGTTTTTGTTGTTGTTGTGTATGAACAGGTTTCTGAGTATGCCTCTCCCTACCTGCTCTACTGTGAAAATTGTAACGTTGAGACTGAGATTTAAAATTATAAGCAGGACGCTGATGAGCAAAAGATTTACGATGTTGAAATCTGTTTCTAGAGGTGAAATAAGGTAACGTTTTCTAATTCGATTTAGAAGGTTGGTGCTTATCCTGCTCCAAGGTATCAAGTGTTGTACAGTCTTCCTTGAGACCTTCAATTAACTGCTTAACTCTATCCCCAAATAAGGAATCACCAGAACAAGGAGCATCAGCTACCTTTTCGTGAACATCCTCACCCAAAGCCGAAGCTCTTAACCAAGATGATCGTCTTGTTGCAATTGAGGTAGCTGCACTTCTGACAGAAGTATCAAACTGATCATGAGTGGTATGGATCATTTGCTTAGAAGATTCCTCCAAACTTGTCATAATTTCTTGAAAAAGGGGCATATTTTGTTGAGGCATAAGTGATTGTAATTTTGATTCATATTGTTACTATGTAAGCCCCATTGAGCCTGCCATGTGTGGGAAAGCGCGGGGTACAAATGTAATAAATAAATAAATCCTCCATAATAGTATATAAATATTCTATCTGATGAAACATATGAACTGAAATACGAGCCGAAAGCATAGCAGATTGAAAATTCTTTCTCGCCAATATATCCATAAATTTTAGATCCTTAGGAGGAGGATGGCTAGTTATATCCTTCTGCAACTTATTTCGACACATCGCAGATTTCACCACCAATGATGCGTGGGGAAGTTGACTCTTACCATGACTCAAAAGTTCTTGAACTTTATATTTATTCTCTAATGACCTCTGAGTAGGTCTAATAGAATAAGGCGTATTCCATATCAATTTGTGGTGGTCCTGAAGTACTTGAGGTATAGGAAGGGCTATAGACTGCTTAACCAAATTTAAGTACTTAGTGACTGATCTTTTATCCTCAGAAAAATCACCTTGAGGAGTCGGAGAAATATTCAATGCATTAACTAATTTTAGTAAAAATTTAGCATAAGAATCATCTTCCACCGACAAACTCTCCTCCTGATGAGTAGACTGCATAGAAGAAGTGGAAGGCATTTCCTGCACTGGCTGAATCGGCTGTGTGTTATGAATGAAGAATCCAACGAATGGGCTGGTGAATTCATTTGTGACTTAACAGAGAAATTATCCTGTACAGAATTTGAAGGAGATACAGACCACACCTCCTGCCTATGAGGTGTGTGAGGAAGAGAGGCTGCTGTACATGAAAGCAATTGAGGTGAAATAACTTGCTTAGCTTGACAGGTAGAACCCGAAGGTTCTTTAACAATCTGCTGATGCTCTAGAAGCTTTGTGAGTAAATTCATTAATTTCAGTTGTGTAACAGAAGAAGAAGAAGATGAGTGAGCAATGAAAGAGGCACGAGAGAATTAATGCCTGGACTCTCAACGCTCTGGAGACCTATGAGTGTGGCGAGACTTCGCTCGACTTCGTTTGCTTGGTGGAGCATCCGGTGAAGAAGCCGAAGAAGATGTCGATGTTCGTCGTCTTGTAGATGGACGGTTATGTTCCCTTGGACAACCATAACGAGAAGAATGGCTATGCCGAGATGGACGACCATGCCCAACGTCTTCGTCGACCTCGCTGCACGAAGTTGACCCTGACGTCATGGTCCAATATAGACTATCCCAACCTTGATGTCGATTCGGACGTCCAAAAGGAGAGTCGAAAGACGACCTCGAGGAACGTTGACATCTAGAAATGCCATCTGAGTTGGGCAAAACGTCCTGAGACATTTGCTGTAACAATGACAAATTTTGCCCATTAAATGAAGAGACGTCCTGATCCCCGGGCACTGAGGCAAGGGGGAGAGCAGGAATTAAAGGCACCTGATCCCCAGGCTGTGAGGCAATGGGGAGAGGAGGGATAATGTTATCCTCCAGAACAACAGAACCAGTCGATGCTGGTAAAGATAATAACTGTTGAGGTTTTCTTTGAAGAACTTACTGATGAAGTCTCTGACTGCGAAGCTGTCAAATATTGTTTCAATTTCAACGCTCTAATTTCGAGCTATTTTTGTGACATATTCCTACAAGCAAAACAATTGTTTATATCATGATGTTCCCCTAAACAACGGAGACATCGAATATGAGTATCAGTAATGCATAATTTTCATGTGCAGGTAGCACAACCCTTAAAACCCGTCTTTTTCTGAGACATAAAAATAATTTCTGTGATAAATTCAATTCTTGAATTCTGACTGACTGACTGAAGAAACAAAAAATACCGGGTCATTCTGTCAGCGTGAAAAAAATAAAACTGACATCTGTGATGTCATTCGGTATTTATACTGGATATGTGGGCGAGAATGCGCTGACTTTGTTTAATAATTTTTTTTTTTTTTTTTATTGATGACATCGCACAAACAGGAAATAATACAATCTTCTAATCCAAGTACAATGTATATATCAGTAACCACCTTGAACCAAATCTACACTTGTCTGTGCATCATCTCATTTAACATTTTCCAGAACTACCCATCTCCCTCCCCTTCCCCAACTTATTAGCAAAATATAATGTCTTTATATAGAAATACATCTTGACCTTGAAATTTGTACAAGCAATAAATCGTATTTCCCATGTGACAGTCCCCCCCTACCCCCCTCCTCTTCCCCTTGTGAGCTGCTTAGATGTTCAAGATATAGCTGCGGCCTCTGGAAGGCATGGTCAGCCACAACGGTTCCCATTGTATGCGAAATTTCTCACCCGATTCAGTATCCAGTGAGTGGACACCACATCTCTCAAGTTTCATCTGATAAAGTAACTGTGTTCTCCAGTAGACCAATGGAGGCTTCGAGTCAGACAGCCAAAACTTCAAAATGGTGGAGATCCCATATAATGTCGCCAAACACACAAAACGCTTGAACCCCTGGGGTGGCAATCCCGAAAGTTTATATTTATAAAACAATAGAAGGGGATTGCAGACCACGGTGCACCCCCACATTTGTTGTAATGTTTGAGTGATCTCACCCCAGAATTCCATTACTAAGGGGCACAGCCAAAACATATGACCTATACTGGCCTCCTCTCTACCACACCTAGGACAGGTCCCATCACAGGACTCTATCATACGTGCAGCCCTCTTGGGAGGTATATATGTTCTTAATAAAAATCTGTATAGTCTCTCGCACTGTATGACAGACACTTGCAACCCATATAGTTTTTTAATAAAATCCTTGCATATGTCGGTCGTGATTGCAGCTTCCAAATCTGTTGACCAATCTCGGGCCAAGCGCACATAGTCTATTTCAGAGGTGGAATCCTTTAATTGCTGGTGATGAAACCTGAGGGGAACTGATAACTGAGCACCCAGTGAGTATGTCTCTGTCAGAGTGTCTATTACATCCTCTGTTAGGTCGGTCCACATCAGGGATGTTATGTAATGTTTCAACTGAAGATGTTCAAAGTAATGTCCCCCCTGTATACCGAATTCCTCCACCAGTGTCTGAAGGGGTTTTATTTTCCCCTCTTCATTAACTACATGTGACAAATAAAGGATACCCCGCGCTGCCCATTGTCTGAAGACGCTGTTACCCTGTCCCGGTGGAAAATCAGGATTATTAATAATAGGCAGTAAAGGAGTGGTTTTTGCCGTAAAGTAATGTTTCCTACACACCCACCGCCATGTATTTCTAAGTGATTGCAACAGGGGGTGCTTCTGAAACGCTCGTGTAGGTAATCGGTTGCCTGAGTGTAATAAATAACTGAAATGTATCTCCGGAAAGATAGAAGTCTCAACTTCAGTGACAGAGAACTCCTGGGTACCCCGATACCAATCATTAATATGACGCATCGCACTGGCAATTGATAAATTCCGCACGCTCAAGAGTCCCATCCCCCCTTGTTCCCTCGGGGTTGTGATCACTGTCATCGGCAGTCTGGGGCGCTTCCCTTTCCACAATAACCCCTGAATCTGTCTATCTAGGGCTTTTTCATCCTTTCCTTTCAAGTACAGGGGTAACTGCTGAAAAAGATAAAGCCATCTCGGGGCTAGAAGCATATTAAAGAGAGCAATACGCCCCCATAGAGATAATGGCAAGGTCTGCCACAGGGATAATCTGTGTTTCGTACTTTCCATCAGTGGACCTACATTAATTCTGTACAGGGAGGACATATCCCGTGGGATCATTATTCCTAAATACTTTAAAGCCTGATCTGTCCATTGCAGCGGAAAGGCTCCCTGCCACCTCTCACGTACAACGTCATCTACTGCTAAGGCACAAGACTTCTGTAGGTTTAAAGAAAAACCCAATAGCTCACCATATTCTTTCAGAATTTCTAGGGCTCTTTGCAGTGAGGGTCGGGGGTCACGCAAAACCAAAAGGATATCATCCGCATACGCTAAGGTTTTGACCTCCTCCCCTCTCATCTGTACTCCCTTAATCTCCCCAGACCCATTCAAGAGCCGTATCAGGGGCTCCAACGAGAGATCAAAGAGGAACGGGGACAGAGGACACCCCTGCCTCGTTCCTCGCTTGACGGGGAACCACTCCGATCGATTTCCATTTGCTGTGATCTGTGCCCCCAATCCTGTATAAAGCACCCGAATAATCTGCATGGCCTCTCCCGGGAGTCCCACCCATTCCAGTAACTGTAGCAGGTATCCCCAATTGACATGATCAAATGCCTTTGAGGCGTCTAAACTCACCAGCATAAGGGGGTCATTATTACTTTTACAATGTGCCGTGGCAAGGAGGATCTTTCGAACGTGTGAAACCGAATGACGTTTGGGTACGAATCCCACTTGTGCGGGGCCTACCAAAGCTGGAATATGTTCTGCCAGTCTGTTGGCCAAAATCTTGATGCGCTGACTTTGTTACTTTGACTTTTAAAGCATTCTCTATTGGATAGCTAGGTCATGCACGTCATCGTGGCGTATATTCAGAGGTGTGGCTAGAAGATCCTTTGTCCATGGAAAACAACTACTTACCCGGGCTCCTCCAAGACGTCCAGGTTCCGCTTCCTCCACCCCCCCCCCCCAAGTAATTCAGCGCAGCCACACTCGCGCTCTTGGCGGGCTGACGCTATGCAAGACTCACCCTGACGCAATCACCTGATCCACTGGCGCATGCGTGTGGCGATGGGCTGGGATAAGCTCGTTCCTGTGCGCTGCATCACAGGAGCTAGTTCTGTGAGGCTTAAACTCATTAACTCTGGCCAGGGAGAGGTCATTGCCACTGGGTTTAGCACCCCCAATAGTTTTGAAAACGTAGTTTCTATGGAGGTGAGGACTTGCTGTACACTTTTTTTTTATGCCATCAAAGTGATGTGTTAAATAATGCACGGTGTGGGGGGAGGGGGGTAATAAGATCAGCACAAGTTTGGATTTTTTTTTTTAATTTGCATCGGTTACACATAAAGGACTACATTCTACATATGCTTGTTCTATAACTATCATGTTTTATCACTATAATGCTACCAAGATCCTTCTGTAACACTAAATGACTATTTTCTAATCTATTCCACTATTCATGATATATTGTAAGCCACATTGAGCCTGCAAAGAGGTGGGAAAATGTGGGATACAAATGCAATAAATAAATAAATTAAATATGGGAGCTGAAAATCATTGCCAAAAATATTTCCCCCTAGGCATATTCTGTAAACCGCGCCTAGATTGAGGCATGGTTTATAGACTATGCCTAGCGGCCATTTATGTAAAGTAAAACTTGGTGTAAATACCAGTACGTAAGTGAACTCCCACAGTCTGCCCCTTCCACGCACATAACCACACCCCATTTTTGGCAGCAAACACACCACTTTACAGAATATACCTAGCAAGTTGTGTGTGTAAATTCTAATTAATGCTAATTAGTATCGATAATTGCTTAACTGGCAATTATCAACATTGGCTTGTTAAGTAATTTGCATGCAGTAATCCAGAATATGTTCAGATTTGCGCTCATAATTTCAGTCACACTATATAGAATCTGGGAGAAAACATATGCATCGACTTGGAGGCATAGTTAAGAGTAGACTTTGGGGGGGGGGGAGGGAAGGCAGCATAGGTTACAGGTAGACCACAAAATTAAGCTGCTGTGAAGATAACGCAGCCCAACTAAACAAAGTCTACCTTCTGTGCATGGATGGTGACAGAGTTACTGCTGATATGGATTAAGTTAGTTCAATAATAAAAAGCTTCACTTTAGTCTTTTAGTTTGTTTGTTTGTTTGTTTTTATTTATTAATGACTGTTTCTATGCTTTAAAATACACTAGCAGACAATCACACCACTTTATCCACCCATACGGAGTAGCAATTTAAGGGGCCTATTACTAAGTTATAGTAATGTTTTTACCTCACGGTAAAAATCAGCTGGCAGTAATCACCTTGACACCCATAAGAATATAATGGGCATCTCGACATTTACTGCTAGCTGATTTCTACGGCAAGCTAAACACACTACCACAGCTTAGTAAAAGGCCCCTTAAATTGTTACCTAATGCAAGGTTCCACATTAGGCGTCACCAACCAGGAAAGGGATCTAGGCGTCATTGTTGATGATACAATGAAACCCTCTGCTCAGTGTGCAGCAGCAGCTAAGAAAGCAAATAGAATGTTAGGTATCATTAGGAAAGGAATGGAAAACAAAAATTAGGACACTATAATGCCTTTGCATCGCTCCATATTTTGACTGCACCTCGAATACTGCATCTCAAAAAAGATATAGTGGAATTAGAAAAGGTACAGAGAAGGGCAACGAAAATGATAAAGGGGATGGGCCAATTTCCCTGTGAGGAAAGGCTGAAGCAGCTAGGGCTCTTCAGCTTGGAGAAAATATGGCTTAGGGAAGATATGATAGAGGTCCATAAAATAATGAGTGGAGTTGAACAGGTAGACGTGATTCGTTTGTTTACTCTTTCCAAAAATACTAGGACTAGAGGGCATGGAATGAAGCTACAAAGTAGTAAATTTAAAATTAATCTGAGAAAATATTTATTCTCTCAACATGTAATTAAACTTTTAGAATTTGTTGCCAGAGAATGTAGTAAAAGCAGTTCATATTCAAAATACATTAGAAGCTGTGGCAGAGACCCTTTTACAAAGTACGTTTTCTTCCCAATTAATATTTCCAAATTAATAAAGTGTCTCTGCTTATTTGGATATATTAATTGGGAGAAATATATACTTTGTAAATGGATTTCTGTCAGAGCCTCTAATGTATTTCAGTAATATAATTAAATTAAATAACTACTTCTGACATAGGCGCCCCATATAAGAGGCTTGGGGAGGCTAAGCCTCCCCAGCCCAACCATTACCTTCCCCTGCCTCCTCGAATTCGGTGCAGGAAGGAAGTTCGTCGTCGGAACAATTACAAAACTGTATCTTCCTGCCAATGCCGCCACCCCCTCAGTTCGTTGCCTGCTGACTCACAAACTACTAGGGACCTTAAGGCTCCTTCCCCAGCAGTTCCGGCTCTGCCATAACCTCCCCCTATGACTGTGATGCACTTCCTGCTGCCATTTTGTTGCGTTCTGGTGGCAGAGCCTGGCTGTGACTGTGAGCCTGCCTGAGTGTTGCAGCACGCGGCTCTGATCTTTACAGTCAGTCACCGACCGAGCCAGGGAAGGAGGCAGCAGCAGATCGAGCAAGTGCCAAAGAAGCGGGTAAGTGTTGAGGGGGAGGAGTATTTGGGTCTCTTATTTATTGCTTTGCTTTGCTGAACTGAGAGGGGGGCAAGACAGTGGGGCAATGTTGGATTAGGGCAGAGAGAGGGGGGGTTATGTCAAAATAAATATAAATATTTTGTTTCATGCAGATTCTTTTGTTTAAACATAACTAAATATAAGCCCCTAATGCAGTCCATTTTGTTCTTGTGATTACTTATACTGTGCCAAAATTGAAAACTCTTATCTCTGTCTGTTTGCGCATAGTGTTTTGTGGTTGAAGGATTGTGTGTTGGCCTTACTGAAGTGACATCAACACTTTAATTTAAATTTAGTTTGTTTGGCATAACATCAGACATGGTTTTAGAATATTTTGGAGGATATGATGTCGAATTGTTCCATAGATGTGTATGTGATTTAGTGTTGGTAAGTGCTTGAAATAATTGAGTTTAAAATATGTAATTTATGATATATAAATCCATTTTTACATGCACATAGAAGCATTACTTGTCAATAACCAGCAGCCCTTCTTTGGAACTCAGTCTCTTCTCCACCATGACAAAATTATATACTGAATACACTGCAAGAATACTTTCACTTGCTAACCTTCAATCTCACTAATTAGGGTGGTGCTTGTAACTTTTCACATCTGGGATGTTGTACTTATTTTGTTTTTTTTGTGTGTGTTGTCAGAAAATTATGGATGTAAGCCCCACCCATGGCCCCTCCCCTAACCCCACCCCCTTTAGCCTCCCCAAACAGTTGGGCCACCGACCGCCTATGACTTCTGAAGGTTATGGGTACAGATGGGGATGGGTGAAATTTCTGTCCCTGCGCAGCTGTCTAGGAAGGAGAGACGCGGGGCAGAGAGTTTCAGAATGAAGGAGAGATGCTGGATTGGGCTGGGGATTTGGGTTTGAGATAGAGAGGGAGAGATACTAAATGACAGAGGGGAAGGTGGTTGGATGTTGTGTGAGTTGTCTTCCGCTTTGCCTCTTACCACTCGAGGAGACCGATGATCAAAGCCAGGCGCTAACGCCTGCAGTGCAAAAGCTTATAGTGTAACAGTACAGAAAAATAGCTAAGCAATGTTCAAAAGAAATATTATGTAAATAATATGTGTGGTTAATTGGTGCTAACAAACCAAAAGCATGGGGCTCTTGTGTGGTTGTCTAGGCCTGCACATATCGGCGCTGTTCATCTGCGCTTTTAAATATGAGCCTTTCAAAAATTGTTTGCACTTTACATTTTTTAAAGGCTCATATTTAAGTGCAGAAAAACAGGCACCAATGCCTGCTTTCACTCTCAGTTTTGGTCGGGCTTGTGCACACCTGTGATTCCACTTGTAAACGAAGATGAAAAATTGGCAAGAAATCTTCTGAAAACCTTCTATGCTGCCCCAGACCTGGCAGTAAATTATTGGCCATTAGTTCCTTCTGTGCATTACAGCACTTTTGTTTATGCACTGGGAAGGAATACTAACTGACCTAATTTGCATCTATTTAAATGCATTTGCAGGCTTTTTAATGCTGGCATTAGCTTTGAGCATCGGTCCCTAGGAGACTTTCCAGCTTATTTTCGAAGGAGATCACCGGCCATATCGGTATAATCGAAAGCCGATTTTGGCCGGCGCCAACTGCTTTCCGTTGCGGAGCCAGCCAAACTTCAAGGGGGCGTGTCGGTAGGGCAGCGAAGGCGGGATGGGGGCGTGCTCACGAGATGGCTGGCTTCGCCCAATAATGGAAAAAAGAAAGCCGGCCCTGATGAGCATTTCGCCAGCTTCACTTGGTCCTTTTTTTTCAGGACCAAGCTTCAAAAAGGTGTCCAAACTGACCAAATGACCACTGGAGGGAATCAGGGATGACCTCCCCTTACTCCCCCAGTGGTCATCAACCCCCCCTTCCCCCCCCCAAAAAAAAAAATATATATTTTTTTGCCAGCCTCTATGCCAGCCTCAAATGTCATACCCAGCTCCCTGACAACAGTATGCAGGTCCCTGGAGCAGTATTTAGTGGGTGCAGTGCACTTCAGGCAGGTGGACCTAGGACCATCCCCCCCTACCTGTTACACTTTGTGGTGGTAAATGTTAAGCCTTCCAAAACCCCCCAAAACCCACTGTACCCACATGTAGGTGCCCCCATTAACCCCTAAAGGCTATGGTAGTGGTGTACAGTTGTGGAGAGTGGGTTTTGGGGGGGATTTGGGGGGCTCAGCACCCAAGGTAAGGGAGCTATTTATGAAGTCCACTGCAGTGCCCCCTAGGGTGCCCAGTTGGTGTCCTGGCATGAGGGGAGGACCAGTGCAGTACAAATGCTGGCTCCTCCCACGACCAAATGCCTTGGATTTGGCCGGGTTTGAGATGGCTGGCATTAGTTTCCATTATCGGCGAAAACCAATGCCGGCCATCTCAAACCCGGCCATCTCTGACATTTGGCCGGCCCCAACCGTATTATCAAAATGAAAGATGGCCGGCCATCTTTTTCGATAATATGGTTCAGGACTGCTTTTTGCGGCGCCAGCACCATTCGATTATGCCCCTCTTTGATACCTCAAACCAGCTCTAACCTCATTGAATCCCTGTATTGGGTTGTCTGGGAGCCACCTGAAGGAAGGGCGCAGGACCTGTCCTTGAAAATGTCCAAAGAGAGAGCTCCCGTCTCTTCTTGAGCTGCAGGCCTTGTGTGTGTCCTTGTATATGTGTCCGGAGACGGGAAGGCGGTAGAACTAGAGGACATGAATTGAGGTTGAAGGGGGGCAGACTCAGGACAAATGTCAGGAAGTATTTTTTCACGGAGAGGGTGGTGGATATGTGGAATGCCCTCCCGTGGGAGGTGGTGGAGATGAAAACGGTAATGGAATTCAAACATGCGTGGGATAAACAGAAAGGAATCCTGTTTAGAAGGAATGGTTCCGTGAATCTTAGCGGAGATTGAGTGGCGACGCCGGTAATTGGAAACAAAATGGGAGCTGGCAGACTTCTATGGTCTATGCACTGATCATGACTGAATAGATAAGGATGGGCTGGAGTGTAAATTTTAAGGGGCTTCGATGTTAGCTTCAGAACTTAGTACAAGAACAGTGCTGGGTAGACTTCTATGGTCTGTGCCCTGAGAAAGGCAAGGACAAATCAAACTCGGATATAAAGTATCACATACCATGTAAATGAGTTTACCTTGTTGGGCAGACTGGATGGACCGTCATTTACTATGTTATTATGTGTCCAGTAAAGGGCATCTCCTAGACTCCTGTCTTGCATTGTTTATGCATGCATGGATTTGCACATGCACAGTACGTTCTCACGCTTACTGGCTTGGAATATATATTCAAATCTTTTTTTATTCCAGAAAGAAATCAACAGTACAGTTTTGCAGATATTATTTTAACATTAAATCCAACATCCTACCCTCCCATCCACCCTCTTCCCTCCCCCTTCAAAAAATAAAAACAATCCTATAGGAGAGTAGTGCTGAGTCCGTTACAAGCAATAGCCAAGAGTCCATTACATATTGAACAGTCTACTCCGTGCAGTGGGCGTTAGTGTGTTCCAAAATGGGCTCCAACATTTCTGGAAGCGGACGCCTGCAATAGAGGAAAAGTCTTGAATTTCCAGTTTTAATAGGTGAATCATTTGTGAGCGCCATTGCTGAACTGAAGGCTTATTGTAAGTCAACCATTCAGATAAGATGACTTGTTTCGCAGTTAGTGTAGCCTTCCAAATAGAAGCGCTGAGTCATAATGCCATCCCACTTGCCACATTTTAGAGACCTGTGATATTATTGCTTTCCAGAGGGATGCAACAACAGGGCACTTCTAGAACATGTGTCCCAATCTTGCCCCCTCTGTTCTGCATTTCAAACAAGATCCCCAAGTGAAAAGCCCTGCGAGGAGAAACATATAGGCGCAATGCGAATTTATATTGAAGTTCCCAATGTACCACAAATGATGTCCCTTTGTGGATTGTTAGTATGTGATTCTTATATTGCTCCACAGATAGGGCAACCTGATTGTCTTTCTGCCACACCAAAAGCAGATGTTTGTAGTCCAGCTCTGGAACAGTGTCCTGGATGTGTCTGTGGTGAAATGAGAGTGGCACCTTTTGCTGGGCTTCTAGAGAGAATGCCATTGTGAGTTCCTCCTGCACATCTTCCGAAAGGGCTTCCCATGGCACCATGGCAAAGATTGCACATAGTGTTTCAGTTGGGCATAACCAAACTCGTCCTTCCACTCAAGAGTAAATTCCCCCCAGATTTCTTCAAATGTTTGGGGTTTCCCTGCTCAGGTCACCACCTGTAGTAAGTAAATGATTCCACATCTCTGCCAGCGGCGGAACATGGGGTACAGATGTCCTGGGGGAAAGGCCGGATTATTATGTATCGAAAGGAATGGTGTCACCTTGGATAAGAACTGATGCAATTTGCAAATCCACCGCCACGTAGCCTTGGCGGTGGGAACTATGGAAGAGATCTTTAGAGGTTGAGGGATAGGACCCCCTGCTGTGTAAGAGGTTGCTGAAGTGAATAGCAGGTGATAACTGCAGTCCCAAGGCTGTATTGGAGTAATCCTGTGTAGATCAGAACCAGTCATTAATGTGCCTCATGCCACTTGCTATCGTTATGTGGCGTATACTTATAAGTCCCAGTCCTCCATACTCCACTGGGATGCTATCCTTTCTAAGTTATTTGTGAGGACTCCCTGATCATCCCGCAGCGCTGTCATCGATCTTAGCCCGCCCAAATTTTTAATGATCCGGGCCAGCGTTTTACCTGGTCTATTACCAAACCTGTGTAGCTTGTATTTGCGATGTAGCGCCGAGTGTGATTCTTTCTCATGCAGCAGAGTGTAGATTCTCCAAAGAGGTCTTAGAAGGACATCTAGCATGGGCCGTCCTGGCTTTCCTCAGCTGAGTTTCTAATTGGACAATACCTTCTCTTTAGAAGCTGTGTACTAGTCCTGGCCTGCTGCACTTCAGTTGCACCAGAACCTGCCCCCACCGCCCTCGCACCTACTACAGACCTGTGGCAAAAGAAAGGACTGCCACCACAGGGCCACACTGTGCAGACTCACAGCTGCTGGTCTCTGCCCCTCCAAGGTCACTTCCTGTTCCAAGGCAGAGTCAGTAGCCACAAATCTGCACGGTTCAGCCCCCACAGTGACTGTCTTTTCTTTTGCCGCTGCTGGTCTGGAGCAGTAGCAGTGGTGGGGGTTAGCTCAGATGCTGGAAGTAAAGGTCAGAGGAGAAGGGACAGGTGCTGCAGGGAAGAGGGGTTGAGAAGGGACTGGTGCTAGATGTGCAATGTGGTGCATGTCAGAAAGAGGAACCGCTACAGCTATGTAATACAAGGTTCCACATTAGGAATCACTGCCCAGGAAAAGGATCTTGGTGTCATCGTTGATGGTACGTTGAAACCCTCTGCTCAGTGTGCAGCGGCGGCTAATAAAGTAAATAGAATGTTAGGTATTATTAGGAAAGGAATGGAAAACAAAAATAGGGACAATATAAGGGAAGGGAAATGGGACTTGATATACTGCCTTTCTGTGGTTTTTGCAACTACATTCAAAGCGGTTTACATATATACAGGTACTTATTTTGTACCTGGGGCAATGGAGTGTTAAGTGATTTGCCCAGAGTCACAAGGAGCTGCAGTGGGAATTGAACCCAGTTCCCCAGGATCAAGGTCCACTGCATTAACCACTAGGCCACTCCTCCACTCCATGCCTTTGTATCACTCCATGGTGTGATCACACCTCAAATACTGTGTGTAGTTCTGGTCACCACATCTCAAAAAAAGATATAGCAGAATTATAAAAAGTTACAGAGAAGGGTGACGAAAATTATAAAGGGGATGGGACGACTTCCTTATGAGGAAAGGCTAAAGTGGCTAGGGCTCTTCCGCATCTCAAGAAAGATATAGTAGAATTGGAAAAGGTGCAGCGAAGAGCGACTAAAATGATAGCAGGGATGGGACGACTTCCCTATGAAGAAAGACTAAGGAGGCTAGGGCTTTTCAGCTTGGAGAAGAGACAGCTGAGGGGAGACATGATAGAGGTATATAAAATAATGAGTGGAGTGGAACAGGTGGATGTGAAGCGTCTGTTCACGCTTTCCAAAAAATACTAGGACTAGGGGGCATGCGATGAAACTACAGTGTAGTAAATTTAAAACAAATTGGAGAAAATTGTTCTTCACCCAACGCGTAATTAAACTCTGGAATTCATTGCCGGAGAACGTGGTGAAGGCGGTTAGCTTAGCAGAGTTTAAAAAGGGGTTAGACGGTTTCCTAAAGGACAAGTCCATAAACCACTACTAAATGGACTTGGGAAAAATCCACAATTCCAGGAATAACATGTATAGAATGTTTGTACGATTGGGAAGCTCGCCGGGTGCCCTTGGCCTGAATTGGCCGCTGTCGTGGACAAGATGCTGGGCTCGATGGACCCTTGGTCTTTTCCCAGTGTGGCATTACTTATGTACTTATGGAGTGGAACGGGTAGATGTGAATCGCTCGTTTACTCTTTCCAAAAATACTAGGACTAGGGACCATGCAATGAAGCTACTAAGTAGTAAATTTAAAACAAACCAGAGAAAATATTTCTTCACTCAACTTGTAATTAAACTCTGGAATTTGTTGCCAGAGAATTTGGTAAAAGCAGTTAGCTTATTTATTTGTTTATTTAAAATATTTGTATTCCTTATGATCTTAGCAATTCTCAACAGATTGGTTTTAAAGTGGGATATAAATATGAAAACAAATAAATTACAAATAAAACACACACAATAAAACAAAATACATTATAGCACCAACACACATAGAATACTACAAGCAATCTCAAAATACTTACAACAATTCATTCCCAGCTGTAAATACTCATCTCCTCCTAATCCCGATAGTACAAGATTCAATTCTCTATACATAAATGTCAGACTCCACCGTAAGCTTGGATGAACAAAAATGTCTTCAGCTCTTTAAAGAGGTAAAAATTCTGAATCCTTCTGAACCTGAGGAGTAAAGAGTTCCAATGCTATGGGACAACTATTGTAAATATGACTGAGTGATATTATTCTAAATACACAGACCTTTAAGATTAAACCTCCAAAGTGCCTTATTTGTTGATCTCAAACTTAGTACTTAGCTTAACAGGGTTTAAAAAAGTTTGGATAATTTCCTTAAAAAAAAAGTCCATTATTAAGATAGACTTGGGGAAAATCCACTGCTTATTTCTAGGATAAGCAGCACAAAATCTGTTTTACTGTTCTGGGATCTTGTCAGGTATTTATGACCTGGATTAGCCATTGTTGAAAACACGATACTGGGCTTGATGGACCTTCAGTCTGTGCCCGTTTGGCAACGCTTATGTTCTTATGGATGGAAGGAGGGGGGGAAGAAAAGGGACAGGTGCTGGATGGGACAGATGCTGAAAAAAGAGGGGAGAGAAGGGGGTACACACTGGATTGAAAGGGGGAGGGGAGAAAGGACACGCGCTGAAGGAACGGACAGACGCTGGATGGGAGTGGGGAGAGAGAAGGAGCAGATGCTGACAGGGGTGGAAGAAGAAAGGATAGAGTTAGTGAGAGACAGGGGAATAAAAGGAAGTGAAATAGGAGAGCCAGGGTGAGGGAAAGACATGGCAAGCTGTACTGCCCTCCAATGCCAAAAGGAAGCAAGTGGCAAAACACATATTTTGAGAAAACCAGGGAAAACATATTTTGAACTACAGTAATTAGTTTATGCTGCCAGGTAAACTTTCACAAAAAAGACCCTGTACAGCATTTAGTTCAAGCAGGATTACACACATGGCGTATCAGACTTTGGAGAAGCAAGTGCTATACAGTAACCACATTTTTATAAAAATGTCACTCACTTCCTTTTGCTGTTGGAGGACAGCAAGTTCCAGAGCTTAATATTCTTGGAGTAAAAAAAATATTCCTCTTATTTGTTTTTAAAGTATTCCCACATTCTATCCGTTCTCCATCAATCAGGATTTGATAGACCTCAATCATATCCCCCCCTCAGCTGTCTCTTTTCCAAGCCGAAGAGCCTTAACCTCTTTAACCTTTCCTCATATGGGAGGAGTTCCACCCCCTTTATCATTTTGGCAGCTTTCTTTTTTTTTTAAACCTTTTCTAATTCTGCTATGTATTTTTTTGAGATACAGCGAACAGAATTGAACTCAGTGCTCAATACTTTGTTTGGCCAGATTGGCCTTCTGTAAGGATCCCTACCTGTCTTTCTCAGAGCACTGTATTTTGATAAAGACTATTACATGCTTTTTACTCAAGGTGATCTTTCCTTTTCATCTCAGTCAGTCGGTGGTTCTGCCAGCCTTTGAGAAGAATAACGATTCCAACTCTTTTAACAAGGACCATAAGCAGGATGTGCAGACAGGGATGTTGGGCTATTTGAAGGTGACCAATCCCTTTCAAAAGTCCAACAAGCTCTTTGCCCTATTTCGGGGACTGAACAAGGGGGAGGCAGCATCCAAGGCCTCCATATCATGCTGGATTAAACTGGTCACTGAAGTAGCTTACTTAGTGAGATGCAAGGTTGTTGTGGTGGGGCTGCAAGCTCACGTGTCCCGAGCCCAGGCCATTCCACAAGAAGACACCTGCCGAGCGACAGCCTGGTCATTGCTGCATTCCTTCGTAAAGCATTACAAGATAGTCATCCTGGCCAAATGATATGTGGTCTTTGACAGGGCACTTATTCAGGGGGCCTTGTCTTACCTCCTACTGTTAAGAGACTGCTCTTGTACATTCCTTTGATGTGGACTGGTCTAAAGGGACAATAAGGAAGTTGAAATTTTATTCACACCTCTTAATTAATTTATTTGTTACATTTGTATCCCACATTTTCCCACATATTTGCAGGCTCAATGTGGCTTACATTGTACCGTAGAGGCGTTCCCCAACTCCGGTAGAGAATAAGGTTCATGTGTTGTAAACATAATGGGGAAACATGGAGGGTTAAGTGACTTGCCCAGAGTTCCCAGGATCAGAGTCCGTGATTCACCAACTCAGGGAAATAAGGAAGGGAGGGAGCATAGCATTAATATAGTAACATAGTAAATGACGGCAGATAAACCTGAACGGTCCATCCAGTCTGCCCAACAAGATAAACTAATTTTACATGGTATGTGATACTTTATTACCCCATCCACTCACACATTCAAAAGGTCATCAGTTAGATCTCTTTGCCTATAAAACAAGCACTCAATTTTTTGGAGTCAGAACAACATTGGGACTCAGTCATCTGGTCTGATCATTATAGACTATATTTTATAATTAAAGGGAAGGAAATTAAGAATAAATGTTCAACATGTCAACTAATACATGATACTACAAGAGATAAAGCTGATAATACTTTCTGGAGTAGGGTAGATGATAGTTTAGAACAACAAGCAGAAAAATCTTAGATGAAATAGCACCACTGGTTAAGAAAAAGTAACCTGTCAAAGTGAGACAAAATTGGTTTAACGAAGAGGTTTAAAAAATTCAAAGATTTTGTAGGAAAGTTGAAAGAAAATAGACAAAGGTTCAGACAGAGGAAAACAGATTGCAACGGAGGGTACTAGTAAACAATTATAAATCTAAGGTTAAGCAGGCTAAACTGCTTCTTTTCAAAACAGAAGGGCGGCCATCTTCCAACACAAATCGGGAGATGGCCGGCCTTCTCCTAAACCCGGCCAAATCGGTATAATCGAAACCCGATTTTGGCCAGCTTCAACTGCTTTCCGTCGCAGGGCCGGCCAAAGTTCAAGGGGGCATGTCGGCAGGGTACCGAAGGCGGGATGGGGGCGTGGTTAAGAGTGGAAAAAAGAAGGCCGGTTCTGACGAGCACTTGGCCGGCTTTACTTGGTCCATTTATTTTTAGGACCAAGCCTCCAAAAAGTGCCCCAACCGACCAGATGACCACCAGAGGGAATCGGGGATCACCTCCCCTTACTCCCCCAGTGGTCACCAACCCCCTCCCACCCCCCAAAAAAAGATATATAAACATTTTTGTGCCAGCCTTAAATGTCATACCCAGCTCCATCACAGCACTATGCAGGTCCCTGGAGCAGTTTTTAGTGGGTACTGCAGTGCACTTCAGGCAGGTGGACCCAGGCCCATCCCCCCCTACCTGTTTACACTTGTGGTGGTAAATGGGAGCCCTCCAAAACCCACCCGAAACCCACTGTACCCACATCTAGGTGCCCCCTGTTACCCTTTAAGGGCTATGGTAGTGTTGTACAGTTGTGGGTAGGGTTTTTTTTTGGGGGGGCTCAGCACCCAAGGTAAGGGAGCTATGCACCTGGGAGCAATTTTTGAAGTTCACTGCAGTGCCCCCTAGGGTGCCCGTTTGGTGCATTGGATTTGGCCGGGTTTGAGATGGCTGCCATTAGTTTCCATTATTGACGAAAACCAATGGCGGCCATCTCTAACGCCAGCGATCTCTAAGGGCTGTTGGCCGGCCCCAACCGTATTATCAAAACGAAAGATGGCCGGCCATCTTGTTTCAAAAATACAGTCATGTACGCCGCTTGATGGGGCCGGCGTTAGAGATGGCCACCCTTGTAGATGGCCGGCTCCGTTCGATTATGCCCCTCCACGTTTACACCTTTGATTAGGAAGGAAGGTTTTGGTGTCAAAATTAATTATTTATCCTATTGAATAATAAAGTTATTATCCACTGATAACTCTTCCCCTTTGGCTGCATGCAAATCTCATTAATATTAATTTTGGATATCCTGAAAACCTGACTGGCTGGGGTGCCTCCAGGACCAGTTTTGGGATCCACCGGTTTAGACACTGCCTGATGAGCAGAATCACAAACTGATGTTTTCAGTGAAAGCCTGTGTTATTGCGCAGCACAAGCCTTACAGATTTCCTCTGAGGTGTTTCCTGTTTCAAAAACATTCTGTTTGCAACACAGTGTGACTGAAACTATTCACAGTACGGCAAGAAGTTATCAACATGGGCTATTGTAACACTAACTCATGCTACCTTACCACAGCTCCCATTTTATGCAGCGAGACTTAGTTACTAACTAGTAAAAAAGGCCCGTTTCTGTAGCTAGCAAGGTTATATTCAAATGTTGATTGTTGTTAACCAAACAGTTTAGTGAGAATTTGTAAATTATATTTCTTATATTTTCAGTTTTTTTTAATGACATAAGGTGTAATGTTTATTTACATTTGCAAAGTTTCTTTATATACAATATTTTTTGTATAAACTTTGTTGCAATTTGAGAAAAGCGTTCCTTGTTCAGGTCCATTTATGATTTTTACAATTGCATTTTCAGAGTTTTTAACTCTTGAGAATGCTACATATTTCTTTGCCTCCCTCCCTCCCTCATGATACGTTCTTCAATTGTGAGCAAATGTTTTTTTTTCTTGTATTTGTTAACTGAAATTTTTTTTCTCCTACACACCCATCTCCTCCTCCTCCACCGCTCCCTGCCACTTTCTCCGCGAGCTTCCCTACTCCTCCCCCTGCCTGCTCGTTACCTGTGCTGTGCTTCTGCCAGTCGCCAAGTTGTGTATGGAGGGAGGGTAGGCGGTCTCCGACAGTCCGCTGAAGCCTTTCTTCTAGCTCAGCGGGGAAGGGCTGCCAAAATGCTCGTCCTGCTCTCTGGGTCTCTGTTTTGTAGCGTGCAAAGCTCTGACAGTTTGAGTGCGTGACAGCTGAGGGGCGCACGCTGTATATCTGTTCACTGACAGCTTTTTTTCTTCTTCACACCCACCTCCTCCTCCACCACTCCCTGCCACTTGCTCCGCAAGTTTCCCTACTCCTTCCCCTCCCTGCCCGTTACTTGTGCTGTGCTTCTGCCGGTCGCCGAGTTGTGGACGGAGAGAGAGCGGGCGGGCGGTCTCCGACAATGCACTGAAGCCAGTTCTCCATTTTGTAGCACGTGCAGCTCTGACAGTTAGGGAGCGCGACAGCTGATGGGCGCGAGGCTGGTTTTTTTTTTTTTTTTTTTTTGCTGTGTTGTTTGATGCCAGATTTGCGCATGGCAGTGTGTGTGTGTGTGTGGGGGGGGGGGGGGGGGATCAGCCGTGAGTGACGTCAGCCTGGCTACGGAGCCTAGCTCAACAACACCAAAGGAGCCATGGACACAGGCAAGACGTTAGAACGTTGGTGGTGAGAATTATTATATAGGATAACAGAGGTTAACAGTAAAATGACACATCTTGATAACTTCCCCCCTTAATATCCTCCAACTCGGGGATTATTTTCAGGCAGGGCCATTGCAAGTCTCGGCTGAGCATTTGAAAGTCTTTAAGGCCAGATAACGTGATGCAAAGTTTTCACTGAATGCTTTTCAGATAAATGTTCAAACTTCACCTGCTAATGAATGTTAGTGTGAGATTAAAGGAAGAATAAGTTAATATCTGTGGGCAGACAAACCACCCACCCTCACTTACAGTAACAGTAACTTCCATTACATCCCACAGATCAATTCAGAGACAAATGGGTTATGTCCCTTTACCAGCAGGTGGAGATAGAGAGAACCTTAGAAGATTACTATATGTGGACCTGTGCATCCATCTTACCTCAGTATTTTCTCTATCTCAGCAGGTGGATAGACATATCCTGTGCAGCTCTGGTTTGTTGCTGGCTCCTAGCCTGTTCCCTCAGGCTTAGTCGAGCTGGCACTGCTGGGATGGCCTGCTGGGGTACACCTGGTGGTGCCAGGTCCCTTCCCTCCCCCCACCCCACTGTGCATCTCAGGGGTCCTGTGTTCTCCTGTCCTCTTTAAAAAAAAAAATAGCACCACTCTTGAATGTAAATCAGTGTCTGGTTCTCCATTGGACTACATCGTTCCTGTCAGGTTTGGTATATACTCCTTTCTTTGTTGGCTGGGACTCTCTTGCCACAGCCTTTTTTATTGATATTAGCTTCCTTTCTGCGGCTGCACGAGCTGTCTGGCTTTCCCTCCGGGTGGGTTCGGCTGATTTTTCAAGCTCTTCGGCGCTTTGCTCAGTCCGGGGGGGGGGGGGGGGGGCTTTGGGTCAGCTGTGGTACTTTTTGGCGGGCTCCTTTTTTTTTCCGGCACTCCGTCTGCCCTCAGGATCGGGATACCTCCTCCTGCCGGAAGTTTTCCCACTTCTTCAGCCGACATATGAGAGCTCCTGCAGTAGATTCTGTTTTGTTTTAGCTGCGTTGCCAGTTCTGCCCTCGTTGGTTCATTCAAGCAGGTGGGGGTTGGGAGGTTCAGGCCACAATTGGCTCTGGCTGTGGTTGGCTTGTTCTCGCGCTTTTCGGCTACCAGTTTCCTTCCTAATGGCCTGCTCGGGTATTTGGGAAGAGTGTTGATAGAATGGAAGACGGCTCTCCTTCTAGTTGTGGCAGTTGGAAGCTGGAGGATGTTAGTCCCATGGCAGGATGCTGTGGCTCCCTGGCCTCTTCCTCAGTTTTGCTTCTCCCGGGCCAGGATTATTTTTTGCTGGCGTTTCACACTGGGGCGAGGTGGGGGTTGCTGGCATTCGTCCTTAGACTCTCTGGTTAATGCCTTTGGTTTGGGCTCCCTGATTTATCCTCGGCAAGCTTTAGTACTTCAGAGGATCATTGTAGAACCAGGGTGCCAGAGAGGGCTTCCCCAGGAGTGGTAATGGCGCTGTGTTCCTCAACTAGTCATCCCCCTGAACGTTGGATTGTCTTTTGCGGGGCCTCTAGTTGGCAGGGGATTTCAGGCCCCTTGGGGACTTCTCTAACCCGATTCAGCACGGATGCCCTAACAGCCCACCCTTTCTGGGTGGGTTCTCACCTTTTGAACCTTCGGGATTTCTTGGCTTCTCCTACCTTGGGGCTGTCTAGTTTAGGCCCCTCCTGGGCTGGTGATCCTTACCCGTCACAAGCTGCAGAGTCTGGTGTCCTCGCTTTGCGGGCTACCCTTTCTCCCTGTGGTTGGATTTGGCACTACTCCAGAGGCTCTCCTGCTTAGAGTTTGGCAGGGGATTTGGGGCCTCCTTTGGTTTCTGTGTCTCATTCTGTCTCCAGTATGCTAGCCAGGGGACTACTGCTGCTCCTGGGGATTGCCGCCTTATACCAGTCGGTGGTCTGGTGGCACTCTGGGCCTATAGCGGTCTTACGGTAACTGATAACTTTACGGTTGCTGCGGTGTCCGCAGCTTGAGGTCAGGAGGCTGGGAGCCCCTTTTCTATGGCGAGAGACGGATCTTGACAAACTTCTTCTGGCGGATTGGTTTTGCCTACCTACAGTTTCCCTGTAGTGGTATTTCCTGACATTGATAGACTGTATCTGGGAGCTTCAGGCTTTTTTCAAGCCTTCCCTTTGTGGCCTTCTACGGGATAGCTAGGACCCCTTTTTTGTGGCATTATTATTTACTCTCTTATGGCTGCATAGTTCCTGTGGTATACTGGTTACATTTCTGCGGGCAGTATTTCTAGGATGGGCGGATAAATTGCTTGTTCTTTTGGCTGCTGTCGGTGACAGGGTGCTGGGCTCGATGGACCCTTGGTTTGTCCCAGCATGGCAATGCTTATGTATTTATGTAACATTTTTTTGGTTGTATTTAAGCTGTTTTAGGTTTCTCATGTTTTCGGAGTGTGCCTGGGGCAACGGGGCCTAATCCCTTTTGAGGTTCAGGCCTGGCACCCTAGTTGGGCCTAGAGTCTTGCTCTCCTGTGGTCTTCCAGTTTTGATCTATCTTGGAACAGCATCCTCCTCTGCTCTGTCATTGGTTGTCGAGCCTGGTTCCAGCTTTGGACAATGGGCCTGGTCCAGTCTCTGACCCTTGGAAGTTGTTTCTTCTCTGGGCTGAATGTCGAGACTTGGTCTGTCTTCGCCAGAGAGCCGTGCTCCATCTCTGAGTGTTGGGTCTTCCTCTGACTGCGGCCTTCGGGCCTTGCTCCATTTTCGACCACTGGACCTTGCTCCATCTGTTGGTGTCGAGCCTTCCCCTACCTTAGGACGTTGAGCCTTGCTTGCGCCGTCTCAGGACCTTGAGCCTTGATTGCCCGTCTCAGGACCTTGAGCCTTGCTTGCGCCGTCTCAGGACCTTGAGCCTTGCTTGCGCTGTCTCAGGACGTCGGTCCTGGCACCATCTATGCACTGTGAGGTTTGCACTTACATAGTAACATACATAGTAGATGACGGCAGAAAAAGACCTGCATGGTCCATCCAGTCTGCCCAAGACAAACTCATATGTGTATACCTTACCTTGAATTTGTACCTGTCCTTTTCAGGGCACAGACCATATAAGTCTGCCCAGCAGTATTTCCCGCCTCCCAACCACCAGTCCCGCCTCCCATCACCGGCTCTGGTACAGACCGTATAAGTCTGCCCTCCCCTATCCTCGCCTCCCAACCACCACCCCCTCTTCCCCCCAACTGCTCCGCCACCCAATTTCAGCTAAGCTTCTGAGGATCCATTCCTTCTGCACAGGATTCCTCTATGCATATCCCACGCATGTTTGAACTCCGTTACCGTTTTCATCTCCACCACCTCCCGCGGGAGGGCATTCCAAGCGTCCACCACCCTCTCCGTGAAAAAATACTTCCTGATATCTTTCCTGAGTCTGCCCCCCTTCAATCTCATTTCATGTCCTCTTGTTCTACCGCCTTCCCATCTCCGGAAAAGATTCGTTTGCGGATTAATACCTTTCAAATATTTGAACGTCTGTATCATATCACCCCTGTTCCTCCTTTCCACCAGGGTGTACATGTTCAGGTCAGCAAGCCTCTCTTCATACATCTTGGAACGTAAATCCCATACCATCCTCGTAGCTTTTCTTTGCACCGCTTCTATTTTTTTTATCATCCTTCGCAAGATACGGCCTCCAAAACTGAACACAATACTCCAGGTGGGGCCTCACCAACGTCTTATACAGGGGCATTAAAACCTCCTTTCTTCTGCTGGTCACTCCTCTCTCTATACAGCCTAGCAATCTTCTAGCTACTGCCACCGCCTTGTCGCACTGTTTCGTCGCCTTCAGGTCCTCAGATATTATCACCCCAAGATCCCTCTCCCCGTCCGTGCCTATCAGACTCTCCCTGCCTAACACATACATCTCCCTTGGATTTCTACTCCCTAAGTGCATCACTTTGCATTTCTTCGCATTGAATTTTAATTGCCAAACGTTAGACCATTCTTCTAGCTTCTTCAGATCTTTTTTCATGTTTTCCACACCCTCCGGGGTGTCCACTCTGTTGGAAATCTTGGTGTCATCCGCAAAAAGGCAAACTTTACCTTGTAACCCTTCGGCAATGTCACTCACAAATATATTGAACAGAATCGGCCCCAGCACCGATCCCTGAGGCACTCCACTACTCACCTTTCCCTCCTCCGAGCGAACTCCATTCACTACCACCCTCTGGCGTCTGTCCGTCAACCAGTTCCTAATCCAGTTCACCATTTCGGGTCCTATCTTCAGCCCATCCAGTTTATTTAAGAGCCTCCTGTGGGGAACCGTGTCGAAAGCCTTGCTGAAATCTAAGTAGATGACGTCCATAGCATGTCCTTGATTTAATTCTCCTGTCACCCAGTCAAAGAATTCAATGAGATTCGTTTGGCACGATTTCCCTTTGGTGAAACCATGTTGTCTCGGATCTTGCAACTTATTGGCTTCTACGAAATTCACTATCCTTTCCTTCAGCATGGCTTCCATTACTTTTCCAATAACCGAAGTGAGGCTTACCGGCCTGTAGTTTCCAGCTTCTTCCCTATCACCACTTTTGTGAAGAGGGACCACCTCCGCTGTTCTCCAATCCCTCGGAACCTCTCCCGTCTCCAAGGATTTATTAAACAAATCTTTAAGAGGACCCGCCAGGACCTCTCTGAGCTCCCTCAATATTCTGGGGTGGATCCCGTCCGGTCCCATGGCTTTGTCCACCTTTAGCTTTCCAAATTGTTGATACACACTCTCTTCTGTGAACGGTGCTATATCCATTCCATTCTCAGGTGTACTTTTGCCAGTCCCTCGCGGTCCTTCTCCAGGATTTTCTTCAGTGAAAACCGAACAAAAGTAGCTATTTAGTAAATTGGCTTTTTCTTCATCATTATCTACATAGCGGTTCGCTGTATCTTTTAGTCTCACAATTCCCTTTTTAGTCCTTCTTCTTTCACTAATATACATGAAGAAATTTTTGTCGCCCCTCCTTACATTTCTAGCCATTTGTTCTTCCGCTTGCGCCTTCGCCAGACGTACCTCTCTCTTGGCTTCTTTCAGTTTCATCCGGTATTCCTCCCCGTGTTCCTCTTCTTGAGATTTTCTATATTTCTGGAACGCCAACTCTTTAGCCTTTATTTTCTCAGCCACTTGCTTGGAGAACCATATCGGTTTCCTTTTCCTCTTGCTTTTATTTACTCTCCTTACATAAAGGTCTGTGGCCCTATTTATTGCTTCTTTCAGCCTGGACCACTGTCCTTCCACTTCCTGTTCGTCCTCCCAGCCCATCATCTCCTTCCTCAGGTATTCCCCCATTTTACTAAAGTCAGCATGCTTGAAATCCAGGACTTTGAGTTTAGAGTGGCCGCCCTCCATTTCAGCCGTTATATCAAACCAAACCGTTTGATGGTCACTGTTTCCCAGATGTGCACACACTCGCACATTTGACACACTATCCCCATTTGTGAGCACCAGATCCAGCATCGCTCCCTCCCTCGTGGGTTCCGTCACCATCTGTCTGAGCAGAGCACTTTGGAAAGCATCCACGCTCTTTCTACTTCTTTCTGATTTGGCAGATGGAACCTTCCAATCTACATCCGGCAGATTGAAATCTCCCATCAACAGAACCTCTTTTTTCTTTCCTAATTTTTGAATATCTGCAATCAGATCTTTATCTAGTTCCTCTAATTGTGTGGGGGGTCTGTAGATAACACCCACATGGACAGAAGTTCTATCCTCTCTTTTTAAGGTGATCTATATCGCTTCTTCTTTTCCCCAGGTCCCTGTCATTTCAGTCGCCATAATATCATTCCTCACATACAGAGCTACTCCTCCACCTTTACGACCCTCTCTATCCTTCCTAAATAGATTATAGCCTGGTATGCTTGCATCCCATTCGTGGGAACTGTTGAGCCACGTCTCTGTGATTGCAACAACATCTAAGTCTGTTGGGTACTCGAGCCTTGCTCCATTTCTGAACATTGAGACCTGCTCTGGCTGCATCGGGCTTTTGAGCCTTCCTTCATTTTTGCTGTCGACCCTGGCACCAGCTTCAGCCTCAGGTAGTTCCTGCAACTGTCTCTGAATACTTGTCAGTTCCTGGGAGTTGATCCATACTCAGTCTCTGGCCATTCTCTATGGCTCAGTCTCTGGACTTACAACTGTGCTTGGTCTATGGTGGTCGACCCTTGCCAAGCTCAAGACGTTGTTCCTTCCTTGGTATCTGGAAGTGGATCCTTCCTCGGCCTTTCAAAGTTGATCCTTCCTAGATCTTGGATGTCGTCCCAAGCTCAGGCTCTGAGTGGTGAGCCTTCCTAGCTCTCTGGATGCCAACCTTTGCGTGGTCTCTGGACACCAAGGCTTTCTATGTTCATAGGTGTTGGGACTTCCTTGCTCAAGCTGGCTCCTGTTCGAGGCATCTTCCGTTTAGGGAGATAGGATTTTGAGCCATTAGAACAGTCAACCTTTGATCTTGGCCTGGTCCTGGCACCTTTCCTGGCCTCGAGTTACTGCTCCTAACCCATGGAGACAGATATTTGTTCAGTTCTGGCAGCGGGTCATGCGCTGTTTCAGCAGGTGACACCCTACTTCTGCGGTAGTGCTTGGCACCGTTGCTCGGAATGGGAACAAGGTCCTTCACAGCAGACTGTACTTTGACCCATATCTGACTGCTGGGGTTGGCTGTCTTCACTTTTAGACTTGCTCTTTTTCGGCCGGTCAGCTATGTCTTCGACTCTGGCCGTCAAGGCTTCGCCTTCTATGACTGTCAGACCAGGTCATTCCTGCCTCTCACCTGTTCCCACTTGTTGGTTACCGCTCTTCGCTCCGCCTTGATAGGTGACTTGGATTACGGAGTTCAAGTTGGATTCCGTCCTGGTAGTCGTCTCTGCCTGGTCTTCATCTGGAACGGGGTCCAGCAACTCGCAGCCCTGGAGGGTGATCGTACTTCCATCTTTGGATGGTGGCTCTTCTCCTTTTTTAGGGTTGGGCTTGACTCAGCCTTACACAGCAAGTCCATGTAGTACCTGTTCCACATTGGCAGGTTGCAGCTGGCTAAGTGTCCTTGGGGTCAGGATCTGCTCTGTCTCTGGAGCCCATTTTGGGGGGGGGGGGGGGGTCAAGTCTGGTCCCAACACTTTACTTCAAGCTAACCGTTGTCGCTGTCCTCGCACCTGTCTCCCTTTCTGGCGGTCTCCCAAGCTGCCTTCTGCCTTTCGTGTCTGGAGCCAGCTTCGGCAGTCGCACCTGCCTCTTGTTGTAGGGCATTGTTTCTCTGTTTTGAGGGCGAGCCTAGACTCCTTCCTGAAGGTCATCTGGGCTCAGTCTCTTGCCTTGGTTCTATCTTGCTTGTTGGGCCTGGACCTCCTCTTGGGAAATCAGGCTGGGATTGGCTCCCGATTTCAGGGTAGCTTGTTGCCGGTTTTGTTTCTGACGGGTGAGCCAGGCTCCCTTTTGGGTATTGAGCCTTCTACCAGTTCGGGCTGGCTAATTCTGCAGCTCCAGCCATATTGCCTGGTCTTATGGCAGAGTAGTGCAGTTTTTAATCTCTTCTGCCTAGGGAGTCACTGCCTATCGAGCACTGCCGGCATTCGCTTTGTCGCTGATTGGCGAGCATTCCTCATGGTGAGCTGGGGCAGTTTTATCTGCCACTGCATACCAGGCTTTCTTCTGCGATTTGCAGTCTCCATCTCTTTCTGGTGATTGCTTTTTCTCCTCTCTCAGGTCTCTATTTGGTGCCGCTTCTCTTCACTGATGGAAGGAAGTTCTTTCTTTCTTCTGCCTCCATGTCGGAAGTCTAGCTCCATGCTGTCCATCGGGGCTGGTTCTGTCTTGGGGTTCCCACCCTACTTGGGGACTGCTTTGGTACATCCCACTCATCTCTGGATTGATCTATGTGACACTATGGAAGGTAAAATTAGTCCTTACCTGATCATTTTCTTTCCATTAGTCCCAACAGATTAATCCAGAGGCCCGCCCTTTGTTAAATTTGATTGAGTAGGTCCTTAACAAAAATAAAAAATAACAAAACAAAAAAAAAAGTTTCAGGCAGCAGTTTCCACCTCAGACGTTTCCCTCCTGCAGGAGCGGCGGAGGAAGAACCTATGTGGGCTTTCTAAAGGCAGGAGTAGAGTTCTATGTTGGATTTACTCATATTCTTCCATTGCTTTGGTATCGACAATAATAAGGTTAAGATGGATGCACAGGTCCACATATAGTAAACCTCTGAGGTTCTCTCTATCTCCACCTGCTGGTAGAGGGACATCACAGAACCCACTCGTCTCTGGATTGATCTGTTGGGACTAATGGAAAGAAAATGATCAGGTATGGACTAATTTTACCTTTGGCGGCTTCATTTATTCTCGCGCCTGAGGGTGCTTTCTGCGCAGCACTCGTCACTGCGTTATGGCCTTTGTTTAAAAAAAACAAAACAAATTAACAGGTATCTAGGGATATATATCTATGTCTCTCTTAATAACCCTAATCGGGATACCACTACTCTTGTTTTGCTGCAGAGAACCAGTTCGTTTTCCCCTCCCGTCCCTTTGAACTTGCTGTTTTCCGGAGTTCCTCGAACACTTCCGATCTTTGGTGTTCTCCTGTATACCTTTAGCTGTGAGAGTTAATTTGCCTCCCTGGGTTTCGTTCTGGTCTCGGCTGTTTATGGCAGCCCTTATGTATAATTGAATAGAGAACTGGATCAGATTACGGTACAGACATCTAAGGTTGGAGGGGCTCTGCCTCATCATGACAGCCCTCCTGCAAGGGCAGGGCCTCCTTGGGTTTGAAATTAGCATTCCCAGGGATTCCTGGATATTTGGGGCACCTTTGGCTATTTCTGGCTTCTCTCATCTAAGACCTTTTGACTGAGTACTATGCTATTCCCATTTTACCTGCCTTTCGGGTTACCATTAGTGATAGATTTGCAGCACGGGGTGTGGGGCCCATCCTTGGACTCATGATGCTGGGGGTAGGCTCTCCTCAGGGCAACAGTGGAGGGGTTCTGGACGGTTCCCTCTTGGTCTGGATATTTTCTTTGCTGTTTCTCTTTGGAGGTTGCTTAGCTTTATCTGTCAGCTCTGCTGACCCTGGCTTCCTGCAAATTCTCAGCTGCTTTGGTCTCCTTTGCAGGTTCTCGGTTCAGTCCATCACCTAGAGATTCTTGATCAAACATCGTAAGCTCTGTTGAGTAGGGACTATCTCTTGCATGTTCTGTGTATGTTCTGCTTTAGGTTCTTTCGGGTATATCTCTGTCAGACATAGACTATAGAGGCGGTCAAAGGTTATTAAATAAACTTTATTCAAGTAAGTAAATCATAAACCATACATTACCGCTTGAGTTGACATCATCTCCTGCCAGAGGCTGGGAATTCCTGATGCAGCCTATCAGAGAGAGTTTCAGCGGGGCCTAGGCAACACATCTGTTCCTAGTTGAGACCTCTATTTGTTCACCTTTAACTCCCAGCTTTTATACTGACCAATAAACATGATCTCATTCAATTAAATAAGGCTGATGTGTAGCTAAGGAGTGACAGTTTCTTAATGCATCCCCAGGAACTGGCCAGGTTTCCAGAGATTCATGTGAAACATCATCCCTAGCCCTGAGCATGTTATCATTCCATTTAGTACAAATTACTTAATTTAATATGATAATGCTATCAATTCCTGTCCTTAGAGTCCATTATGTACTTTCAAGAGAGCATTAAATATCCATGTGGGAGTCCATTATATACTTTCAAACTATGATATCATTACTTCATTATGCACTTTCAAGAAACATTAAATATGATAATACTTAGGCAGAACTCAATATCAAGCACAAACTTCCATTACAGTGTAGAGCACTGCGTATGTGTAGTAGCTCTATAAAAATAATAGATAGTCTGGACATTCTCTGGTGTCTCTGTTGCCTATGGTGAACCTCAACTGTCTCTGTTGCTTATGCAGGTTCTCTGTCTCTTACTGCGGTTTTCTGCAATAGTCTATCTCCTGCAGGATTCCTCAGTTCCTCTATCGCTTAGGGTGCTTTGCAGTTCACTCTGTCTCCTTTAAGGCTCCTCCTTTCCAGGTCACCTATGGTCTCCTTGGGAGTTTTTCAGTATTCACCATCTTTTCCTCTGTGGCCCTTTACATGTCTCTCAATGTGCAGGTTCTTCTGGCGTCTGTCAGCTTGGACTCTTCCTGGCCAGTGGCAGAGGGTCTCAACTGCATCTTCTGCTGTGGAGTTTTCCCGGTGGCGTTAGTCCGCCATGGTTTTCTCAGCTGCACTTGTTCCTTAAAGCTTTCTCAGATGTTTCTTTCTCTGCGGTGAGGTTTTACGGCAGGATGTGTCATCTATGTGCACAATTTCTTTGGCTAGTGTTTTTTGTAGACCTTCCATCTGAGGCTGGCAGTTCTAAAGCGTTGGTCTACTACGTGCTGCTATCTGAGCTGGCTCCTCATTCTGACTCAGTCTTGGCCCCCTCACCTCACCTATAGAGCGTCCACCTCTGTCCATCGCCTCTACTTCTTCTGGGCTACAGCTCTTGAGGATGGTGGCATTGAGACAGGTGTCAGCTCTTTATATCTGGAGTTTTATTATCCAGGATGATGTGGCTCTGCTGCCCATCCCATGCATGACTCCTTATGTATGTCTCTGTGTGGATAGGTGATATTGTGAATGGAGGTGGGCCCAAAGCCCAAATTCTACAGATCCCCACCCCACTATAGTGGTGTTCCCTGGTCCGTCAATTTACCAACGATGGGACTATGGGGTTTATGGTGACTGTCGCTGGGGAAAAGTGTCGTTTTGGAAGAGGGAAAGCATGACATAACTATTAATATAAGTTCTGTAATTCCATCTTTTTGAGATGCTTTTGAGCTTAGGATCTAACAGCACAGCAGTCCCACTGTCTCCCACAGCTGATAAGAAATTCTGTGGTACAAGTTTTTACACTTGTACCCTGCAGCTACTTGGATAGTAGACTCATTCATTTTCAATTTGGTACTGCTCTGTTGTTGTTGTTTTAGCTGTTGCAATAAAATATATAACAAAAAAAACAAACAAAAGAAAGGTGAATGTAGTCTAAGATTATTTTTTTTTTTGGCAGTGGCAGGTGGTGGTGGGGGATATTGGGTTGCGTTCATTCAGCACCCCCAATCGTTTTGAAAAGTTGGCTCTTATGCCTCTGGACTATGACTTCTCTCCTTCTGCAAACCCACAGGTTGCCAGTTCTTAACCAGGGACTCCTTTTTACTCCACACTTGTCTGCGGCAGGGGAATTCTGAACAGCCAAAAGACCATGTGCAAACACATGGTAATACTTTTTATCACCCAATATGCCACTCATCCCTTTGCTGCACCATCTTGCTTCATTTTGTTTCCCCGTGACCTCCAGGACCACTCCCCCCAGTGACCTTCTCTCAGGGCTCTATCCTCTCAGTAACCCCATACAGCAGGGGGGGTTACATTTAGGTGAGAACAATATATGTTTCATGAATTCTTTTACAGTGAAATATTTTGGAAAAAAACCACATTCTGTGCTATGACAGACCCTGTGAAGAGAGCTGCGCAGCTGGAGAAAAGGGGACAGTGGCTATAGAAGGGTCAAATCCATTTCTAAAAAGTTGAGCCTATTAAGAGGGTTTCTGTCTCAGGGCCAATGCTTACAACCCCTGCGCTAAAGCCAACAGCACAGAGTCCATACCGCTGGAACAGCGCAGAAAACTAGCTCTCTAATGCTGAAAGGAAATGGTATTTAAATTATATGCATGCTATAAAAGCAAAAGAATGGGACCGGGGGTGGGGTGGGGTTGGGGGGGAATACGCTTGGCGCATATAAGCGCAGCTCTTGTTCAGATGTGCCAGGCAAACCCAAAAGTGAAGCAGACATTAGCATCTCTCTCCTGCGCCTTTAAATATAAATGTAATTTTTATTTTTATTTGGAAGGCTTATATTAAGTACAGAAAACAGGTGCCATTGTGTGCTTACACTTTCAGGTTTACCTCTGACTCGTGCACACTTCTTTCTCAGTACTGGCACTTGCACGCTTCCACGGGCTTTCTTCCACTTCAAAAAGAAATCAAAAATGGCAGATTTTAAACTGAAAATTACTACTACTACTTAACATTTCTAAAGCGCTACTAGGGTTACTCTTCAAACTCCCCCGCTCCCAGCAGTAAGACTGGAGTTTGTGCCTTGTTCTCCAATCATTACAAGGGTACAGCTAATCACCTCATTAACATCCGTCTGACTATATTTAAATACAATTTGCGGCCCTCTCTGGCACAATGTTGATTCCTGCATTAAAGCTCTCTGTATATTCTGTGAGATAAAAAATATGGTGGGATGGTGCTGACCTACTACTACTACTACTATTTAGCATTTCTATAGCGCTACAAGGCGTACGCAGCGCTGCACATGAGGAAGGGTTGGCGCAATATGAAGTTTGGGGCTTCGGCTCTGGATAAAGGAATTGTAGCCATTTTTGACCCGCTATATTTCTGAGGTCCGCCATAGTGAAAAAAATAAGTAAAAGAAAAAGAAGTACAATGGATAAGACATATGGAATTTAGAATTATTTTATTATCAGTGACAGAAGTTGAATGGGAATTATACCTGACATTTGAGTGCGCTGGGCAGTCTACGTTACTCTGCAGCATGGAGCTTTCTTCTCCAAACGTACAGCAGAGAATATTGGGAGGGATGCTCAGCTACCCACAGAGCGGGTGCCTAGGGTCAAACAGTGGACAGAATTGAGGTGGAGGCCGTTAATGAGAGTATAAGTGTTCCTGCATGGCCTGAAAACATTAAAACACAGCAAATAGCGGCCATACAACATAGTTCTATCTGGACACAAAGGTGCCAGCTTCTCCTCGACTCAGCTTGCACAATCTGAGTCGATATTCTGTAGCACTGCCCGGTTAACTGCTGCTAAATATCAGCAGCCAACCTGCTCAGTGGAGTGTAAGTGAGTGCAAAATACATTTAACTGCTATATAAACTCTCTCTAATATTTTATCCAGCAATATGTATTTCTAACGAACATTTCATTTCCTGGGCTATATTTGACCATTTCTGGGAAAACATGACGAAAGACTGGTGACTTTACTTATTCATGTTATCCCAGAAGAGGTCACATATTTCATTTTAAAAGATGTAAGTACTTAAGGCTTCATCTACATCTATTTACCCAAAAATGCTTGAAATAATGTTTGTAATCTATTTTATTATATACAGAATAAGAAGATTATGCAGAGAAATACGCTCCTGCTTTAGATGTTGTTCTAGCGAGACTTCCACTTAATGAGCCTTGCACCATCTGTTCCATCGAGACATCCTCTTCATGAGCCCTGCACCATCTGTTCCATCAAGACATCATGAGCCCTGCACCACGTGTTCCTTCAAGACATCCTCTTCATAAGTCCTGCACCACCTGTTCCTTCAAGACATCCTCTTCATAAGTCCTGCACCACCTGTTCCTTCAAGACATCCTCTTCATAAGTCCTGCACCATCTGTTCCATCAAGACATCATGAGCCCTGCACCACCTGTTCCTTCAAGACATCCTCTTCATAAGTCCTGCACCACCTGTTCCTTCAAGACATCCTCTTCATAAGTCCTGCACCATCTGTTCCATCGAGACATCATGAGCCCTGCACCATCTGTTCCATCAAGACATCCTCTTCATGAGCCCTGCACCATCTGTTCCATCAACACATCCTCTTCATGAGCCCTGCACCATCTGTTTCATTGAGACATCATGAGCCCTGCACCAACTGTTTCATTGAGACATCATGAGCCCTGTACCAACTGTTCCATCAAGATATCATGAGCCCTGCACCACCTGTTCCTTCAAGACATCCTCTTCATAAGTCCTGCACCACCTGTTCCTTCAAGACATCCTCTTCATAAGTCCTGCACCATCTGTTCCATCAAGACATCATGAGCCCTGCACCACCTGTTCCTTCAAGACATCCTCTTCATAAGTCCTGCACCACCTGTTCCTTCAAGACATCCTCTTCATAAGTCCTGCACCATCTGTTCCATCAAGACATCATGAGCCCTGCACCATCTGTTCCATCGAGACATCATGAGCCCTGCACCATCTGTTCCATCAACACATCCTCTTCATGAGCCCTGCACCATCTGTTCCATCAACACATCCTTTTCATGAGCCCTGCACCATCTGTTTCATTGAGACATCATGAGCCCTGCACCACCTGTTCCTTCAAGACATCCTCTTCGCAGAAGCGTAGCCAGGGTTTGATGTCAGGGGGAGCAGACCTTTTGTAAAATAGGCGTCAGTGTGAGGCTGAAAAACTGATCCGCATAGGCGCCATTTTATTCAAAATCTGATTAGGGGAGCAACTGCTCCCCTTGCACTCCACCTAGCTACGCCTCTGCCTCTTTGTTAGCCCTGCACCATCTGTTCCATTGAGACATCCTCTTCATGAGCCCTGCACCATCTGTTCCATCGAGACATCATGAGCCCTGCACCATCTGTTCCATCGAGACATCCTCTTCGTTAGCCCTGCACCATCTGTTCCATCGAGACATCCTCTTCCTAAACCCTGCACCATCTGCTCCAGCGAAACATGCTCTTAATGAGCCCTGCACCATCTGTTCAATCAAGACATCCTCTTCATGAGCCTTCACCATCTGTTCCATTGAGACATCTTGAGCCCTGCACCATCTGTTCCATCAAGATATCATGAGCCCTGCACCATCTGTTCCATCAAGACATCCTCCTCGTAAGCCCTGCACAATCTGTTCCATCCAGACATCCTCTTCAAAAGCCCTGCACCTTCTGTTCCATCCAAACATCCTCTTCATAAGCCCTGCACCTCCTGTTCTATTGAGACATCATGACCCCTGCACCATCTGTTCCATCAAGACATCCTTTTCATGAGCCGGAACAGATGGTGCAGGGCTCATGAAGGGTCAGGGTTAGGGGTAGGAGTTAGGGTTAAGGGTTAGGGTTAGGAGTTAGGGTTAGGGGTAGGGTTAAGGGTTAGGGGTTGGGGTTAGGCTTTGGGGTTAGGAGTTAGGGGTTAGTGTTAGATTTAGGGGGTAGGGGTAGGGTAAGAGTTAGGGTAAGGGTAAGGGTTAGGGTTAGAGGGTAAGGGTTAGGGTTAGAGGGTAAGGGTTAGCATTAGAGGGTTAGGTTTAGAGGCTTAGGGATTAGGAGGGTTAGGGTTGGGGGTTAGTGGGTTGGGGGCTAGTGGGTTAGGGTTAGTGTTAGATTTAGGGGGTAGGGGTTAGGGTAGAGTTAGGTTGGGTTAGGGGGTTAGGATTAGAGGGTTAGGGTCAGGGTTAGGGGTAGGGTTAGAGGTCGGGGTAGGGTCAGGCCCCGGTCCCCCTCTGTGCCCCCCCAAATTGCAGTGCTGGCTATAGCCGGGGAGAGAGCCTGGGGGGTGGTGGCGGCAATGCATTACTCCAGGAAAAAAAATTTAAATGATCCCAGGTTCCAATCTAATTCATGTTTAATGTGCGATAAAATGCAATAAATATAAACTTTTAATGTTGAGCACCTGATTCTCAAAGTGAACATATTCCAAACACTATAATTAAAATAACATGATTTTTTTCTACCTTTGTGGTCTGGTGACTGTTTTTCTGATCATGCTGGCCCAGTATCTGATTCTGCTGCTATCTGTCCTCTTAACTCCGTTTCCAGGGCTTCCTTTCCATTTATTTCTTTCCTTTCCTCCTTTCTTCTTCATTTCTGGTCCTCAGCTTCTGCCTATTTTCTTCATCCATGAGCAGTTTTTCTCCTCTCTTCCTTTTTCCCTAATCTCATCTCCTTCCTCACTCTTCCCTCCCCTCCATCCATGTCCAGTATTTCTTCTCTCTCCCCTGCACTCCATCCACCCATGTTCAGCGACCCTTCTCTCCCCCAGCCCTCCATCCACCCATGTCCAGCGACCCTTCTCTCTCCCTGCCCTCCTTGCGCTCATACCCAGCGATCCTCCTCTCCCCTACCCTGCATGCACCCATACCCAGTGACCCTCCTCTCCCCTGCTGATCATGCACCCAAACCCAGCGACCCTCCTCTCCCCTGCCCTGCATGCACCCATACCCAGTGACCGTCCTTTCCCCTGCCCTCCATCCACCCATGTCCAGCAGTGACCCTCCTCTCCCCTGCCCTGCATGCACCCATACCCAGTGACCCTCCTCTCCCCTGCCCTGCATTCACCCATACCCAGTGACCCTCCTTTCCCCTGCCCTCCATCCACCCATGTCCAGCGACCCTTCTCTCCCCTGCCCTCCATCTACCCATACCCAGTGACCCTCCTTTCCTCTGCCCTGCATGCACCCATACCCAGTGACCCTCCTCTCCCCTGCGTGCACCCATACCCAGTGACCCTCCTCTCCCCTACCCTGCATGCACCCATACCCAGCGATCCTCCTCTCCCCTTCCCTGCATGCACCCATACCCAGTGACCCTCCTTTCCCCTACCCTCCATCCACCCATATCCAGTGACCCTCCTCTCCCCTGCCCTGCATGCACCCATACCCAGTGACCCTCCTTTCCCCTGCCCTCCACCCATGTCCAGCGACCCTTCTCTCCCACTGCCATACATGCACTCATACCCAGCGACACTCTTCTCCCCTGTCCTCCATCCACCCATGTCCAGCGACCGTCCTCTCCCCTGCCCTGCATGCACCCATACCGTGACCCTACTCTCCCCTGCCCTCCATGCACCCATACCCAGCGACCCTCCTCTCCCCTGCCCTCCATGCACCCATGTCCAGCGACCGTCCTCTCCCCTGCCCTCCATGCACCCATGTTCAGCGACCGTCCTCTCCCCTGCCCTCCATGCACCCATACCCAGCGACCCTCCTCTCCCCTGACCTGCATGCACCCATACCCAGTGACTGTCCTCTCCCCTGCCCTCCATGCACCCATACCCAGCGACCCTCCTCTCCCCTGCCCTGCATGCACCCATACCCAGTGACCCTCCTTTCCCCTGCCCTCTATCCACCCATGTCCAGCAACCCTTCTCTCCCCCTGCTCTACATGCACCCATACCCAGCGACCGTCCTACTAGTACTACTACTTAGCATTTCTTTAGCGCTGCCAGGGTTACGCAGCGCTGTACAAGTTTAAACATGGGGAAGGACGGGTCCTTGCTCAAGAGAGCTTACAATCTAAAGGTAACAAACTATGTAGTCAGTGTAGGTATCATGAATGGGGAAGGTGGTTAGGCGCCAAAAGCAAGGGAGAAGAGATGGGCTTTGAGTAAGGACTTGAAAATGGGCAGGGAGGGCGCATGGCGTATGGGCTCGGGAAGTCTGTTCCAGGCATAAGGTGCTGCGAGGCAGAAGGGGCGGAGTCTGGAGTTAGCGGTGGTGGAGAAGGGTACAGATAGGAGTGATTTGTTCTGAGAGCGGAGGTTACGGGTGGGAACATACGGGGAGAGGAGGGTAGAGAGGTAATGGGGGTCTGCAGATTGAGTGCACTTGAAGGTCAATAGGAGAAGCTTGAACTGTATACGGTAGCGGATCGGGAGCCAGTGAAGCGACTTGAGGAGAGAGGTGATATGAGAGTATCGGTTCACGCGGTAGATAAGACATGCGGTGGAATTTTGGACAGATTGAAGGGGGGATAGGTGGCTAAGCGGGAGGCCAGTGAGGAGAAGGTTGCAATAGTCAAGGTGAGAGGTAACGAGCAAGTGGACGAGGGTTCGGGTGGTCTGTTCAGAGAGGATGGGCGAATTTTGCTAATATTATAGAGGAAGAAGCGACAGGTCTTAGCTGTCTGCTGGATATGGGCAGAGAAGGAGAGGGAGGAGTCAAAAATGACTCCGAGATTGCGGGCTGAAGAGACGGGGAGGATGAGGGCGTTGTCAACAGAGACAGAAAGTGGGGGAAGAGGAGAAGAGGATTTGGGTGGAAAGACAAGGAGCTCAGTCTTTGCCATGTTCAGTTTCAGATGTCGGTTGGACATCCAGGCAGCGATGTCTGAAAGGCAGGCCGAAACTTTGGCCTGGGTTTCGACTGTGATGTCGGGAGTGGAGAGGTAAAGTTGGGTGTCATCAGCATAGAGATGGTACTGGAAACCATGTGATGAGATCAGCGAGCCCAGGGAAGAGGTGTATATCGAGAAAAGAAGCGGTCCAAGGACAGATCCTTTAGGAACCCCAACAGAGAGCGTGACGTGGGTGGAAGAAGAGCCATTAGAAAATACTCTGAAGGTGTGTTGGGAAAGATACGAAGAGAACCAGGAGAGGACGGAGCCCTGGAACCCGAATGAGGACAGTGTGTCAAGAAGTAAATTATGATTGACGGTGTCAAAGGCGGCAGATAGGTCGAGGAGGATGAGGATGGAGTAGTGACCTTTGGATTTGGCAAGGAACAGGTCTTTGCCATCCATGCACCCATACCCAGCGACCCTCCTCTCCCCTGCCCTGCATGCACCCATACCCAGTGACCCTACTCTCCCCTGCCCTCCATGCACCCATACCCAGCGATCCTCCTCTCCCCTGCCCTCCATACACCCATGCCCAGCGACTCCCTTCTCTCCCCTGCCACCCCCTCCCGAGTTGTTCAGCAAATTCTCCCTCCCTCTGGATCCGGTCCCTCACCAACCTGACTCTGAGTCACCCTGCCTTGTCCTTCAAATTCTTCGAGGCAGGCAGTTTTGCCTGCCCGCTGTCATCGCTGACTCTCCCCCACCGCCGGATCACGCTTCAAAATGGCCGCCAAGACTTACAAGGGCGGCCTCCAAGACTTCAGCAGAAGTCTCACGAGGCCGCCTCTGGAAGTCTCGGCGGCCATTTTTAAAGCGCGAACCGGCAGCGAGGAAGATAATTTTACCTGATAGCCCTACCAAGCTCTGCAAGAGATGGCTGTGCAAACTGATTCCTAATGCTGCACAAAACAGATGAACATGGTGAACTGGAGGAAGGTAAGCCTAATAAAGCTGAAGGGTGCAGAGGTGTGGCTGTATTTGGAAGACTACCTCATAGAGTAACTATTTTCTTCTCCAAGTACGTTGATAATAACTGAGCAGACAGCATTTGCACAGGGGCTGTACAGGAGAGTGAAATGTTGTGAGAGATTTTAAAGTTTAATAAAGAACGGATGTATTAGGTGATTTTACACTTTTCGAAGTAAAGGATTTCCTTTTAGCGGCCAATAATGCTGACTTATATGAATGGACCGTACTCTTATAGATAGAAAGACGGATATCAGATGGTTTTCAACGCCATCTCCTTTCTGCTTGATGAAGTTATCTTTTAACCAGCGCTGGCAGCGGGCAGGCAAGACTGCCTGCCCTGAAGTATTCAAAGGACAAGGGTGACTCCTCAGAGTCAGGTCGGTGAGAGACCGGATCCGGAGGGAGGAGAGCCGGCTCGCGCTTTTTAACAACTGGCTCGCAAGTTGGAAGACAATTTAACAACTGGCTCTTGTGAGCCGGTGCGAGCCGGCTCCAGCACACCACTGGATTAACCCATTAATTTCCCTAACATTTCCCTCCTGTTTATCATTGTTACATATACTTCTCAAGTCTCTAGAAAATTCCTCTCCAAAACATCTTTCTTTTGGCCTGGAGATTCCTATAGTCTTGAGTCTGTTATACATATAGGAGATAATTAGTCCTTAAGGGAGGCTTGCCCATCGTCCTCATCATCATGCTCTTCATGCTGGTGCGTAGTCTTAGTCAGGGTTGCATCAATTAGTTTTTGGAGTAGGCCACGAATACAAAGAATGCAGCAACATTCACATGTTACCAACATGTCCACAGCAACAGAGGTCAATGTTGAAGTAATCATGCCACTCCAACTTCCAAACCAATCTTCCATCCATTTAGTGAATGGGTCGTTAAGCCAGAATTTTCCACCAGTTCCTTTGACATGGCTGTCAGTCTGTCCAATGCCTTGGTGATACTTCCATCGGGAGCTGTACAACAAAACTCTCTGAACATCTGGCAGACTCCGCCCTTCTTCGTCAGGAGCATATCCAGTGCCCGTTGATTCTGCCATGCCATCATGGAATTGGCATCAAGTTGCTCAGTGATTCATCCACTTCATTCTTGCCATATCAGCTGATATGATGAATGATATATGACTGGATTTTATTGAAGCACAAACACGAGCACAATATCCTCAAGGGAAGTGATTATATTTACTTTGTTAGATAAGTGATTATATTGCATGTAGTCGGGGTAAAGCAGTATATGTGGGGAGTTTATTTGGTTGTTACCTATCATTGCATATCTCCTTAATATTTTATTTAACACCACGTGTTTATTTAGAAATGTACAATACTGCAACGTAGTTCTATGTATTTAGCGATATTTAGATGCAGCACATGTAGCTTTACATTCAGCTTAGTGCAATATATATGCAGTTTACTATACAGGATTTGGCTATATATACATGTGTGGTGAATATTCTCGAGTTGGCTTTGGTGTATGTACATACGTATTTTGGAGGGGGACATTAAATGTGCGATGATGGTTCCATCTGTGATACTACCACATATTCCCCTTGGGGATATAATGGTTTGAATGGTTATGGTCTGAGCACATTTTATAACACATTAACATATTTGAATAAATGCATAAGCAAAAAAGATAGATAAAGTGACTATCCAAGTTTATAGTAAGTTATAGATACAAGTCAAAGTCAGCACATATGAATTTATCTTGTTGGGCAGACTTGATGGACCGTACTATGTTACTTTCTCAAGCACATTGGACAGTTGAGAAAGGCGACTCATGAAGATCAAACCTGCCTCTATTTATGAAATATAAACAAGGGCAGGGACCTCCTTAGCACTGGCTCCACTCAGGAATCTTGAGTAGATATAAAAGTCTATCTACTGTGTTTAACCACCCCCTTCTTTCCTATCACAATTATAGTTCCTCCCCCCCCCCTCCCTTCACTGTCAGTCTGTCTAACTCACTACTTTTATCCTCTCTATTTTAAGATTATAAGCCGCCTTGAAGGTAACCCATAAGGCAGATTAGAAATGTTAATAAACTTGAAACTTAAACTTGAGTTAAGGTAATGATTTGGACTCTTACACTGACCAGAAGGGAATGGATTTATTTTATCTAAAGTGTGCAGTGATTAAGTTTTATAGGCTCATTATTCTAAGCACACAAAAATGTTTTTACATAGTAAATCAAGGTTGATGGTCAAGTTATTATATTCAAAATTAATAAATAATGTTATTATCAGGCTTATTTTCAAAAGAGAAGGGCGCCCATCTTTTGACACAAATCAGGAGATGGGCGTCCTCTCAGGGTCGCCCAAATCGGCATAATGGAAAGCCAATTTTGGGCGTCCCCAACTACTTCCCGTCATGGGGATGACCAAAGTTCCTGGGGGCATGTCAGAGGCGTAGCAAAGGCGGGACTGGGGGCTTGCTTAACAGATGGGCGTCCTCGAGCAATAATGGAAAAAGAAGGGCGTCCCTGACAAGCACTTGGCCGACTTTACTTGGTCCATTTTTTGTTACGACCAAGCCTCAAAAAGGTGCCCTAACTGACCAGATGACCACTGGAGGGAATCGGAGATGACCTCCCCTGACTCCCCCAGTGGTGACTAACCCCCTCCCACCCTGAAAAAAGCAACTTTAAAAAAACTTTTTTTGCCAGCCTCAAATATCATACTTGGGTCTATTGCAGCAGTATGCAGGTCCCTGGGGGGAGGAGGTGTGTGTGTGTCAGCAGAAGCATAGCAAAGGCGTGGATGTCCTTCTTTCAAACATTTTGGATGTCCTGAACTGCCCCCCCCCCCCCCCACAAAGATGGCCAAATTTCAAGGGAGTGGAGTGTACTGGAGTGGAGGAGTGGCCTAGTGGTTAGAGCACTGGTCTTGCAATCCAGAGGTGGCTGGTTCAAATCCCACTGCTGCTACTTGTGATCCAAAATCCAAATAAAGGGGGTGTCGGAGGCATAGCAAAAGCATGGATGTCCTTCTCACAGAAACATCCACATTTTGGACGTCCTCAACTGCACATCGCAGGGACAGAGGCATAGCAAAGGCGCCTACCTGGACATCCTTCACCCATACAAAAAAATTTAAAAAAAGACGTCCCTGACGAGTACTTGGACATTTTCACCTGGATTTGTGTTTTTTAAAGCTTGTAGACGGCAATTTATTTAAGGTTGCACACGGCTATTATTTTATTTATTTATTTTTATTTTAGTTACATTTGTACCCCGCGCTTTCCCACTCATGGCAGGCTCAATGCGGCAGGCAATGGAGGGTTAAGTGACTTGCCCAGAGTCACAAGGAGCTGCCTGTGCCGGGAATCGAACTCATTTCCTCAGTTCCCCAGGACCAAAGTCCACCACCCTAACCACTAGGCCACTCCTCCACACGTAGCTTGTCTAAGTGTATGAAGCCGTCTTTGGTAGGCATTCATAACGCTTGCCTGCTTTGCACTGGCTTCTCCTCCTTAGGAAGGAAATCATGTGCAAATGAGCTAACAGCGAGCAGCTCATTTGCATGCGATTTCCTTCATGCATGCCCGTTCCTTTCCGAATCGCTAAGGGATCAGTAAGGGAAGGGCTTTTTCCGTTCAGTTAGTGCATCAGTTAGTCCAGTGCAGTGCCCCCTAGGGTGCCCGGTTGGTGTCCTGGCATGTCAGGGGGACCAGTGCACTATGAATGCTGGCTCTTCCCATGAGTCAAATTAGTTGGATTTGCTTTCAGACAGGGTACAGAACAAGTGAATAGGAGTTAGGAGTTAAAAGCTGCCTCAAAAAGGTGGGCTTTTAGCCTAGATTTAGATATGGCCAGAGATGGAGCTTGTTGTACCGACTAAGGAAGTTTATTCCAGGCATATGATGCAGCAAGATAAAAGGAACGGAGTCTGGAGTTAGCGGTGGAGGAGAAGAGTACAGATAAGAGAGATTTACCTCATGAACAGAATTCTCGGGGAGGAATGTAGGGAGAGATGAGAGTGGAGAGGTACTGAGGAGCTGCAGAGTGGAATGCACTTATAAGTCAATAAGAGGAGTCTGAACTGTATGCGGAAATGGATAGGAAGCCAGTGAAGTGACTTGAGGAGAGGGCTAATATGAGCATAGTGACACTGGCAGAATATTAGTCGTGCAGCAGAATTTTGAACAGATTGAAGTGGAGAGAGATGACTAAGTGGGAGACCTGTGAGAAGCAAGTTGCAATAGTCTAAGCGAGAGGTGAAAAGAGTGTGAATGAGGGTTCTGGTAGTGTGCTCAGAAAGGAAAGGGCGAATTTTGCTGATATTATAGAGAAAGAAACTACAGGTTTTAGCAGTCTGCAGAATTTTTAACAGATTGAAAGGGAGAGAGATGGCTTAGTGGGAGACTTGTGAGAAGCAAATTGCAATAATCTAAATGAGAGGTGATAAGGGTTTTGATAGTGTGCTCAGAAAGGAAGAGACAAGTTTCGTTGATATTACAGAGAAAGAAATGATAGGCTTTAGCAGTGTGGATATGAGAGAGAGAGAGGAGTCAAAGATGACCCCAAAATTATAAGCTGATGAGACAGGGAGGATGAGAGTGTTATCTACAGTGATAGAGAACGGGGGAATAGGAGAGGTGAATTTAGGAGAAAAGATAAGAAGCTCAGTCTTGGTCATGTTTAGCTTCAGATGGCAGAGAGGCACAGGCAGCAGTGTCAGACAGGCAGGCTAAGATTTGGGCCTGGATTTCTAGTTTGGAGCGGTAGATCTGGGGAGATCTCAGCCTAAACCATGGGAAGAAATCAGAGCACCAAGGGAATAAATATAGATAGAAAAAAGAAAAGGTCCCAAGACAGAGCCCTGAGGTACTTCATTAAGTTAGTCCATAGAAGAAGGTATCGTCTTATCTTTCCTGTCTTACTATCTGCTTCTTTGCTGTATTAAAGAACTGGAGGCATCCGTCTTCTCTGCTAGGAAATGTTTTAGATTGAAAGGATGTCCACTTGACTTCCAGCAAGCCACAACAGAGCTAGTAGAAAGAGTCTAATGACAAGGCAGCAACCTCACAAACCACAATAGTGTTTATAGTGTCCGGAGTAAGAGGAAAGGGTAGGGAGACCATGGAGGAAGTAAGAATTCAGACAGCAGATTTTTCTGGCTAATTGTTTAAGATTTTAAAGCAAAGAACAAATGCCTGGTGGTAATGAGAGAAAAAACAATGGCTGAAGTCATAAGCCAAGGCTCTTACAGCAAGCAGCAGCTTGGCGCAGTAACTTCTGTAAACTATATGGCAAGTATTGCAAAAAAAAAAAAAAAAAGTGATGGTGTCATTACCCCAATATTACAACAGTAAATTTTGAAAGGACCATCTAGGTTTCGACAGTGCCTAGGAGTCAGTCTGCTTGGTCTAACTAGGAAATACTACTACTTACTGAGCTTGCAATCTAATCAGGATAGACAAACAGGACAAATAAGAGTTAAGGGAATTACTAAGGCGGGAATGATAAAATAGACATGAGTACTAAACAAGTGATCAGGGGTTAGGCGTTAAAGGCAGCCTCCAAAAGGTGAGCTTTTAGACTAGATTTGAAGACGGCCAGAGCTGCAGCTTGATGTATTTATTTATTGCATTTGTATCCCCCATTTTCCCACCTATTTGCAGGCTCAATGTGGCTTACATAGTATTGTTAAACATGATTATTCCAGTATATCAGGTATAGTTAATATTGTGTGGAGATTAATTAAGGAAGAAAGAGGAAGGAAGGGGTTTATTAGGGAAATTATAGGAGTTGGGTTTTCATAACTGAGTGGGTTGGTGAGGTGGGTTAGTGAGGCTATAGGTTCTCATTGTAGGCCTTGTTGAAGAAATATGTCTTCAGAGATTTGCGAAACACAGTTGTTTCGTCAATTGTCTTCAGATCTGTGGGTAATGCATTCCATAAATGTACTGGCTCAGGAAGTCTATTCCAGGCATATGGAGCAGCAAGGTAAAAGGAATGGAGTCTGGAGTTGGCAATGGAGGAGAACGGACAGATAAGAGAGATTGACCCAGTGAATGGAGTTCCCGGGGAGGAGTGTAGGGAGAGATGCGAGTGAAGAGGTACTGGGGAGCTGCAGAGTGAATTTATTTATTATGAACATTTATACCCCACTTTTTTCCACAGTCGTGCGGACTCAAAGTGGCTTACAATGTGCAGAATAGGCCAAATTACATTGGGTGAATTACAAATCTCAAAGAAGGATAGATAGAAGAAGGAAGAAGAAAAGGGGAAAGGGCTAGAAAGACAGAAAGTAAGATGAGATGATGCAGAAGTAGGCTATCCGAGAACAGGCCGGTCAAAGGTGGAGTCCAGGTGCTGAGATGGCGCTGAATGACTAGAACAGCTTCCAGCAAGGCAATCCAAAAGAGGGCAGATGCGATATCCAAGCCAGACCAGGAAAAAGAAGCAGCATACTACGAGCAGGACCGTGTGAGGCAGGATGTGATGAGAGCAGCCGGACAGGCTGAGTCGAAATAGCAGGCTGCAGAAGGCATCGAAAGCAGCTCATCAACCGTCCACTCCGCAACGATCAACGCTGGAGAAAGTCAACACTCAGCCGCACAGCTGACCGCACTCAACGAAGGCGGGGCCCAAGATGCACTTGTAAGTCAATAAGAGGAGTTTGAACAGTATGCAGAAACGGTTAGGGAGCCAATGAAGTGACTTGAGGAGAGGGCTAATATGAGCATAGTGACACTGGTGGAATATAAGTTGTGCAACAGAGTTTTGAACAGATTGAAGGGGAGAGAGATGGCTTAATGGGAGTCCTGTAAGAAGCAAGTTGTGATAGTCTAAGCAAGTGGTGATAAGAGTGTGGATAAAAGTTTGGTAGTGTGCTCAGAAAGGAAGGGATGAATGTGTGATGATGTTATAGAGAAATAAATGACTAGTTTTAGCAGTCTGTTTGATATGTGCAGAGAGAGAGAGGAGTCAAAGATGACCCCAAGGTTACGAGCTGATGAGAGTGTTATCCACAGAGATAGAGAATAGGGCCAGAGGAGAGGTGGGTTTAGAGGTAAAAGACAAGAAGCTTAGATTTGGTCATGCACTAGTTAACACACAGCCAGTTTGTTATGTCACCTTGAATACCATGCACACTGAGTCGGTTCATTTCTGCGCTTTAAAAAGTCCTAATGCTGGTCAAACAATTTGATTAACACTCATGTGTGAGATGAACCCCCCCCAAAAAAAAAATGATTCCAAATCAGAAAAAAAGGTTGAAGCAAACCAGAAATGAAACGGAACATTTTTGTCTTACACATCCCTAATACGTAAGTAATTCCAGTGCTGCTTAATGACCACAAACTGGAGCTTTTCAGCTTGTAGTATTTCTTCCCATGGTGTACAAGAATGGAAGTGTAAAACTAAGGAGCAGCATGTGCCTCTTGTCACATTGCTGCTGCTGCTGCTGCTGATTGACAGAGGGCTCAGGCTGGAAAAGAAGGTGAGGCTAAGTCAAGATTAGGATCTTGGTTCTCTAGTGCAGAATTTACTCTGGATCGGACAATGCAATATTCATTTATTGCATTTGTATCCCACATTTTCCCACCTGTTTGCAGGCTCAATGTGGCTTACAATACATCATGGATACTGGAAATAAGAAGAGGATATACATTTGGTTTTACAGAAGGATTTTGGGTTACATGGTCATGAAATACAAGATAGTGGTATTACAGAAGACATTATCAGACATTAGAAATACAAGATAGTGGTGTAGCAGAGACATTATAAGACATTAGACGCGTTACTACGTTTCTGGGTATAATTGGAGATTTTTACATGTTTTGATCTTTGTGGTATATCTTTTCAAAGAGTTGAGTCTTTAGTAGTTTACGGAAGTTGGCCAGTTCATAGGTCGCTTTCAAGTAGCGTGGTAGCGCATTCCAGAGTTGCGTGCTCATATAGGAGAAGGTAGAGGCGTGTATTAATTTGTATTTCAGACCTTTGCAGTTGGGAAAATGAAGATTGAGGAATGTTTGAGAAGATTTTTTTGCATTCCTGGGTGGCAGGTCTATTAGGTCTGACATGTAGGCTGGGGCGGCTCCATGGATAATTTTATGAACGAGGATACATATTTTGAACATGATTCGTTCTTTGAGTGGGAGCCAGTGTAGTTTCTCTCGTAGGGGTTTTGCACTTTCATATTTTGGTTTTCCAAATATTAGTCTGGCTGCTGTGTTCTGGGCTGTTTGGAGTTTTTTGAGTATTTGTTCTTTGCAGCCGGCGTAGAGTGAGTTGCAATAGTCCAGATGACTGAGTACCAGTGATTGTACCAAATTCACCATCAGCCCGATATGGAAGGGAATTGTCCGACTCGTAGATTTTTTAGAAACTATGGGGGTAATCGTCAATAGCACATAGTTTGAGGGTGGGTGTACACATAGGCAGAGTCTGGATATGGTATGAGGGCACAAAGTTGAATCCTAGAAGTTATGCATATACAGTGGGGGAAATAAGTATTTGATCCCTTGCTGATTTTGTAAGTTTGCCCACTGACAAAGACATGAGCAGCCCATAATTGAAGGGTAGGTTATTGGTAACAGTGAGAGATAGCACATCACAAATTAAATCCGGAAAATCACTTTGTGGAAAGTATATGAATTTATTTGCATTCTGCAGAGGGAAATAAGTATTTAATCCCTCTGGCAAACAAGACCTAATACTTGGTGGCAAAACCCTTGTTGGCAAGCACAGCGGTCAGACGTCTTCTGTAGTTGATGATGAGGTTTGCACACATGTCAGGAGGAATTTTGGTCCACTCCTCTTTGCAGATCATCTCTAAATCATTAAGAGTTCTGGGCTGTCGCTTGGCAACTCGCATCTTCAGCTCCCTCCATAAGTTTTCAATGGGATTAAGGTCTGGTGACTGGCTAGGCCACTCCATGACCCTAATGTGCTTCTTCCTGAGCCACTCCTTTGTTGCCTTGGCTGTATGTTTTGGGTCATTGTCGTGCTGGAAGACCCAGCCACGACCCATTTTTAAGGCCCTGGCGGAGGGAAGGAGGTTGTCACTCAGAATTGTACGGTACATGGCCCCATCCATTCTCCCATTGATGCGGTGAAGTAGTCCTGTGCCCTTAGCAGAGAAACACCCCCAAAACATAACATTTCCACCTCCATGCTTGACAGTGGGGACGGTGTTCTTTGGGTCATAGGCAGCATTTCTCTTCCTCCAAACACGGCGAGTTGAGTTCATGCCAAAGAGCTCAATTTTTGTCTCATCTGACCACAGCACCTTCTCCCAATCACTCTCGGCATCATCCAGGTGTTCACTGGCAAACTTCAGACGGGCCGTCACATGTGCCTTCTGGAGCAGGGGGACCTTGCGGGCACTGCAGGATTGCAATCCGTTATGTCGTAATGTGTTACCAATGGTTTTCGTGGTGACAGTGGTCCCAGCTGCCTTGAGATCATTGACAAGTTCCCCCCTTGTAGTTGTAGGCTGATTTCTAACCTTCCTCATGATCAAGGATACCCCACGAGGTGAGATTTTGCGTGGAGCCCCAGATCTTTGTCGATTGACAGTCATTTTGTACTTCTTCCATTTTCTTACTATGGCACCAACAGTTGTCTCCTTCTCGCCCAGCGTCTTACTGATGGTTTTGTAGCCCATTCCAGCCTTGTGCAGGTGTATGATCTTGTCCCTGACATCCTTAGACAGCTCCTTGCTCTTGGCCATTTTGTAGAGGTTAGAGTCTGACTGATTCACTGAGTCTGTGGACAGGTGTCTTTCATACAGGTGACCATTGCCGACAGCTGTCTGTCATGCAGGTAACGAGTTGATTTGGAGCATCTACCTGGTCTGTAGGGGCCAGATCTCTTACTGGTTGGTGGGGGATCAAATACTTATTTCCCTCTGCAGAATGCAAATAAATTCATATACTTTCCACAATGTGATTTTCCGGATTTAATTTGTGATGTGCTATCTCTCACTGTTACCAATAACCTACCCTTCAATTATGGGCTGCTCATGTCTTTGTCAGTGGGCAAACTTACAAAATCAGCAAGGGATCAAATACTTATTTCCCCCACTGTATCTCTGGAACCCTATGGCTGACATAACTTATACGCATTTATCTCACCTGTTGTGCTAATCCCCTATAAAGGAAAAGGTGTTTTATCTCTTTTATAGCATCAGCTCCTATCTGCCATAGGTGGTACTGGGCCATTTAAATTATCTGTATAATTGTGGGCTGGGTTAGGTTAGCAGTGAAGGTGATGCCACGGTTTATATTCAAAAACAAAAAACAGCCAGTAAACAATTAAACTCCACAAAGTATTTTGAAAAATAGTAGGAAAAGACTTCAGACGCTCAGTTACCAGCACATTACAGGCACTATTTCAACTGAGGAGCTTCTTTGTGAGTCTTAAAAAGACTCCTAAATTTTGTTTTATGTTAATTATATTTCAATTGTATTTCAATCAAATATTTTTCTTTTTCATTAATTTAAAATATCTTTGTCAATATTAATATATATAAGTACATAAGTATTGCCATACTGGGACAGACCAAAGGTCCATCGAGCCCAGCATCCTGTTTCCAACAATAGCCAGGTCACAAATACCTGGCAAGATTCCAAAAAAGTACAAAACATTTCATACTGCTTACCCAGAAATAGTGGATTTTCCCCATTTAATAACGGTCTATGGACTTTTCCTTTAGGAAGCCGTCCAAACCTTTTTAAAACTCTGCTAAGCTAACCGCCTTTACCACATTCTCTGGCAACGATTTCCACGGTTTAATTACACGTTGAGTGAAGAAAAATGTTCTCTGATTCGTTTTAAATTTACTACATTGTATCGTTGAATATAGAAGACCACTTATCTGGAAAGAATGTGCTCAACAGATGAGCTTCATGAGGAGAAATCGCAGTGGACTCATTGACAAACTTCACTGGGAGAAACAATTTCTGTATTCTCACCGCAGGCATCTGGAACAACATTGGACTTTCAAGTTGGGCATTCTTATTCCCAAAGGACTTAATATATGTCCATTGATTGGAAAGCTTGCTTCTAGTAGCGTTGTTAATAGATATGAATATAGATTAATGCAGGACCTGGTATGCAAGCCCTGCTAGTGCAATGTTATTTGACTAATCAGTAAGCTTATTTCCTGGAATGGTTTTTTTTTGTTTGTTGGCATCTCATTTATATTTTGGGCACCATTTTGAAATGGTTTTCAGCAAGGGAAAATCTAGTGAGCTGCATCTTTTCACGAAGGTAAATTTTCTGTAACAAAAAGTCTTCCTGTTCTTCAGCTTAATTTCATAGATATATTCTGATGAACAAATAGCTGTGACATCAAGGTTGATGATGCTGAGGAACTGAAATAAATCTAGTTGAACCTGGAAGATGTACTGAACCAAACTGCCAAATTAAAGAGTAGTAAATCACCTGGACTGGATGGCACACATCCAAGGGTACCCAAAGAACTCAAGCATGAAATTGCTGCTCTGCTGTTAGTAATATGTAACCTGTCGTTAAAATCATCCATAGTACCTGAGGATTGGAAGGTGGCCAATGTGATGCTGATTTTTAATAGGGTTCTAGGGGTGATCCAGGAAATTATAGACCAGTAAGCCTGAGATCGGTGCCAGGCAAAATAGTGGAAACTAATAAAGAATAAAATTACAGAACACGTAGACAAACATGGTTTAATCAGACAGAGTCATCATGGGTTCAGCCGAGGGAAGTCTTGCCTCACCAATTTGCTTAATTTCTTTGAAGATGTGAACAAACATGTGGATAAAGGTGAGCCGGTTGATGTAGTGTATCTAGAATTTCAGAACGCTTTTAGCTACGGCCACCGCCTTGTCACACTGTTTCATCGCCTTCAGGTCCTCAGATACTATCACCTCAAGATCCCTCTCCCGTCCGTACCTATCAGACTCTCCCCGCCTAATACATACGTCTTCCTTGGATTTCTACTCCCTGAATGCATCACTTTGCATTTCTTCACAAAGGTGGGAAAGATGCCTGAAGGCGATGAAACAGTGTGACAAGGCGGTGGCCGTAGCTAAAAGGTTGTTAGGCTGTATAGAGAGAGGTGTGACCAGCAGAAGAAAGGAGGTGTTGATGCCCCTGTATAAGTCGTTGGTGAGGCCCCACCTAGAGTATTGTGTTCAGTTTTGGAGGCTGTATCTTGCAAAGGATGTTAAAAAAATGGAAGCGGTGCAAAGAAAAGCTACGAGAATGGTATGGGATTTGCGTTACAAGACGTATGAGAGACTTGTTGACCTGAACATGTATACCCTGGAGGAAAGGAGAAACAGGGGTGATATGATACAAACGTTCAAATATTTGAAAGGTATTAATCCGCAAACAAACCTTTTCCGGAGAGGGGAAGGCGGTAGAACTAGAGGACATGAAATGAGATTGAAGGAGGGCAGACTCAAGAAAAATGTCAGGAAGTATTTCTTCACGGAGAGAGTAGTAGATGCTTGGAATGCCCTCCTGTGGGAGGTGGTGGAAATGAAAACGGTAACGGAATTCAAACATGCATGGGATAAACATAAAGGAATCCTGTTCAGAAGGAAAGGATCCTCAGCAGCTTAGCCGAGATTGGGTGGCAGAGCCAGTGGTGGGAGGCGGGGATAGTGCTTGGCAGACCTATACGGTCTGTGCCGGGGCTGGTGGTTGGGAGGCGGGGAAAATGCTGGGCAGACTTGTACGGTCTGTGCCCTGAAGAGGACAGGTACAAATCAAGGTAGGGTATATACAAAAAGTAGCACATATGAGTTTATCTTGTTGGGCAGACTGGATGGACCGTGCAGGTCTTTTTCTGCCGTCATCTACTATGTTACTATGTTATTTCCCTTATTTGTCCTGATTAGATTGTAAGCTGTGTCAAAAGCAGGGACTGTCTCTTCATGTTCAAATGTACAGCACTGCGTACGTTTGGTAGCACTATAGAAATGATAAGTAGTAGTAGTAGTATTTATTAGTGTATGCAAGGTTTAAAAATACTACTAGTCTACATCTTTAAACATTCATTATTGTCATAGAAGTAGGATTGCCACCTACTAGGTTCTTCCAACTGATTGTATGTTCAGCTAGTCATGTTCTGCTTTGTGTGTTACAGAAACTGAGAGGCTTGGCACTGCAGACAAGGGCTTTAGCATTTTTCTAGCAATCTTTCAGCATCAGGGTTTCCCTTGTGGCACCTGAGTAAAAGAGAAACTCATTTGAACACAGTGCAAAGCCAGATCATCAACCATCTGTGGGGTGTGTGGTTTTGTGTTTCAGTTATTTCCTGTTACATCTGCAGCTGCTCGATTTTTCTCCATTGCATGTGAAACAGATGAGTGTTCAAAACGGCAGGCACAAGCCATCTACCTATCAATGTGCCTGAGCCAAAAAAGAGATAGCTTTAAGCCACCACATGATATTCTGGGTACAGTCCCAACAGTCTGAGGCAAGGCCTACCATCCACAATTAAGATCTGCTCTGCCTATTGGACCATGTTCAGGTCTGGAAGTCCCCTGTCCCTGCCAGAAATTGCATTGCATAGAATAGCGTTTGGTTAGGTTACACTGTGGCTGGTCTTACCATTGAGTGACTGTTTTCGCACATCTCTCTGCTTTTCAGGTCCTATTATACAAATGAGGCCCTGCACTGAGTCTCTATACATAGTTCTGCATCAGTCACAGGCTGCCCTGATGTCTTATAGAACACTGTCAAATCCCATGTATATAACGGGTATATAGAAGGGATCTCTGTTCTCCTTAAATTCAACTCATCTTAAGAAGGCCATAACTAGGAAGCCCAGAGGCAAGAGGGCCCAGGAGAGAAACTTAAAAGGTCAGACCCAGAAGGGAACAGGGAGGCCCATAAGGAAGGGAGGAAGCCACTGCTTGCCTTGGGATTGGTAGCATGGAGTGTTGCTACTATTTGGGTTTCTGCCAGGTGCTTGTGACCTGGATTGGCCACTGTTGGAAGCAGGATACTGGGCTAGATGGACCATTGGTTTGACCCAGTATGGCTATTCTCATGTAGGAACAAAGGCTTCGGAAATATGCTTGGAGTGTTTTTGAGTCTGCAAGTTCAGTGAGGCAAATGTCTTCTTTCCTTGATGTTCTAATAAAGTTTTCTTTAATTCTGAACCTGGATTTGGCTGGCTTCATTTTGTGTCTAAAATCCTCACCACAGATCTTTATCTGTCGTCATTTACTAGTAAGGTAATAAATAGAAATAAAACAAAAACAAGGATATGGATTCACTCTGACTGCCACTCTGCTTCAGCAATTTCTCTGATTGCCTATTGATTTTTGCGTTAATTTTAAGTGGTTGAGAATTCTTTTACACGGAGTTAGCCCAGCTTATTTGAGAAACAAACTTGGAGAGTATGTGCCAGGGCAGTGGCTGCAGTCAGCTGGTAGAGGTTTATTGGCGCTCACAGGTTTGGCTGAGGCTCGATTGAAGAGGACAAGCTTTTTGATTTTGGGGTCCTTCTTAGTGGAAAGCTCTTCCTGAGGATATTCCCAATTATTCTAGCTACAGTTCCAGCTCTTTTTGGAGGTGGTTTCTAGACCTTAAACCCTATCTGTCCCCAATCATTCCTTGATTGGTTTTGACCATATTTTCTATAATACATCCATTAGCTGAAGTCCATCTTGAGATTTTAAGCACCATGGAAGCAGATCTCTCTCTCTCATATAAATTTGTACAGTACTGCATAAATCAAAGAAAATGCAGTACTGGCAATTTAAAATGGAGCTCATTTCCTTTCCAGTGTAATTCTTGATTTCCAAAGTGGAGGAAAGGTCTTGTTAGAAGATACTGTGATACTGTTACAGGACAAAGTCAGTCAAAATTACTGCAAATCAAAGTCAAAAGACGACCTCAAAGGTGCAAATCAGATACTGGAAAAAGGATTTCAGGAGGAAAGGAAAGCCGTGATCCAATTAAATTCATGGTGACATTTAGCACCGATTTCAGATATGTTTGTGGTGGGTATACAAAGACACGCTGCATATTTTCAATCTTAACCATATCTCAAGATATTCTCAAGTATTGGAGATCCTGAAAAAAGGTAAACTGTCATGAATCTAAATTCACAGCACAGAAAGGAAGACGTTTCTGACAAGGTGAGAGTGCAGCTGAGAAACATGAAAGCAAGGATCAGATTGTTCTAACCTGTGGAGTTGAATGGCACTGGAAATATGAAAACCAAAACATTTGAGGAGCCTTTGTGAATCTAAGCCTATGCTGATTGTCTTACAGAAAGCCACACGGAGATTCAGTGAATCATAAAATCAAGAGACAGATGGAGTATATTCAACAGATCAGTCACCATCGAATTAGCAGTACAGGACTGCAACACCAATCAGCGCATTCTCAACTGGTTTCATATCACACTGGCAACTATAGTCCTGACCAAAAATTACTTCTGTTTTCTGGATCAGTTTTACTTACAGATCTGTGGCAGAGCGATGAGAGCGACATGGCACCTGATATAGCGAAACTTATATGTGGAAAATTTTGAAAAAGTACATCTAGAGGATCTTCTGTTCAAATCCAAGGTGCCTTTTTATGAATATTACATAGATGATATTTTTATCCTCTGGCAGGGTGACCGTATGACACTTGAATCCTTTTTCATGTTGCTGAACCAATGAGATCCCAACCTCACTTTCAACCTTCTATATGATTAACAGGACATCAATTTCCTAGATCTGGCTTAAGCACAACATTATATTGAAAACCTACAGATAAAAAATGCCTTCTTGCATTTTTCCAGCTTACATAACTCATCTCTAAAGCGCAACTTACCATACTGTCTGTTCCTTCGACTTAAAAAGATATGTTTAGATCATGTGGATTACAAACTGACATCATGAAAAATAGATTCCAGAGAAGAGGATACCAGACCTGTGCATCACAGAGGGATATGTAAAAGCAACCATGAAATCTCAAAGTGACCTTTTCAACAATAGACCTGAGAAAAGCACTAAAGTATTCTCATATAGTCAAAAAATATGCAAAATCATGAAGAAACACTGGCATATTTTGGAGGGCCATGATTGCTTCAGAAATAAGAACGTAGTGACCGTGTATTCCAGAGGCAGGATTTTAAAAGAAAGAATGGTACCTTCAGCCCTTCCAGCTCTCTTAGAAGATCCTTTTTCAAGCATGCATCTGGGACACAGATCATGTGGGAAGAGGCAGCATTTATGCAGTAGAAACTGATATCTTCACTCATCCAGAGACCAAGAAGAAGTATGTTTTACGCCATCTCTCCAATTGTAACGCTACACAAGTGACTTACATCATCAAGTGCCCACATGAGTTGTTATACATGGGGAAAAAACAAACGCCAAGTCAAAATAAGGTTAATTGAACACAGAAGTTGTATAAGCCGCAATGTCATTACTGCTCCCTTGGCCAATTACTGGAATATAGCAAACCATAATATTGATGATTTAAAATTCTTTGTATATAAGTTTTTTTAAGACACCTTGGAGAGGTTGAGACACTAATAGACAACTACGGAGGGAAGAACAAAAGATTATTTTTAAATTACAAACTTTAACACCGCATGGTCTAATACAGAATTGGATCCAAGATCTTTTTTTTTTTTAATCTGGTTATGCAAATATTTGTCCAGTTACATAACCAACCATTTACGTAACTGGCTTTAGCATCACTACTATTACTACTTATACATAGTAACATAGTAGATGACGGCAGAAAAAGACCTGCACGGTTGTGACGTGAGGGCGGGGCAGAGACATGGTGAGTCGGATGGCTTCACCATTACGAACCCTTCACGGAAGCCACGGAGTCAGCTTCAGAACATTGAGGGTGCGTTTTATTATAGTAGATTATAGAGTTGTTTAATTAAAACTTCTTCAGGTACTAGGGATATTAGATGAATATAAAAAGCCTTATGATTATATGGTATAATGTATATTTTATTTAGTGTTTGCTTCCCAGAAACTAATTAGATGTAATTAAAACTGTAAGGAAAACACTCTTCTTGTTATCCTAAATAGAATAATGACTATAAATGAAGAGTTGTGCTAGGGGAGGGGGGGTGGGAATGAAGACTGAACTAAGTCCTGCTGTGCCTGTTAGAGGCTATTTGTTAATGCTGTGGTACTAAGTTCAAGTTTTAAAATTAGAGGGAAAAGTGTATAGAGATTAGTTGATAGAGTAAAAAAAAAAAAAAAAACAATAAACTTTATCAATAACCTACAATTCCTCCTTTATACCCCAGTCTTTAAGTTCCTAAGGCACAGAGCAAAATAACGTTCTTTTACCAGAGAAATGTCCTCTTCTCTCAGAACTTCTCAGAAAGAGAAAAGAAGAGGTCCCAAGACATGGCCTATCTATACTTCTTCCTTTGGTGTTCTGATCTCATCTCATGGTTTTCAGTATCACCTTTATGCTGATGACTCCCAGATCTATCGCTCCACACCAGAAATTTCAGCAGGAATCCAGGCACAAGTATCAGCCTGTCTGACATTGCTGTTGGATGTCTCACCGCCACCTGGAACTAAACATGACAAAGACTGAGCTTATCTTTCCCTCTAAACCCATCTCTCCTCTTCCCCCATTCTTTGTCTCTGTGGATGTGGATAACACTTTCATCCTGTCTCATCTGCTTGTAACCTTGGGTTTACCTTTGACTCCTCTCGCTTTCTCTGCACATATCCAACAGATGCTCAAAAAGGAAGGGATGGAAATTTGGTGATATAAAGCAACAGATTTTAGCACACTACCAAATCCCTTATCCACACTTTATCACCTCTCACTTAGACTACTGCAACATACTTCTTACAGGTCTCCCACTAAGTCATCTCTTTCCCCCTCAACCTGTTCAAAATTCTGCTGCACGACTTATATTCTACCAATGTCGCTATGCTCATATTAGCCCTCTCAAGTCACTTAATTGGCTCCCTATCCATTTCCACATATAGTTCTCTTATTTACAAATGCATTCATTCTGCAGCTCCTCATTACCTCTCCATTCTTTCTCTCTCCCTACCCGCCTCCCCGGGAACTCTGTTCATTGGGTAAATCTGTTATGTTACCCCCCTCCTCTACTGCCAACTTCAGACTCCATTCCTTTTACCTTGCTGTACCATATACCTGGAATGAACTTCCTGAGTCAGTGCATCAAGCTCCATCTCTGGCTGTCTTCAAATCTAGGCTAAAAGCCCACCTTTTTGAGGCTGCTTTTAACTCCTATTCACTTATTCTGTTTTATCATTCCCACATCCTTATTTGTCCTGATTAGATTGTAAGCTCTGTGAAGCAGTGACTGTCTCTTACATGTTCAAGTGTACAGTGCTATAGAAATAAGTAGTAGGAGTATCTGGAGCTCTCTATCTGTGAAAGACAGTTACTGACCAGTCAAGGAACCATTCATGTGGGTCTGAAATGCTGCTTAGAGAATTCACAATCCAGTTGCTGTCACCCAAAGATAGGATGCTTGGAGGGTGACCTGCATGGACAGTGCAAACTTCCAAATGTTTAGTGGTCCCTGGCATAGATGGTAGGACCATGAGCCTCCCTGACTATTTATAACAAACTGCTACTTGATTGCAGACTGGATAGGTGGACTCCCCATGCCCAGATGGATGTATCCATGGTGAGTAACCTGTGGCTATGCAACTGGAAAGGACAATATACTTAAAGGTTTTGCAAGCTTTGCCACCAACGGAGGGTGTGACTGCATGAATAAGGGGAATCCTCTTAGACAAAGTTTACAGATGTTGGTTCTAGTGACGTTCAAGATGCTACTAAAGAAGTTTCATGTAACACTTTGCAAAGGACACAATATGGACTGGGGCTACCAAGTGTCCCAATAATGTGAGAATGTTGAGCTGTAGTTAATCTTACTTTGGAGATATTGCCTCAAAGGGATGAAAGTGGCTGTTTTTGGGAAGAAAAGCTCTGGAAGCTACGTCTACATCCACTGCTACGAAATAGAAGAGAATTTTCATTCTGCACAGCTTATGGTTTCTCAAATACAGATAAATCCATTCTCTAGCAAGCTCAGCATTCTTTCTTGCACTCGAGAAGGGGCTGAAACAAGCTAATCATCTTGCAAGGATAAATGAAGTGGAGAGTTTCCAGAGTTGGATATCACCACTACCATTTTGTAAAGACTCTGGGTGCAGAAAAGTCTAAATGAAATGTGAATCAGAGAAACTGCCAGCAGCTTGGATGTATCAGGATATGGATAAAGGCATCCTGGTTTAGGAGCATTAAATCTGTGGTCAGCGTATTTAGAAATTTTTCTCTTTTGAAAATAAGTTGTCATTCAAGTTGAAGAATTGGCCCGGGACTCCTAAATAGAACCCTTTTCCTTCTGGCCAGATGGGACTTCAACTACTACAGAACAGTGCTGTAGTTCTCCCACTAGAACAGGAATTAAATAGCATGGATTTTGCATGCCTCCATTTGTGCTTTCATTGGGGAATAGCGACGAAATTTATCCTGTAGCAGTGGTAGATGAACAACACAGTTCTGTTTCCTTGGGTACCTGAATCAGTTCTGGAGGGGAAGTTGGACTTGGAGTTGCCATGTTGGAGTGTGTGTGTGTCCGTGTGTGTATCTAGACAGATTCTGTGAGAAAAGTGAATGGGAGAGCTGGGGGGAGTGTCCATTCACTCTGGCCAAGAAAAAGATTGAGCAGCAGCAGCAGCCATAATGAGTGTGGAAACACTCATACATGCTCAGAGGCCTTAGAAGAACAGAATTCCTGAGCTAAGAGGACAGCATCTCACACAGGATCTGTCCGCATATTCCCTGCTTGTCCATGGAGAAGGCACATTAGTGTGAGGTAACTGTATGGGACTATTCCAATCAATTAGTCTACAGGCTCTGCATTTATTGAATGGAAAATGCAAAACTTCACAACACTTTACTAAAAGGACCTTTAAAAACAAAATGCCTGAGCCAACAACTGATGTTTTGAATCTTTGGGAAATTATTCATTTATAAGGAATACATATCCTTCTGATACATAACTCTGCAGAATATTCATTTTGGCTCATGCCTTAAAGTAGGGAAAAAAAAGTATGATAGCAACATGTAAAGCAGCAAAGCAAAGTTAGGTTCTTCAGGCATTTTTCAACAAACCAGACTGCCAAATTTAAATTTTAACAGACAGATTGGGACGAGATGTATATATTTCAATTTTATTTAATTTGCTCAAAAGAAAACAAATGTTAGCATGTAAGGAATTTAAAATGAAATGATATGGTAAAAATAGAGATGAATGGAGGAAAACAAGGAGATAAATCTAAAGCATGAACTTCAACAATCTCTTTCAGTTTTGATTTGACACTTGGATGCTTGAAAACATTAAACATGAACTTTAAATCATGGTGAATACATGAAGAGATTTCAGCACCAGCACTAAGATTTGTACATTCAGTTTGATTGCAGTTGATTTGTTAGCCTGTGTGTGGTACAAAAATTTCACAGCTCAGATCACAGTGTTGAGGAAAGTAAGACTTTCCAGGAAATAATAAAGGATCCCCTAAACCATACACAGCCTAAGATATCCCAGCATACAAAAAAAAAAAAAATTCCAAAGAATAACAACAGGCCTCTTGTACAACTTGTTCCAACAATGAGCAAAAATATATCTTAGTCAATGCAGTTCATTTTGATAGCTGAAATCTCTGCCAATGACACTCACTGAAAACTGGGGAAGGAAATGTTTACAGGATAAAACCCCACACAAAACCCCTTGAAAACTGGGTCTCTGAATTCCAGCGGAGTTTAAGCATAGCTTACATCAAAGCAAACAAAAAGTGGAGCCAGAAAAACATATGCAATGTAAGTAGAGATGGGACTGTTTTTGGCTACTAACAGTTAAAATCCAAGAGGGCAGAGCCATTTACAGGATGCATTCCTGTATGTGAATCAGCATGAATGGCTTGTGATAAATTTAATACAGTACAAAAATAGTCCCCCGTGTCAGCAGAGACTTTTTTTTAAACCCTGATTGATTTTTGCAATGGCAAAATTCAGATTACAGGAGCACAGTCCAAAAACCAGCCTCTCTCTAACAGATATGTAAAGAAAAGGTGCAGAGAAGAGGAGGTATCATATAATAAAGTGTCAGCAGAGAACCCTATGGTTTTACATCGCGAGCATTATCCCTGGGACCTTCTCCACTGCATCATAATGTACACTTTTGGCTGTGTATCCCCTTGCTGTTCTCACACTATGAGGAGAATCTGGAAGTTGACATTCTTCCAAACTAAGATACAATGGAAAATATTTCATTGACAAGGCCCACATCATGAAACATCTGGGCTTCTCTGTTCAGATTCAAGACAAGATAGCTTGGCAAAACTGAGATATACCTTTTTATGATTTATGATCACTTTTGTGCTATTTTCTGGCTCCAACTGCCTTCTGATTTCAATTTTAGGACTAAAGGGTAAAATATGATCTACGTTTAAACTCAGTGTTATCTTTACACCACGTTTCTGAGGGGGTAGAGCATAACAGGATAAAGAGGAGAGGAACAAAAATGTGTAAACTGCGATTTGTAAAATATTTAAAACAGTATGAAAACATATTTGTTCTTTAAAAAAAACCCCCAAAACAAACAGAAACCATGTTAATTATAGACGAAGGCACAAAACGTTTAGTGCATAAACCATTTTCTTCCACAGTTCGAGACTTCAATCATCTATTGTACCTTTGGACTCTGTGTACCCATGAAATGCTGCTTAGGCTAAATTTGTAATATTTTGATCAATGAACAAAAATCACAACATGATTGCTGATCGGGGTAACTGTTTGCATAAAGAAAAGTTACATGAAAGATGAAAATGCCTCATTAAGTGAAACTACTTTATTTGTAAAAGTGCCTTCACTTTGCACCATGCAGGAAAAGGCTTTATGTTGGATCTGGTAGCACTTCCACTCCATTGTAGTCAAGTTCCCACATAAATGCAAACACATTTCAATAATTTAAAAAAGCCTTCTTCTGAGCCTTTTTTGGAGCAGCAAAGTACTGTTTAATTGCTCTGGTGACCAGCACATACCAGAATATGCTATTTAAAGCTCTCGTCCTGTGAGCTGAGCTACAGGGATTCTGGTAAGTATAGTAAAAAAAAAACAAACAAACAAAAAACCCCCAAACAACAAACAAAACCCCCAAAACACACGCACACACTGATGAATACTTTTCACAACCCCTAGGTAAGATCTGTCTTGTTAGACTAGATCAGCACAGATTCAAAAGCAAATATGGCACTGTTACAGCTCTGCAAAATCCAAGATGCATCAGGTACACTTACTTGATTGTTCACAATACTGCAAAGTACTACCCATATTACTTGCAGAAAGTTCATGTTTCAAGCTTTTATTGCAAAAAGTCACCTCGGTGTCCAAACTGTAATTTCTAATGTGGGAATGTTTTCCTGGCCCCCATTCACCAAGTTTTGCTAAAACATCACCACCACCTTTTTCTTTAGCTCTACTTTTCTCTGTTGAAGGCATGATTCTACTGTATCCATTGGGGTAGCATCAAATAGCAAAGCTTCAGATCACAAAGGCTGAGCTTGAATGAGAAAAAGCACATACTATAAACCTCCTTCATGTGTTAACTGCAGGGGCAGCTCAGCGGCTGTCACAACAACAAAAAAATACTTTTATTTTTCCAAGTACAGTTTTAAAATTCTATGCTGTACCACAAAATGATCTAACCGCAGCAAGAACCAGTCCCTTAAAAAGGAACAACTAATCAAGTACTGACTGACTTAATTTTTTCAAAGACCAATGCAAAATTCAAATGCCATTAATTAGGGGCAATTTTGTTTGCATTATGAGGGTTTGGTTTCAACTTACCAAATACTGAATTTGAACAGAGAAGGAAAGACGAAGCAATCTTGGATATGGGCACTATTAGCCTGAACTGCTGAAATACCAGTGAGTAGAACACAGAAATCCTAATGAGTAGACAAAAAGTGGATTTACTTGGCTTCAGTTACTGGTTAAAGTGAACACCTTTCCCTCATTTTTATACATAGAAGTGACCCATCATAGGGAGAAAGGGATGTTCAACTATAAATTTAGAATAAAAGAAATTTGAAACCTAAAGATTTCCCAAGAGCCCTAGCCAAATAATTTTGCTGGGCATATATTGAAAATAAAAAGACAACATAATACTTTTGTGACATGCACTATCTGTAATTAACATACCCAACTGTGTAGTGGTTGTGACACATTAAAAACTGCCCACATGCATAAAATTAAAATTCAGAAAACTTAAATCTACAACATACTAATGACTTGTATTTCAGCACTGATCCATATTATATAGAAATCTTAGATTTGGTAAAGCATTGTAACAATGTAGGAAGGCATCTATGTCTTTAAAGTCTGGGCCATATTTGCTTTTATGGTTTTGTTTCTACAATTTACTTTGAAGGCTAATGAGAGAGGCTTCCTGTTTAAATTACCAAAACCTGATGTGCCTTACCATTTTCTAGCTCACCTTCTTGCAAATATTGCCTTTTGAATATTAACATCTTACTCCATTTTGGCAATCTGACATTTTCCAGCAATACAGTTTTGGTAAGTTTGTGATCTCTTAAGTTATTCATGGAATAACGAATATAGGAAGACAAACCTGAGATACGCTTGCAGTACACGACAGTGGAACTTGCTAAAGCATTCATGAAAGAAAACCTCTCTAAAGGCCTTCACAAACCTCTTTTAAAACAATGTGCAATTTTTATCTTGGCATGACATTTCAATGTGCTGTGGATCTGACAAGTAAAGGAATTTCTGCATAACGAATCCAGTAACCAAGATGTTTCTCCATCAGTTTCAAAGGAGAAAACAGAGCAGCAAACCAAAGGACACAGCATATCGCCAAAGTGGTGTTGTCCGCATCATTTCCCTTCCTGCGGGGCACAGGTCTTCTCCGTTGGCTTAAAACGGCTTTTATAAAATGCAGTCAGTCTTAAGTCATGTCAAAAAAATCATTACTCTTGTAGTCTTCTATGTAGTATTTGACTTGTTCAGTTCCTGCCTGATTGCTGGTTGAGAAAAAACAATTAAAATAATAAAATAAAAATGTTTGACATTTCAGTACACATTTCAAAAGATCTGCAGATACACTCTCACATCATCATGAGATCTGACTTTATAATCATGACTTTTTTCATAGCTTTATTTCATGGTATGAAGAAATATCAATGTTCACATCTCTAGCTATATGCACTATATGATCTATACTTGACCAAATTTCGGTTTTGGTTACGGTGCTGAAAGTAGCCCAAAAACGTTTTTCTGCCCAGTTTCAGCCGAAATGGACTGCTTTTGTTGAAAGCCAAAAATGTGTGCTTTGTCCTGTATCTCCCTCCAAACAGGATTTACCTCTTCCCCTTGCCCACCTGTAGGTGCCCCCCTCAAGCCTCTCTTACAACCTTTGGCAGTCTACGTGTGTAATCAGGGGAGGAGTGATCCCCAAGCACTCCTGTCCATGCTTACGCTGTTCTCAAAATTACCTCTAGTGGCAATCTTGCAAGACTGCTGCAAGAGGTCAAGGCAGCCATTTTGAGAGTAGAACTGACATGGACAAGAGTGACTGGGGATCACTTCTGCCCTGACTACATCACTAGACTACAAAGGATTGTAAGGTAGTTGGGGGGAAGCCACTCTCTGCATTTTATTTTTGTGGAATGTGATTGCAAGTAAGGATGTTATGATCTTGCATAGTAGTTTATATGGTAATTAGCGTGCTCCAAATAATTGCTTTTGATACAAACATTTAGTAGGAATTTAAGTCTGTAAATCTGGGATAAGCTCCTTAGGAATTATGTTTAATAAGACTTTCTATACTGCTTGTACTGAAAGATCTAAGCGGTGTACAATCTAAAAAAACAAAATATAGGAAAAGGGATGCAATAGTTAAGATAGAAAAGACCACAAATGAAACAAGATCAAATCAATAATTCTCAAACTGTACAGTATATCTGGCCATTCAAATATCTCTACAGTCAACAGCAAAACACTATGAGCAATTAACTTTCAGGAGAAAAAGCCATGGTGAAAAAATGAGTCTTCAATAAAGTTCTAAACCTGGAAAAGGATGCTTCATTATGAATGGAAGGGAGAAGATTAGTCCATAGCTTAGGTGAGAGTTAAAAGAAAGCTGAGTAATGGGTAGATTCGTAATGTACCAGTTTAGGATTAGGAAAAACTAATCAGTTGGAGTTGAGAGCATTAATGATCGAGTGGGGGTGTAAAGGATAGTTCAAGAAGACAGATAAGGATTCCCCTAAGTAATAAGATTTGTGTGTTGGAATGAGAATTTTAAACCAAATTCGATACTATAGAGGAAGCCCCTGAAGATGCATAAAGAGTGGAGTGATATGATTGAATTTCTCAGAATTGGAAAGTAACCTTGCAGCATGTTTTGTAAAGTTTATAGGCGCTTAATTTAGGAGCACAGTGAACCAGCATATACAGAGTTACAGTAATCTATACGTGAGATCAGAAAGGCGTGGCAAACAGAATGGAGAGTAGAGAAATCTACAAATGTGCATAAATAACGAAGTTTGTAAAGTAGCCTCTCTATGGAGATAAGACATCAACCGTCACTCCAAATGTGGAACAAAGTTGGTCGCTGTAAAATTACTGTGGCTTTTAGTTTCTGTTTTCTTTTGCACAGAGACTATTTTACTTGGAGGTAAAATATGGTCTTTCATTATTTAAATTTTTATATATAGTCTGTTTGGAAACTATTTAGGTGATTCTAAAGAAGTTCCAGGCTCTGTTAGGTATGATGAAGCTAGATTCTATGAGAAAGGAACCTGAAGATTGTTTGCATAAGTAGTGGTCTGCTTATAGTGTTAGTAGGGAAATATTACAATGAAATGAAGTTTACATATTAGAAAATTTCAGAAATGTATTGCTCTTGATTGCAATTTTTCAGAGCATATAGTCCTCGTATTCAGTAACATCAATGTGCTTTATTATTCTGGATTGTGCATCAGGCTGGTATAATATCTAGAGTGTAGACCAGTGTTTGGACTCCTTTACTCTATTTTAGTAAGAATCTATATCATGTTTGTACTTAATCAGTTTTATAAATAAATACAAAATGGAAAACATCTCAATGCTACTTTTGCACAATTTGGGTAAGCATAAAAAGTTGGTAATCATGATTTTTTTTTCTATACATTCTCACGAAGTTCCGGTCTCAGAGGATATTTAACATTGACTTGGGAACTCAAATGTGCCAGATTTATTGAGATGTCCTTGTTAAAATAGCTCTCCCAGTTGTCAGCCTATACTTGCAGTTCCTGGGACTGGAAGGTAGTAGTAATTTCCTGTGGCTTAGCAGTGGGCTGCAAGACGTCAAGCTCTGACAAATTGGCCTCAATGGTTCAATTGATACAAACTTTAGTTTGAAACCAGGTGATAAGTTTCGGCTGCAGTTTTGGTTTCAGTTGAAATTGAAAAATGTCAGTCCTATCATAAAGGATACATCAGTATAAAGGTCATGATAAAATTGCATTTGATATTTTATTATTCATCCTTTCTAAATCAAAACTCAAGGCAAGTTACAAGCAGGTATATAAGCTATTTCCCTCCCCAAGTGGATTTAGAATCTAAGGACTCTTTATGAAAATATGCTAACATTTATTTAACCCAGTCAGGTTTAAAGGATATCCTCAATGAATATGCACATAGTATCTTCAATGTATGCAAATCTCACACATCTTCATTACTACTACTAATCATTTCTATAGCACTACTAGATGTACGCAGCGCTGTACACTTGAACATGAAGAGACACTCCCTGCTCGACAGAGCTTACAATTTAATTAGGACAAACAGTCCACCTGCTTGTCCAAGTCCGTCTGTTCCTACTTGCTCCAGTACATCTGCACCTGCTTGTCCCAACGTGTTCCAGTCCTGCAGCGCCGCTGTCTTCTGCTCCAACTTGCTCCAGTCCATCTGATCCAGCTTACTCCAGCCCATCTGGCCTAGCCTGTTCCAGCTTGTTCCAGCCCGTGTCCCAGCTCGTTCCTGCTCTAATGCTCCAGCTTGTTCCAGCCCATTCCAACTTGTTCCAGCCAACTCCAGCTTGTTCCTGCTCATCTGCTCCAGCCTGAGCCAATCCGTCTGCTCCAGCTTGTTTCAGTCCATCTACCTGCCTGCCTGCCTACCAGCAACCAACCTGCATACTGTCAGTCCATCAACTTGCTCGCTGATCAGCAACCAACCTGCCTGCTTGCCAGACCATCAACTTGCCTATCAATCCATCAACCACCTGCCTGCCACCTAGCTTCCTTAACTACCTAACTGCCTCCCCGTCTGCCTCAAGCCTGCACAAATTCCTAACTGCCTCCCTGCCTGCCTTCAAGCCTGCACAACTACCTAACTGCCTCCCCGCCTGCCTACCTGCTCACATATCACCCTGTCTGCCTACCAGCTCATCTATCACCTACCAGCCTCCCTGACCATGGCCCCTTTACACATTCTCTTCATCGCCCTGTCCCTTCCTAATCTTTTCTCCTTCCCCCCACCGCTGTCCACCGCAGGTACTCATTGCCCACCCATGTCCCCTTCAATCCTACTCACTACTGCATTACCCTACCCACCCCCGTCCCACACCACCGCACCATCTCTTCTATCCCCCCACTCCTTCCTAGATCTCAACCTTCAGCATTTCCTTCCTGCCATTATCCCATTCCCATTCCTACTAAGCTCATCCCGTCTTCGTTGCCTTCGTCGCCCTACCTCCCCCACCCTCCTCCGCTCTCTCCTGCTCCTTCTCCTACTATCGGCCGGAGACATTAATCCCAATCCAGGCCCTCCACACATGCCCTCGTCTTATCCATGCAAACGCTTCCGAGACATCTCCAATCTCATTCCTGTTCCCCTCCTTCCCCCTTCTTCCCTCCCCTTCTCGTGCGCCCTGTGGAATGCCCGCTCCGTGCGCAACAAACTTCTCCTCATCCACGATCTCTTTATCTCCCGCTCCCTTCATCTGCTCGCCCTAACTGAAACCTGGCTCACCCCCGATGACTCGGCCTCAGTCGCGGCCCTATGCCATGGAGGCTATCTTTTCTCCCACACCCCCCGCCCAGTCGGCTGCAGAGGAGGTGTCGGGTTACTACTCTCACCTGCCTGTAGTTTTCAACCCCTCCCCCTACCACAATCTCACTGCTTCTCATCCTTTGAAGTTCACTCCATCCGTCTATTCTACCCGTTGCCACTCAGAGTTGCAGTCATCTACTGCCCCCCTGATAAATCTCTCTCTTCCTTCCTCACTGACTTCGATGCCTGGCTTTCTGTTTTTCTTGACCCCTCATCTCCGTCCCTCATCCTCGGAGATTTTAACATACACGTTGACGACCCCTCCGACTCTCACGCTCCTCAGTTCCTCACTCTAACATCCTCCTTCGGCCTCCAGCTGTGCTCCACCGTCCCTACTCACCATGATGGCCATTGTCTTGACCTCATCCTCTCCTTCTCCGGCTCACCCTCCAATTTCCACACCTCGGCTCTTCCTATCTCTGACCATCACCTGATCACCTTCACCGTCCGTCACCCCCGCCCCCTCAGCCCCGCCCAACATTAACCACTACTTCTAGGAATCTCCAGGCTATTGACCCTCCCACCTTATCCTCTAGTATTTCTGATCTCCTCCCCTCTATCATGTCCTCCGAGTCTGTCGACAAGGCTGTCTCCGCTTATAATGCCACTCTCTCCGCTGCTCTGGACACCCTCGCACCATCCATCTCCCGTCCCACAAGGCGTACTAATCCTCAGCCCTGGTTGACCCCTTGCATTCGCTACCTTCGCTCCTGCGCCCGATCTGCTGAACTCCTCTGGAGGAAATCCTGCACCCATTCGGATTTCCTTCATTACAAATTCATGCTATCCTCCTTCCAGTCCTCCCTATTCCTTGCCAAACAGGACTACTATACCCAATTAACCAATTCTCTCAGCTCCAAACCCTCGTCGTCTCTTCGCCACCCTTAACTCCCTCCTCAAAGTGCCCTCCTCTCCCACTCCCCCCTCCCTCTCTCCTCAATCTCTGGCTGACTACTTCCATAACAAAGTGCAAAAGATCAACTGTGAATTCACCACCAAGCCACTCTTCTCTCTTCAGCCCCCTCCCTCAACCAACCAACTAACTCTTTCTCCTCCTTTCCTGTTATCACCGAGGAGGAAACCGCCCGCCTCCTTTCCTCCTCGAAATGCACAACCTGTTCCTTGGATCCCATCCCCACCAACTTACTGAACACCATCTCTCATACTGTCATCCCCTCAACCTCTCTCTCTCTCTCCACTGCAACTGTCCCTGACACCTTCAAGCACGCCGTAGTCACACCTCTCCTCAAAAAAACCTTCACTTGACCCGGCCTGTCCCTCCAACTACCGCCCCATCTCCCTCCTAACCCTTCCTCTCCAAAATACTTGAGCGTGCCGTTCACAGCCGCTGTCTCGATTTCCTCTCCTCTCAGGCCATCCTCGATCCACTTCAATCTGGTTTTCGCCCTCTACACTCGACAGAAACAGCACTCTCTAAAGTCTGTAATGACCTGTTCCTTGCCAAATCCAGAGGCCATTACTCCATCCTTATCCTCCTCGATCTATCCGCCGCCTTCGACACTGTCAATCATGACTTACTTCTTGCCACACTGACCTCATTTGGATTCCAGGGCTCTGTCCTCTCCTGGTTCTCATCCTATCTTTCCCACCGCACCTTCAAAGTACACTCTCATGGATCCTCCTCCACCCCCATCCCGCTCTCTGTTGGAGTTCCCCAGGGATCTGTCCTTGGACCTCTTCTTTTCTCAATCTACACCTCTTCCCTGGGCTCACTGATCTCATCCCATGGATTCCAGTATCATCTTTATGCTGATGACACCCAGCTGTATCTCTCCACACCAGACATCACTGTGGAGACCCACGCCAAGGTGTCGGCCTGCTTATCCGACATTGCTGCTTGGATGTCCATCCGCCACCTGAAACTGAACATGGCCAAGACCGAGCTTATCGTCTTTCCACCAAAACCCACTTCTCCTCTTCCTCCGCTCTCGATCTCAGTTGATAACACCCTCATCCTCCCCGTCTCATCTGCCCGCAACCTCGGAGTCATCTTCGACTCTTCCCTCTCCTTCTCTGCACATATCCAACAAACAGCCAAGACCTGTCGCTTCTTCCTCTTTAATATCAGCAAGATTCACCCTTTCCTCTCTGAGCACACCACCCGAACCCTCATCCACGCTCTCATCACCTCTCGCCTTGACTATTGCAACCTACTCCTCACTGGCCTCCCTCTTAACCATCTATCCCCCCTTCAATCAGTTCAGAACTCCGCTGCACGCCTTATATTCCGCTTGAACCGATATACTCATATCACCCCTCTCCTCAAGTCACTTCACTGGCTTCCGATCAGATACCGCATACAGTTCAAACTTCTCCTTCTTACCTACAAATGCACTCAGTCTGCAGCACCTCATTACCTCTCTAGCCTCATCTCCCCTTATATTCCCGCCCGTAACCTCCGCTCACAGGACAAACCCCTCCTCTCAACACCAATTCCAGGCTCCGCCCATTCTGCCTCGCATCACCTTACGCATGGAATAAACTTCCTGAACCCCTATGCCAAGCCCCCTCCTTACCCGTCTTCAAATCATTGCTCAAAGCCCACCTCTTCAATATTGCTTTCGGCACCTAACCTTTATACCTTTGTACCTTTCATGTAATCGTGAATGCCCCAAATTGACTACCCCTACTTGACTGACTCTACACTTGTCCATTAGATTGTAAGCTCTTTGAGCAGGGACTGTCCTTCTGTGTTAGAATTGTACAGCGCTGCATAACTCTGGCAGCGCTTTAGAAATGTTAAGTAGTAGTAGTAGTATAAGGGAATATTAAAGTGAGGATGATAAAATAAGGGTTCTGAACAAGTGAATAAGGGTTAGGAGTTAAAGGCAGCATCAAAAAGGTGGGCTTTTAGCTTAGATTTGAAGATGGCCAGAGATGGAGCTTGACGTACCGGCTCAGGAAGTCTATTCCAGGTATATGGTGCGGCAAGATAAAAGGAATGAAGTCTGGAGTTAGCAGTGGAGGAGAAGGGTACAGATAAGAGAGATTTACCCAGTGAACGGAGTTCCCAGGGAGGAATGTAGGGAGAGATGAGAGTGGAGAGGTACTGAGGAGCTGCAGAGTGAATGCACTTATAGGTCAATAAGAGGAGTTTGAACTGAATGCGGAAACGGATAGGAAGCCAGTGAAGTGACTTGAGGAGAGGGCTAATATGAGCAAAACGACACTGGCAGAATATTAGTCGTGCAGCAGAATTTTGAACAGATTAAGAGGAGAGAGATGGCTAAGTGGGAGACCTGTGAGAAGCAAGTTGCAAAAGTCTAAGCGAGAGGTGATAAGAGTGTGGATGCGGGTTCTGGTAGTGTGCTCAGAAAGGAAAGGGCGAATTTTGCTGAGATTATAGAGAAAGAAACGACAGGTTTTAGCAGTCTGCTGAATATGTGCAGAGAAGGAGAGGGAGGAGTCGAAGATGACCCCATGGTTATGAGCTGATGAGACAGGGAGGAGGAGAGGTTGGTTTAGGGGGAAAGATGAGAAGCTCAGTCTTGGTCATGTTTCGTTTCAGATGGCGCTGAGACATCCAGGCAGCAATGTCAGACAGGCAGGCTGATACATTGGCCTGGATTTTGGCTGAGATTTCTGGTGTGGAGAATCCTTTAAACATTGTGGATATCCTTTAAACTGTGTTCAAAGGACTGAGCTGAGAACCACTGAATTAAAAGGGATACCTTCAATCTTAACCAACTGTATGTTTTACATGCAAAAAAATGGTTATTAGAAAAGTGCACATCTAAAAATGTGAAGTACATGCACCAAGATCATGTATTTTTATATGCACATTGGCGTTCCTGGAGTTATAATCTGGGCAGAGCTTATTTACAACGTCTGTATCCCTTCAATCAGAATAGATTTAGGCAGCTTATAAAAACTGAAATTCTATTGATTTTTGTTTAATTAGAAGCTTGAGAAAAAAAGGCAAGCCTTCCTTCAAAAAGCAATGTATGCTCATTTTAGAAAATACATAGAATGCATGTACAAGTTTATGCCTTTTTCAGTGCAGGTTTAAGTTTGTGCCGAAGGGCTAGTTCTGGATTATTTTCTATAGCGAATAACAGTATTAACTCAGCAGCCAATAAAGCCACCCAGTCTGAGTTTTACCATGTAGAAAGGCTGAAAATCAACTAACATACAGCTAATTTGGCGAGTCAAGAGACATGTGACATTGGTGGAAAGGCAATGGAAAGCCAAAAACATGACATCTGTGAATAAATATAAGGCATAATGAAAAGAACAGGGAGGGTTCTGGACTGGTCAGGAAGGATTAAAGGTTAAGAAAATCATCAGGTAAGCCATAGTTTTTCTTCTATCCATACCAGACAAAATGGGATATAGCAAAGCAGTGTCCCCATTAGAAGAATTCATTAAGCAGGCATAGGCCTAATTTCTTTCACAGAATATGTAAGGTATTATATGTATTGAGCCTGCAAAGAGGTGGGATAATGTGGGATATAAATGCAACAAATAAATAAATAAGGTATTTAAAAAAAAAAAAAACAACAGAAGGAAGCAACTGTAGAATATGAGCATAAGCTCCTGCAGAGAACAGGCCAAGAGAATGGTATCTCTCAGGGATGCCCTGGAGGAGCAGATGAAGCCAAAGGTGAAAAATAAGAATTTAGATGAACTTCCAGACAGCCATCTATGGAATCAGAAGCCAAATACAGCTATGAAAAACCATAAGATGGAGCTACGAGAAAGAGGCCATGAAAACGACCACAGAATTAGGACACAGATTTAATAACCCAGACAGTCTATGAGGCCGAGAAGAAAATGATAATCCACTATATCACGCAGTCTGAAGGCATGAGACCTTAAAGGCTACAGCCTTTGTATCCTATATGAGCTATGCAAAAATAAGTGAGCCTGCTGAACCTACAACCTGGAGGTTTGTGTCCAAGGAAGCTCTAGTAACTTGCTAAGTGGATGACCAGCGGCAACAAGAGTGACACAAGCAACACAAGTGACAACAAGGAAACAAGCAGTGACACCAGGAAAGCAGAGTGCTAGACTACCATCACCTCTGAAGAATGGAAGGTCAGAACTGCAATTCAGAATGACCGTAGGTGAGCAGGAGCTATGAATGGAGAGAAACCAACTGCTAATGTAGTAGGTACTATGAACGAGAGAAAATAACTCGCAGCAGAATAGACAGCAGCTAGAGAGCTATGTAGTCCAGATTGGCTGTTAATTTCCTTACTGTACATATTAGGTATTTTAGAAAGATACTACAGTCTCTCTTATCATGGGAAAAATCACCAATTTTCTTATTTTTATTTATATGTTAAAACCTTTTTCTTTTGATATATTCTGGATTTTTGTGCAAATTTGAACTTCATTAAACACCCCCCCCCCAAAAAAAAACAACGTATTCTCTTTATACCTGCAGATATTAAAACATAAAGGCATAAGAGACAAGGCCCAACAAAACTAGCAAAGCTATTAATATTGAAGTTTTACTTTTTGATGCATTAAGGCAAAGTGTTTTAATGGGTTTTTTTTTGTCAATTACTAAAAGATGCAAGTAAACTGTACTTATACTCTCCCCTGATGTGAATTCTGTCCCATAACACTTGTGCTACCCCTAGCATCAAACTAGTGTTAACCCTGTGGCCACCTGGAGGGTCCTACCCAGCACTGTCCAGGCCCACCTGCACCTACCACTGGGTCCTGCTTGCCTCTGGGCGAGTCTCCCACCCACAAATTACTTTCCCGGTGGTTTCTAGGGACAGTGGGAGCCACAATTCTGGAGCCCCACAGTTCCTAGAAAAACAGTTACAGACTGAGAACACAAACTGCCAAGATTCTTAGTCAGTCCAGGACAACAGAGCTAACAAACTAATAGGTTTATTATATTAAAAAAAAAAAAAAAAAGCAGAACAATGAATGGTAAAAGACTCAAAAAAGCAAACAAACAGGTAAAACAACAGGGATTTAATGTTAAATCTAACTGAACACTTTTTACTACCTAAGTAGTATCTGGGGAGGCCAGGAAAAAAACTGCTCACAGTAATTGAAGAGGGCCTCTATGCAGGTCTACTCCCTCCACACTCTCAATTCTAAAGACCTATTTTACAAAGCCACGCTAGTGATTCTTGCATGGCAAATGAGAGGAAGCCCACAGGAATTGAATTGGTTTCCTCTCATTTGCTGCACCAGGAATGGCTAGCGCGGCTTTGTAAAAGAGGCCAAGAATGATGAGTTTTAGGCTCTAGCACATTCTAGTAAGGCTTCAGGGCCAACTAGGGCACAGAGAATTAGCACTGAGGATGTCTGACCAATGCCACTCCAGGTGACACTTTTCAGGGGTTTTCCTCTTTTCTTTGGGGAAGGTAAGCTACAGAGAAAAAAACAGACCTCTGCTACAGCTATAATGCAGAGGTCATACACCACCTGGTGGCCAATCAAGGGAAATACACTGAAGGGAACAAAAGCATCACAGGGCAGCAATACAAATGAAAGCATGAAAGTCCCCACAAATACTGCATAAACAGAGTAGCAACATTTAAAAAGTAGAATTTCTTGTCATAATGCACAGAGACATTAACAGCTGAAACACAGTACAGTGCAGAATCATGCAGACTGTTTTTACTGGGGAATGGCGTGCTACCAAGCCACCACCTCTCGAGAAATATAGTATGCCCTATCAGATTGACTCTACACTTGTCTTTTAGATTGTACACTTGTCTTTAGATTGTACACCTGTCTTTTAGATTGTAAGCTCCTTGAGCAGGGACTGTCCTTCCATGTTAAACTGTACAGCGCTGCGTAACCCTAGTAGCGCTTTAAAAATGTTAAGTAGTAGTAGTACTTTCATTTATGGGCTTCTCTAAACAGCCTCTCACCAATGCAAATTAAGAAATGAATCTATTCATATCATACTTACCATCAATGAGTTCTTCTTTTAATTTTGTTAATTCCTTTCTCATTTCATCTAAAATATCCTAAAGTATCACAAAACATTCAGCAAATTAGATTATTCATGACTTTAGAAATAAGTATTTATCTTTCATTTTTTCTGTCTCCTGAATCTGAATTCAGCTGAATCTCTCTCTACTGGAGCTTGTAATACTGTTAAATATTCTTTCAAAATCAAAGTGGGTTTGTCCTCCCAAATTTAACCCCTTCCTCTTCAGGTCATCCACTACAATCCCCATGCTCATAAGCCTCTTCAAGCTAGTAATGTCTGAGTCACATCCTCACTCTCTGCGTAAGCATTACCTATGCAGCCCTGACCGAATGGCACCCCAGTAGCAATGCTCATACCTCAACTTCTACTTCTGCCAACATTCCAAACCTTTAGCAAATCATTTCACTCTCCACTGCCTCAGATATAAAACAGATGGTAATCCTTTATAGCTAGGAAATGTCAACTGTACTTGTATGCAATTCACCTTGAGCTCAGAGTTGTAAACTCAAACAAATATTACAAAAAATAAAATCCTAAAAGTCAAATTACACACTGCTATAAGTCTCCACCCAAGAAAGGTAAAATTCTAGGTTGGTATAAAAGGAACGGAAGGGAGGGGGCGGGGGCAGGGTAATGGCAATAAAGCGAATGATACATACCTGTAGCAGGTGTTCTCCGAGGACAGCAGGCTGATTGTTCTCACGACTGGGTTGACGTCCACAGAAGCCCCCACCAACCGGAAGAAAACTTCGCGGGCGGTCCCGCACGCAGGGCACGCCCACCGTGCATGTGTGGCCGTCTTCCCGCCCGTGTGTGACCGTTCCCGCTCAGTTGAATGACAAGCAAAGAAATGAGTAAACGCAACTCCAAAGGGGAGGAGGGAGGGTGGGTGAGAACAATCAGCCTGCTGTCCTCGGAGAACACCTGCTACAGGTATGTATCATTCGCTTTCTCCGAGGACAAGCAGGCTGCTTGTTCTCACGACTGGGGTATCCCTAGCTCTCAGGCTCACTCAAAACAAGAACCCAGGTCAATTGAACCTCGCAACGGTGAGGGCATAACAGAAATTGACCTACGAAGAACAACTAACTGAGAGTGCAGCCTGAACAGAGTAAATCGGGTCCTGAAGGGTGGAGTTGGATTCAAACCCCAAACAGATTCTGCAGCACCGACTGCCCGAACAGACTGTCGCGTCGGGTATCCTGCTGGAGGCAGTAATGTGATGTGAATATGTGGACTGATGACCATGTCGCAGCCTTGCAAATCTCTTCAATAGTGGCTGACTTCAAGTGGGCCACTGACGCTGCCATGGCTCTAACACTATGAGCTGTGACATGACCCTCAAGAGCCAGCCCAGCCTGGGCGTAAGGGAAGAAAATGCAATCTGCTAGCCAATTGGAGATGGTGCATTTCCAGACAGCGACCCCTTTCCTATTGGGGTCGAAAGAAATAAACAATTGGGCGGACTGTCTGTGGGGCTGTGTCCGCTCCAGATAGAAGGCCAACGCTCGCTTGCAGTCCAATGTGTGCAACTGACGTTCAGCAGGGCGGGTATGTGGTCTGGGAAAGAATGTTGGCAAGACAATTGACTGGTTAAGATGGAACTCAGACACCACCTTTGGCAAGAACTTAGGGTGAGTGCGGAGTACTATGTTATGATGAAATTTGGTATAAGGAGCATGAGCTACCAGGGCTTGAAGCTCACTGACTCTACGAGCTGAAATAACTGCCACCAAGAAAATGACCTTCCAGGTCAAGTACTTCAGATGACAGGAATTCAGTGGCTCAAAAGGAGGTTTCATCAGCTGGGTGAGGACGACGACGAGATCCCATGACACTGCAGGAGGCTTGACAGGGGGCTTTGACAAAAGCAAGCCTCTCATGAATCGAACGACTAAAGGCTCTCCAGAGATGGCTTTACCCTCTACACGATGATGGTAAGCACTAATCGCACTAAAGAGATTCCTTACTGAGTTGGTCTTGAGGCCAGACTCTGATAAGTGCAGAAGGTATTCAAGCAGGTTCTGTGCAGGACAAGAACGAGGTTCTAGGGCCTTGCTCTCACACCAAACGACAAACCTCCTCCACTTGAAAAAGTAACTCTTTTTAGTGGAATCCTTTCTAGAGTCAAGCAAGACACGGGAGACACCCTCAGACAAACCCAACGAAGCAAAATCTACGGCCTCAACAGCCAGAGACTGAAGGTTGGGGTGCAGAAGCGCTCTGTCGTTCTGCGAAATGAGAGTCGGAAAACACTCCAATCTCCATGGTTCTTCGGAAGACAACTCCAGAAGTAGAGGGAACCAGATCTGATGGGGCCAAAAGGGTGCTATCAGAATCATGGTGCCGTGGTCTTGCTTGAGCTTCAGTAAGGTCTTCCCCACCAAAGGTATGGGAGGATAAGCATACAGGAGGCCGGTCCCCCAATGGAGGAGAAAGGCATTCGACGCTAGTCTGCCGTGTGCCTGTAGTCTGGAACAGAACAGAGGCAGCTTGTGGTTGGTCTGAGAGGCGAAAAGGTCTACCGAGGGAGTGCCCCACTCTCGGAAGATCTTGCGTACCACTCTGGAATGGAGCGACCACTCGTGCGGTTGCATGACTCTGCTCAGTCTGTCGGCCAGACTGTTATTTACACCTGCCAGGTATGTGGCTTGGAGAAGCATGCCGAACTGGCAGGCCCAACGCCACATCCCGACGGCTTCCTGACACAGGGGGCGAGATCCGGTGCCCCCCTGCTTGTTGATGTAATACATTGCAACCTGATTGTCCGAATTTGGATGATTTGGCAGAACAGCCGATCTCTGAAGGCCTTCAGTGCATTCCAGACCGCTCGGAGCTCCAGGAGGTTGATCTGAAGATCCTGTTCCTGGAGGGACCACAGCCCCTGGGTGTGGAGCCCATCGACATGAGCTCCCCACCCCAGGCGAGATGCATCCGTCGTCAGCACCTTCGTGGGCTGCGGAATTTGGAATGGACGTCCCAGAGTCAAATTGGTCCGAATGGTCCACCAGTGCAGCGAATTGCGGCAACTGATGGACAGGCGGATGGCATCTTCTAGATTCCCGGTAGCTTGACACCACTGGGAAGCTAGGGTCCATTGAGCAGGTCTCATGTGAAGGCGAGCCATGGGAGTCACATGAACCGTGGAGGCCATATGACCCAGGAGTCTCAACATCTGCCGAGCTGTGACCTGCTGAGACGCTCTGGTCTGAGAGGCAAGGGATAGAAGGTTCTGCACCCTTGCTTCGGGAAGGAAGGCCTGAGCCATCTGAGAATTCAGCAGCGCTATGAATTCCAGAGATTGGACTGGCTGGAGATGGGACTTCGGGTAATTTATCACAAACCCCAGCAGCTCCAGAAGGTGGATAGTACACTGCATGGACCGAAGAGCTCCTGCCTCTGAGGTGCTCTTGACCAGCCAATTGTCGAGATACGGGAACACACGCACTCCCAGCTTGCGTAGATACGCCGCAACCACCACGAGACACTTCGTGAACACCCGTGGTGCAGAGGCGAGCCCAAAGGGCAGCACACAATACTGAAAGTGCTGTGTCCCCAGACGGAATCGGAGATACTGTCTGTGAGCTGGCAGTATCGGGATGTGAGTGTAAGCTTCCTTTAAATCCAGGGAACATAGCCAATCGTCTTTCTGAATCATGGGAAGAAGGGTGCCCAAGGAAAGCATCCTGAACTTCTCTTTGACCAGGTATTTGTTCAGGCCTCTCAGGTCTAGGATGGGGCGCATCCCCCCTGTTTTCTTTTCCACAAGGAAGTACCTGGAATAGAATCCCTGCCCTTCCTGCCTGGGTGGTACGTGCTCGACCGCATTGGTGCTGAGAAGGGCGGAGAGTTCCTCTGCAAGTACCTGCTTGTGATGGGAGCTGAAGGATTGGGCTCCCGGTGGGCAATTTGGTGGAGTGGAGGCCAAATTCAGGGTGTATCCGCACCGCACTATTTGGAGAACCCACTGGTCGGAGGTTATCAGAGGCCACCTTTGGTGAAAAACTTTCAACCTCCCTCCGATTGGCAGGTCGTCCGGTATGGACATGTTGATGGCGGCTATGTTCCCATGGATCCAGTCAAAAGCCCGTCCCCGGCTTTTGCTGTGGAGGCGCCGGGAGGCTGCTTGGGTGCACGCTGTTGACGGGAACGAGCGCGCTGGGACTGTCCCTGTGCCTGAGGAGGCCTTCGGGCCAGCTGGGTGTAACTACGCTTGTTGTAGGCGTAGGGCGCAGCCTGCCTGGCCCAGGAAAAATGTCCACCTGCTGAGGTGGATGCTGAAGGCGCCCGGTGGGAGAGCTTGTCGAGAGCAGTTTCCCGCTGGTGTAGTTGGTCTACTAACTGCTCGACTTTCTCGCCGAAAATGTTATCCCCCCAGCAAGGGACATCCGCCAGTCGCTGCTGGGTGCGGTTGTCCAGGTCAGAGGCACGCAGCCAGGAGAGTCTGCGCATCACTATACCTTGGGCCGCAGCTCGGGATGCCACATCACAGGTGTCGTAGATACCCCTGGACAGGAACTTTCTGCACGCCTTCAGCTGCCTCACCACCTCCTGAAAGGGCCTGGACTGCTCCGGAGGGAGCTTGTCGACCAGGTCCGCCAGTTGCTTCACATTGTTCCGCATGTGAATGCTCGTGTAGAGCTGGTATGACTGGATGCGGGTCACGAGCATGGAAGATTGGTAGGCCTTCCTCCCAAACGAGTCCAGAGTGCGAGAAGGCGGTATCCCTCGAACTCCGTGCTCTCTTGAGAGCAGAGTCCACGACCGCCGAGTCATGAGGCAATTGGGGCCGCATCAACTCTGGGTCAGAGTGGATCCTGTATTGGGACTCCGCTTTCTTGGGGATGGTGGGGTTAGATAATGGCTTCAGCCAGTTCCAAAGCAGTGTCTCTTTGAGGACATTGTGCAACGGCACCGTGGAAGACTCTCTAGGTGGTGATGGATAGTCGAGGACCTCGAGCATCTCAGCCCTCGGCTCATCCACAGAGACCACGGGGAAGGGAATGCAAATACACATGTCCCTGACAAAGGAGGCAAAGGAGAGGCTCTCAGGGGGCAAGAGATTCCTCTCCGGTGAAGGAGTGGGGTCAGAGGGAAGGCCCTCAGACTCCTCTGAGGAGAAATATCTGGGGTCCTCCTCCTCCCCCCACGAGGCCTCTTCCTTGGTGTCGGACATGAGCTCTTGCAGCTCAGACCTTAACCGGGCCCGTCTCGACTGCGAGGAACAAAGTCCCCGGTGATGGCGTCGAGCGGTGGACTCCCGCGCCGGCGGGGATGAAGCTCCCTCCATCAACGGGGATTCCACCTGCGTGGCGGTCGATACCGGTGCCGCAAGTGGCGTCGGCGGCCGCGGCATCGGGCTAGAGCACACCGGCGCCTCCATCAACGGCGCCGGGGGCACAAGCACCCCCGGTGTCGGCAGAGCCAGGCGCATCAGCCCTTCCAGAATCCCCGGAAGGATGGCTCGGAGGCACTCGTCAAGGCCCGCTGTCGGGAAAGGCAGGGGGGCCGGTGTGGGTGTTGGTGCCGGAAGCTGCTCGGGTCCAGGAGACGGTACCGAAGCACCCATGGACTGACGCAGCGACACCTCTTCAACCGAGGGGGAACGCTCCTCTCGGCACTGCTGCTTCCTCGGCGTCGAATCATCTCTCGAGGCGCCGGAGCTGGTAGTCCCGTGCGCCGTGGGCAACCGATGACGGTGCTTCTTGGTTTTCTTTCGGTGCCCGTCATCGGCGCTCGGCGGTAGAGATGAAGAGGAGGTAGAACCCCCCTGGCCTCGAGGGATTGGGTCTGACAGGGTTCGGTCCCAATGGCCCTGGGTAGAGGGCGTGGCCAGGGCCGATCGCCAGCAGCCTGGTGGCCCAACGGTACCTGTACTCCTGGGGTCGGTGCCATCGTTGGTGCCCATTTCGTCGACATCGGTACCGAAGATGTGGCCGTAGACACCGATGCCGTTGAGGGGCCGGCGTAAGTTCCAAAAAGACGGTCCCGAAGAACTTGCCTCGCCAGCTGTGTCCGCTTCCGCAAGCCGAGATACAAGGTGCACGTCTTGGTATTATGCTCCAGCCCAAGGCACTGGAGGCACCAAGCGTGGGTATCGGTTTGCGAGATCTGCCGGCCGCACCGACCACACTTCTTGAATCCGCTCAGGACCTTCAAGGACATCGAAGGAAAAATCGCGTCGTCGATGGTGGCGGTGAAAAGCACACCCGAAAAAAAAACGACCGGGCGGCCACAAGGCTGCAACGAGGCACCCCCGTGGCTAAAAGACGACAAGGGGACAAACTTTCTCTTTTCTTTTTTTTTTTTTTTACAGAAGAAAGAAAGAAGTACGCGAACGCGTTCGTAAAGAGAAAAAACATCCGGTTTCCGGGGCTGACAGAGAGAGACGCTAACACGTCTCTCTCCAGCGTGGAATAGAAAAAAACTGAGCGGGAACGGTCACGCACGGGCGGGAAGACGGGCGCGCATGCACGGTGGGCGTGCCCTGCGTGCGGGACCGCCCGCGAAGTTTTCTTCCGGTTGGTGGGGGCTGCCGTGGACGTCAACCCAGTCGTGAGAACAAGCAGCCTGCTTGTCCTCGGAGAAAGCGAATGCTACATACCTGTAGAAGGTATTCTCCGAGGACAGCAGGCTGATTGTTCTCACTGATGGGTTGACGTCCTCGGCAGCCCCCTCCATCGGAAAGTTTACTAGCAAAGGCCTTTGCTAGTCCTCGCGCGCCCATGCGCACCGCGCATGCGCGGCCGTCTTCCCGCCCGAAACCGGCTCGAGCCGGCCAGTCCAGTATGTAGCAAGACAATACACTTCAAGGGAAGACAACTCCAAAGGGGAGGCGGGCGGGTTTGTGAGAACAATCAGCCTGCTGTCCTCGGAGAATACCTTCTACAGGTATGTAGCATTCGCTTTCTCCGAGGACAAGCAGGCTGCTTGTTCTCACTGATGGGGTATCCCTAGCCCCCAGGCTCACTCAAAACAACAACCATGGTCAATTGGGCCTCGCAACGGCGAGGACATAACTGAGATTGACCTAAAAAATTTACCAACTAACTGAGAGTGCAGCCTGGAACAGAACAAACAGGGCCCTCGGGGGGTGGAGTTGGATCCTAAAGCCCAAACAGGTTCTGAAGAACTGACTGCCCGAACCGACTGTCGCGTCGGGTATCCTGCTGCAGGCAGTAATGAGATGTGAATGTGTGGACAGATGACCACGTCGCAGCTTTGCAAATTTCTTCAATGGAGGCTGACTTCAAGTGGGCTACCGACGCAGCCATGGCTCTAACATTATGAGCCGTGACATGACCCTCAAGAGCCAGCCCCGCCTGGGCGTAAGTGAAGGAAATGCAATCTGCTAGCCAATTGGATATGGTGCGTTTCCCTACAGCCACTCCCCTCCTATTGGGGTCAAAAGAAACAAACAATTGGGCGGACTGTCTGGTGGGCTGTGTCCGCTCCAGGTAGAAGGCCAATGCTCTCTTGCAGTCCAATGTGTGCAGCTGACGTTCAGCAGGGCAGGAATGAGGACGGGGAAAAAATGTTGGCAAGACAATTGACTGGTTCAGATGGAACTCCGACACAACCTTCGGCAGGAACTTAGGGTGAGTGCGGAGGACTACTCTGTTACGATGAAATTTGGTGTACGGGGCCTGGGCTACCAGGGCCTGAAGCTCACTGACTCTACGAGCTGAAGTAACTGCCACCAAGAAAATGACCTTCCAGGTCAAGTACTTCAGATGGCAGGAATTCAGTGGCTCAAAAGGAGGTTTCATCAGCTGGGTGAGAACGACATTGAGATCCCATGACACTGTAGGAGGCTTGACAGGGGGCTTTGACAAAAGCAAACCTCTCATGAAGCGAACAACTAAAGGCTGTCCTGAGATCGGCTTACCTTCCACACGGTAATGGTATGCACTGATTGCACTAAGGTGAACCCTTACAGAGTTGGTCTTGAGACCAGACTCAGACAAGTGCAGAAGGTATTCAAGCAGGGTCTGAGTAGGACAAGAGCGAGGATCTAGGGCCTTGCTGTCACACCAGACGGCAAACCTCCTCCAATGGAAGAAGTAACTTCTCTTAGTGGAGTCTTTCCTGGAAGCAAGCAAGATGCGGGAGACACCCTCTGACAGACCCAAAGAGGCAAAGTCTACGCCCTCAACATCCAGGCCGTGAGAGCCAGAGACTGGAGGTTGGGATGCAGAAGCGCCCCCTCGTCCTGTGTGATGAGGGTCGGAAAACACTCCAATCTCCACGGTTCTTCGGAGGATAACTCCAGAAGAAGGGGAACCAGATCTGACGCGGCCAAAAAGGAGCAATCAGAATCATGGTGCCTCGGTCTTGCTTGAGTTTCAACAAAGTCCTCCCCACCAGAGGGATGGGAGGATAAGCATACAGCAGGCCCTCCCCCCAATCCAGGAGGAAGGCATCCGATGCTAGTCTGCCGGGGGCCTGAAGCCTGGAACAGAACTGAGGGACTTTGTGGTTCACTCGAGATGCGAAGAGATCCACCAAGGGGGTGCCCCACGCTTGGAAGATCTGGCGCACCACTCTGGAGTTGAGCGACCACTCGTGAGGTTGCATAATCCGGCTCAGTCTGTCGGCCAGACTGTTGTTTACGCCTGCCAGATATGTGGCTTGGAGCACCATGCCGAGACGGCGGGCCCAGAGCCACATGCTGACGGCTTCCTGACACAGGGGGCGAGATCCGGTGCCCCCCTGCTTGTTGACATAGTACATGGCAACCTGGTTGTCTGTCTGAATTTGGATAATTTGATGGGACAGCCGATCTCTGAAAGCCTTCAGAGCGTTCCAGATCGCTCGCAACTCCAGAAGATTGATCTGTAGATCGCGTTCTTGGAGGGACCAACTTCCTTGGGTGTGAAGCCCATCGACATGAGCTCCCAATCCCAGGAGAGACGCATCCGTGGTCAGCACTTTCTGTGGCTGAGGAATTTGGAAGGGACGTCCCAGAGTCAAATTGGAGCAAATCGTCCACCAATACAGGGATTTGAGAAAACTCGTGGACAAGTGGATCACGTCCTCTAGACCCCCAGCGGCCTGATACCACTGGGAGGCTAGGGTCCATTGAGCAGATCTCATGTGGAGGCGGGCCATGGGAGTCTCATGAACTGTGGAGGCCATGTGGCGCAGCAATCTCAACATCTGCCGAGCTGTGATCTGCTGGGACGCACGCACCCGCGAGACGAGGGACAACAAGTTGTTGGCTCTCGCCTCTGGAAGATAGGCGCGAGCTGTCCGAGAATCCAGCAGGGCTCCTATGAATTCGAGTTTCTGCACTGGGAGAAGATGGGACTTTGGGTAATTTATCACAAACCCCAGTAGCTCCAGGAGGTGAATAGTCATCTGCATGGACTGCAGGGCTCCTGCCTCGGATGTGTTCTTCACCAGCCAATCGTCGAGATATGGGAACACGTGCACCCCCAGCCTGCGAAGTGCCGCTGCTACCACAGCTAGGCACTTTGTGAACACCCTGGGCGCAGAGGCGAGCCCAAAGGGTAGCACACAGTACTGGAAGTGGCGTGTGCCCAACTGAAATCGCAGATACTGTCTGTGAGCTGGCAGTATCGGGATGTGTGTGTAGGCATCCTTCAAGTCCAGAGAGCATAGCCAATCGTTTTGCTGAATCATGGGGAGAAGGGTGCCCAGGGAAAGCATCCTGAACTTTTCTTTTACGAGATATTTGTTCAGGGCCCTTAGGTCTAGGATGGGACGCATCCCCCCTGTTTTCTTTTCCACAAGGAAGTACCTGGAATAGAATCCCAGCCCTTCTTGCCCGGATGGCACGGGCTCGACCGCATTGGCGCTGAGAAGGGCGGAGAGTTCCTCTGCAAGTACCTGCTTGTGCTGGAAGCTGTAAGACTGAGCTCCCGGTGGACAATTTGGAGGTTTTGAGGCCAAATTGAGGGTGTATCCCTGCCGGACTATTTGGAGAACCCACTGATCGGAGGTTATGAGAGGCCACCTTTGGTGAAAAGCTTTCAACCTCCCCCCGACCGGCAGGTCGCCCGGCACTGACACTTGGATGTCGGCTATGCTCTGCTGGAGCCAGTCAAAAGCTCGCCCCTTGCTTTTGCTGGGGAGCCGCGGGGCCTTGCTGAGGCGCACGCTGCTGACGAGAGCGAGCGCGCTGGGGCTTAGCCTGGGCCGCAGGCTGTCGGGAAGGAGGATTGTACCTACGCTTACCAGAAGCATAGGGACCAGTCTTCCTTCCCCCGAAAAATCGTCTACCTGTAGAGGTAGAGGCTGAAGGCTGCCGGCGGGAGAACTTGTCGAATGCGGTGTCCCGCTGGTGGAGAGACTCTACCACCTGCTCGACTTTTTCTCCAAAAATGTTGTCCGCACGGCAAGGCGAGTCCGCAATCCGCTGCTGGAGTCTATTCTCCAGGTCGGCGGCACGCAGCCATGAGAGCCTGCGCATCACCACACCTTGAGCAGCGGCCCTGGACGCAACATCAAAAGTGTCATAAACTCCTCTGGCCAGGAATTTTCTGCACGCCTTCAGCTGCCTGACCACCTCCTGAAAAGGCTTGGCTTGCTCAGGGGGAAGAGCATCAACCAAGCCCGCCAACTGCCGCACATTGTTCCGCATGTGTATGCTCGTGTAGAGCTGGTAAGACTGGATCTTGGCCACGAGCATAGAAGAATGGTAGGCCTTCCTCCCAAAGGAGTCTAAGGTTCTAGGGTCTTTGCCCGGGGGCGCCGAAGCATGCTCCCTAGAACTCTTAGCCTTCGTTAGGGCCAGATCCACAACTCCAGAGTCATGAGGCAACTGAGTACGCATCAGCTCTGGGTCCCTATGGATCCGGTACTGGGACTCAATCTTCTTGGGAATGTGGGGATTACTTAGTGGCTTGGTCCAGTTCGCAAGCAATGTCTTTTTTAGGACATGGTGCAAGGGAACAGTGGACGCTTCCTTAGGTGGAGAAGGATAGTCCAGGAGCTCAAACATTTCAGCCCTGGGCTCGTCCTCCACAACCACCGGGAAAGGGATGGCCGTAGACATCTCCCGGACAAAGGAAGCAAAAGACAGACTCTCGGGAGGAGAAAGCTGTCTCTCAGGAGAGGGAGTGGGATCAGAAGGAAGACCCTCAGACTCCTCGTCAGAGAAATATCTGGGGTCCTCCTCTTCCTCCCACGAGGCCTCACCCTCGGTGTCAGACACAAGTTCACGAACCTGCGTCTGCAACCTCGCCCTACTTGACTCGGTGGAACTCCGTCCACGGTGGGGGCGTCGAGAGGTAGACTCCCTCGCCCGCATCGGCGAAGCTCCCTCCGCCGACGTAGTCGGGGAGCCTTCCTGGGAGGTGGCCGCTGTCGGCACCGCACGCGGTACCAACGTCGGGGACCTCAACCCGGGCGATGGGCCAGCCGGCGCCACGCTCAACGGTACCGGAGGCGCAAGCACCGCCGGTACCGGAGGGGTAGGGCGCAACAGCTCTCCCAGAATCTCTGGGAGAACGGCCCGGAGGCTCTCGTTTAGAGCGGCTGCAGAGAAAGGCTGAGAGGTCGATGCAGGCGTCGACGTCAGAACCTGTTCCGGGCGAGGAGGCTGTTCCGGGCTGTCCAGAGTGGAGCGCATCGACACCTCCTGAACAGAGGGTGAGCGGTCCTCTCGGCGCCGATGCCTGCTGGGTGCCGAATCCCTCGGCGACCCAGAGCTCTCGGTGCCGACATGGGGAGGAGACCGGTGTCGATGCTTCTTCGACTTCTTCCGAAGCATGTCACCGGAGCTCCCCGGCACCGACGAGGAGGACGTAGAATCCATCCGTCGCTTCCTCGGGGCCGAGACCGAAGAGGGTCGATCCCGGGGGGGCTGTACCGCAGGAGCCCTCAGGGTAGGAGACCCACCCGAAGGCTCACCGCCACCAGCAGGGGAATGGACAGCCCTCACCTGCACTCCTGACGATGCACCTCCGTCCGACGACATTAGCAGACGAAGTCTCGGTACCACCGACGTCGATGCAGTCGCCCGATGCCTCGGCGCCGATGCAGAGGTTCGATGCCTCGATGCAGTCGATGGAGCGGCAGCCAAGGAAGATGGTCCGGACGCTGACGACGTCGATGCACTCGATGCCTCCGGTGCCGATGCCGACGAAGAGCCCGAGAACAAAACGTTCCACTGGGCTAATCTCGCTACCTGAGTCCGCCTTTGTAACAGGGAACACAGACTGCAGTTCTGAGGGCGGTGCTGGGCCCCTAGACACTGAAGACACGCAGAGTGCCTATCAGTGAGCGAGATTACCCGGGCGCACTGGGTGCACTTCTTGAAGCCGCTGGAAGGCTTCGATGTCATGGGCGAAATCAAAAGCCGAAATGGCGAAAATTGAAGCACCAAAATTTAGAAGGAGAAAAATCTCGACCGAGGCCAAAAGAGGCCTACCCCGACAACGAAAGAAAACTTACGGGGCAAAAACTGAGAAATACGGGAAGGGCAGAAAACCCGAAAGGGTCTTCCGGAACACTACCGGAGCGCTTCCCGAACTTTTCCAAGGAAAAAACAGCAAAAAACACGTCGAAAAGGACGCGCGAGGTCGACTCTCTGGGGCACGAACGGCGTAACACGACCGTACCGAGCGCGGACGAAAGAAGACTGGCCGGCTCGAGCCGGTTTCGGGCGGGAAGACGGCCGCGCATGCGCGGTGCGCATGGGCGCGCGAGGACTAGCAAAGGCCTTTGCTAGTAAACTTTCCGATGGAGGGGGCTGCCGAGGACGTCAACCCAGTCGTGAGAACAAGCAGCCTGCTTGTCCTCGGAGAATACATATCTCACATCCTGGGAGAGGGAGGTGAATAGATAAGCAGGGAAATATACGTTTGGGAAGCTTGCCAGGTGCCCTTGGCCTGGATTGGCCTCTGTTGTGGACAGGATGCTGGGCTCGATGGACCCTTGGTCTTTTCCCAGTGTGGCATTACTTATGTACTTATGTATAGGGGGGAGCATAATTGGAGGGAATTGCTCAAAGGGAAGAGTTTGAAATTAACAGGTTGAGATGATGTTTTGCTATATTAGTTAGTGAATTACACTACAACACTCGTGCTCACTAAAATTATAACAATTAATGCCACTAAAGCACTTTGGTTAGTGGTTAGTGGAAAAATCTGTAGGTTAAAGCAATATACTGGAAAAAAATGTGACTGATAGATAAGCTATTGTACATGTAATGGTTTAATAGTATGATGGCATGTAGAAAACATTCAATAAAAATTTCAAGTTAAAAAAACTTCTAGGTTGGTACTTGATAGAAGAAAGTGATGCATTCAAAGTTACAACTGTCAATTGCAGGGGAAGAATTTGAAGCTAAATCTATTAGTTTCCAGGCCATTAATCTAACCAGTAGGCAATCAAGGTTCTTTGTTATAATTAAAACTATTATACAAGGGATTTTTCAGACATGGGAAATATGAAAGAAGCTCTTATATCTGGCATGGAACATGCTATGATAAATACAAAGGCACGGTACTGCATAAATTAACTCATGCATTTTATGAGTGACACAACTACCTGATGCAGAAAGGTGATCAAACTGGTGATCTCACTTGTCTGAACTTTTTTCTTCTGTGCTGGTATATTCACATTTTTCTGTCTCCTACTTTGTGTTTTCACTTTCTTGTAAACCATTTTGATGTGTAAATATACAGTAAATAAACATACATGTCTTTCTACAGCAAATGGATTCATACGAAGTTTAGTTAGCAGTGCACAAGTGCCTAATTAATACAGATGTGACAGCATAATACTTTCACTTGTAAGAGAAGTTTTCTGCAGACAACAGGAATGATTAGGCACACAAGTGGGTGATGTCATCCAATGGCAGCAGAATGGAAATCAGAACTAGTGTAAAGTTCTGAGCATGTGAGGCCCTTCCTACACACAGCAATCTTCTGAGTCCCTCAGTTACTTCCATAGCTCAAGAACTACTGCAACTTTTGGTGAGGTGATAGGGACTGTGTGTTTTATCAATAAATCAATCATGCTATTTATAGACATCACTTACAGGTAAGAAACATTGCCCCCTCCCCCCACTGATAAAAAGGATTGAGTCAGGCACACAAGTGGGCGACTCTTATGTGCTTTGACTCCCAAGCTTAGGGCTACTTAGTCATAATTTGTCTATTGTCTAGGAGTAGCCAGCAGACAAATATGCTGATGTCTCCCTCTCCTTCTCTGCACATATTCAGCAGACTGCTGAAACCTGTCGTTTCTCTAGGGAACTCCGTTCACTGGGTAAATCTCTCTTATCTGCATCCTTCTCCTCCACTGATAACTCCAGACTCCGTTCCTTTTATCTTGCTGCACCATATGCCTGGAATAGACTTCCTGAGCCGGTACGTCAAGCTCCATCTCTGGCCGTCTTCAAATCTAAGCTAAAAGCCCACCTTTTTGATGCTGTTTTTAACTCCTAACCCTTATTCACTTGTTCAGAACCCTTATTTTATCATCCTCACTTTAATATTCCCTTATCTCTTGTTTGTTCTGTCTGTCCTAATTAGATTGTAAGCTCTGTCGAGCAGGGACTGTCTCTTCATGTTCAAGTGTACAGCACAGCGTACGCCTAGTAGCGCTTTAGAAATGAGAAGTAGTAGTAGTAGTAATGTCACTGTTACAAAGACGAGCTTGGCCAACACAGCATGACCAAATACAATGATTGCAGACTGTTCCAAGCAGTAGTGGGAAATGGACAAAGGTGAGGACCAAGTCACAGCTCTGCATATGGTAGCAAACAAAGCAGATTTCAGGAGGGCCAAGGTCGCTGATGTTGCTCAGATTTGATGGATTCACTTTGATGATTAGGAGATTCCGGGTTTTTTTCATAACAGAATTGGAAGCAGGATGCTAGCCAACTTGGGGAAAAATCCACTGCCTATTTCTGGGATAAGCAGCATAAAATGTTTTGAACTTTTGGTATTTGTGACCTGGATTGGCCACTGTTGGAAACAGGATGCTGGGCTTGATGGACCTTTGGTCTGTCCCACTGTGGCAATACTTACGTATGTATGTATGTATTTATGTATGAGATTTGCATTGCAAACCATACGAGAGACAACCTGACCTGAACATGTATAACTTGGAGGAAAGGAGAATCAGGGGCAACATGAAACAGTCGTTCAAATATTTGAAAGGTATTAATCCGCAAACAAACCTTTTCCGGATACGGGAAGGTGGTAGAACTAGAGAACATGAATTGAGGTTGAAGGGGGCAGACTCAGGAGTAATGTCAGTAAGTATTTTTTCACAGAAAGGGTGGTAGTTACGTGGAATGCCCTGGTGGAGATGAAAACGGTAATGGAATTCAAACAAGTTCTGAATTCCAGAACTTTGGGATAAACACAAAGGAATCTTGTTTAGAAGGAATGGATCCATGGAATCTTAGCAGAGATTGGGTGGCAACGCTGGTAATTGGGCAGCAAAACCAGTGCTGGGCAGACTTCTACAGTCTACGCCCTGATTGTAACTGAATAGACAGGGATGGGCTGGAGTGTAAATTTTAAGGGGCTTTGATATTAGCTTCAGAACTTTTAGTACAAGAAGAGTGCTGGGCAGACTTCTACACTCTGTGCACTGAGAATGGCAAGGACAAATCAAACTCGGGTATACATATGAAGTATCACATACCATGTAAAATGAGTTTATCTTGTTGGGCAGACTGGATGGACTGTTCGGGTCTTTATCTGCTGTCATTTACTATGTTAATGCAAGGCCAGTGCAGTTGTTGAACAAATATTTAGCTGTGCAGGATAACTGACTCAAAAGCATACTAACAGTCATTTTCAAAATGTAGTTTTACTAAAAGCAAAGTGGCTTGAAAGGCCCTCTAAGGTATAATGCTACCCCTTCCATCAATTTTATCCACCCCATCACTGCGATATAATTTGTAACCTGGAATGAGTGTCCCACTGGTTATCTTCTTTCCACCAGTTCTTACACATGCCTATTATATCCATCTATCTTTTCATTTAGTGCAATATATTCGCCCATCTTATTTTTCAGGCTTCTAGCATTTGCGTACAAACACTTTAAACAATATTTTTTTATTCTTATTAACAACTGGCTCGGTAGTTCACAGTGATAATTTAAAATCTTTCAAGTCTATCTTCTCTTTAGTTAAAGACACATGGTCTACTATTGCCTTTATTGCAACCTCACTATGAGGATTCCCCATCTTCCCCTGTTTTAGCGATATCCTTCAAAGATACCTTGCTTATGATGGTGAGAACCCAGGAATCTGTTGTCATCTGTTCCCAATGCTGAAGGAGGAAGTCTACTTGGCCTCCTGTAGATAGGATTTTAATTATTTTTTTTATTTATTGCATTTGTATCCCACATTTTCCCACCTTTTTGCAGGCTCAATGTGGCTTACAATACATCATGAATGGAGGAAATATATTAGAAAATAGGCATTTAGTGTTACAGAAGAATCTTGGGTAACATGATAATGAGAAAACATGATAGTAATATAACAAGCAGATATTATAAGACAGTTCTGACTGTATGTGGAGGAGTGATGTATATTCCTGAGATGGGAAGGCGGTAGAACTAGAGGACATGATATGAGAGTGAAGGGGGGCAGACTCAAGAAAAATGTCAGGAAGTATTTTTTCACGGAGAGAGTGGTGGATGCTTGGAATGCTCTCCCACGGGAGGTGGTGGAGAGGAAAACGGTAACGGAATTCAAACATACGTGGGATAAACATAAAGGAATCCTGCTCAGAAGGAAGGGATCCCCAGAAGCTTAGCCGGTGGTGGGAGGCAGGGCTGGTGGTTGGGAGGTGGGGATAGTGCTGGGCAGACTTATACGGTCTGTGTCAGAGCCGGTGGTGGGAGGCGGGGCTGGTGGTTGGGAGAAGAGAACAGTCAATAAAGTTGCTTTAGTTGTGCAGGTGTGGCCTGTTTCACTTGCTCCCTTTCTCACTACCAAGGCTTAGAAAAGGTGCAACACTGAACCACTTGAGGCTGTCTGGAAAAGAAATCACAGGTTATTCTCTAGTAGTAGAAATTTCTGTGGTATTGTGATGTGCTCATTCATCTAGAGACAGCTCTAGGGGAGATATGATTGACTTCTATAAAATCCTGAATGGAGTGGAATGGGTAAACATGAATCGATTGTTTACTCTTTCAAAAAGTACAAAGACTATGGGACACTTTGTGAAATTACAGAAGATCTTTGTTTTTGCATCCTTACAGCAGAACAGTAAAAAAAAAAATCAAGGGACTGAAGACCACTGTGCAGGAAAAGCCATGCATACTCAGAACTTTACAATAGTTCTGAGGTCCGGGAGCGCTATTCTGTCCAAGTACCATCAAATGTCGTCACCCACTTGTGCCCGATCAATCCTGCTTGTTGACTGCAAAAACTTGCATTCCAGAACTGTCACTAGCAAATTTAATGAAAGAAAACAGGTGCAGAATGTTCACATTTTCAGAGTTTCAACTTCTATACCTGCTTCAGTCTGTCATAGTCTAAACCTTCAGACTGTACTCCATTGGCACTGGGCTGCCCAGCTGGTGAAGATTTTGGTCTGTACAAAATAGAAAAAGTTAAAATCATTTTTATTCATATGTTCAAAAATGCAGAACTACACACTTTCCTTAATAAGAAAAAAAATCATTCTACTATAAATGACTAAATCTAAAACTGCAAACCAATATAGATAGCTGCACATAGAGTCACAAGCTGACAACAGACAGCATACCTGGGATAGGTGCAGAACCTTACTTTTTTAAATATGGGAATTAGGTGGAGCTGTGTAATAACGTCACTTTAAATTTTTCTTGTTAATACTTTCAAATAGTAAGCAATAAGCTCTGTCCTTGGGTTCCAGGGCTCTGTCCTCTCCTGGTTCTCCTCTTATCTCTCCCATCGTACCTTCAGAGTACACTCTCATGGTTCTTCCTCCACCCCTATCCCTCTCTCTGTTGGAGTCCCTCAGGGTTCTGTCCTTGGACCCCTTCTTTTCTCTATCTACACCTCTTCCCTGGGCTCCCTGATCTCGTCTCATGGCTTCCAATATCATCTCTATGCTGACGACACCCAGCTTTATCTCTCCACACCAGAAATCACTGCAGACACCCAGGCCAAAGTATCGGCCTGCTTATCAGACATTGCTGCCTGGATGTCCAACCGCCACCTGAAACTGAACATGGCCAAGACCGAACTTCTTGTCTTCCCACCCAAACCCACTTCTCCTCTACCTCCACTCTCTATTTCGGTTGATAACACCCTCATCGTCCCTGTCTCTTCTGCCCGCAACCTCGGTGTCATCTTCGACTCCTCCCTCTCCTTCTCTGCGCATATCCAGCAGATAGCCAAGACCTGTCGTTTCTTCCTCTATAACATTAGCAAAATCCGCCCTTTCCTCTCTGAGCACACCACCCGAACTCTCATCCACTCTCTCGTTACCTCTCGCCTTGACTACTGCAACCTACTCCTCACTGGTCTCCCACTTAGCCACCTATCCCCCCTTCAGTCCGTTCAGAACTCTGCTGCATGTCTTATCTTCCGCCTGAACCGATACACTCATATCACTCCTCTCCTCAAGTCACTTCATTGGCTTCCGATCAGTTACCGCATTCAATTCAAGCTTCTGCTACTAACCTACAAATGTACTCGATCTGCAGCCCCTCCTTACCTCTCAACCCTCATCGCCCCTTACCGTTCCTACCCGTAACCTCCGCTCTCAAGACCAATCCCTCCTTTCAGTACCCTTCTCCACCACCACCAACTCCAGGCTCCGCCCTTTCTGCCTCGCCTCACCCCACGCATGGAACAAACTCCCCGAGCCCATAAGCCAGGCCCCCTCCCTGCCCATCTTCAAATCTCTGCTTAAATCCCACCTCTTCAAGGTCGCCTTCGGCACCTAACCTCTACACCTCTACCCAAGAAATCTAGACTGCCCCAACCTGACATTTCGTTCTTTAGACTGTAAGCTCCTTTGAGCAGGGACCTTTTTGTTTATTTTGTACAGCGCTGCGTAACCCTAGTAGCGCTCTACAAATGTTAAGTAGTAGTAGTCGCTCCAGTAAAATGCTGTGGGGTAGCAATAATGAATACACCATTAAGAGTGCATGAACTCAAAAAATGCACCAGTCTCAAAATGTCCATTTTCGTTTAACTTTCTTTTAATTCACTCATGTTAAATTGCACTTTATTTGGTGTCTGGTAACATTTATCACCCACTATTTTCTTTCAGATCAGTTTAGAGGCAATAGGTACTGTCCCCTCTCAGCAGATAGAGAGAGATCCATTATCTTGCTGGTGCCACTCTGTATAGGAACCAGTGTAGTCTTCAGCTGTCAGCATTCTATGATCCCAAGTTATTTTGTGAATGTACTGCCAATGCATGCTCTGAAGTAGCAAAGCAACTATGTGTTCCTGTAAGTACAGCTTATTTTGCTGATACATGTAATCGCTGGACCAAATATGTGGAACCGTTTGCCTGGACATTTGAGACTCTGTGCAAGTAGGCAATGATTGAAGAAATATTTAAAAACCTATTGTTTTATAAAGCCTATCTTAAGGCATGATCCTGGACTTTTTAGGCAGTTATCTCAAGTAGAGAGGTGTGGTAGCCGTGTTAGTCTACTCTTAAAGGTTATCAATAGAAATCAAACAAAATAAAACATGGAAAAGAAAATAAGATGATACCTTTTTTTATTGGACATAACTTAATACGTTTCTTGATTAGCTTTCGAAGGTTGCCCTTCTTCGTCAGATCGGAAATAAGCAAATGTGGTAGCAGATATATACTATCTGCTACCACATTTGCTTATTTCCGATCTGACGAAGAAGGGCAACCTTCGAAAGCTAATCAGGTAGTTATCTCTAAAGATTATTCATTATATAGGAATTTTGATGGGGTGACTGTTAATATGTTATTGTCATGTATGAAATGATTTTATGCACGTTTTTGATGTAACCTGCCTTGGTCTAAGGCAAGATATAAATATAGAAAAAGTAATAAACCCACAGAACCCAATAATAACCAATCTCCAAAGCCTGAGGAACATAATGACTAAATTATTCTCTCTATCTTTGTCCCTCCAGATCAGTCCAGTTGCAAGAGTTATACCTGGGTGGGATCCTGACAAGCATATCCTCAAGTATGTTCGTCCCAAATCTGGTGTGTCTGGCCTGCACATCAAGGAGGTAATACTTAGTGAAGGAATGCAAGGAAGCCTAAATGGCTACTCTGTAGATATCTGTAGAAGGATTCAGGCAATATTCCACCTCAGCAGTGGCTTGTGCCCTTGCTGAATGAACCTGGAACCTTATAAAGACTACTAACCCCATGGAGATCTACGCAGAACCTTGCTTTCTTTATCCAACAAGCTATTGACCCCAACCATTTTAGCCACTGAAAAACAAAACAAAACAATAGAGCTTCTGAAAAGTATTTGCAATTTTTAGATAATGCAGGAGAACCCCACACCTGTCTAGAAGATGAAGTTCCCTGAAATTTTCACAATCCCCTCTCTTGAAGGCTGCCGATGACACCACATAATTCATGTGAAATAGGGAGACCACTTTAGGAAGGAACAAAAGGTACAGTCTGGATGAAAACCCTCATGCTAGACATTACAAGAAAGGGCCTTTAATTTAGAGTTTCTCCTTGTCAAACAAATTGACACCAGAGATGCTGACTTTGAAGAAAGATCCTTGAAGGGCACTACCCATACAGGTCTGAAAAGAGGCAACATCAAGACAATAAGAACCAGACAGCCCTTATAAAATGGGGGCAGGGACCACAAAATATGTTGGTATGCTGCCAGTAGCCTCTCCAAACCAACCCTGAACAGCAGGAGATTGCTGCCATGGAATTTAATATTAACTGCTTCTAAATCCTTCTGTATGAAGTCAAATATCAAGGACATGAAAGACCTGAAAGGATAAAGCACTCTTAGAATATTGCTGCTGGGGGACCAATCAGAGCTGATAGAGCAGGGGTTGTCTCAGCCGCAGAGGCGATTCTTGTACTTAGCAGTGTTGGCAGCAAAAAAAAAAAAAAAAACCCCATTCTGGTGTTTTGGACCATATAAGAGTTGGTTGGCAAAGGCACTAGAAATTGGCCAATATGAAAACTCAATGTACAGGCATTCACTCAACATAGAAAATAAATAATATGCAGCAGTATGGCAACGGTTTTTGGAGAGGGCACGGCCCCTTGACATTTAATGTTAACACAATGAGTACACATGGCCACCCGCAGGCGGGGGGGGGGGGGGGGGGGGGGGGGGGGGGGGAGGATGTATGCAGTTTTGTTAGATGAGTGCTTTGATATTGTTGGATATGGGGGTTTATATTGTTCCTTTTGGGGAGGGGTTGTGTAGAATTTATAAGTAGGGGGATTAAAGGAAAAATTGCAATGCGAGCATAAGACAATGAACCAGTATTTCTCCATGGATTGGAGCACTTAATCCTGTGTTATCCTGCATTCGTATCCACTGTAATGTTATGCACATGACAACTGTACAAGTATGTCTTGTATTGCTGTTAATAAAGATAAATTAAAAAAAAAAGAATATAATTCCTGAAACCACCTTTACACCCTAACATATTCCAGGGAAGCAGAACTTAAAAACATGAACTATATAGTGCTGAGTATCAAAATAATGTTGTTGAAATAGCAGATGCACATCCAGCTGTAGCTTAAAAGAAGCCAATGACACCAACGAAATCACGTTTCAAGCACTGGCTCTGCATCAGGGTGGTAACTAGCTTCAACTGCGTATACTCCAATATAAGGCAATGTTTTCTTCATATTGATGAAGGAGCAATCTCAAAATGGTTGCCAGGACCTCCCATGGCAGTCATTTTGACTGACTAGCAGCACTGGAAGGAAAGTGGAGTTTGTTCCTGCCCCCAGAGAGGCCACTAGACTAACAGGGTTTCTTAAGAGGGCCTACAGGTGGTTGGGCAGCCCATAGGGACCCGCCTTCTGCCCGGGGGAGGCGGCGTCAGTTCTGACCGAAACAGAACACTGTATTTTGGCTAGAACCAAAAGCACTGGTTTTGGTCAGCCTCTATCCAACATATGCCACTCCTGCAATGTGGGCTGTCAAGACAGCTCTAGTTTTCTGCCACCTGATCAGGAGACCTTCTTGGGCCACTTCTGCTTTGGTACTCTGCAGTGTGGCATCACTGGGAAAAAGTATATAATCTCCTCGGCGAACAGAATTTTTACAAATATCCTTCTTAAGATCCTTGTCCAAACCATTCATGGACCACCTTGCTTCAGTTTCAATCCAGCATCCCTGGGCCATCCCACTCAGGTCATTGCCACTCCTCTGCTGGAATGAACACCAAAGGTTCCCGGAGGCTGCATGCCTACCAAAAGACAGGCAGACGAAATTGTGGCCTTCATCCACCTAGTAATTGTAGCCTTGGAGAATTGCAGATCTGTGCAGGGCTAGGCTAGAAAGGGAGAGACTGACAGGGGGTGCGCATACCCAACACACACACCTTGATTGGATATGCCATTGTCTGTGCCCCTTTTAGCTTCAATAGCTGGAGATAGCTTCACATCTATACACTGTAGCCTACCCATCTACTAAGCCACTCTCCCTCCTCCAATAAATCCACTTCCTATTACCTACCACTCTTCTGAACTAACCTACTAACCCTAATGACCCTCAACAAGGAAGCTAAAGGAGCCATACTACAAGGACATCAGTGTATAGGGAGTGCTGTGGGGCATCTAGATTGGAGACTGGTCAGTGGGTTGCAGGCTATAGGGGCAGAGGATCTCTGGGTTTCCAGTTTTGATTATCACTTCAATAGTTAGAAATGCAAGTTACATTTAACTTCTACTTCTAACCACTGAAGATGAAAGGAGAGAAGTAAAAGTAACTTTACTTCCCTTCAGTGCACATTTCACTCTACTACTATACTGTAAACAAGAACGTACTGTAGTTGAAAATATTAAAGATTTTTACCATAGATTAATATACTATAATCCTTTGCAGATCCTTGGTACTTCAAAACAAACCTTGGATTGTGATCACACATGCAGCTCAAGTACAACAAAGATTCACCATGTGTTTATATCATCCAAACACTGGAATCAATACATATATTATCTGTACAGTCAACACCTGTGAAGAAGATATCTGTTAAATGGCAAAGCTTCACTGGTACTTTAAAGGGAAAACACTCTGGTAATTCTAAACTACTTGCATTATAGGACTTTACCTGGAAATAACAGGTGATTTACTGCCATTCATTGTATTTGTTCTTTCCCAAGGTTTTCTTGTTGGCTCTTCAGAAGAAAAGAAAAAAACAAAAAACAAGCAGCAGCATAATTTTATTGTTATGGCATAAGCAATATATTTATCTAAAAAATAGGGGTAGGGGACCTTGAGGTTGGAGTTCAGGTAAAAAAAAACATAGGGTAATCTGATGTAAGACTGAGCAGAGGAATTTGGCAGGCTGGATTGGCCAATCTGGTCTTTTTCATCTTCAACCTCTTAATTTGATCTATAGTTTAATATCCTAACTAGGACTGTACATCGATCAAAAATTTTAATTGCACGATTAATCGCATAAAGCAATCCCTCACATTTCCTCCTGTACATTGTAATATATAGATAGATTGGTCTGGTCAGATCACTTCCTACTAGATCTCAACACCCGAAAATTTAGCCACACCATCAAAATAAAATACTACACCAGAGGAAAGGTAGATGGTAAGGTACAAAATTCTGGGAGTATACAGATGACTACTACTCAAGATATGATACACTACAAGACTGGAATAAGATCATCTCTGAGAATATTCTAGATAGTATGGCCCCCATGAAAATAAAAGAAAATTCAAAGGCTAGTAAGAACAAATGGTTCAACGTGGAACTCCTACTGCTAAAGAAAACATGCAGACTCCTGGAGAGAATCTGGAAAAAAAGACAAAACCGTGACAGACTAAACTGGAGAAAATCAGCATCCAGATACAAAGCCAAACTAGTAAATGCAAAAAAAAAAAAAAAAATTTACTACTCCAAACTGATTGCAGACGACACCGCCAACACCAAATGTCTTTTCTCAATAGTTAATCTAACAAATGTGGATAAAATCACCACCACGACTCAGGAACCTACTTTAACATCAGAACTGGCCCTATATTTCCGACAGAAAAATCAACAAAATTAGAGCAAAATTCAGTAAAAATATTGACAATGAATACATAACTACTACACGACCCAATAACCAACTGATATAATGTGGAACAACTTCCACACCATCAAATGGGTCAGAACTAATTGGGAAATTCTCCAAATCCCACTCCCGTCTAAACGTATGCCCAACAAACCTCAAGAGCTGTGCCTCTTCAAAATTCAAATCCATACTATATAACTGGTTGACCGACTCTCTGTCCAGAGGTTCCTTCCCACGATCTATGGGGAACATTATCCTTACCCCCATATTGAAAAACAAACATGAACCCAGGGCCAATGTGAACAACTACCGTCCTATAGCATCCTCACCGTTCCTGATAAAGCTAATGGAAGGCATAGTCACCATACAACTAATGGAATATTTGGAGAGATTCAATATACTACACACTTCACAATCGGGCTTCTGAGCCAATTTCAGCACCAAGCCCACCCTATGTACACCAATACATGACATAAATACCCTTTGAGCAAAGGGAAAGAAAGCACTCAACAGGCAGTTCAACCTTTCCAGTGCCTTTGATGTGGTAAACCACTAACTTCTACTACTAACAATCCTAAACACTGGTATAACTGGTCATGTACTTAAATGGTTCTGTGGTTTCCTAACATACAGATCATATCTGGTCAGAATAAATTGATCATATTCAGAAAGCAAGACTGCAGATAGTAGAGTTCCCCAGGGCTCACCGCTCTCTCCCGTTCTATATAGCCTCCTGATGTCCTCCCTGGGCCAAGCCCTGGAAACAGTGGACTTCCAAGTATTTATATATGCGGATGACATACTAATTCTAACCAATGACAACATACACTCAATAAAACAACGCACAGAAGATTGTATCGATCTAATCACAGTCTGGATGACCAAAACCAATTAAAACTAAACTGTGAAAAAAAACAAAATTCCTCCTGGCAGGTCATAACACAGCTATCAGACAAAACAGCTCCTTCACAATAAACAACCTACCCTACAAACCTGAACCCTCCCTCGATATCCTGAACATCACAACAGACCAGAACCTATCCTGGGAAACACAGGTAAATAGGACAGTTAAAACCTGCATAGACTCAGACGAAGAAAATAATTTATGCAAGAACACTTCAGACTCGTAGTAAATCTCTGATTATGCCTAAACAGCCATAAAAATCTAATACACAAAGTTCAAACAACACAAAAACACAGCCATAAGACTTATATACAAACTAAAGAAATTCAACAGGCTCTCTCATCTATACGCTCAGCTCAACTGGCTGCCTATAGAGGCCAGGATTATCTTCAAACGCTGCTGTTTTGTCTACAAACTTTTTCCAGGGCTACGTGCCCCAATACATGTTCCCTTTACGCTCAGGCTATGGGACAAGAAACTCTCAAACCCTCCTTCTCATTCTACAAAGAATTTTGCCTCAAGAGACCTCTCTCAAACCTCTTTTCCTACCAAGCTGCCAAATTCTGGAACTCACTGCCGGCACCAATAAACAACATCAACTGCTACTCCCAATTCTGCAAAGCCCGTATTGCCGAACTCTCCTAAAGCTGCTTCCATGACTGTCAACCGAAATCAGTCCAAAGCCAACCTAGAATGTCCTCCCTGTATCTATGCAATAGTCAAAACCTTTTCATACGTAATCAAACCAACCTGGTTCCTATACTTGGTATTCTGCGATGCACTCACATCTAGCTGGTAGACATCAGCACCACGCAAAATGCCGGATGTCTAAACTGTATATAAACCTCACTATGTAATACTTATGCTGTTCTCACTATGTAACCTGCTCTTCACTATGTAATCTGCCATTATCTTAACCGCCTGTGAACCCATTACTCATATAATACTGATGTCCTCTTCACTATGTAATCTGTTCTGAATCTCTCGAGGTGTGAGCACCTGGTAAAGTATTTATTATTATTAGTTACATTTGTATCCCACATTTCCCCACCTTTTTGCAGGCTCAATGTTACATATAACCGTTAACGGCGTTACCTGATTCCGGTCTGAACAATTGCATGATATGAATGAATACAAAGTGATATTGTGGTAGAATGAGGTACATGTATGGTAGGTACAATTGGGGGGGAACAGAGAGGGAAAGGGGGACGAAGAGTCAGGTAAATTCTCAAAACTGACTAAAAATAAAATCATTTATCTTACTTTTGCTGTCTGGTGATTTTATCTTTGTAATCACCTCATTCCCTCTCTCTGGTTCTGCTACCCTGTCCTACCAGCACAGTTCTGTGCTCTGAACTCTCTTTCTAGGGCCTCTTGTCTATTCACTATTTCTTTGTTTTCTTCTCCTTTACTTCCTGCCCTAAATCCATTCAACTTTCTTCCATTTTCTTCTTCCTTCTCAAATCTATCTAGTTTCCATCTCTTCTCTCCCTTCCCCATACCCTCTTCCTCTCCAAGGGTCACATTTCTTCCCTTTCCTCCCGTCCATTCCACAGTCACCACCTCCCTTGATTTTTTCCATCCCCTATTTCCAGCATCTATCCCTCTCAAACAACCCCCCCCCCCCCCCCCCCCGCCAATCTGCATATCTCTCCCCCTCCCCTGAAGCACTCTATTCCACAAACCCTCATACCTGTCTCCGGACTTCTCTCTCCTCTATCTGCACATCCCTCCCCAGTTCCTGCACTCCAGCACACATACACCCCCCCCCCCCCAGTGCTCTCTCTCACTCCATCCCTTCCCCCCAAACAACACAGACACCCAGTGCTGTCCCCGTCCCTCCTCAAACCCAGCGCTCCCTTCCCCCAAAGCACAGACACCCAGCTCTCTCCTTCTCCCAAAGCACACAGAAACCCAGCATTCCCCCCCCCCCCCAGCATGCAGACAGCCACATTTTACTCTCCCCTGCCCCTACTGTAGGCACACAACCACTTTTTGCTGTTCCCCCCTCCCCCGGTGCATAGATATTCACCTCTTCCTCCCTACATAGCACACTTGCATCTTGATCCCTCGACAACCCCCCCCCCCCCCCCCCCCCCGATCAGAAGCAGAAAGGAACAGCAGCTCATGTCAGGTCACAGCACCCTCCTCTGCGGCTTTGGCGTGAAATGTAAAGTTTGAAGCACGTGGTTCAAATTTTACCTCTAGCGCCAAAGCCACCGAGCAGTGTTGTGACCTGAAGTGAGTCACTCTTTCCTTCTGCTTCCGATCAGCGCCGAGAAAGGGAGGGGGGGACTATGCACGTGCTTGCACTGATGTGCAGTTTTAGAGAGGAGGTGAGGAAAACTGGAACTTCCAGGGGTGTGTTGAGCCCCCCCCCCCCCCCCCCATGTGATGTGCATCTCTCTCTCTCTCCCTCCTTTTTCCCTGACACCAGGCCTTCTGACCTGCAGCGGTGAACCATGCTGCTTCTCTCTCCGCTCCAAGCCTCTATCTATAGTGCCCCGCCCGGAAACAGTAAGCTCTGTCAGAGGAGGTGGGACACTACAGAAAGAGGCTTGGAACAGATGAGAGAAGCAGCAGAAAACTTAGGGTGGGGAAAAAAACAGAGGAATGCTGGATGAAAGCAAGACTGTCATTAACGGGTGTTACAATTTTTAACACGTTATTGTTAAATGTACAGCCCTACTTCTACACTTTTTGGCCCAGCAGCTCTGCCTTCACTTTTTCTCTTCCAGTTCAGTTGTAACCAGTATTAGGATTCTGGCATCATAAGCCTCCATTCACATTTACCCTACTTTTAATAGATTCACCTAGACTAGTAATTGCAACAGGCGTCCTGAAGCCAGGAGCCATTCATTAAAGACTCCTGCCAGAACCCTTTCCCATGGACTAATCTGGCCACCATATTTTGCCCTTCATAGTGATTATGGTTCTCCCCCCCTCCAAGGGCTTCAAATACGGCCTCCCCAGTATCCACAGCCCCAACTGACATGGCATATAGGGCCTAACACAGGGACTGAACCAGGGACTGTCTACAAAGAGAGCCTTTTTCAAAAGAAGGAGAGCTCTGGAATGAGGGGGCATATGACCAAGTTAAGAGGGAATAGGCTTAGGATTAATCTAAGGAAGTACTAATTCACAGAAAGGGTGGTGGAGTCGAGGACTGTTTCAGAATTTAAAAAGGCATGGGATAAGCACGTGGGATCGCTTAGGAAAAGGAAGAGTTAGGGGAGTTAGGGAAGCAGTGCAAAGAAAAGCTACAAAAATGGTATGGGATTTGCATTGCAAACCGTACGAGGAGAGACTTGCAGACCTGAACATGTATACCTTGGAGGAAAGGCGAAACAGGGGTGACGTGATACAGAAGTTCAAATATTTGAAAGGTATTAATCCACAAATGAACCTTTTTCGGAGACGGGAAGGCGGTAGAACTAGGGACATGAACTGAGGTTGAAGGGGGGCAGACTCAGGACTTTGGCCACACATTCAAAGAAGTCAATGAGCTTTGTTCGGCAGGATTTTCCTTTGGTAAAGCCATGTTGTCTCGGATCCTGTAACCCGTTGGCTTCTAGAAAGTTAACTATCCTTCCTTTCAGCAGCGACTCCATTATTTTTCCTACCACTGAAGCGGCCAACAGCATTACTGAGTATCTAAAGCTGCCTGCGCCATGCATGGAGTTTTCACTTTGCCATGTTTATCCCCTGCGGAAACAGGAAATTACATCAAAGGTGGGATGTGCATAGACGGTCGGTGGCCCAACTGTTTGGGGAGGCGAAAGGGGTCGGGGTTAGGGGTGGGGCTAGGGGTGGAGCTTAAATCCATAATTGTCTGATAACACAGAAAAAATAAATAAAAAAGTCACAATTAATACCTTTTATTAAATTTAGATATTAGATATGTATCATATGTCAAAGAATAAAGTGGTCGCTGAAAGCATATTCTAAGCACAATCGCTCAACTGCAAAACACTATGCACAACTTTGTGCAAAAAGACACTCAGAACCTTACTGTACCATAAATATTACACTGGGCAGAACCTAATACACCAATATACCACCCATACGGAAAATGCAGACCGTCAACAATATGAAACAAGGGATCATAGCATCACAATTCTCATGTAGAGCCACAAAACACCCTAATTCATGTTTAATGTGGGATAAAATGCCATAAATAAGTAAATAAATATAAACTTTTAATGTTGAGCACCTGATTCTCAAAGCGGACATATTCCAAACACTATAATGAAAATAAAATGATCTTTTCTACTTTTGTTGTCTGGTGACTTTTTCTGATCATGCTGGCCCAATATCTGATTCTGTTGCTATCTGTCCTCAGTGCAGGTCAGGAAGTCATCCTCGTTAAATATCTCCCTGGCAACACAGGACACCTCCAGCCAACCTCCCCCCCCTGCTCTCCCAGCAGTAAGGTAAACAAATTAAACCATAAACCAATTTCTACAACTGCTTACAAAAGGCTAAAGGGCTTTCACTGCAGCTCCTGCTGTGAGGATGGAGGTAAATCAACAATTTAAATCCCTCAGAGCACAGCAGGGGAGCCTCTTATACCGGGCGCCTATTGGGATGTGGCAGAGTGAAAGAAAGTTCAAGGCTGTGCGCCTGAGATACTCACTAAATGCTGTGGGCCATTGCTAGAGAAGGGAGGTGCTTATTTAAAAGGTAGACCGGGTTGGGGGGGGGGGGGGGGCACTGCTGGATCACAGGGCTTTGGAAGGGGTGGTGCTGCCAAATCACCGGGAGGGAGCAGTATGAAATTTTTGGGGGTGCCGTGGCAACTGTGGTTCCTCCTGTTCAGACACCTATGGTTTATTTCTTTCAGTGCCTCTGTATCGTCATCCTTGAAAACCATTTCCGGACCAGGTAAATGTCTTAACATCATCTCCGGTAAAGATCAAAGCAAAGAATTCATTCCATCTCTCCACAAGGGCCTTGTCCTCCGAGTGCCCCTTTTACTCCTTTATGATCTAACTGTCCCACAGATTCCCTCGCAGGCTTTCTACTTCTGATGAAAAAGGTATTATTGTGAGTTTTTGTCTTCGTGGCAAGTTCTTCATATTCTTTTTTGGCCATCTTTACCAATGCTTTGCATCTAGCTCGACACTGCTTATGTTGCTTCTTAGTTTCTTCATTCAGATCCTTTTTCCATTCTTTGAGGGACGCTGTTTTGACTCCAATAGCCTCTTTCACGTCACCTTTTAACCACGCTGGCTGTTGATTGCTCTTCTTTCCACCTTTGTTAATATGCTGAACGCATCTGGTTTGTGCTTCCACGATGGTAAGTTTTAAACAACTTCCATGCCTGATTTAAAATCCTAAACTTTAAAGCTGATCCTTTTAGCTTCTTTTTAACCATTTTCCTTATTTTGTTGTAGTTATCCTTTCAAAAATTAAATGCTGCTACAGTAGATTTCTTTAGTTACTTCACTCCAGATATCAGCTCAAATTTGACCATGTTATGATCAATGTTTCCCAGCAAATCCAAAACCATTACCTCTTGTATTATGCCCTGCATTCCACTAAGGATTAGATCCAAAATAGGTCCCCCTCTTGTCAGTTCTTGGACCAGTTGCTCCAAGAAGCACTCATTTATTACATCTACGAATTTTACCTCCTCAGCAGTAATGTAACATTTATCCAGTCAATATTGGGGTAAAAAGGATTAATACTTTTTACCTGGATTTTCAAAAGGCGTTTGACAAGTTACCTGATGAAAGGCTACAGAGAAAATTGGAGGGTCATGGGATAGGAGGAAATGTCCTATTGTGGATTAAAAACTGGTTGAAGGATAGGAAACAGAGAGTGGGGTTAAATGGGCAGTATTTACAATGGAGAAGGGTAGTTAGTGAGGTTCCTCAGGGGTCTGTGCTAGGACCACTGCTTTTTAATATATTTATAAATGATTTAGAGATGGGAGTAACTAGCGAGGTAATTAAATTTGCTGATGACACAAAGTTATTCAAAGTCGTTAACTCACGACAGGATTGTGAAAAATTATAGAAGGACCTTACGAGACTGGGCGGCTAAATGGCAGATGACGTTTAATGTGAGCAAGTGCAAGGTGATGCATGTGGGAAAAAAGAACCCGAATTATAGCTACGTCCTGCAAGGTTCCACGTTAGGAGTTACGGACCAAGAAAGGGATCTGGGTGTCGTCGTCGATAATACACTGAAACCTTCTGCTCAGTGTGCTGCTGCGGCTAGGAAAGCAAATAGAATGTTGGGTATTATTAGGAAAGGTATGGAAAATAGGTGTGAGGATGTTATAATGCCGTTGTATCGCTCCATGGTGCGACCGCACCTTGAGTATTGTGTTCAATTCTGGTCGCCGCATCTCAAAAAAAGATATAGTAGAATTGGAAAAGGTGCAGCGAAGGGCGACTAAAATGATAGTGCGGATGGGATGGCTTCCCTATGAAGAAAGACTAAGGAGGCTAGGGCTTTTCAGCTTGGAGAAGAGACGGCTGAGGGGAGACATGATAGAGGTATATAAAATAATGAGTGGAGTGGAACAGGTGGATGTGAAGCGTCTGTTCACGCTTTCCAAAAATACTAGGACTAGGACATGTGATGAAACTATAGTGTAGTAAATTTAAAACAAATCGGAGAAACTTTTTCTTCACCCAACGCATAAGGGAAAATTAGGTTCTTACCTTGGTAATTTTCTTTCCTTTAGTCATAGCAGATGAATCCATTATGAGTGGGTTGTGTCCATCAACCAGCAGGGGGAGATAGAGAGCACTGAAAAACCATAGTGCCTCATGGCCAGCTAGCTCCATCTGCCTCTTCAGTATTTGAAGCCTCCAAAGCAATGTTACACTGCAAAGCATAACATGAACTTTCCTCACAGCGGATGAACGCCCCAAAACTGGAGCTATAATTCAAAGGAGGGAATGAACTCATCCTCCTGGAGGGAATGAACTCATCCTTCTGTAACTGAACAGAAATCCTGAAGACTGTTTTCCAACTTCTCCCAATGAGGGAACATATCTACAGGAAAAACTGAACATAGATCAACATCAATGAATCACTGAGGGAGGGCTCATGGATTCATCTGCTATGACTAAAGGAAAGAAAATTACCAAGGTAAGAACCTAGTTTTCCCTTCCTTGTCATCAAGCAGATGAATCCATTACGAGTGGGATGTATCAAAGCAATCCCTAGATAGGGTGGGAACAAGCCACAACACGCGCCAGCACTTGTACTCCAAAATGTGCGTCTCTCCTGGCAGCCACATCCAGCCTGTAATGTCGGCCAAACGAGAGCTTAGAAGTCCTCCAGTTTCAGCCCAAGAAGAAGAAATCGCTCTTGTGGAATGTGCCTTCAAGGCTTCAGGCGGAGGCCGGCCAGATAGCAGATATGGTGAAAAGATAGCTTCTTTGAGCCAATGGGCTATAGTGGCCTTAGGTGCTGGAGACCCTCTGCACGGACCTGACAAAAGAACAAAAAGATGGTCAGAGGTCCTGAAGGCATTTGACATGCGCAGATATTGCAACACAGCCCTTCGCACATCCAGGAGGTGCAACTGCCCATAGGCTTCTGGAAACTCCTCTTTAGAAAAGGAGGGCAGGAAAATAGTCTCACTGCTTCTCATCCTTTGAAGTTCACTCCATCCGTCTATTCCACCCACTGCCACTCAGAGTTGCAGTCATCTACCGCCCCCCTGATAAATCCCTCCCTTCCTTCCTTACCGACTTCGATGCCTGGCTCTCCGTTTTTCTTGAGCCCTCATCCCCATCCCTCATTCTTGGTGACTTCAACATTCACACTGATAATCCATCCGACTCATATGTTTCTCAGTTCCTCACTCTTACCTCCTCCTTCAACCTCCAACTGAGCCCCACTACCCCTACACACAAATCTGGCCACTGTCTTGATCTCGTCCTCTCTTCTATTTGCTCACCCTCCAATTTCTGCGTTTCAGCTCTTCCTATCTCTGACCATCACCTAATCACATTCACACTTCAGCACCCTCCCCCTCAATCTCACCCAACACTAACTACTACGTCCAGAAATCTCCAGGCTGTTGACTCCCCCCACCTTATCCTCTAGTATCTCTGATCTCCTCCCTTCCATCATGTCCTCCAAATCTGTTGACATAGCTGTCTCCACTTACAATGCCACTCTCTCCTCTGCTCTAGACACCCTTGCACCGTCCATCTCCCGTCCCACAAGGCGTACCAATCCCCAGCCCTGGCTGACCCCTTGCACCCGTTATCTTCGCTCCTGCGACCGTTCGGCTGAACGTCTCTGGAGGAAATCTCGCGCCCATACTGACTTCATTCACTTCAAATTCATGCTATCCTCCTTCCAATCCTCCCTATTCCTCGCTAAACAGGACTATTACACCCAACTGACTAATTCCCTCAGCTCTAACCCACGTCGTCTCTTCACCACCCTCAACTCCCTCCTCAAAGTGCCCTCCGCTCCCACCCCCCCTCACTCTCTCCTCAATCTCTGGCCGACTACTTCCGTGACAAGGTCCAGAAGATCAACCTCGAATTCACCACCAAACCTTCTCCTCCTCTTCATCCTATAACCCACTCTCTCAACCAACCTACCCAGGCCTCCTTCTCCTCTTTTCCTGCTATCACCGAAGAGGAAACCGCCCATCTCCTCTCCATCTCGAAATCCACCACCAACTTACTTATCACCATCACTGCTACTATCACCCCCACCATCTGTCATATCCTCAACCTCTCTCTCTCTCCACTGCAACTGTCCTGGACACCTTCAAGCATGCTGTGGTCACACCACTCCTCAAAAAACCATCACTTGACCCTACCTGTCCCTCCAACTACCGCCCCATTTCCCTCCTACCCTTCCTCTCCAAGATACTTGAACGCGCCATTCACAGCCGCTGCATTGATTTTCTCTCCACTCATGCCATCCTTGATCCGCTTCAATCCGGCTTTCACCCCCTACACACTCGACAGAAACGGCACAATCTAAGGTCTGCAATGACCTGTTCCTCGCCAAATCCAAAGGTCACTACTCCATTCTCATCCTCCTCGACCTATCCGTCGCTTTTGACACTGTCAATCACAACCTACTTCTTGACACACTGTCCTCCTTTGGGTTCCAGGGCTCTGTCCTCTCCTGGTTCTCCTCTTATCTCTCCCATCGTACCTTCAGAGTACACTCTCATGGTTCGTCCTCCTCCCCTATCCCGCTCTCTGTTGGAGTTCCTCAGGGATCTGTCCTTGGGCCCCTTCTTTTTTCAATCTACACCTCTTCCTTAGGCTCCCTGATCTCTTCTCATGGTTTCCACTATCATCTTTATGCTAACGACACCCAGCTTTATCTCTCCACACCAGAAATCACTGCGGAAACGCAGGCCAAGGTATCGGCCTGCTTATCCGACATTGCTGCCTGGATGTCCAACCGCCACCTGAAACTGAACATGGCCAAGACTGAACTTATTGTTTTCCCACCCAAACCCACTTCTCCTCTCCCTTCATTCTCTATCTCAGTTGATAACACCCTCATCGTCCCCGTCTCATCTGCTCGCAACCTCGATGTCATCTTCGATTCCTCCCTCTCCTTCTCTGCGCATATCCAGCAGATAGCCAAGACCTGTCGCTTCTTCCTCTATAACATTAGCAAAATTCGCCCCTTCCTCTCCGAGCACACCACCAGAACTCTCATCCACTCTCTCATTACCTCTTGCCTTGACTACTGCAACCTACTCCTCACCGGCCTCCCACTTAGCCATCTATCCCCCCTTCAGTCCATTCAGAACTCTGCCGCACGTCTTATCTTCCGCCTTAACCGATATACTCATATCACCCCTCTCCTCAAGTCACTTCACTGGCTTCCGATCAGATACCGAATACAGTTCAAGCTTCTCCTACTCACCTACAAATGCACTTGATCTGCAGCACCTCCTTACCTCTCTACCCTCATCTCCCCTTACGTCCCTACCCGTAACCTCTGCTCTCAAGACAAATCCCTCCTTTCAGTACCCTTCTCCACCACCGCCAACTCTAGGCTTCGCCCTTTCTGCCTCGCCTCACCCCATGCTTGGAACAAACTCCCTGAGCCCATACGCCGGGCCCCCTCCCTACCCATCTTCAAATCATTGCTCAAAGCCCACCTCTTCAATGTCGCCTTCGGCACCTAATCACTACATCTCTTCTCAGGAGGTAACGGCAGGGGATCCTCTACCAGCATCCGACGGAGGTCCGCATACCATGGCCTGCTGGGCCAATCCGGGGCAATGAGAACCACCTCTCCTTGGTGTAGCCGAATCCTATCAAGGGCCACGGAGAGAACACATACAAGAGGCCCTGAGGACAGGGTTGAGCCAAGGTATCCAACCCTGCCGAGCGAGGATCTCTCCGTCTGCTGTAGAAGCACGGGACTTTGGCATTTGTGCTTGACGTCATAAGATCCATTACGGGCTTTCCCCATTTGGCACATATCTGCAGGAATACTTCGTCTGCAAGTTCCCACTCCGCTGGGTCGATCTGATTCCTGCTCAGATAATTGGCTTGCACGTTGCTCTGACCTGCAATATGAGCTGCTGACAGAAACTGCAGATGAAGCTCGGCCCAGTGGCAAATCTGCGCAGCCTGCGCTGCTAGTGCTATGCACTGAGTGCCTCCTTGGCGATTTATGTAGGCTATTGCTGTCGTGTTGTCCGACAGAACTCTGACAGCCAATCCTTGCAAGGTCAATTGAAAGGCCAGAAGCGCCTGGAAAATCGCTTTCAACTCCAAGCAATTAATGGACCACTCCGACTCCTCGGGTGTCCAAAGACCCTGGGCATGCCTTCCCCGGCAATGTGCACCCCAGCCCTTCAGGCTGGCATCTGTTACCACCAGGCGCCAATCGGGGAGTGCTAGTGGCATTCCTCGCTGCAGCATGCTGTCTGAGATCCACCACTCCATACTGAGCCGGGCCGCAGGGAGCCACGTGAGTCTGCTTTGATAATCCTGAGATATTGGAGACTACCATTGAAGCAGGGAACACTGCAGAGGTCACAGGTGCGCTCTCGCCCAAGGCACCGCTCCATCTCCGGGCTGTTCCACTGCCTGTTGTAACCAAGTGAGGCAGGCTCTGGTATCGTAGCAGCTGCATGCAGACGCCCGTAAGGATAGGCCTGAAATTTCAAAGGACCGTTTCATAGCTGCCTCCAGGCGACGGTCCTGCATGTCCTTCAGGGCAACTCCTCCTTCCACTGGGAGGGTAGTTTTCTTTGTCACAGCCATGACCAGGGCATCCACTTTAGGCACTGCTATGCGCGCCAAATGCTTCTCAGAGGGTATAATTGCCCCATAGCCCTGGCGACTTTCAAAGGCCTCTCGTGGTCAGCCCATTGAGCCGTGATAAGCTCTTGGATGGAGTCATGCAAAGGAAAGGCTCGAGCAGGCTTCTTAGTACTTGCCATCCTTGGATTACCGGAGGAGGTCTCAGTACTCCCACAGTCTTCTATAGAGAGGACCTGCAAGGCATCAGTAATAAGCGCTGGCAGCTCATCGCGGTGGAAAATCCTCACCGTGGAAGGATCATCTTGATCCGGTGGCAATCCTGCACCTTCTTCTGGCTCTCCAGACCACGAAGGCCTGCCAGACCCCTCAGAGTCCTCACACCCCGATCCCTCACATCCCGATCACGGGGGGGGGGGGGGGGGGGCGCCACTCTCTGAAGGGGAATCCACCCTTCAGCGCTTCTCTTGCGGCCATCTGTCAGGGGAAAATGCGCCTGCCGGTAATCCAAGGCCAGACTCCACTGGAGGGTATACAGAAAGCAGGGGGGCAGGGGACCCCTGCGGAATAGCTCTTTTTAACAGGTATGCATTATGCAGCAATAAAACAAATTCAGGGGAAAATGGCTCACCCTGGCCTCCTGGTTCCAGTCCGGGGAAAACAGCTTTTTTAAATCAGCCTCCACATGAGGCGCCCCTCCAGGCTCAAACCCCTCCACCTCAGTGGGGGTCGTGCCATGCTGTTCCAAAATGGTGCCCGCTGCCAGCTCCACGGAGCAGGAAGGAACATCGCTCACTATGCTCGGGCCGGCTCTACTGTCTGAAAAGCACCTCTTACAGAGCCCTGCTGCAGATCTGCGCTTGCCACAAACGGAACAGCGCTTAACTTTCTCAGCAGCCATCACCGAAAGCGGTGGAAATTCAAAATGGTGGATTTGCGCCAAAATCGTCCCAAACGCGGGCCCTCCCCGGAGGAGCTACAAAATGCTCTTACCTCACCAGACCGAGTCTCCGAGCTCCGGTCACGCTGCACAATCAGAAGAAAACCTCTTTTCTTGGATCACAGCACCAAAGCGCGATGCAATTTTTTTTTTTTTTTTTAACGCTGTGAGGAAAGTTGGAGGCAACAGTGAAAGAGGCAAATTTCCAACTCCACAGGATCAGTAGCGTGGGAAAGGCAGGGAAAGGGCGAACCTATGTGCCTGCATCCACAGCGTGGGCAAAGACAGGGACAGGGCTTGCATATTTGTCTACTTCCACATCGGGGGTCGCGTAAGGCAGGGAAAGGGCTAACCTATTTGTAACATAGTAACATAGTAGATGACGGCAGAAAAAGACCTGCACGGTCCATCCAGTCTGCCCAACAAGACAAACATATGTGTAAACCTTACCTTGATTTGTACCTGCCTTATTCAGGGCACAGACCGTACAAGTCTGCGCAGCAGTACTTCCCGCCTCCCAACCACCAGTCCCGCCTCCCATCACCGGCTCTGGCACAGACGGTATTAGTCTGCCCTCCACTATCCTCGCCTCCCAACCACCAACCCCTCCTCTCACCTACTCCGCCACCCAATTTCGGCTAAGCTTCTGAGGATCCATTCCTTCTGCACAGGATTCCTTTATGCATATCCCACGCATGTTTGAATTCCGTTACCATTTTCATCTCCACCACCTCCCGCGGGAGGGCATTCCAAGCATACACCACCCTCTCTGTGAAAAAATACTTCCTGACATCTTTCCTGAGGCTGCCCCCTTCAACCTTATTTCATGTCCTCTCGTTCTACCGCCTTCCCATCTCCGGAAAAGATTTGTTTGCGGATTAATACCTTTCAAATATTTGAACGTCTGTATCATATCACCCCTGTTCCTGTTCCTCCTTTCCTCCAGGGTATACATGTTCAAGTCAGCAAGTCTCTCCTCATACGTCTTGGAACGCAAATCCCGTACCATTCTCGTAGCTTTTCTTTGCACCGCTTCCATTTTTTTTAACATCCTTCGCAAGGTACGGCCTCCAAAACTGAACACAATACTCCAGGTGGGGCCTCACCAACGACTTGTACAGGGGCATCAACACTTCCTTTCTTCTGCTGATCACACCTCTCTCTATACAGCCTAGCAACCTTCTCGCTACAGCCACCGCCCTGTCACACTGTTTCGTTGCCTTCAGATCACCCCTTCAGATCACCCAAAGATCCCTCTCCCCCTCAGTACCTATCAGACTCTCACTGCCTAACACATAAGTCTCTCTTGGGTTTCTACTCCCTAAGTGCATCACTTTGTATTTCTTCGCATTGAATTTTAATTGCCAAACCTTAGACCATTCTTCTAGCTTCCTCAGATCCTTTTTCATGCTTTCCACTCCCTCCCGGGTGTCCACTCTGTTGCAAATCTTAGTTATCATCCGCAAATAGGCAAACTTTACCTTCTAACCCTACGGCAATGTCACTCGCAAATATATTGAACAGAATCAGCCCCAGCACCGATCCCTGAGGCACTCCACTACTCACCTTTCCCTCCTCCGAGCGAACTCCATTTACCACCACCCTCTGTCGTCTGTCCGTCAACCAGTTCCTAATCCAGTTCACCACTTCGGGACCTATCTTCAGCCCATCAAGTTTATTTAAGAGACTCCTGTGGGGAACCGTGTCAAAAGCTTTGCTAAAATCTAAGTAGATTACGTCTATAGCATGTCGACGATTTAATTCTCCAGTTACCCAAAGAATTCAATGAGAATCGTGCAAAGAAAAGCTACGAGAATGGTAAGGGATTTGCGTTACTAGACATACGAGGAAAGACTTGATGACCTGAACATGTATACTCTGGAAGAAAGGAGAAACAGGGCTGATATGATACAGACGTTCAAATATTTGAAAAGTATTAATCCGCAAACGAACCTTTTCCGGAGGTGCGAAGGCAGTAGAATGAGAGGACATGAAATGAGATTGAAGGGGGGCAGACTCAAGAAAAATGTCAGGAAGTATTTTTTCACGGAGAGAGTAGTGGATGCTTGGAATGCCCTCCCGCGGGAGGGGGTGGAAATGAAAATGGTAACAGAATTCAAACACGCGTGGGATAAACATAAAGCAATCCTATTCAGAAGGAATGGATCCTAAGGAGCTTAGCCGAGATTGGGTGGCAGAGCCAGCCGGTGGTGGGAGGCGGGGATAGTGCTGGGCAGACTTATACGGTCTGTGCCAGAGCCAGTGGTGGGAGGTGGGGCTGGTGGTTGGGAGGCGGGGATAGTGCTGGACAGACTTATACGGTCTGTGCCCTGAAGAGGACAGGTACAAATCAAAGTAGGGTATACACAAAAAGTAGCACATATGAGTTTGTCTTGTTGGGCAGACTGGATGGACCATGCAGGTCTTTTTCTGCCGTCATTTACTATGTTAGGCACAATTTCCCTCTGGTAAAACCATGTTGTCTCGGATCTTGCAACTTATTGGCTTCCAGGAAATTCACAATCCTTTCCTTCAGCATCGCTTCCATTACTTTTCCAATAACCGAAGTGAGGATTACCGGCCTGTAGTTTCCAGCTTCTTCCCTATCACCACTTTTGTGAAGAGGGACCACATCCGCCGTTCTCCAGTCCCTCGGAACCTCTCCCGTCTCCAAGGATTTATTAAACAAATCTTTAAGAGGACCCGCCAGAACCTCTCTGAGCTCCCTCAATATTCTGGGGTGGATCCCGTCCGGTCCCATGGCTTTGTCCACCTTTAGCTTTCCAAGTTGTTGATACACACTCTCTTCCTGAACGGTGCTCTATCCACTCCATTCTCAGGTGTACTTTTGCCAGTCCCTCTCGGTCCTTCTCCAGGATTTTCTTTCGTGAAAACAGAACAAAGGTATCTATTTAGCAAATTGGCTTTTTCTTCATCATTATCTACATAGCGTTTCGCTGTATCTTTTAGTCTCACAATTCCCTTTTTAGTCATTCTCCTTTCACTAATATACCTGAAGAAATTTTTGTCTCCCCTCCTTACATTTCTAGCCATTTGTTCTTCCGCTTGCGCCTTCGCCAGACGTATCTCTCTCTTGGCTTCTTTCAGTTTCACCCGGTATTCCTCCCCGTGTTCCTCTTCTTGAGATTTTCTATATTTCTGGAACACTAACTCTTTAGCCTTTATTTTCTCAGCCACTTTCTTGGAGAACCATATCGGTTTCCTTTTTCTCTTGCTTTTATTTACTCTCCTTATTTGCCTTTAAAGTGGGCACCATCAACCAAAACACCCCTGCTACAATTGGCAAAAGCACAGGAGCCACCCCAGGCAGATTTTCTGAAGGAGCTTGAACAAGCTGCAACCACCCTGCTGAGGAGATAGAGAATACTTTAGAGGCAGATGCAGCAAGCTAGCCATGAGGCACTATGGTTTTTGAGTGCTCTCTATCTCCCCCTGCTGGTTGATGGACACAACCCATTCGTAATGGATTCATCTGCTTGATGACAAGGAATTAAACTCTGGAATTTGTTGCCGGAGAACGTTGTGAAGGCGGTTAGCTTAGCAGAGTTTAAAAAGGTGTTAGACGGTTTCCTAAAGGACAAATCCATAAACCACTACTAAATGGACTTGGGAAAAATCCACAATTCCAAGAACAACATGTATAGAATGTTTGTACGTTTGTGAAGCTTGCCATGAGCACTTGGCCTGGATTGGCCGCTGTCGTGGACAGGATGCTGGGCTACATGGACTCTTGGTCTTTTCCCAGTGTGGCATTATGTACTTAACTGAAATCAACAGAGAACAAACACATCTCTTCTCTTTTAGAGAAGCACTGACTGACATTAAAAAATAGTGGAGAATAAAGCCCTCAGGTAACAAACAGCTTCTAACAGCCCAAAGCTGATAATAGTAGGGCGCTCACATTCAATCATTGGTCATAAAAAAAAAAAATACTCCACTTTAAGTCTATCGCATATCAAACATATCAAAGAGCAGTCAGGTCTTCCATACAAAGTAGGTAAACGTAGTCCAGTCATCGTAGCTTCTCAGCAGAAATGCCAATCACAGCAAATCCAAATGGCCACATCAAAAGCTATGAACAACAGACTGAAATAAGTACTTATCTTAAAGCTAAGAACATAAAATAATTCCAATAGGAGATCCCTGTTTCACCAGTTGGCATCATCAGGGGAGACTGGTAGAAAGAAATCTTCAAAATGGCTGCCGCTGCCAAACTAGCCAAGGAAGGATTTAAAAGCGGCAGAACTTGACACAAACTGTAATAAATGTACTGCAGGGACAGGTGGGCAGCTCCGCATTTTTTTTTTTAATTTTTAATATCTTAATGGTGAGGTTGGGGAAACAAGAGCCTAAATGGAGCTGGGAAGGAGAACAAGATTATGTAAATTGGAAACTAGATTAAGGTAAAATTATGTATCATACCTGATAATTTTCTTTCCATTAATCATAGCTGATCAATCCATAGACTGGTGGGTTGTGTCCATCTACCAGCAGGTGGAGATAGAGAGCAATCCTTTTGCCTCCCTATATGTGGTCATGTGCTGCCGGAAACTCCTCAGTATGTCGATATCCAAGCTCCATCCGCAGGACTCAGCACTTAGAGAATTACACCCACAAAGGGACACTCTGCCCAGCTCACCACCGCCGAAACGGGGGAGGGGAATTAACCCAGCTCATCCCCACACAAGTGGGGGAGGGGAATCCGTCCAGCTCATCCCCGCGGAGCGGGGGAGGGACACCACCCCGCCGATGCGGGGGGATCTGGCTTATCCTGCAACCGCAACCGCGGGAGGAACTGACTGACCCTAACACCGCCGAAGCGGGAGGGGAACAAAGCTGCCCTACAACCGCACGAAGCGGGAGGGAGCGCCGGCAGAATTTATGTCTCAATCCAGCCCCGTAAAACGGAGGGGAGAGGAATGCAGCAGCTCACTGTAACACAAACTCGTCTCAACTCTTGAAGAATCCCATTGAAAAAACTTGAACACGAAGTCCTCCTGAACAGGAACTGAAGACTAAACTTGAATCTGAAATGCAACCAGAATATAAACAGTACAGATATCTGGGAGGGGCTATGGATTGATCAGCTATGATTAATGGAAAGAAAATTATCAGGTATGATACATAATTTTACCTTCCATATCATCATGCTGATCAATCCATAGACTAGTGGGATGTACCGAAGCAGTACTCACCCAGGGCGGGACATTGAAATCCCTGACCGCAACACTGAAGCTCCAAACCGGGCCTCCGCCCGAGCAGCCACAGTCAAGCGGTAATGCCTGGAGAAGGTATGGGCCGATGCCCAAGTTGCCGCCTTGCAAATTTCTTCCAAGGAGACGGACCCGGCCTCTGCCATCGAGGCCGCCTGAGCTCTAGTGGAGTGAGCCTTCAGCTGGATAGGCGGCACCTTCCCCGCGGCCACATAAGCCGCTGCAATGGCTTCCTTGACCCATCTTGCCACTGTAGGCTTAGCAGCCTGCAGACCCTTACGAGGACCTGCAAACAGGACAAACAGATGATCCGATTTCCGGAAATCATTGGTCACTTCCAAGTATCTGATGATGACTCGTCTCACATCCAGATATTTGAGAGCAGAGTATTCCTCTGGGTAGTCCTCCCTACGAAAGGAAGGGAGACAGAGCTGCTGATTCACATGGAAGCGAGAAACAATCTTGGGCAGGAAGGAAGGCACTGTGCGAATAGTCACTCCTGCCTCAGTGAACTGCAGAAAGGGCTCTCGACATGAGAGCGCCTGGAGCTCGGAAACTCTTCTGGCTGAAGTGATAGCCACCAAAAAGACTGCTTTCAACGTCAGGTCTTTCAGAGATGCCCTCGACAAGGGTTCAAAAGGCGGCTTCTGCAAGGCTCTTAGCACCAGGTTGAGATTCCACGCAGGCACCACTGAGTGCAGAGGAGGGCGCAGGTGATTAACTCCCTTGAGAAAGCGTACCACATCCGGCTGCGAAGCCAGGGAAGCACCCTTCAGGCGGCCCCTGAAGCAAGCCAGAGCCGCTACCTGGACTTTAAGGGAACTGAGCGACAGGCCTTTCTCCAGACCTTCTTGCAGGAACGCCAGCACTGAAGAAATTGGAGCAGTGAAGGGAGAAAGTGAGCCTGCTTCACACCACGCTGCAAAGGTACGCCAAACCCTGGCGTAAGCAGTAGAAGTAGAGCGCTTCCTCGCTCTCAGCATAGTGGCGATGACCTTGTCTGAGAAGCCCTTCTTCCTCAGACGCTGCCGCTCAATAGCCAGGCCGTAAGACCAAAGGGGGAGGGATCCTCCATCACCACGGGACCCTGATGCAACAGGCCCTGCTCCACTGGCAGCCGCAGAGGGTCGTCCACTGAGAGTCTGATCAAGTCCGCATACCAGGGACGTCTGGGCCAGTCCGGACCCACCAGGATTATCCGGCCCGGATGCTTTGCCACCCGGTCTAGTACCCTGCCCAACATGGGCCAGGGCGGGAACACATAGAGAAGCTCTTGTGTCGGCCACTGTTGGAGAAGAGCATCTACTCCCAGAGATCGAGGGTCCCGTCCTCTGCTGAAAAAGCGCGGCACTTGGCAATTGGCCGATGACGCCATCAGATCGGCTGGCCCCAGCGCTTCATGATGTCCAAGAACGCCTGAGCCGATAACTGCCACTCTCCGGGATCCAAGGTATGGCGACTGAGAAAGTCCGCCTTGACATTCATGACTCCGGCAATGTGGGCAGCTGACAGCTGTTCCAGGTTCGCTTCCGCCCACTGGCATAGATTCATGGCTTCCTTGGCTAGAGGGGTGCTCTTGGTACCTCCCTGGCGGTTGACATAGGCCACAGCCGTGGCATTGTCCGACAGGACCTGTACTGGCTTCAACGCCAGTACCGGGAGAAACTCCAAAAGCGCCAACCGAATGGCTCTGAGTTCCAGGAGGTTGATAGACCACTTTGCCTCTGCAGGAGACCAGAGCCCCTGCGCTGTCCTTCCCAAGCAGTGGGCTCCCCAGCCCGTCAAAGAGGCGTCCGTTGTGACGACAATCCACTCCGGAGTCACAAGAGGCATCCCTGCAGACAACTTGTCTGTCTTCAGCCACCAGCTCAGCGCCTTGCGCACTGCTGGGTCCAAGGGAAGGCGCACAGCTTAATCCTCCGACACCGGAGTCCAGCGCTGCAGCAGAGAGTGTTGTAGTGGTCTCATATGAGCCCTGGCCCAGGGCACTACTTCCATTGTGGCCGTCATAGAGCCCAACAGCTGCACATAGTCCCAAGCCCGAAGCGGAGAGGCTACTAGGAACTGGTCCACCTGAGCCTGAAGTTTGACAATCCGATTGTCCGGCAGAAACACTCTGCCCACTTGGGTGTCGAATCGAACTCCCAGATACACCAGGGACTGAGTCGGGCGCAGCTGGCTTTTCTCCCAGTTGATGATCCACCCCAGGGAGCTCAAAAGAGCAATCACCCGGTCCACAGCTTTGCCGCACTCTGCCAGCTTTGCATAAGAGGGGGCTCGGATCAACCAGTCGTCCAGATAAGGATGGACTTGTACTCCTTCCTTTCGCAGGAAGGCCGCGATGACCACCATTACTTTGGAGAAGGTCCGCGGAGCAGTAGCCAACCCGAACGGGAGGGCTCTGAACTGGAAGTGTCGGCCCAGGACTGCAAAACGCAGAAAGCGTTGATGAGGAGGCCAGATGGGAAAGGGTATGATACATACCTGTAGCAGTTGTTCTCCGAGGACAGCAGGCTGATTGTTCTCACGACTGGGTTGACGTCCGCGGCAGCCCCCACCAACCGGAAAAAGCTTCGCGGGACGGTCGGCACGCAGGGCACGCCCACCGCGCATGCGCGGCCGTCTTCCCGCCCGTGCGCGACCGCTCCCGCCAGTTGAATGACAAGCAATAAAGTATAAAACACAACTCCAAAGGGGAGGAGGGAGGGTAGGTGAGAACAATCAGCCTGCTGTCCTCGGAGAACAACTGCTACAGGTATGTATCATACCCTTTCTCCGAGGACAAGCAGGCTGCTTGTTCTCACGACTGGGGTATCCCTAGCTCTCAGGCTCACTCAAAACAAGAACCCAGGTCAATGGAACCTCGCAACGGCGAGGAAACAACAGAAATTGACCTACGAAGAACAACTAACTGAGAGTGCAGCCTGACCAGAATAAATTCGGGTCCTGGAGGGTGGAGTTGGATTACACCCCAAACAGATTCTGCAGCACCGACTGCCCGAACCGACTGTCGCGTCGGGTATCCTGCTGGAGGCAGTAATGAGATGTGAATGTGTGGACAGATGACCACGTCGCAGCCTTGCAGATCTCTTCAATAGTGGCTGACTTCAAGTGGGCCACCGACGCTGCCATGGCTCTGACACTATGAGCCGTGACATGACCCTCAAGAGTCAGCCCAGCCTGGGCGTAAGTGAAGGAAATGCAATCTGCTAGCCAATTGGAGATGGTGCGTTTCCCGACAGCGACCCCTAGCCTGTTAGGGTCGAAAGAAATAAACAATTGGGCGGACTGTCTGTTGGGCTGTGTCCGCTCCAAGTAGAAGGCCAATGCTCTCTTGCAGCCCAATGTGTACAACTGACGTTCAGCAGGGCGGGTATGCGGCCTGGGGAAGAATGTTGGCAAGACAATTGACTGGTTAAGATGGAACTCCGACACCACCTTCGGCAGGAACTTTGGGTGAGTGCGGAGCACTACTCTGTTGTGATGAAATTTAGTATATGGAGCATGAGCTACTAGGGCTTGAAGCTCACTGACCCTACGAGCTGAAGTAACTGCCACCAAGAAAATGACCTTCCAGGTCAAGTACTTCAGATGGCAGGTATTCAGTGGCTCAAAAGGAGGTTTCATCAGCTGGGTGAGGACGACGTTGAGATCCCATGACACAGTAGGAGGCTTGATAGGGGGCTTTGACAAAAGCAAGCCTCTCATGAATCGAACGACTAAAGGCTCTCCAGAGATGGCTTTACCTTCCACACGATAATGGTAAGCACTAATCGCACTAAGGTGATTCCTTACTGAGTTGGTCTTGAGGCCAGACTCTGATAAGTGCAGAAGGTATTCAAGCAGGTTCTGTGCAGGGCAAGAACGAGGTTCTAGGGCCATGCTCTCACACCACACGACAAACCTCCTCCACTTGAAAAAGCCAAAGGTATGGGAGGATAAGCATACAGGAGGCCGGTCCCCCAATGGAGGAGAAAGGCATCCGACGCTAGCCTGCCGTGTGCCTGAAGTCTGGAACAGAACAGAGGCAGCTTGTGGTTGGTCTGAGAGGCGAAAAGGTCCACCGAGGGGGTGCCCCACGCTCGGAAGATCTTGCGTACCACTCTGGCATGGAGCGACCACTCGTGCGGTTGCATGACTCTGCTCAGTCTGTCGGCCAGACTGTTGTTTACGCCTGCCAGGTATGTGGCTTGGAGGAGCATGCCGAACCGACACGCCCAACGCCACATCCCGACGGCCTCCTGGCACAGGGGGCGAGATCCGGTGCCCCCCTGCTTGTTGACGTAATACATTGCAACCTGATTGTCTGTCCGAATTTGGATAATTTGACAGGACAGCCGATCTCTGAAAGCCTTCAGTGCGTTCCAGATCGCTCGGAGCTCCAGGAGGTTGATCTGCAGATCCTTTTCCTGGAGGGACCACAGACCCTGAGTGTGGAGCCCATCGACATGGGCTCCCCACCCCAGGCGAGATGCATCCGTCGTCAGCACTTTCGTGGGCTGCGGAATTTGGAATGGACGTCCCAGGGTCAAATTGGTCCGGATGGTCCACCAGAGCAGTGAAGTGCGACAACTGGTGGAGAGGCGGATGACATCTTCTAGATTCCCGGTGGCTTGGAACCACTGGGAAGCTAGGGTCCATTGAGCAGATCTCATGTGAAGACGAGCCATGGGAGTCACATGAACTGTGGAGGCCATATGACCCAGAAGTCTCAACATCTGCCGAGCTGTGATCTGCTGAGACGCTCTGGTCTGCGAAGCCAGGGCCAAGAGATTGGTGGCCCTCGCTTCGGGAAGGTAGGCCTGAGCTGTCTGGGAATTCAGCAGCGCTCCTATGAATTCCAGAGATTGAGTTGGCTGGAGATGGGACTTTGGGTAATTTATCACAAACCCCAGCAGCTCCAGAAGTTGAATAGTGCACTGCATGGACCGGAGGGCTCCTGCCTCCGAGGTGTTCTTGACCAGCCAATCGTCGAGATATGGGAACACGTGCACTCCCAGCTTGCGTAGGTAGGCCGCTACCACCACGAGGCACTTTGTAAACACTCGTGGGGCAGAGGCGAGCCCAAAGGGCAGCACACAATACTGAAAGTGCCGTGCGCCCAGGCGGAATCTGAGATACTGTCTGTGAGCTGGCAGTATCGGGATGTGAGTGTATGCGTCCTTTAAATCCAGGGAACATAGCCAATCGTTTTTCTGAATCATTGGCAGAAGGGTGCCCAAGGAAAGCATCCTGAACTTTTCTTTGACCAGGAATTTGTTCAGGCCTCTCAGGTCTAGGATGGGACGCATCCCCCCTGTTTTCTTTTCCACAAGGAAGTACCTGGAATAGAATCCCTGCCCTTCCTGCCCGGGTGGTACGGGCTCGACCGCATTGGCGCTGAGAAGGGCGGAGAGTTCCTCTGCAAGTACCTGCTTGTGATGGGAGCTGAAAGACTGAGCTCCTGGAGGACAATTTGGAGGCAGGGAGGCCAAATTCAGGGCGTATCCGCACCGCACTATTTGGAGAACCCACTGGTCGGAGGTTATGAGAGGCCACCTTTGGTGAAAAAATTTTAACCTCCCTCCGACCGGCAGATCGTCCGGTACGGACACTTGTAGGGCGGCTATGTTCCCGTGGATCCAGTCAAAAGCCCGTCCCCGGCTTTTGCTGTGGAGGCGCAGGGGGCTGCTTAGGCGCACGCTGTTGACGAGAACGAGCGCGCTGGGGCTGTCCCTGTGCCTGACGAGGCCTTCGGGCCGGCTGGTTGTACCTACGCTTTGCAAAAGAATAGGGTGCAGCCTGCCGTGCCCGGGAAAAACGCCCACCCGTGGGGGCGGGTGCTGAAGGCGCCCGGTGGGAGAGCTTGTCGAGAGCGGTTTCCCGCTGATGCAGTTGGTCCACCATCTGCTCGACCTTCTCACCGAAAATGTTATCCCCCCGGCAAGGGACGTCAGCCAGTCTCTGCTGGGTGCGGTTGTCCAGGTCAGAGGCACGCAGCCATGAGAGCCTGCGCATCACTATACCTTGGGCCGCAGCACGAGATGCCACGTCACAGGTGTCAAAAATCCCCCTGGACAGGAACTTTCTGCACGCCTTCAGCTGCCTGACCACCTCCTGATAAGGCCTGGACTGCTCCGGCGGGAGCTTATCGACCAGGTCCGCCAGCTGTTGCACATTGGTCCGCATGTGGATGCTCATATAGAGCAGGTAAGATTGGATGCGGGTCACGAGCATGGAGGACTGGTAGGCCTTCCTCCCAAATGAGTCCAGAGTGCGAGACTCCCGCCCCGGGGGCGCCGAGGCGGTATCCCTCGAACTCCGTGCCCTCTTGAGAGCAGAATCCACGACCGCTGAGTCATGGGGCAACTGGGGCCGCATGAGCTCTGGGTCAGAGTGGATCCTGTACTGGGACTCTGCTTTCTTGGGAATGGTGGGATTAGTTAATGGTCGCACCCAGTTCCGGAGCAGCGTCTCCTTCAGGACATTGTGCAGCGGTACCGTGGAGGACTCTCTAGGTGGTGATGGATAGTCGAGGACCTCGAGCATCTCGGCCCTCGGCTCTTCCACAGAGACCACGGGAAAGGGAATGCTTATAGACATATCCCGCACAAAGGAGGCAAAGGAGAGACTCTCAGGAGGTGAGAGCTTCCTCTCCGGTGACGGCGTGGGGTCCGAGGGAAGGCCCGTAGACTCCTCTGAGGAGAAATATCTCGGGTCCTCCTCTTCCCCCCACGAGTCCTCATCCTCGGTATCGGACATTAGCTCATGTAGCTGAGTCCGGTACCGGGCCCGGCTCGACGTCGAGGCACCGAGGCCTCGGTGTCGTCGAGCGGTGGACTCCCGCGCCGGCGGGGACGGAGCTCCCTCCATCGACGTCGACGGGGACTCCACCTGCGTGGCTGTCGAGACCGGCACCGCAAGCGGCGGCGGTGTCGACTGCCCCGGCGCCGGGCTAGAGCTCGCCGGCGCCACAGTCATCGGCGCCGAGGGCGCAAGCACCCCCGGCGCCGGCACAGCCTGGCGCATCAGCCCTTCCAGGAGCCCCGGAAGGATGGCTCTGAGGCACTCGTCCAGGCCCGCTGCCGAGAAAGGCGGTGGGGCCGGTAAGGGTGTCGGTGCCAGAAGCTGCTGGGGGCCAGGAGACGGCACCGAGGTGCCGGAACCCCGACGCGTCGGTACCTCCACCACCGACGGAGATCTCTCCTCTCTGTGATGACGCTTCGGCGTCGACTCCTCTTCAGGCACCGAGGGCTGCCGGTGACGGCGCTTCTTGCCCTTCTTCCGGTGCACGTCACCGGTGCCGGAGGGCATGGAGGAGGAGGAGGTCGATCCCCCTCGGTCTCGAGGTACCGGGTCCGACAGGGTTCGGTCCCGTGACTCACGAGTTGAGGGAGTGACCGGGGCCGACTGCCCACGCGGTCTCTCTACCCCACTCTCGCCGGCGGACCGGCGGGCCGACGGGACCTGTTCTCCTGGGGTCGCTGCCATCGGTGCCGATGTCTCGGGCATCGATACCGGTACCGAAGAACCGGCCTTCGATACCGATGCCGTCGAGGTCGACGTCGAGGGGCCGGCGCAAGTTCCAAAAAGACGGTCCCGCAGAACTTGCCTCGCAACCTGAGTCCGTTTCCGGAGACCGAGACACAAAGCACACGACTTGAGATTGTGCTCCGGCCCGAGGCACTGGAGGCACCAAGCGTGGGTGTCGGTCTGCGAGATCGGCCGGCCGCAGCGACCACACTTTTTAAATCCACTCGGGACCTTCGAGGACATCGACGGAAAAATCGCGTCGGCGAAGTCAAAGTCGGCAATGGTGGCTAAAATCACACCACGAAAATTGAAACCGACCGAGCGGCCACTAGGCCGCAACGAGGCGTCCCCGCTAGAAAGCGAGGGAAAAGGGAGGAGCGCGTGCTCCACACGCGCAAAATTCTTTTTTTTTTTTTTTTTTTGGATAACAAAACGAAACGAAAGAAGAAGAGGCCGAAAAGGCCAAGAGCGACGACCCGCGTAAACGCGGTCGAAAATTCCGGCGGCTGAAACGAGAGAGTTGCAAAAACACGACTCTCTCAGTCGCGGAAAAAAAGTAACTGGCGGGAGCGGTCGCGCACGGGCGGGAAGACGGCCGCGCATGCGCGGTGGGCGTGCCCTGCGTGCCGACCGTCCCGCGAAGCTTTTTCCGGTTGGTGGGGGCTGCCGCGGACGTCAACCCAGTCGTGAGAACAAGCAGCCTGCTTGTCCTCGGAGAATATGCAAATACGCTTCCTTGATGTCCAAGGATGCCAGGAACTCCCCTGCCTTCACTGCCGCTATAACAGAGCGGAGAGTCTCCAAGCGAAAGTGCCGAACTTTCAAGGCCCGATTGACCCCTTTGAGGTCGAGGATAGGCCGTACAGAACCTCCTTTCTTTGGCACCACAAAGTAAATGGAGTAACGTCCCTTGCCAAGCTGATTTTCTGGCACCGGAACGACCGCACCCAGGCGGATCAGATTGTACAAGGTCTGCTGCACTGCCACAGCTTTGACCGGAGACTTGCAGGGAGAGAGTACAAACCCGTCTCTTAAGGGTCGGCAGAACTCTAGCTTGTAGCCGTCTCTGATGACTTCCAGCACCCAAGCGTCTGAAGTTACCCTGGTCCACTCGCCCAGAAACGAGGACAGGCGTCCTCCAATCTGCACTGGGCCATGGACCAGGACCCCGTCATTGGGTACGAGACCCTGGGGGAGGACCGGAGGGCGCACCTCCGGGACGGCGGTCTCTGCGAAAGGAATGCTGCTTGGGGGAGAAATTCCTTTTGAAGGAAGAGGGGGCAGAGGAGCCCGACTTGCCCGGGCGGTACCGACGGGCTTCCTGAAACCGTCCTCTGGAGATACTGGGGCGAGCACTGGCCCGAGCCCTGACCTCTGGTAACCTCTTGCCCTTAGACGTGCCGAGATCGGTCACAATCTTGTCCAGCTCGACCCCAAAGAGCAGCTTGCCTTTAAAAGGCAACTTAGCCAGGCGGGACTTAGAGGCGTGGTCAGCAGACCAATGTTTCAGCCAAAGCCACCGCCGTGCAGAGACTGTCTGAGCCATACCTTTAGCCGAGGCTCTCAAGACATCATACAGTAAGTCTGCCAAATAAGCCAAGCCCGATTCCAGGGCCGGCCAATCAGCCCTCAAGGAAGGATCCGAGGGGGAAGCCCACTGCACAATCGTGAGGCACGCCCTGGCCACATAGGAGCCGCAAACTGAGGCCTGCAAACTTAAAGCAGCCGCCTCGAAGGACGACCTTAAGGCCGCCTCCAATCTTCTGTCTTGGGCGTCCTTTAGGGCCGTGCCACCTTCCACCGGCAACGCCGTTTTCTTAGTCACCGCAGTGATTAAAGAATCCACGGTAGGCCAAAGAAAGGCCTCCCGTTCACTTTCAGGCAAAGGATAGAGGCGGGACATAGCCCTAGCCACTTTGAGGCTCGCTCCCAGGACATCCCATTGAGCCGAAATTAAGGTGTGCATGGCATCATGCACGTGGAAGGTTCTAGGCGGGCGCTTCGTCCCCAGCATAATGGCAGAGCCAACAGGGGCGGAGGGAGAGACGTCCTCTGGAGAGGAAATCTTCAAAATGCTCATGGCCTGCACTAACAGGTTGGGCAAATCCTCTGAGCGAAAGATCCGCGCTGCAGAGGGGTCATCCGCTCCATCTGAGCGGGAATCCGTCTCCTCCAAGGAATCCCCAAAGGACCGTTGGGAGAACTCAGATACGCTGCCCTCATCTACCATCAGAGGAAACAGAGTCCTCTAAGGCCTGGGAATCCACCCGAGGGCGTTTACTTCCGGGGGCCTCAACCCCTTTATCAGACAAGGGAGAAGGGGCAGCGTTTTGCATAAGGAAGGCCTGATGCAGCAGCAAAATAAACTCGGGGGAGAAACCCCCCAGACTGTGCACTTCAGCAGCCTGGGCCACAGCCCTAGACGCACCCTCAACCGGCGCTCGCAAGAGCGGGGGAGAAACATGCTGCGCATCCAAGATGGCGTCCGGCGCGACACTCCACGAAGGAGCTGCGCGGGAAGAACGGCGCTTAACTTTAGCCGCTTTTTTGCCGTCGCCCAAATCAAGGGCGGCCATGGCATTAACGTCTCCCAGCTCAAGGGCGGCCCAAGAAGAAGCCGTCCGAGCAGCGTGGCCGGCCAAGATGGCGGAGGCGAGCAGCGGGGGATGGGCGTTTATGGCGGGAAAAACCGCCGCACCGGAGGAAGACCCGGGACACTGACTGGCCTCCGAACTGACACCCAACAAGGGCGAATCAGACTTTAAGACCCCCGCATCCCCGCTAGAAGCGCACACGCGGTCCGGGGAGCGATTCTTCGCGCCCTCGCCCTCCGACGCCATAGGCCACGTGGAGATAGATCGGGGAACCCCCTGCCCGCTATAAAAAGGTAAAAATTACCTGCTTCTTGCTCCGAGCTGTAACGACCTGGTGTCCCAGTGAGTAGCTGCAATAAACGTTTAAATAAACGTCGAAATAAACGCCTTTAAGGACGTCCAAAATTTTTTTTTTTTTTAACGGAGCCAGCGGGAGGGGGGAGAAAAGGAGGGACCTGGCGCCACCAGGTTTGCACTTGCTCAAGAAGAGCCCTCAACCCCAGGTACTCAACAAAACCTAAAAATTAGGCTTGGAGACCTAGCCAGAGCTGCTGCTGTGTGTGACCATCACCTGCTGAGATAGAGAACATACTGAGGAGTTTCCGGCAGCACATGACCACATATAGGGAGGCAAAAGGATTGCTCTCTATCTCCACCTGCTGGTAGATGGACACAACCCACCAGTCTATGGATTGATCAGCATGATGATATGGAAATGAAGGAGATTGAGCCTGTGGGTACAATATTTTAAATATTTTCACATTATGTTTAATTGAAAAAGGTAGACATAAATATTTTCTATTCTATGAAAACACCAACCCACACAATCTGTATAATTTCCAAACACATTTAAATTAAAAGCTGAAAATGTAGGTGTTTTTCAGCTAAAAATCAGAAGCTTTAATTTTAAGTGGATACAGAATGGGCCAAAATAAGCCATTCTTCTAATTCTATATAACCTAGGCAAGCTAGAAGAAACATTAGCTCTGGAGAGTGAGCCAATTTACTGTCTATACTAAGTTCCCAAGGAAAATTCTAAAAAACTTTTGATAGCTAGTACTTACCTGGTGTGCTGGATGTGGAAGGCTTGCATGTTGATTGTTCAGATTCATCCTGAATAAATGGTTAAAATAAAGAACAAAACAAATTAAACTAATAGTCCCCAGAAATGAATTAATCTGGTCATTGTACCCACAGTCATTAAAAAACATTCAAACAAAACACTCAAGTTAAAATGAAAAAAAAAAAAACAAAAAAACAAACTGTGGCAACATACATGCTATCTTTTTCTGTGGGGTGGGGGGAGGAGTTTTCCTGTTTAGATGGACATTTGGAAGTTTGCTTTGTTTGCTTGGTACGTGGTGTTCAGTATTAATGTTTATAATACCTTTTGTAAAACAAACAAAAAAGTGGGCACAAAACCAGGAGTCCCAGAGACTGGATCACAGTAAAGCTAAAACCAAATTTTATTAATTAGTATATTTGACTCGTATATTTGACTCGACACAACCGTTGTGTTTCGGCCAAAGGGCCTGCATCAGGAGTCTAAATACTAAGGTAGACAGCTAATGATGATCCAGAATAAGAAATACTGGCGAATAGTGTATAAATGGTCTTAAAAAAGACCTTTGTATTGAATTGTGGAACGGAGTCAAATATACGAGTCAAATATACTAATTAATAAAATTTGGTTTTAGCTTTACTGTGATCCAGTCTCTGGGACTCCTGGTTTTGTGCCCACTTTTTTGTTTGTTTTACAAAGTATCCGTGGGTCTTCTTTGAGTTCTCCACGCTTTGTGGATTCTCCATTGACTATAATACCTTTTGTACCTTATAGTACCTAATGTTTATAATAAAGTTAAAAAACAAATTTGACCAAAATTCACAGTACCAATTCCAGTTAAACCCCTGCAATTATATTTCCAAGACTCAAAATATAAGAGAGTACAAACAGCTAGGGTAAAAACTGTACAACAGGCATGGACACTGTTCAAAAATACTATCCTGGAGGCCCAGGCCAAACATATTCCGCGAATTAGAAAGAGACAGAAGTCCAAAAGACAGCCGGAGTGGTTGAAAAGTGATGTGAAGGAAGCTATTAGGGCTAAAAGAAACGCCTTCAGAAAATGGAAGAAGGAAGTGTCTGAAAATAACAGGAAGAAGCATAAGGAGTGTCAAAGCAAATGCAAGGCGCAGATAAAGAAGGTCAAGAGGGATTACGAAAAAAAAGATAGCATTAGAGGCAAAAAAACACAGTAAAAAGTTTTTTCTGTATATTAAAAACAGGAAGCTGGCAAAAAAATCGGTTGGGCCGCTGGATGACCGAGGGGTAAAAGGGGCGATCAAAGAAGACAAAGACGTAGCGGAGAGATTGAATGAATTCTTTGCTTCGGTCTTCACCGAGGAAGATTTGGGTGGGATACCGGTGTCGGAAATGGTATTTCAAGCGGAGGAGTCGGAGAAACTTACTGACTTCATGGTAAACCTGGAGGACGTAAACTGAAGAGTAGCAAATCTCCTGGACCGGATGGTATTCATCCTAGAGTACTGATAGAACTGAAAAATGAGCTTGCGGAGCTACTGCTAGTGATATGCAATTTATCCTTAAAATCGAGCGTGGTACCGGAAGATTGGAGAGTGGCCAATTTAACACCAATTTTCAAAAAAGGTTCCAAGGGAGATCCAGGAAATTATAGACCGGTGAGTCTGACGTCAGCACCGGGGAAAATGGTAGAGGCTATTATTAAAAACAAAATTACAGAGCACATCCAAGGACATGGATTACTGAGACCAAGTCAGCATGGCTTTTGTGTGGGGAAATCTTGCCTGACCAATTTACTTCAATTCTTTGAAGGAGTAAACAAACGTGGACAAAGGGGAACCGGTTGATATTGTGTATCTGGATTTTCAAAAAGCGTTTCACAAAGTACCTCATGAAAGGCTACAGAGGAAATTGGAGGGTCATGGGATAGGAGGAAATGTCCTATTGTGGATTAAAAACTGGCTGAAGGATAGGAAACAGAGTGGGATTAAATGGGCAGTATTCACAATGGAGAAGGGTAGCTAGTGGGGTTCCTCAGGGGTCTGTGCTAGGACCGCTGCTTTTTAATATATTTATAAATGATTTAGAGATGGGAGTAACTAGCGAGGTAATTAAATTTGCTGATGACACAAAGTTATTCAAAGTCGTTAACTCACGACAGGATTGTGAAAAATTACAGAAGGACCTTACGAGACTGGGAGACTGGGTGGCTAAATGGCAGATGACGTTTAATGTGAGCAAGTGCAAGGTGATGCATGTGGGAAAAAAAGAACCCAAATTATAGCTACGTCCTGCAAGGTTCCACGTTAGGAGTTACGGACCAAGAAAGGAATCTGGGTGTTGTCGTCGATAATACACTGAAACCTTCTGCTCAGTGTGTTGCTGCGGCTAGGAAAGCGAATAGAATGTTGAGTATTATTAGGAAAGGTATGGAAAACAGGTGTGAGGATGTTATAGTGGAGGAGTAGCCTAGTGATTAGGGTGGTGGACTTTGGTCCTGGGGAACTGAAGAACTGAGTTCGATTCCCACTTCAGGCACAGGCAGCTCCTTGTGACTCTGGGCAAGTCACTTAACCCTCCATTGCCCCATGTAAGCCACATTGAGCCTGCCATGAGTGGGAAAGCGCGGGGTACAAATGTAACAAAACAAAAAAAAAAGCCGTTGTATCGCTCCATGGTGTGACCGCACCTTGAGTATTGTGTTCAATTCTGGTCGCCACATCTCAAGAAAGACATAGTAGAATTGGAAAAGGTGCAGCGAAGGGCGACTAAAATGATAACGGGGATGGGACGACTTCCCTATGAAGAAAGATTAAGGAGGTAGGGCTTTTCAGTTTGGAGAAGAGAAGGCTGAGGGGAGACATGATAGAGGCATATAAAATAATGAGTGGAGTGGAACACGTGGATGTGAAGCGTCTGTTCACGCTTTCCAAAAATACTAGGACTAGGGGGCATGCGATTAAACTACAGTGTAGTAAATTTAAAACGAATTGGAGAAAATATTTCTTCACCCAATGCATAATTAAACTCTGGAATTCGTTGCCGGAGAACGTGGTGAAGGCGGTTAGCTTGGCAGAGTTTAAAAAGGGGTTAGATGGTTTGCTAAAGGACAAGTCCATAAACCACTACTAAATGGACTTGGGAAAAATCCACAATTCTGGGAATAACATGCATAGAATGTTTGTACGTTTGGGAAGCTTGCCAGGTGCCCTTGGTCTGGATTGGCCGCTGTTTTGGACAGGATGCTGGGCTCGATGGACCCTTGGTCTCTTCCCAGTGTGGCATTACTTATGTACTTAATGTATTAGACTACGTTATTTTAATACTGCACAGAAAAGTTTAGCACGGGTAAAACTATCTACTTACAGGTTTCTCCTCCTTCTGCTCCGATTCCACTGATCCTTTTTCAGCAATTCTTCTCCTACAAATATAGTTTATCAATCAGATCCATATTTTAAAAGAGCATGAATTTAACATACTAGCAATAAATTTGAAACATTAGAGATCAACAACAGAACTACAATTACAGATGTTATATTTTGACCAAAATCACTTCCTAAGGATAAGGAACTTTACATAGAAACACAGAATAATGAAGGCAGATAAAGACCAGATGGCCTATCCATTTTGTCCATCCATGCCATCTACTTCCTTGTAGTTGACCCTAGCTTGCCTACATTCAGATACAGCCTTCATCTCCATCATTTCCACCACAAACCATTCCAAGAATTTACCACCCTGTCCGTGAAGTATTTCTTCAGGTTACTCCTGAGTCTATCCCCTTTCACCTTCATCCTATACTCCCTTGTTCCAGAGGCGGCTCCTCGCTTGCCCACACCATCAGGGGTGTCTATATACTTTCTATGAATTTTTGGATAATGATCGACTTAAGGAGGGTTTAAGAAATGCTATTATTCTTCCCGGCCCTAGGTGTGCCACTCTGGAATCGACCAGACATCAAGCATTCTTCTTTGCTGCCCCAGTCACGTGGAACTCTGTCTCTTACTATTTGCTGTGAAGTATCCCTGAAAAATGTCAACACTTTGGTTAAAACATGGCTCTTCCAGCAAGCCTTTCCATCATCATCATTCTTGTATCAATTTTTGCAGTTTGAAGCAGCTTTCCCTCTTGTTTCTTATTCTCTCTTCCCTCCCTTCTGTTGTTGTAATGTCAGTTAATGTTGTCATGTGCGCGAGGTTTCTCTTGTTCTTTCCTATCTACCATTGTAGTTCCTTTCTTTACTTTGACTGTGTTTTTTTGAGTATTGTACACCCCTTTAAACTGCCCGTCAGCAAAGGTGGTATAGCAAGTAGTAAAACACAAATTATATAAATATTTGAAAAACCCAGCTTTTTTTGCTTGTTTGTAGGGACTGCAACTGGATCACGTTTTTCTAATCTTACCTCCTGGCCAGTAGAGCACTCATTTCTTCCATTAATCCTGTGCCTCCCATGGCAAGAGGTCCATTTCCACGACCTGTCTCCGGTTTAGATACAGTGTTTACTCCTATGGCACCTCCTCCGCTTTGAATAGAGGAATCTTCACTCTGATTGCAAAATTTATAGTTCATTTATTTCCTTAGAGAGGATAAAATTACTTAAGAAAAAAAAGTCTGAAGTATAACTGAGTTGGCATCACAGTTACATTTTTTTTATGTGCACAATACCTGCCTTCATATGAATATATACTTTCCCTCAAATATAGAATATTCATCACTAAGTAACAAAAAGATATGAAATAAATATCCCTATGAAAACAGTGAAATGCAGGTGCTACTTCTTACCTAAACTGGATAAAATTGGCTACACTCATGGGTCACACCAACTGATGGTGATGAGAGATTAGTTCTCTAAGCTGAAAAAGCTTACGTTATTCTATGCATGCATGATTGTTCTCACGGAGCTGCTGCCTCAGAAGTCTACTCACACTGCTATAGCACTAAGCTTCAATTACTAGGTAAGTGGGAAAGAATGTATGGCTGATTTATCTCACTTTCACAGAAAACCCTGTTACAGATAAGCAACTTCGTTATCAATAAGCAACATGAAAATCTGTCTTCCTAGTGGGGACTTCCTAGCTGAGAGTTGCTGTATGTATTTTAAGAAAAATGTTTGATTTCTGCCCTAGAATAAAGCATACAACTCTATGCTTCAATTCTTTTTACTATTGAGCACTAGGGCAGCAGCTATACTTTTAACCTGATGAACTTTACTTTGTATTGCAGATCTATCTTATATTTCAATATCCAATTGGAGAATGCTTTTGTCAATGCTACACTGGTTTAGTGGGGCCAATTAATATAAGCAACTACCGTATTTTTCGGACTATAAGACGCACTTTTTCCCCCCCCCCAGATTTGGGAGGAAAATGGGGGGTGCGTCTTATAGTCCGAAGGTAGAGATTTCCCTCCCTCCCTCCGAGTTCGGGATCGCCCACCCGCCCTCCGAGTTCGGGACCGCCCTCCCCCCGGCCCTGTCACCACTTCTCCCTACTCACGTCATGCGATCTTCCCTGATGGTCTAGTGACGTCGGGGCAGGAAAGAGCCCCCTCTTTCCTGCCCAGCGCGCTGCTCTCCGTCCTCCTGTATGCAGCCTGACGGTCTCGGCGAAATTCAAAATGGCCGCCGAGACTTCAATTCTCGGCGGCCATTTTGAATTTCGCCGAGACCGTCAGGCAGCATACAGGAGGACGGAGAGCAGCGCACTGGGCAGGAAAGAGGGGGCTCTTTCCTGCCCCGACGTCACTAGACCACCAGGGAAGATCGCATGACGAGAGTAGGGAGAAGTAGTGACAGGGCCAGGGGGAGGGCGATCCCGAACTCGGAGGGAGGGATTCGGACAAGACACACCAGAGCACCTAGGTTTTAGAGGAGGGAAAAAGGAAAACATTTTTTTTCCTATTTCCCTCCTCTAAAACCTAGGTGCGTCTTATGGTCCGGTGCGTTTTATAGTCCGAAAAATACGGTAAATCTTAAAAGTCAGCAAGAAGGATTTATTCTTCTGTGTATGCGTAACTTTGGAAAGATGTTGGTAATACAGTAGACTAATTAGGATAGATTGCAGACAATACATACAGGCTGCCTCTACAGGCAGAAGGGGACAAATTTAACTGAAGACATCCACAGTATGGTTAGGAAAGGGGAAGTACTACTAACAAGTGATTTAAATATGCTGAATGTTGACTCAGATATCCCTATTGGTGTTGCCTGTAAGTAGGGAGTTCCTGGATTCTCTACATTTAAAACAAATAGGAGAACATTTTTCTTCACCCAACGCATAATTAAACTCTGGAATTCGTTGCCGGAGAACGTGGTGAAGGTGGTTAGCTTGACAGAGTTTTAAAAGGGGTTAGATGGTTTCCTAAAGGACAGGTCCATAAACCGCTACTAAATGGACTTGGGGAAAAATCCACAATTCCGGGAATAACATGTATAGAATGTTTGTACGTTTGGGAAGCTTGCCAGGTGCCCTTGGCCTGGATTGGCCGCTGTCGTGGACAGGATGCTGGGCTCGATGGACCCTTGGTCTTTTCCCAGTATGGCATTACTTATGTAGTAACTGTTACAGCAGCTGGTAATGGAACTCAAGTGGGATGGGGGCCATACCAGACCTAGAACTTACGAATGGGGGGGAGGTCTTATGTTAATGGGTGATCTGACATTTGCTGATCACTGGATAGTGTGATTCAATATAAAGGACACACATGGAGAGGGTTTATTCAAAACTGAAAACGAGGGATCTCTTAAGGAGCTGTTAGGATGGAAACATCTGGAGTAAGAGGAAAGGCAGTGGGCAAAACTGGAAGATGCTATTTTACGAACACACACTTTTCTAGCAAAAGGAACAGGAAAAGGTCACTTTGGTTCTCAAAAGTAGTAGTTGAAAAGGATGAGAAAAAGAGGTTCTTTCATAAATTACAAAGGGCTTGCTGAAAGAGGAAGATGGATAACAGTATATGGAAAAGAGGCTGGTAAAGTAGTCATAAAAGCAAAGATGCAAATGGAAGAAAATATGTCCACTACAGGAAAAAGAGGGGCCAAGACTTTATGTGGTAGTGACAGAAAAAAGTGCAAAAGTGTCATTGTGAGCCCACTAGAAACAGACTTTTTTTTAATGGTTTAACATTTTTATTGGCGACATGGCATAAATTACAAATTCGGCAGTTTTATAATTAACATATCAAACTTCTGTGTTAAGAATGTAGTTCACAGTTACAACTCCAAACTATACATCACCGATCTTTTAACTTTAAACCCCAACCCACCCCTTTTCCCCCTCCCCTCTACCCTCTCTCCCATAAATCTTGTCCTAGAAACAGACTGTGGATATGAAAGATCTCATGGTCTAGGAATATCTTATCAAGAAATCTTTTGCTCTTACAGTTTCCTACACCGCATGGTATTTGTTCTAAACACATTTTTTCAGCTACTTTTTCATATTTGGCAGCTCAAGTCTGGAACTTTCTTCCATTCAGGATCAGTTACTCCTGATCATATGGTTTTTAGGAAGCAGTTGAAAATTCTTTTTAATAAATACTTTCACTAGCATAGAGCTGATTATGTGTTGTTGTTAGTAATGCTATATCTTACTGGCTTGTAATCTTTTCAAGTTTGTCTGAACTTAAAGGTTGTTGCGGAAGATCAGAAAGTACCTGCCTATAATGTGTACAGCAGCACTGTGTATGTCTAGTAGCGCTATAGAAATGATTAGTAGTAGAAGACAAACAAATGTGGTAGCCCCTGACCACAAGACTGTGTTGATGAGGAGACAGCTAAACTAAGGGTAGACAATGCAATGTGGCTGGATGGGAAGGGATACCTCAGAAGGTACTAAGGGTAGTTTTGCGGCTCCGCTGTCTCATCTTTTCAATGCTTCTTTACGGTTGTGAATAAAGTGAAATTTAACTGAGGGAAAGCACTATCAGTGGAGTTTTTCTTCTGTTTGTGTTTGTCTTCATTACCTGAAGAACTAAGGTGAAATTCAGTCATACCTGTTAATTTTTTTCCCCTTTAGTCAAGTTGTACCATCTTTAACAAATGGCTGTTATCCCTTCCTCCTAGCAGAGGGATGTACAAAAACTCATCTTTCCCAGTGACATCACCAGTTCAAAAGGACTATGCTTAGAAATAACTCCAGTATGCCTCTGCCAAAGCAATGAAAGGTCCCAGAAAGCACACCAATGCCCCAACCACTGCAGCTTTAAACAATGAACCCCCCCCCCCCCTTTTTTGCTAGGTTTGGAACAGCAAAGGAGAAAGAGAAAACCCTAAGCGCCCCACAGCCTCAGTCTTCTGAGGGTGGGTCCAAGACAGTATAGCCCAACTAAAGGAAAGGAAATTAAAGCGAAAGCTACATACCTGTAGAAGGTATTCTCCGAGGACAGCAGGTTGATTGTTCTCACATGTGGGTGACATCCACGGCAGCCCCTCCGATCGGAGATCTTCACTAGGAACAACGTTTGCTAGCCCTCGCGTGCGCATGCGCGACCGTCTTCCTGCCCGAACGCGAGCGTGTTCGCCAGTCCAGTAAATAGCAAAGATAAGGGAAGACACAACTCCAAAGGGGAGGCTGGCGAGTTGGTAAGAACAATCAGCCTGCTGTCCTCGGAGAATACCTTCTACAGGTATGTAGCTTTCGCTTTCTCTGAGGACAAGCAGGCTGCTTGTTCTCACATGTGGGGTATCCCTAGCCCCCAGGCTCACTCAAAACAATAAACATTGGTCAATTGGGCCTCGCAACGGCGAGGACATAACTGAGATTGACCTAAACTTATTCAACTAACAGAGTGCAGCCTGGAACAGAATAAAAATGGGCCTATGGGGGTGGAGTTGGATTCTAAAGCCCGAACAGATTCTGCAGCACCAACTGCCCGATCCGATTGTCGCGCTGGGTATCCTGCTGAAGGCAGTAATGAGATGTGAATGTGTGGACAGATGACCACGTCGCAGCCTTGCAAATCTCTTCAATAGTGGCTGACTTCAAGTGGGCCACTGACGCTGCCATGGCTCTAACACTATGAGCCGTGACATGACCCTCAAGAGTCAGCCCAGCCTGGGCGTAAGTGAAGGCAATGCAATCTGCTAGCCAACTGGATATGGTGCGTTTCCCAACAGCCACTCCCCTTCTGTTGGGATCAAAAGACAAACAATTGGGCAGACTGTCTGTGGGGCTTTGTCCGCTCCAGGTAGAAGGCCAATGCTCGCGTGCAGTCCAATGTGTGCAGCTGACGTTCAGCAGGGTGGGTATGAGGATGGGGAAAGAATGTTGGCAAGACAATTGACTGGTTCAGATGGAACTCTGACACCACCTTCAGCAAGAACTTAGGGTGAGTGCGGAGGACTACTCTGTTATGGTGAAATTTAGTATAAGGAGCATGAGCTACCAAGGCTTGAAGCTCACTGACTCTGCGAGCTGAAGTGACTGCCATCAAGAAAATGACCTTCCAGGTCAAGTACTTCAGATGGCAGGAATCCAGTGGCTCAAAAGGAGGCTTCATCAGCTGGGTGAGAACGACATTGAGATCTCATGACACTGTAGGAGGCTTGATAGGGGGCTTTGACAAAAGCAAACCTCTCATGAAGCGAACAACTAAAGGCTGTCCCAAAATCGGCTTACCTTCCACACGGTAATGGTATGCACTAATCGCACTAAGATGAACTCTTACAGAGTTGGTCTTTAGACCAGACTCGGACAGGTGCAGAAGGTATTCAAGAAGGGTCTGTGTAGGACAGGAGCGAGGATCTAGGGCCTTGCTGTCACACCAAACGGCAAACCTCCGCCAGAGAAAAATAACTCTTCTTAGTGGAATCTTTCCTGGAAGCAAGCAAGACACGGGAGACACCCTCAGAGAGACCCAAGGAGGCAAAATCTACGCCCTCAACATCCAGGCCGTGAGAGCCAGGGACCGGAGGTCGGGATGCAGAAGTGCCCCCTCGTTTTGAGTAATGAGGGTCGGAAAACACTCCAATCTCCACGGTTCTTCGGAGGACAACTCCAGAAGAAGAGGGAACCATATCTGATGTGGCCAAAAGGGAGCGATCAGAATCATGGTGCCTCGATCTTGAGTTGTTTTTTTTTGGTTACATTTGTACCCCGCGCTTTCCCACTCATGGCAGGCTCAATGCGGCTTACATATTGTATACAGGTACTTATTTGTACCTGGGGCAATGGAGGGTTAAGTGACTTGCCCAGAGTCACAAGGAGCTGCCTGTGCCTGAAGTGGGAATCGAACTTAGTTCCTCAGTTCCCCAGGACCAAAGTCCACCACCCTAACCACTAGGCCACTCCTCCACTCTAATCCCCACATTCCCAAGAAGATAGAATCCCAGTAGCAGATCCATAGGGACCCAGGAGGACTCCAGGATGTTGACACCAGTTCGTGAACTGCAGTCCGAAGCCGGGCCCGCCTCGACTCCATGGAAACCTGGCCATGGTGGGTACGTCGAGAGGAAGACTCCCGTACCGGCGGCGATGAAGCTCCCTCCATCGAAGTCGTCGGGGAGTCAGCCTGGGAGACCGCCGATGCAGGCACCGCAAGCGGTACCGGAGACCTCACCACAGGTGAGGAGCCAGCCGTTGCCTCTCTCAACAGCACCGGCGGCGCAAGCACCCCCGGTACAGGAGCGGAAGGGCGTAATAGCTCTTCCAGGATCCCTGGAAGGATGGCTTGGAGGCTCTCGTTCAGAGCGGCTGTCGAAGAAGGCAAGGGGTCCGGTACCGGCGACAAGCTCAGAAACTGTCTGGGCCGTGGAGGCGGTACCGGGCTGTCCACCGTAGAGCGCATCGACACCTCTTGTATGGAGGGTGAGTGATCCTCCCGGCGTCGACGCTTAGCGGGTGCTGAATCCCTCGGCAACCCGGAGCTCTCGGTACCGCGACGAGAAGGCAACCAGTGCCGATGCTTCTTTGCCTTCGAATGAAGCAGGTCACCGGTACCTCCTGGTACCGAAGAGGACATTGAATCCCCACGCCTCCTCTGGGCCCGGTCCGAAAAAGGTCGATCTCGGGGGGCCTGTACCGCAGGAGCCCTCGAGACAGGCGGAGACCTACTCGAGGGCTCACCACTACCAGCAGGGGAATGGACAGCCCTCACCTGCGCTCCTGATGACGATGCACCCTCCGACGACATCAATACCGCCAATGACCTCGGTACCGCAGGCGTCGAAGTACCGGACGAGGCTCCGAACAAGAGGCTCCACTGAGCTAACCTTGCCGCCTGAGTCCTCTTCTTCAGCGAAAGACAGAAAGTGCAGGCTTGGGGACGATGACCGGCCCCCAGACACTGAAGGCACGAAATGTGCCTATCAGTGAGCGAGATCGTCCGGCTGCACTGGGTGCACTTTTTGAAGCCGCTGGCAGGCTTCGAGGACATGGGCGGAAAAATCACGCCGGCGAAATCAATATTCGCGATGGTGACAAAAGAGGCACCAAAACAAGGGGAAAACCCGTATGGGCGGTCGAAAGAAGGCCGCTTCCGATGACGAAAGGAAACTTACGGGAAAAACACTGGGAATAGCGGAAAAAATACTTTTTTTTAAAAAAAACAAGAAGAACACGACGGATGACCTTCCAGACATGTCCCAATGGAAGAATGCGGCGAAAAAGGTGCGAAGGGTCTCCTTGAGGCACAGAACGACCGTAAACAGCCGTCCTGAGCTGCGGAAAAAAGATGGGCAAACATGCTCGCGTTCAGGCAGGAAGACGGTCGCGCATGCGCACTCGAGGGCTAGCAAACGTTGTTGCTAGTGAAGATCTCTGATCGGAGGGGCTGCCGTGGACGTCACCCACATGTGAGAACAAGCAGCCTGCTTGTCCTCGGAGAATAGGTATGATTAAATTTCACCTTCCATAGTGTTTGGGCCGTACTATCCTTAACAAGTAGGATGTACCCAAGCAGAACTCCCAGGGCACAGATGACAAGGTTCCCTGAATGACAGCTCTGCCATAGTCCAAACGGGCTCTGGCTAGCACATCCAATCTAATGCTGTACAACAGAATGGTGCAACAACTATGTTATCACCCAAGACCAGGGAGAAAGTGTACGGAGGAGACATCAGTTCAAGAGACAACGCCAAAAACTGGAGAGGTGTCTCAGCACACACAAAACAAAAATGGAAAAAGCGTTAGAGGTCCACCCTAATGGAAATATGACGAAGCCAGCATTAAGATGGAGAATTTGATCACGCAAACCAAGGTGATCACAGAATAGCGGGTCCCCATCTGACACTGTGGACCCTTGAGGTAGGCTTTTATTCTATTTCAGGGTGTCCAACCTTGGCTTTCATCAGGTTGGGTTTTCAGGATTTCCCCAATGAATAAGCATTAGATCTATTTGCAGATAATGAGACACTGCCCAGAGGTGAAGTCAGGGCCATCTTCTGTCCACCACTCATGGTTCAGGAGGAAGGCACAAAAGGTCATAAAGAGAGCCAGCAAAATGGCAGTCCCTGACTCCAGGCAAGAAACAGAGGAATCAGGCAGCTGCTGCAACATGTACTATGTAGCCAGGACAATTAGCAGTGGCAAATTGGCCAAATATAAACTGCCTCTCCACTTCCCCTTCTGTGAAGCTACTTGAGAAGTAAGCCACCCTTGTCTAGGAACAGCAGATTCTTTTTTTTTTTTTTTTTACCACACCGCCATGACCATGGCATCACCTCGGGGTAGTTCCAGGACCTGCTCACCCACCTGTAGGGTAAAGGGATCCAACAAGTACAAAACACTGGACCCCTGGGAACTCCAGACATAAGACTCCTATTCCACTCCAGCATCAAGGAGGAAAGATCTTAAGGAAGCAAAAAAGTCTTTGGGGGCCCCACCAGATCCTCCCAATGAGGGTCATTTTCGACAGGACCACAAAACGGGCTTTGGAGGGACTGAGGAAAGAGACGAAAGGTATGCAGACCCTCCTTCCAGGGCCGTCTCCAACTTTGCAAATAGACTGGCACAGGGAGCAAGCAGCTGTACAGAGCTACCAGTTTCTGCAGGTCACACAGTACTGGTCGAGTGAGCATGCCCAGCCAGAGTGGAGCAAGCAGCTGTACAGAGCTACCAGTTTCTGCAGGTCACACAGTACTGGTCGAGTGAGCATGCCCAGCCAGAGTGCCAAGCCCTGCTAGTCCACATAATCCAACCGCAGCCCAGGACTCCGGCATTCCTGCCATCCCCCTGCTTACTCCTCCAGATATGCTGTGTTTTCCAAGGCTACATAAACAGAGTGTGTGGGTTTTTTTCCTCTTAGCTTAACTCCCTATACAGGTGAAAGCTAAAACCAAGCAAATTCAGCCAATTTGCTTGCCTGGAGCTGCAAGGGAGCCCAAGGGGAGTACCAGGCTGGTGCAAGAGCAGTGGTGGTGGTAGTCCTACAGCCTCACCCAACAGTTACTATCAAATGATGATTGTGGACAGAGTTGCACTCCATGCTCAACCCAGTCTGGTCTGTGGATCCAGGAACCTGGGAGCCAGCCGTTAGGCTCTACAAAGTTCTAAGGTAAAGGCCTGCACTGCTGGAGCTAGGCCGGAGACCAGGAGCAACAGACTGAACAACCTATTATCTGCTGTAGGTACACAGAAATACTGGAGCTTTCTACTAAGCAGAACCCCTCTGTACCATTGACGTCACTGAGAAAGATCCATTTTTCTACCTCCCTCTGCTGGAAGGAAGAGAATATCCATCTGTTAAGGAGAGTGCAGCCCAGATGCTATGGGAAAACACTGAAAAGGGTACATAGGTTTTCTTTAATGCATCAAATTAAGACCAATTTAAACAAACAAACAAAAAAGTACCAACATCAAGCAAAAAAGAAAAGATAAAAACGGAGAACATTTAAAAAGCTACTACATTTACCCTTGATACTCTCCTAAGTTTGGCTCCAGCAAGCGCAGCTGCTAGTCCTGTTAATGGGCGATTCTCTTCCGACATAGCTCTCATACTAAATCCAGCAGCAGGAAGGGGAGGTGCAGGTGGAGGTGGTGGGGCTGGAGGAGGAGCTTGGACAGGAGGGGGAGGGGGAGGGGGAGGTGGTGGGGCTGGAGGAGGAGCTTGGACAGGAGGGGGAGGGGGAGGTGGTGTGGGAACTGTTACTGGAGACAGTCCTGGACTAGGGGGAAGAGGAGGAGCAGGTGGCGGTAATGGGGGTCCTTGAACAATACCTAAAATAAAAACAAAAAAAATTGAGAAAATTGACAGATATTAGGCCTCAAATTCTGTCATTAGAAAATGTTACCAGCAATTCCATGTTCATAAATTGGACTCCTTAGCACAAATATGGATTGGTATAGTACGTGCTGTTTCTCATAAGATATAACCCTGCTTGCTAAAGTTTACTCCTGGGTACGTGATGATAAAAAAAATACTGGCAGCTAAAAAGTTAGGATTTTAGATTAAGCTGGGATGGAGAAGTCAGAGTAGACAAGAGAGAGACATGGCAATTGAATTAGCCTTTTGTTTCTAAATTAAACGTGTGATAGATTATCAAATGTTTTAACCCGAAACTGATATTTGTTAAAACCCCACTCACTGACTAATTTTTGTTCATTAACAATTATTTACTATAATAAACCAAAAATGTACAAGCATAAAAGTAGATTAGGGAAAGGGGACAGATGAATTTAGTGAGCAACCAGATGAATGAGTAGTTCATAAGACAAGAAAAACACAAACACTTGCTAACAGAATGCTAATGTTGACAACAATGTAGTTGTCTATATGCAATCAGGTTCTACACATTCTTTTAAAAATTTTCTTTAAATAAAATCCCTGAATCCACAGAGTTAAATTACCCAATAAGATTATTCATTGCTGACAGTTTCAAGTATGTCAGGAAGCAATTTTATCAATTCCTAAATGTGCCAATCCAAATTTTCTTTTTTTGGGGGGGGGGGGGGGGGGGGGGGGGGGGAAGGAGGATCAGATGTAGGGCACAACCAAAGCACTTATTTACTTTACTGAAATATAATACATCAGATATTACTGCTTTTATTCTGGAAGGCCTAACTGCTACATGTGCCACATTCTTCTTAATGGTGCTTTTCTGCTGTTTGGATAGTTTGGTCATTTCCAGTTGCACTGACTCTCCAATCATCGGCAAAGCATGTAATACTAATGCTTGGACTCATCTGTGTACTCCGAATATGGTTAGTTGATTTCTTTGGATTCTTGTCACTTTTGCTCATTATTGGTAGCAGTTCAGCTGTCATAACAAAGACACTGATACTGTGTGTGGTTCTGTGTTTGTGACTGATTTATGCACAATTTTTACTCAAATACACTGGTGATAACCAGTGAGGAACAAAATAAATACAGGAGTTAGGTGCACTTCAGAGTACGAGATTTAAAATTAAAGTTGAATATAATCCACATTACATGGGTCAGTGATGAAATACACCCGTGATATACATAAGAGGGTAATTTTATAAAATAGATGGAAAAAGACCGTTTCATAAAGTCAACATAGGTACTTCTGTGCCTTTATAAAACATGAACTCAATCAGCCTCAGAGCAGAAATGCACACCTGCTCTCTAAGTATGTACGTGCACACGTCACAATTAGGCTCCATCTTGCTAGCATGTATATACTTAAGCACATGTATTAGGCCATAATTTTATTAAGAGCACTTGTCAGCGAGCAAAACAGCCTTTACAAGTGGAAGAGAGTACATAAAAATTCCCCTGTATTGTCCGGTACCCAGTGGTTTTCCAACCTGTCTTCTGGCTAGGGTGCTCCTATGTCAAACCTAATTTTCCATATTTATTTATAAATCCAGAAAAATACAATGGCTAGGATGCTCCTATGTCAAACCTAATTTTCCATATTTATTTATAAATCCAGAAAAATACAATGGCTAGGATGCTCCTAAGAACCACTTAACAGTAAGGTGGTCATGCTATTATAAATACACCCATCTACTTCAAAATGCTGAAAGCATTTCACTTTGTGCCTTAGTGCATCAAATGTTAGGGCTCTTTGGCTTGGAAAAGAGACAGATGAGGGGAGATATGATTGAGGTCTACAAAATCCTGAGTGGTGTAGAACGAGTAGAAGTAAATTGATTTTTTACTCATTCCAACAGTATAAAGTCTAGGGGATACTCAAGCAAGTTACATGGAAATACTTTTAAAACAAATAGGAGGCAATATTTTTTCACTCAATGAATAGTTCGCTGGAGGATGTGGTAACAGTGGTTAGCATATCTGGGTTTTAAAAAAGGTTTGGATAAATTCCTGGAGGAAAAGTCCATAGTCTGCTATTGAGACAGACATAGGAAGCAACTGCTTGCCCTGGGATTTGTAGTATGGAGTGTTGCCATGATTTGGGTTTTTGCCAGGTACTTGTAAGCTGGCTTGGTCACTGTTGGAAACAGGATACTGGGCTGGTGTGACCCAGTATGGCTATTCTTATGTTCTTATGTTCTTATTCTTAGCTCTAATGCTTCTCAAATTCAGGCATGTTTTTAAGACATCCTTAATGAATATGCCTGAATTATATCTGTAGACATCTGACATATATTTTAATTTATGTTACTTTAATACACTGAAAACTAGTCTTACATGAGGGCCCAGAGGTCTAGAGCTAATCCCCAATAGGATACACACACGAGAGACAAATAGGCAGTGTGTACATATAGGGAGATCCATAGGTGATTTTATTTATACTAATTCTATATACTAATCTCTATACGTAAAATTTGTTCTTTGAAAATACTAGGTAATTCACATATAGGTCATGTGATCTGCATCATGCATGTCTAAAGAGCACTAATGCAAAGTTACTCAGCTGTAACGGGAGCTCTCCAAGGATAGGGCGACAACTATTCTCACATGTGGGTGATGTCACTGAAAGGAGCACTGGTGCGACAATGCTCCGCATTCTGTAAATTCTAAAAAACTGTCATTTGCAAGTGTCTGCCTGCCCAAATAGTGTGGGACCCGCAGTTGGTTAACCCATTAGTGCCCAATGTTCACATAATAAAATCCCATATGGGAACGTTGAGCACTAATGGGTTAAAAAAAGGATAAGAGTACAACTCATAGGGGAGGTGGAAGGCTGGTATAAAAATACTTGTCCTGCTGTCCTAGGAGAATACCTGCTACAGGTGAGCAACTTCATTTTCGCCGAGGAAAGGAAGGAAGAGTCTTCTTACATCTTATCAGGGATCTGCAAAGGCAATATCAATAACAAAAATAGGCCCGTTGTGAAGGTGCAGTCTGGGAGGGTGGAGTTGGATTCTAGACTCCAACCAAATTCTGTAAAACTGGCTGACCAAACTAGCTGTTGCATCAGGTATTCCACTTGAGGCAGCAGCAACATATGAATGTGTTGACTAAAAACCAGGTTGCAGCCTTGCAAATCCCTTCAATAGCGGCTAATCTCAAGTGGGCTACCGATGCAGCCATGGCTCTGTCATTAGTAGTTTAACTTGGCCTCAAATCAGTCCAGCCTGGGCATAACTGATGATGAAGTCCACTAGCCAATTGGACAAAGTGTGTTTACTGATGGCTGCCCCAATCCTGTTCACATCAAAAGAAAAAAAGTTGGGTGGACTGTCTGTGGTCTTTAATCTGCTTCAGACAGAACAAGGCTCTCTTGCAAAGTGTGCAGTGTACTTTCGCCAAGATGGGCATGAGGTTTGGGGGAAAAATGCTGGTAGAACAGCCAACTGGTTAAGATGGAACTCCAACACTACATTAGTAAGAAACATAGGATATATGCGGAGAACTATTCTGTTATGATGAAACTTTGTGTAAGGTGGATATGCTACTAGGGACTGAAACTCACTGACTGTGAGCTGAAGTGATCACCACCAAATATAAGACTTTCCAGGTCAAGTACTTCAGATGACATGAATTAAGTGGCTCAAAATGGACCTTTCATCAGCTGGGTAAGGATGACATTGAGGTCTCATGACACAATCGGAGGTTTTATGGGGCCTGTATCAATAAACCTCTAATGAAACAAACAACTAGAGGCTGTTCAGAGATGGGATGGTATGCGCCAAATGCACAGAGATGAACCTTTACAGTGTTGGTTTTTAAGCCAGACTCAGAGATGGAGAAGGTACTCAAGCAGTTTTTGTAAGGGACAAGAAAGAGGATCTAGGGCCCAGCCCTCACACTAGATGGCAAACCTCCTACTTTTAAAGTATAGCACCTCTTGGTGGAATCTTTCCTGGAAGCCAGCAGGATTCTGGAGACACACATGCAGCTGAAGGGATGCAAACTGTACCGTCTTAACATTCAAGCTGTGAGGGCCATGGACGGGATGTTGGAATGCAGAAGAGACCCCTTGTTTTGTGTGATGAGGGTTGAAGAACACTCCCAGTCTCCAAGGTTCTTCAGAGGACAACTCCAGATCTGCCTTGGCTAATAAGGCATGATGAGGATCATAGTTCCCTTGATCCTGCTTGAGTTTCATCGGAATCTTCCCTATTAAGGGGATTGGAGAATAAGCATACAGAAGGCCCTCCCCCCAATCGACAGATAAGGCATCTGCTGCTAGCCTGCCATGTGATCTAAGTCTGAAGCAGTACTGAGGGACTGTTGGTGAGATGAATGGCAGTCCCAGTCTGAGGATCTTGGAGTAACACCCATACCGAGAGACCACTTGTGCGGTTGCATCATAGAGCTCAGCCTGTCTGCCAGACTTATCTTTTCCCACCAAGGATGTGGCTCTGACTATTATGCCATGGCTGGAAGTCCATCCCGACTGCTTTCTGACACAAGGGGTAGGAGCCTATACCCCCCTGCTTGTTGAGATAATACATGGCAACCTGACTGATTGAATGAGAACAATTTGGCTCAATAGCCACTCTCTGAACCCCTTTAGAGCATTCCAAATCACCTTGAGCTCTAGAAGATGGATATGAAGCTGGTTCTCCTGAGCAGACCAGTGCCCCAGGGTGTGAAGTCTATCTACATGAGCCCCCCCCCTCCAATCCCAGATTGGATATATCTGTGGTCAGACTCTTCTGAGGAGAAATTTGGTATGGAAGGCCCAAAGTCAACTTGGTTCAAATAACTGAGATGACAACTAGGTTCCCCATGGCCTAACATTATTGGGAAGCTAGAGTCCACTGGGTGCCCTACAAGTGAAGGCAAGCCATGGGTGTGACATGCACTTGGGAGGCCACGTGGCCCACCACCTCAACATCTGCTGAGCTATGACCTGCTGGTTGTGCTGAACCTGAATGGCGATGCCGATGAAGGCATCCGCTCGACCTGAAGCAGGTAGACTTGAGCCTGAACCGTGACTAGCAGGGCTCTTATGTGCTCCAATTGTAGTACTAGGAGAAGATGGGGCTTGAGGTAGTTAACAAACCCTATTAGATCTAACACCTGAATAGCTCTTCACATTGATTCTTGAACACCTTCCTTTGATGGGCTGGTAACGAGCACAATCATCTAGGCAGGGAAACACGCATTCCCAGTTTGCAGAGCAACGCTGCTACTGTAGCAAAGCATTGTAAACACTCTGGGAGCAGACGAGATGCCAAACTGTAGACTGTGAAACTGTTGTGTTTCCCCACTTGAAATCTGAGATATTTCCTGTGACGTATTTGGATGCGAGAATAAGAATCCTTTAAATCCAGAGAGCATAGCCAATCGTTTTTCTGAATCATGGGAAGAAGAGTGCCCAGGGAGACCATCAAGAACTTTTGACTAGATATTTGTTCAGGGTCATTAGGTCTAGGAAGGGAAGAAATCCCCCCCCCCCCCCCCCCCAAAAAAAAAAAAAAAAAAAATCTTTTTGGGCACAAGAACTTTGAATGGAATCCCTTCTCTTCTTCCCCTGGTGGGATGGGTTTGACCACATGAACCTTTAGAAGAGAGAGAGTTCCTTTACAAGTACTTAAGGGAGAGGCCTTATCCTCCTGAACAAACTGCCCAGGGGCTTTATCCCTTCCTCAAGAAAAAGGCTCTCCAGAGGAGATTATTTGCTGTTCTTCTTTACCCTAGGAGAGTCGTCCAGTAGGACTGCAATCGGAATGGGAGTCTGAACGTCCATTTGCAACCCATTAGACCCCCTGGGTCTTTTGGCTCCCTGCCCACCCCCTCCAATGCCAGGGAGGTCTGTACCTGACATTCTGGCTGTCCCAACACTTGGAAAGAGGGCAAGGCTCTCTGAAAGCAGTCTGTAATCTCCTATGCCAACTGCTGCCTCGGAAGGGAAGGACAAGCTAAGGCACACTGTCTAGCTCCCTTCATGGGCAAGTCTGGTGCCTTTACCAATGAGAACCACTCTGCCCATGCAAGAGTCCTGGCCCAAATACAATATGAGCGTGATTCCCACTGGTGAGAAAACTGCCCCTGATATTGCTACTAGAGCCACTGCTTTCCTTGGGCTCTAGCTGTGCTCAAATTTGCCACCCTGTACCACTACATCTCCATAGCAGGTGGGACAAAATTATGTGGCCATAGTGCTGGTTTGTTGAGTGCCACAATCACCATATCACTTCCCCTGATCAGGCATGTCCCCATGCTCCTGCTGACCAGAGCAACCCAACAAGGACTCTCCTTGTGCCAGCAAGCTTCCTTCAAATGGATGTACCTCCACTCCTCCAAGACTCCTGCTTTCAGCTACCCAGCATGTCTTTTTTATTTAATACTTTGTTGTAAATATATATACTTTTTAATATGCCATGCTGGGGGGGGGGGGGGGGGGGGGGGGGAGGGGCAAGGCACGGAAGAGACACAGAATACTGACAACTTCCAAGACTGTAATGCTCCTATGAGGACAGCATGTAAATTGGCCCATCATCATGAGGGACCCACCATACAGATTTTCAGATTCTTCTGGAAAGCTCTTTGGATGTTTCATGTGTATATGATGCAGATCACAAGACCCATATATATGCACCTCTGTTGAAGCTGTCTTTCTTCAAATTAGAGAAACACATTTCGCCTACAAGTTATATTTACTATTAACCTGAATCGAGAACTTGCTAGCTCCTATTTGGAACTGTACAAATTGGTTCAGAATTGAATTTGTGCATAGGAAAATATGTCCGACCTTAATATTAATGTTACACAATGGTTTAAATAAGTATGTCATCATGCATCCTACAAATCAATGGGTGGGATATATCAATGGGTGGATTTCTTGTGTGGCAAAAATTCTACACATGTATAAATACTGCATGCATCATAAATAATTCAGTTCATATACAACTAGTAAGAACGTGGTTCGTTTTGTATTCTAAGAACATATTCTACAATCAGTAATCTATTTAGTAGACAAGCTTCCTGTTAAAGATAATGAATACATGTGCATATTTAAACTGAAAAGCATGACAGACCAACAGCTCCCAACCATTTCTAATCCAAGTCCCAAACAAGCAAACATAACACCTTTGACAAGCATTCCAAGTAGATCCCATATAACTTAGTATGACACTTACAAAATGTTTATAAATGTACAGTATTTCTGCAGTTTTAATTTTACAGCAACTTCCAAGAGTTATCTTCAAGCAACAAATCAAATTATCAATGTTTATTTTTGAGCGCATTCCATGGTTAGTTCATTAGTAGCAGTAACAGAAGGCCTTACCCTGCTGGCTTGGAGTTTCGGTCGGCTGAAAGGCTGCCTGCAAGATTGGCTCAGAAGCTGAGGAATCTCCCAGCACAGAGTTTAGAGAGTTCTCAACAGAAGCAGGGGAAGCTGCAGAGGGAGATGGGAGAAGGCTGGGCTGGGATGAGGGAGTTGAGGGAAGGGAAGCATTTGGGGAAATGGATGTGCACTGAGATGCAGAGATTTGGAAAGGTGGAAATGGTGGTAATGGAGGAGGAGGTGGTGGTGGTGGGGCAGAGACAACAGGTGAAGGAACTGAATAAGCTATATTATCAGGAAGTCCATTAGGTGCAGCAGATGATAGGGTCATTAGAGACAACTGACTAGATGCAGAAACTGGGAGGAGAGGTCTTGGGCCTGTAGCTTTACCTGGAGGGCTGCTAATCATTACAGGAGGAGATGGAGGAAGGGGTGCAAAGCTAGGTGCTGACCAAGTGATGGGTTTTGTAGGTGGAGGTGGAGGAGCAGTTGGAGGGGCAACATTTACTGGAGAAGAAGGTCGAGATGTTTTGCTTATAGCACGAGGTACTGTCGCATAATGGGGAAGTACAGGGTGGAAGGCCGAACCTAAAGATGTAGCAAAACGTGATGCTGAGTGTCTAAGTGGAGGTGTTGGAGGAGTTGAATTAATAGGTGTAGAGGTCACTGTGGCATAATTAGGAGTGGAATCTGTATAACGGGAAGATACTGGAGTTGAAATGACTTTAGCATAAGATGGAGGAGGTGCTGGAGGAAGTTGACAGCTGGAGTAATCCGGAAGTGAAGTGCTATACAATGAGTTGTTGAAAGATGGAGCTGGACAGAAGATGGAAAGTAGCAACAGAAGCAGGACAAAAAAGGAGAGAGAAAAAAGGGATCTAATAAAGCAACAAAACCAGCATTCAAACAAAATGTATAAATAAAGACTATAGTTAGTACCAGAGGATTAGGAACAAATGAAAACACTGTTAGGAAATTCTTTAGATATATAACACTATCAAAAACTGTTCTTGGATATGACCAATCATACAATATCTTCTTGCCATTTTGTAAGTTTACATACTAAAAACCACATGTTCTGAGAACGTGCTTCTGGACACTTACTGAATTGTCAGACCAGATTATTTCCTATTCTACTACTACTATTTAACACCATAAGTCACTATTCTAGCCTCAACTGCATGAATTATAATAATAATTTTCAATGTGAAGACCCTACCAAAGTTTGCTTCCTCCCCCTCCAAAAATAACTCCTTGAACATACAGAATGGGAGGGGGTGAATGGACAAAAATACATTCTTTTAAATATGAAGCAACATATAAAACAGTAATACTCTATTTTGTAGATACTTTAGTTCTAATCTGTCATTTCTGGTGGAATGGTAAAGCTTAAGGGACCTTAACAATGACTTCTATTTTGTCACATCATGCTAAGCTCATCCTCTCAGTCTCTATGTAGGTGCGACATGGACACATCTACACACTTATCACCGTTTGCACAAAAACATGAAGAGTGGACATAAGTAAACAAACCACAGAATGATTTTTGGTACAAACAGTAAAATATACACAAAGAGATAGGGAAATAGGCAAAATATTAAAAAGCCATCTTTTTTCTTGAGTAACTAATCTGTAGCAGAAGAGAATCATTGATATTTACCATACCAACCTCCATATGAACACACAGCTTTTCATCCAGAGTCACTCAGATAACTAAGAAAACATTTTAAATTAACAGCAGATTTTTTTTTTTAAAGATTTGAATTAAAGTGAAACTACACTTTGGTGATATGATTATTAGAATCAAAACACATTCTGTGAAACAAAATGTTAAAGCATATGAATAATGATCCAACTGCAAAGCCTTGCCTATATACATACTGACGATTATATGGCAGTCAATTAGGAACTGGAATGTGTACATTTAGTGTATTAAAGATTTGCTTTCCTGCGTTTTCAGTTACAGCTCATGGCAAATTATGTTTAACACTTTATTCTTTCTGGTCCTATGGAATGAGCTTATCTCCCCCCCTAACCCACCTCTCCTCTTCCCCCCATTCTCTATTCCTGTAGTTAACAGACTCATCCATCCTGTCATTAGATCTTAACCTTGGGGCCATCTGACTCTTTTCTCTCTGCATATATCCAACACACTTCCTGTCGCTCTCTGTATCACCAAAATTCATCCTCTCTTTTCTGAGCACACTTCCAAAACCCTTATCCACACTTAATTATTTGTGACAAGCTTGAGCTCAACGTGCTTACAATTATATAGTAAATGATATCACCTCACACTTAGAGACTAATGCAACTTACTTCTCACAGGTCTCCCACTAAGCCATCTCTCTCCCCTTCAATCTGTTCAAAATTCTGCTGCATGACTTGTATTCCACCAGTGTAGCTATGATCATATTAGTCCTCTCCTCAAGTCACTTCACTGGCTCCCTATCCATTCCCACACACAGTTCAAACTGCATGCGGAAATATTTTTTCCCTCAAAGAATAATTAAGCTCTGGAACTCATTGTCGGAGGATGTGGTAACAGTGGTTAGTGTATCTGGGTTTAAAAAATGTTTGGACAAGTTCCTGGACGAAAAGTCCATAGTCTCCTGTTGAAACACCACTACTTGCCTTGGGACTGGCAGCATGGAATGGTGCTACTAACTGGATTTCTTCCAGGTACTTGTGACCTGGACTGGTCACTGCTGGAAGCAGGATACTGAGCTAGATGGACAATTTGTCTGACCCAGTATAGCTATTCTTATGTTCTTACTGACTTATAAGTGTCTTCATTCTGTAGCTCCTCAGTACCTCTCCACTCTTATCTGTCCCTACACTCCTCACCTGGAACTCCATTCGTTGGGTAAATCTCTCTTATCTGTACCCTTCTCCACTGCCAACTCTAGACTCTGCTCCTTTTATCTTGCTGCACCATATGCCTGGAATAGACTTCCTGAGTCAGTATGGCAAGCTTCCTCTCTGGCCATATCCAAAATCTAGGCTAAAAGCCCACCTTTATCAGGCTGCTTTTAACTCCTAACCCCTATGCACTTGTTCAGTACCCATGTCTGTTTTATCATTCCCACCTTAAGTAATTCCCTTAGCCCTTATTTGTCCTGTTTGTCTGTCTTGACTAGATTGTAAACTCTGTCGAGCATGGAGTGGAGTGGAACGGGTAGACGTGAAGCGTCTGTTTACACTTTCCAAAAATACTAGGACTAGGGGGCATGCGATGAAGCTACAAAGTAGTAAATTTAAAACAAATTAGAGAAATGTTTTCTTCACTCAACGTGTAATTCAACTCTGGAATTCGTTGCCAGAAAATGTGGTAAAGGCGGTTAGCTTAGCAGAGTTTTGAAAAGATTTGGACGGCTTCTTAAAGGAGAAGTCCATAGACCGATGAAGGGGGGAGGGGGCAGAAGCACAAAATAACTCAAACTTTAATAGCCACAAATTTGGCATAGGGGGAAAAACAAGATCACACACCAAGCTGAAAAATGTGCCAAAGACTAGGTATCAGACAAATTGCCTCCAAAAATGGCCAACACCATTTCCTAGGAAGAGTAGCATGCAAACACTGATACACAAGCAAATCTGTTAAGGAATTTATCCTTTCAAAATACTCTGCCCATCTTCTCTTCTAGTCACAAACGTGAATATACACAAACACAAAAATGCACATTCAAGAGACACGCACACACAGGTGTTGGAAATAATTCCCTCTTGTTAATCAATTTCCTTTGGACTAATAACACCATCTTAAACTGTAGTGCATTTCAAACACACATGTAAACAATTTGGTTTTAAAAACTATTGCTAAATATATTTGACCCATAGTATTCAGTATATCTATAGAACTATCAAGTAAAATGACAGCTATCAAAACAGAAGGAAAGACCCACTGCTAAGCAGGTCATAGTACCTGTACGTACATTAAACTCTGGACTTGTGCAAACTCAAAATCTTATTTTGAATGTGAGCTCCTAGCTGCAGGAGTATAAACGGTATGGATCTAAAAAATAAAAATAACTGCTATGCTCATCTCAACTATTAACACCTGATCATAATATAACAGACCTCTTCGCTACATGCCAGCCAGTATCTATTCAATTCACAAAATGGTGACATCAGCTCCTCCCCTTAACTACGTATATGAAGCTGACCTGACTGGAGATCCAATCTAATTCCCTATTAAGCCCCCCCCTCCCCGTGCAAACTGAATTTAAAATATAAATCCACCTCTGCTCTTTGTAATTTAACACTTTGTTACATTGCTGGCATGTGGCGAAGAGGTATGTTATATTATGATCTCAGGTATTAATGACTGAGATGAGCATGGAAGTTATTATAATTTTTATTTTTTAGAAATGCATCCTGAAATGCTTAATACCCTGCGAAACATGGCTCATGTAGGTGGCGGATCTGGAGTTTCAACACACAAGCTAAGGGAAAATTAGGTTCTTACCTTGGTAATTTTCTTTCCTTTAGTCATAGCAGATGAAGCCATTATGTATGGGTTGTGTACATCAACCAGCAGGGGGAGATAGAGAGCACTCAACTTTTCACAGTGCCTCATGGCCAGCCAGCTCCACTGCCTCTTCAGTATTTGAAGCTTCCAAAGCAGTATGGCAAACCGCAATGGGAATAACATGAACTTTCCTCACAGCGAACGATGGCCCCTTAACAAGGGCATGAACTCAAAAGGAGGGAATGAACACATCCTCCTGGAGGGAATAAATGCGTCCTCCTTATTGTATAACTGGAGGGGATACACGCAACCTCCTGGAGGGAATAAACTCATCCTCCAAAACATAAACTGGAGGGAATGGACTCATCCTCCTATAAGTGAACATGAATCCTGAAGACTGTTTTCCAACTTTCTCCCAAGGAAGGAACTTAAGGAAACAACAGAACCTGAAACAGATTCACAGCATACAGACAATCATACAGGGAGGGGTCATGGCTTCATCTGCTATGATTAAAGGAAAGAAAATTACCAAGGTAAGAACCTAATTTTCCCTTCCTTTTCATCAAGCAGATGAAGCCATTACGTATGGGATGTAACAAAGCAATCCCTATATAGGGTGGGAAAAGGTCACACCACGCGCTAGCACTTGTGCTCCAAAACGCGCATCCCTCCTAGCAGCCACATCCAGCCTGTAATGTCGGGCAAAAGAGAGCTTAGAAGCCCATGTTGCTGCACTGCATATCTCTTGACGAGAGAGTGCTCCAGTTTCAGCCCAAGAGGAAGAAATCGCTCTGGTAGAATGCGCCTTAAAGGCTACAGGCGGAGACCGGCCGGCAAGCAGATAAGCTGAAAAGATAGTTTCTTTGAGCCAGCGGGCAATAGTGGCTTTAGACGCTGGAGACCCTTTGCGAGGACCTGATAGCAAAACAGATGATCATAGATCCTGAAAGAGATAGTAACTTGCAGATACTGCAGCAGAGTCCTGTGCACATCCAACAGATGCAACTGCCCAAAAGATTCTGGAAACTCCTCCTTATCAAAGGAGGGCAAGAAAATAGGCTGGTTTAGGTGAAACGCTGAAACCACCTTAGGCATGAAGGAAGGCACAGTCCGAACCGTGACCCCGGACTCTAAGAATTGCAGAAATGGGTATCTACAGGACAGCGCCTGGAGCTCTGATACCTGTCTCGCCGAAGTAATGGGCACAAGAAAAACGGCCTTTAGTGTCAAAGGAGGAGTGGCCTAGTGGTTAGGGTGGTGGACTTTGGTCCTGGGGAACTGAGGAACTGAGTTCGATTCCCACTTCAGGCACTCCTTGTGACTCTGGGCAAGTCACTTAACCCTCCATTGCCCCATGTAAGCCGCATTGAGCCTGCCATGAGTGGGAAAGCGCGGGGTACAAATGTAACCAAAAAAAAAAAAATCTCTCTCTGATGCTCACTGAAGCAGCTCAAAACGAGAAGCCTGCAGGGCCTTCAAAACTAGCCCCAGGTTCCAAGCTGGACAGGGTGCTCGCATGCAAGGCCAGAGCCGAAGCACCCCACCAAGAAACCATGCCACATCTGGATGAGCAACTAAAGACACGCCTTCAACCTTACCACGAAGGGAGGCCAACGCTGCCACTTGCACCCGCAGCGAATTATAGGCCAAGCCTATTTGTACACCATCCTGCAAAAAGTCCAGAATCGGCGAGACAGGAGCCCGCATGGGTGTGATCGCTTTTGAAGCACACCAAGACTCAAACTGGCGCCAAATCCTGGCATAAGCCACGAAAGTGGAATGCTTGCGGGCCTGCAGAAAAGTGGAAATGACTGTGTTTGAATAGCCTTTGTCCCTCAATTGCGCCCTCTCAATCGCCATGCCATAAGACCAAAGCGGCAGGCGTCCTCCATGGCTACCGGGCCCTGCGACAACAGGTTCGGTACCAGAGGTAAAGGAAGGGGAGCCTCCACTAGCATCTGTCGGAGGTCCGCATACCAAGGCCTCCTGGGCCAATCCGGGCCATGAGGACCACTTCTCCTGGGTGCAGCCGAATCCACAGGAGCACGCGCCCTATCAAGGGCCATGGAGGGAACACATATAGTAGGCCCAGAGGCCAGGGCTGAGTCAAGGCATCCAACCCTGCCGAGCGAGGATCTCTCAGTCTGCTGAAGAAGCACGGGAGTTTGGCATTTGAACTTGTCGCCATAAGATCCATCACGGGCTTGCCCCATTTGGCACATATTTGTAGGAATACTTTGTCTGCTAGTTCCCATTCTGCTGGATCGATTTGATGCCTGCTTAGATAATCGGCTTGCACGTTGCTCTGACCTGCAATGTGAGCTGCCGACAGAAACTGAAGATGCAGCTCGGCCCAGTGGCAAATCTGTTCGGCCTGCGCGGCCAGTGCTCTGCACTGAGTGCCGCCTTGTCGATTTATGTAGGCCACTGCTGTCGTGTTGTCCGACATCACTTTGACAGCCAATCCTTCCAGGGTCACTTGAAAGGCCAGAAGCGCCTGAAACACCGCTTTCAACTCTAGGCGGTTAATGGACCACTCCGACTTCTCGGGTGTCCATAGACCCTGGGCATGTTTCCCCTTACAATGTGCGCCCCAGCCCTTCAGGCTGGCATCTGTCACTACTAGACACCAATCGGGGAGCGCCAAAGGCATTCCTCGCCGCAGCATGCTGTCTGAGAGCCACCACTCCATGCTGAGTCGGGCCGCAGGGAGCCAAGAAAGTCTGCATTGATAATCCTGAGAAACTGGAAACCATCTTTGAAGTAGGAAATACTGTAGAGGTCTCAGGTGCGCTCTCGCCCAGGGCACCACTTCCAACGTGGCTGTCATCAATCCAAGCAGCTGGACAATGTCCCAAGCTTGCGGGCGGGGCATCCTCAGGAGCAGACGGACCTGATTCTGAAGCTTGCACCACCTTAGCTCGGGTAGGTATACATAGCCCGAGTCTGCGTCGAACCTGGCCCCCAAATATTCTAGATATTGCGAGGGGGTCAGGTGACTTTTGGCCATATTGACGACCCAGCCTAGATATTGAAGTACTGAGACCACTCTGGCTATAGCTTGATAGCTCTCTGTTACAGAGTCTGCTCTGATGAGCCAGTCGTCTAGGTACGGGTGAACCCTGATACCTTCTCGCCTGAGCAAAGCAGCTACTACCACCATTACCTTCGAAAAGGTTCGGGGAGCTGTGGTGAGGCCAAAAGGCAAGGCCCCGAACTGGAAATGTTTTCCCAACACCGCAAACCTCAGAAACTTCTGGTGCGGGGGCCAAATTGGTATGTGCAAGTAAGCTTCTTTCAGGTCTAGAGACGTGAGAAACTCTCCTGCCTGTACCGCATCAATGACGGAGCGTAGGGTTTACATGTGGAAATGCCACACTCTCAGGGGCTTGTTTGTTTTAAGTCCAGAATAGGGCGAAAAGACCCACTTTTTTGCGGCACCACAAAGTAGATGGAGTATCGGCCGTAGCCGTGTACGGCAGGAGGTACCGGGGACACGGCCCCTAACTGAATCAGACCTTGCAAAGTCTCCTCTACCGCCGCCCGTTTGGTGGAAGAACCGCATCGGGACTCCACAAACACGTCTCTTATTGGGGCGTTGAATTCTATTCTGTAGCCATCTCTGATCAGGTCCAGAACCCACTGATCTGAGGAAATATTGGCCCACTCCTCGGCAAAGAGGGAAAGATGTCCTCCGATGACAGGAAGCGAGGAGGGGGCCGGCGCACCATCATTGAGAGGGTCGCCCCTGAACTCCAGGCCTAGAGCCGGTGGCTGCGGAACGCTTGTCCGAGCGAAAGGAGTTCCTCTGCTGAAAAACGGGCACGAGAAGTGAACCCAGCAGAACGCCCCGGGCAGTACCTTCTAGCTTCACGGAAGCGAGGTCTATAAGAGAAGTGGACCGCCTGGCCCTTGGAGGAAGGCCTCGGCCTATCTTCGGGCAAGCGCTGGGGTTTAGGATCTCTCAGGCCTTTAACAATTTTTTTTCCAACTCCTCACCAAATAGAAGGCCTTGAAAGGGCAACTTCACCAACCTTTGCTTAGAGGCCATGTCCGCTGCCCAATGTCGTAGCCAAATAAGACGGCGAGCCGCCACTGCTACTGCCATTTGTTTAGCCGAAGCTCTGACAATATCATAAAGGGCATCAGCCAAAAAGGACAAGGCCGACTCCAGCCGCGGAGCCACATCCGAGAAGGGCTCTGCTCCATCTCCGGGCTGTTCCACTGCCTGTTGCAACCACGCCAGGCAGGCTCTAGCAGCATAACAACTGCATGCAGACGCCCGAACAGGAAGACCTGCAATTTCAAAGGACCGTTTAAGTGCTGCTTCCAGCCTACGGTCTTGTATATCCTTCAGGGCAACTCCTCCTTCCACATGGAGGGTAGTTCTCTTTGTCACCGCTGTGACTAGGGCATCTACTTTAGGCCTTGTAAAGCGAGCCAAATGCTCCTCATGCAGAGGGTATAATTGCCCCATAGCCCTGGAAACTTTCAAAGGTCCCTCGGGGTCAGCCCACTGAGCGGAAATAAGCTCTTGGATGGAGTCATGCAAAGGAAAGGCTCGAGCAGGCTTTTTGGTACTAGCCATCCTAGGATTCACAGAGGAGGCCGTGCCACTGTCAGGCTCTTCAATAGAAAGGACCTGTAGGGCATCTGAAATAAGCGCTGGCAGCTCATCACGGTGGAAAATCCTCACCGCGGAGGAATCATCCAGATCCTGTGGTAATTCTGCACCTGACTCTGGCTCCTCAGACCACGAAGGCCTGCCAGAACTCTCCGAATCCTCACAGCCGGACCACGGTGGGGGGGGGGGGGGGGGGGGGGGAGGAGGTGCACCACAATCTGAAGGGGAATTAGTCCTTCTACGCTTTTTTTTATGCCAATTATCAGGGAAAATAGCCTCAGTGGGCAGTCACAGGCCAGAATTCACCGGGGGGGGGGGGGGGGGGGGGGGGGGGGACGACAACAATAGAAGGGGCCTCAGGCAACCCTTGAGGGAGAGCTCTTTTCAGCATTCATGCTTTGTGCAATAACAACACAAAATCAGGGGAGAAAAACTCACCCTGGGTACCCAGATCCCGTCCAGGGCTAGCCGCTCCCTGAATAGCCTCAATTTGAGGTCCCCCCCCCCCCCCCCCGGGCTCAGGGCTCTTCGTCTCTACGGAGGCCGCGCCATGCAGAGAATTCAAAATGGCGTCCGCTGCCAGTTCTGAGCGGGAAGAATCATTGCTCGCCATGCTCGGGCCAGCTCTTACACCTGTACAGCACGATTTACAGAGCCCCGCTGCTGATTTGCGCTTGCCACACCGGGAACAGTGCTTTACATTCTCTGCAGCCATCGCCGAAAATGGCGGGAAAATTCAAAATGGCGGTTTCGCGCCAAAAATGCCCCGATTGCGGGCCCACCCCGGAGGAGTTAGAAAACACTCTTACCTCACCGGACCGAGTATCACAGCTCTGGTCCCATTTAAGAATCAAAGGTAAACCTCTGTTCCATTTTTTTTTTAAACGCTGTGAGGAAAGCAGAGGTAATAAGAACTCCGGAGGCTCAGATGAGTGGGAAAGGCAGGGAAAGGCGAACCAATGTGCTTGCATCCACTGAGTGGGAAAGGACAGGGAAAAGCAAGCTAATATGTCCACATCCAAGGGGGCATGGGTAAGGCAGGAAAAGGGCTAACCTATGTGCCTTCAAAGTGAAGCTGCTATAGCCTCTAATACCCCGGCTAACAACTGGCAAGCCAGGAGCCACCCCCAGGCAGATTTTTGATGGAGCTCGAAGAAGCTGCAGCCACCCTGCTTGGGGAGATAGAGAATACTAAAGAGGCAGTGGAGCTGGCTGGCCATGAGGCACTGTGAAAAGTTGAGTGCTCTCTATCTCCCCCTGCTGGTTGATGGACACAACTCATACGTAATGGCTTCATCTGCTTGATGACAAGGAAGGTAAGTTATTTAAATAGAGTTAATAGAAATTGAAATAAAATGAAAGTAATGCAATGTAATATTGAAAAAAAATTAGCGCCTAATATATACAAAGATTATTTCTGACTGATAAAGGGGCAGGCGAGCCATGAGTTGTATACTCATGTGAAACGAGTCGCTGCTGAGCTCATTAATATACAAGCTTTTTTTTAAAGCGAATGCTACATACCTGTAGAAGGTATTCTCCGAGGACAGCAGGCTGATTGTTCTCACTGATGGGTGACGTCCACGGCAGCCCCTCCAACCGGAAACTTCACTAGCAAAAGCCTTTGCTAGTCCTCACGCGCCCATGCGTGGCCGTCTTCCCGCCCGAACCATGCTGAAAAGAGCTCTCCCTCAACCGGCCACCTGTTCCTCTGATCCCATTCCCACCAATCTGCTTACCAACATCTCTCCTACAGTTAACCCCTCAATCTGTCACATCCTCAACCTCTCTCTCTCCACTGCCACTGTCCCTGACACCTTCAAGCACGCTGTAGTCACACCACTTCTCAAAAAAGCATCACTTGACCCCACCTGTCCCTCCAACTACCGCCCCATCTCTCTTCTACCCTTCCTCTCCAAATTACTTGAACGTGCTGTCCACAGCCGCTGCCTTGACTTCCTCTCCTCTCAGGCCGTCCTCGACCCACTTCAATCCGGCTTTCGCCCACTACACTCAACAGAAACAGCACTCTCTAAAGTCTGCAATGACCTGTTCCTTGCCAAATCCAAAGGTCACTATTCCATCCTGATCCTCCTCGACCTATCTGCCGCCTTTGACACCGTCAATCATAATTTACTTCTGGACACACTGTCCTCATTTGGGTTCCAGGGCTCCGTCCTCTCCTGGTTCTCCTCGTATCTTTCCCAACGCACCTTCAGAGTATTTTCTAATGGCTCTTCTTCCACCTCTGTCCCGCTCTCTGTTGGGGTCCCTCAAGGATCTGTCCTTGGACAGCTTCTTTTCTCGATATACACCTCTTCCCTGGGCTCGTTGATCTCATCACATGGTTTCCAGTACCATCTCTATGCTGATGACACCCAGCTTTACCTCTCCACTCCCGACATCACAGTCGAAACCCAGGCCAAAGTTTCGGCCTGCCTTTCAGACATCGCTGCCTGGATGTCCAACCGACATCTGAAACTGAACATGGCAAAGACTGAGCTCCTTGTCTTTCCACCCAAATCCTCTTCTCCTCTTCCCCCACTTTCTGTCTCTGTTGACAACGCCCTCATCCTCCCCCGTCTCTTCAGCCCGCAATCTCGGAGTCATTTTTGACTCCTCCCTCTCCTTCTCTGCCCATATCCAGCAGACAGCTAAGACCTGTCGCTTCTTCCTCTATAATATTAGCAAAATTCGCCCATCCTCTCTGAACAGACCACCCGAACCCTCGTCCAATCGCTCGTTACCTCTCGTCTTGACTATTGCAACCTTCTCCTCGCTGGCCTCCCGCTTAGCCACCTATCCCCCCTTCAATCTGTCCAAAACTCCGCCGCACGTCTTATCTACCGCGTGAACTGATACTCTCATATCACTCCTCTCCTCAAGTCGCTTCACTGGCTCCCTATCCGCTTCCGTATACAGTTCAAGCTTCTCCTATTGACATTCAAGTACACTCAATTTGCAGCCCCCCATTACCTCTCTACTCTCCTCTCCTCGTATGTTCCCACCCGTAACCTCCGCTCTCAGGACAAATCACTCCTTTCTGTACCCTTCTCCACCACAGCTAACTCCAGACTCCGCCCCTTCTGCCTCGCACAGACTTCCTGAGCCCATGCGCCGCCCTCCCTGCCCATTTTCAAGTCCTTACTCAAAGCCCACCTCTTCTCCCTTGCTTTTGGCGCCTAACCACCTTCCCATTCCTGATACCTACACTGACTACATAGTTTTTACCTTTAGATTGTAAGCTCTCTTGAGCAGGGACTGTCCTTCCCCATGTTTAAACTTGTACAGCGCTGCGTAACCCTGGCAGCTCTATAGAAATGCTAAGTAGTAGTAGTAGTAGTAGTAGTGTTCGTCAGTCCCATATGTAGCAAGACAAGACAAGGGAAGACACAACTCCAAAGGGGAGGTGGGCGGGTTTGTGAGAACAATCAGCCTGCTGTCCTCGGAGAATACCTTCTACAGGTATGTAGCATTCGCTTTCTCCGAGGACAAGCAGGCTGCTTGTTCTCACTGATGGGGTATCCCTAGCCCCCAGGCTCATTCAACAAACATGGTCAATTGGGCCTCTCAACGGCGAGGACATAACTGAGATTGACCTAACAACTTATCCAACTAACAGAGAGTGTAAGTGAAGGAAATGCAATCTGCTAGCCAATTGGATATGGTGCGTTTCCCCACAGCCACTCCCCTCCTGTTGGGATCAAAAGAAACAAACAATTGGGCGGACTGTCTGTTGGGCTGTGTCCGCTCCAGATAGAAGGCCAATGCTCTCTTGCAGCTGACGTTCAGCAGGGCAGGAATGAGGACGGGGAAAGAATGTTGGCAAGACAATTGACTGGTTCAGATGGAACTCCGACACAACCTTTGGCAAGAAGAGTAGGGAACAGTCTTCCTTCCCCCATAAAAACGTCTACCTGTGGAGGTAGAAGCTGAAGGCTGCCGGCGGGAGAACTTGTCGAAAGCGGTATCCCGCTGGTGGAGCTGCTCTACCACCTGTTCGACCTTCTCTCCAAAAATATGGTCCGCACAGCAAGGCGAGTCCGCAATCCGCTGCTGGATCCTATTCTCCAGGTCGGAGGCACGCAGCCATGAGAGTCTGCGCATCACCACACCTTGAGCAGCGGCCCTGGACGCAACATCAAAAGTATCATATACCCCTCTGGCCAGGAAGTTTCTGCACGCCTTCAGCTGCCTGACCACCTCCTGAAATGGCTTGGCTTGCTCAGGAGGGAGCTTGTCCACCAAGCCCGCCAACTGCCGCACATTGTTCCGCATGTGTATGCTCGTGTAGAGCTGGTAAGACTGAATTTTGGCCACGAGCATAGAGGAATGTTAGGCCTTCCTCCCAAAGGAGTCTAAGGTTCTAGAGTTTTTGCCCGGGGGCGCCGAAGCATGCTCCCTAGAACTCTTAGCCTTCTTTAGGGCCAAATCCACAACTCCAGAGTCGTGAGGCAACTGAGTGCGCATCAGCTCTGGGTCCCCATGGATCCGGTACTGGGACTCGATCTTCTTGGGAATGTGGGGATTACTTAGAGGCTTGGTCCAGTTCGCCAGCAATGTCTTTTTTAGGACATGATGCATGGGTACTGTGGACGCTTTCTTAGGTGGAGAAGGATAGTCCAGGAGCTCAAACATTTCAGCCCTGGGCTCGTCCTCCATAACCACCGGGAAGGGGATGGCCGTAGACATCTCCCGGACAAAGGCCGCAAAAGACAGACTCTCGGGAGGAGAAAGCTGCCTTTCAGGGGAGGGAGTGGGATCAGAAGGAAGGCCATCAGACTCCTCGTCAGAGAAATATCTGATGTCCTCCTCCTCCTCCCACGAGGCCTCACCATCGGTATCAGACACAAGTTCATGAACCTGTGTCTGAAGCCATGCCCGGCTCGACTCCGTGGAAACATGGCCACGGTGTGAGCGTCGAGAGGTAGACTCCCTCGCCCGCACCAGTGTTGGAGACCTCACCCCGGGCAAGGGGCCAGCCGGTGCCTCACTCGACGGTACCGGTGGCGCAAGCACCCCCTGTACCGGAAGGGAAGGGCAACAGCTCTCCCAGGATCTCTGGGAGAACGGCCCGGAGACTCTCGTGCAGGGCGGCTGTGGAGAAAGACATGGAAGCCGATGCAAGCATCGAAGTCAGAGTCTGTTCCGGGCGTGGAGGCTGTTCCGGGCTGTCCAAGGTGGAGCGCATCGACACCTCCTGAACAGAGGGTGAGCGGTCCTCCCGGTGCCGATGCCTACTGGGTGCCGACTCCCTCGGCAACCCAGAGCTCTCGGTACCGATGAGGGAAGGAGACCGGTGTCGATGCTTCTTTGACTTTTTCCAAACGAAGCACGTCACCGGAACTTCCCGGTACCGACGAGGACGTAGAATCCAACCATCGCTTCCTCAGGGCCGAGGCCGAAGAAGGTCGGTCTCGGGGGGGGGCTGTACCACAGGAGCCCTCAGGGTAGGGGGAGACCCACCCGAAGGCTCACCGCCACCAGCAGGGGAATGGACAGCCCTCACCTGCACTCCAGTCGAAGCACCACCGTCCGACGACATCAGCACTAGTGGAGGTCCCGGTACCACCGACATCGACGCAGCCTTCCGATGTCTCGGCCCCGACGATGCAGAGGGTCGATGCCTCAATGCAATCGATACAGTCGCCGCCGAGGTCGGAGGTCTTGACGCTGTCGACGTCAATGCACTCGATACTCCCGGTGCAGATGCCGACGAAGAGCCCGAGAACAACACGTTCCACTGGGCCAATCTCGCTACCAGAGTCCTTTTTTGTAAAAGGGCGCAAAGACTACAGGCCTGCGGGCGGTGCCCAGCCCCCAGACACTGAAGACACGACGCGTGCCTATCAGTGAGCGAGATTACCCGGGCACACTGGGTGCACTTCTTGAAGCCGCTGGGAGACTTCGATGGCATGGGCGGAAAAATCACGCCGGCGAAATCAAAACTCGTAATTGCGGTAAGGCACCAAAAAGAGGGGGAGAAAAAACTCGACCCAAGGCCTCAAAAGGGCCTACCCCGAAAACGAAAGAAAACTTAACGGGGCAAAAAACTGGAAATACGGGGAGGGGAAAAAGACCGAAAGGCCCTTCTCCGAAATCCCCTTTTTTTTTTTAGAAGCGAAAAGTCAAAAAGACGCGCGAGGGTCAACTTAAGGGGCGCGAACGGTGCAAACACGACCGTACCGAGCGCGGACAAAACACTGACGAACACGAGCCGGTTCGGGCGGGAAGACGGCCGCGCATGCACGGTGCGCATAGGCGCGCAATGACTAGCAAAGGCCTTTGCTAGTGAAGTTTCCGATTGGAGGGGCTGCCGTGGACGTCACCCATCAGTGAGAACAAGCAGCCTGCTTGTCCTCGGGGAATATTAAATACATCCCCCAAAAAAGAGAAGTAATACAGAAACTGGTAATTACTAAGTTCACATGAAATAATAATATGTATCAAATTAATTGACAATAAGAAAGATATAAACTTTCGTTCAAGATAACAGGTAAATAGGATCCAAAAATAGGAAAGAGAGAAAAAAAATAAAAACAAAATACAGCCAAGATTATTACAACCCTTAAGGCTCTCCCCAAGTCTATCACTACAGTGTGTAAATGGGATTTATACGGTGATATTTATCTGTTCTTTAGCCACTAGAAATTCTAGTTGCTTAGGATCAAAAAATTGAAACTGTTTACCTTGAAATAATACAAAACAAACATGGAAACAAGCACAAAATTGGCGCCTTTTCTGTGTTTCTTTAGAAAGATTAGGAAATATTCTAACTTTAGATCCCAGGAGCTGTGTGTCCAAATGTCTAAATGAAAGCCTCAATATAGCATTGCGATCCATCTCCAAAGCAAAAGATACCACCATAGTAGTTCTCTGCGTAATCACTTACAGTGAAGACTCTAAGAAGGATGTGAGGTTCATACCATCTTCAAGTTGATTTTGAGAATTCTCACCATCAGATTTTTTTGGCATCAATAAATACTGAGCTCCAGTTATTGGAGGCAGTGAGTCACCTGACATCCCCAAAATTTCAATTAAATATTTTTTAACCATATCCATAAGTGTAATTAGAGGTGACCTGGGAAAGTTGGTTAGTCTCAAATTAAGCCTACTAACTTGATTTTCTAAATATTCCAATTGGCGATGAAATTCTTATCCTTAATTGATCCCAATGATTTCAAAGTCTGAATTTTTGATTCTAGAAGTTTTACTTTAGTGGACTGGTAAGCAGTCTCCTGTACTTGAAGAAGGGCAGCTTCGGACAAAACATTTATATCATTAGTATTTTTAAAAGTCAAAGATTGTAAAGAAGAGTGCATATCAAATGTAAGGTCCCCTTCACTGGCTACCTGTACAGGAACGTATCGCCTTTAAAGTCTGTGCTTTAACCCATAAAATTATCTATGGGCTTGCCCCGGATTACATGCTTAACTTGATTGACCTTCAACTCAGTAATTCTGTGCCTGCAGTCACAGGTCATATTTTCAACTCCACTTTCCAAACTGCAAGGGCGTCAAATACAAGAAGATTTTTTTCCTCGTCTTTCCGCTATTGCTGCCCAAAAATGTGGAATGCTCTGCCAAGGCACCTCAAAATGCAAATGGACCACACCATCTTCAAGAAATTACTGAAGACTTACTTCTTTGTTGCTACCTACTCCCCTTGTTCCCCTGCTGATTAATATTCCCCTTTACGTTCCCCACCCTGCTTAGTTTTCCACTGTTAGTCAGTGCTCCCCTTGTTTAACCTTTTTTTCGCTTTATCTGTATCTTCATACATTGTACTTCCTCCTGATTTTTTGTAAGCCACATTGTGCCTGCATGTGTGGGAAAATGTGGGATATAAATGAACAATAAATAAATAAATAAATAAATAAATAAATAAATAAATAAAGTGACTCCAATGTCACAACGGCAGGTTTCTTGAAAGCCTCTGAAAGTATACCAGGAGAAGGCATATTGGAAATCTGGTGTAGAGTGCTCACTGTTTCATGAGGTAAAATTTGTGCTGCATTTTGAAGTCCTTCTTGACCAGAAACAAAATTCTCCATTGCTGTGGGTAGGTTCCCTCCCTGCTCACCGGGTTCCTCAATCTGAAAAGAGCCAAAGGGAGGACCTCCCAAAACAGCATTTTCCCCTGGTTGTGGGGGTGCCGCTCGCACAACAGGGCTCAGGGAAGCCCCGTCAACACTGCTGGCTGACGCCAACATGGCAGCGCCGATAGGAGAGGACGCCTGCACGGGTCCAGCCGTCAACCTAAATCTTTCCAATATACAAGCTTTAAATGCCTATGAGATCTAGAGACATGAGAAAATCTACTGACAAATGCTGAAATAACCAATCCGAGTGTCTCCATATGTAACATGGAACTTTGAAAAACTGTTCACTGTCTTGAGATCTAGAATAGATCAAAAGAATCCTTCCTTCTTTAGGTCTACAAAATAAACTGAACAGCACCCTGTCTTCTTCCTGAGGTGGAACTGGCACTATCACTCCTAAATTAACAGTCAAGGTTTGTCCTACAGCTGCTGCCTTGCCCTAAGAACAAGAAGATTCCAGAAAGGTGTCAGGAAGGGTATGAGTGAACTCCACGCACAGCCATTCTGCACCACCTTGCGAACCAATGCATCTAATGTAAAACAACCTCCGGCACCGGAGAAGAGGCCCACAAATCTTCACTGGGAAGATTTAGGGGCACCAACAACTCCTACTGAGAAGTCTATCCCCTCCTTCAACCACCTTAAGTAGAGAGGTGTGGTAGCCGTGTTAGTCCACTCTTAAAGGTTATCAATAGAAATCAAACAAAATAAAACATGGAAAAGAAAATAAGATGACACCTTTTTTATTGGACATAACACATTTCTTGATTAGCTTTCGAAGGTTGCCCTTCTTCCTCAGATCAGAAATAAGCAAATGTGGTAGCAGATAGTATATATGAGAGAAACATCAAAGCATTACTTTGACAGTCTGACAGAGTGGGAGGGTGGGGGTATGCATGGGGACATCAAAGCATTTCATTGATATTCTAACAGGATGGGTGTTGGTAGGTGAGAGGAGGGTAATAAACAGAGAAATAAACAGAGAAATACAGCTTTATGTTTTATAATGAGTTAGAAAACCCAGATCCTTATTAAGTCCTGTTTGTTGGGTGTCAAAATATTCAATCATTCTTATTTCAAAGGTCTTACGTTCCTGTATTGTTTTAAAGTTACCTTTCAGTATTCTTACTGTGAAATCACTGGTGCCGTGTTCTGGTCTTGTGAAGTGTTGGCCCACAGGGGTTGGGGGGGGGGGCCTGACTGGCACTGGCTATTTTCATGTGATGTCTGTGCAGATTGAATCTTGTCTTAAGCATCTGGCCTGTTTCTCCAATATAGCATCCTTCGTTACATTTTTTACACTGAATGATATATACCACATTGGAAGATGAGCATATAAAATAGTCCTTTATGTTGAATATTTTTCCTTTGTGAATGACTGTGGGGTCTTGTGAAATGTTTTGGCATAGTTTGCAGCTGGCTGTGTCCTATCTGACACACATCTTGGCCCTCTGTACACTGGCACCGCCTCAAAGTTGCTCCCAACTGCAAACAAGCACTACAGATTGCGTAGCACTTGGGTTCTCCAGTTGTATTATTTTATCTTGGGACAGCCACAGTTAAAGTTGACAATGGCTCAGAGCAAAAAGGGTGGACATAAATGAAGGAACAAAAAATACCTTCCTTTGCAGAAACTTCAGAAGCTCCCTTTCAGAGCAAACTCTCTTCCAGTTATTACACAAGCTGTGCAGAACAAAAGGAATTTTGTTGTTGTTATAGAGAACTTAATTCAGGCTCTTAAGGTACCAAGGCAGAACCACCACTCCTTTCCTACCATCCCCAACTAAAGAGAGGGAGGAACCTGGGGTATTCAGGTGTTACATCCCTAGACTTGCCAAATAAAAATTCTAGATATACCAGCCAGCGCTGCAGTACAATCCATCTGTCAAATCACCAACTTACAGACTGAAAATCTCCCACAAGATATCATCCTACCAGACCAGAGAAGGTCACATGGGAATTTCTACCACGCTACTTGCAACCAGGAGTATGCATACAAGTACAGGGTTTCTTTATTTTTTTCTCAGTGCCACAGTTGTTGAGAAGATGCTGACGCTCCCAATACTACTACACAGCCTTTGCAATTAGCGCGACATAACCCCTGACAGACCTAGATGCAAACTACTTCTCAGCTCTATAGACTGAAGCTAGGCATATGCTCCAAGAAATGCAAAAATCATTTATTAATAATTATCATGAAAGAGGAGAAAAAACGCATCCCTCTGGAAATTATTAAGACTCCATCCAACAATCCTCACAAAAGTGCATACACCGTGCATCACACACAAACCTTTTTTTTTTTTTTTTTAATTTAAATCCAGCCAGGGCATGCGTTAGCAAAAGCAGCCTCAGCCCTTTGTGGACTGCCCAAGGTGGGGTGTGCTCACAGAATTCAGGCAACAGCAGCCTGCATGTCAGAGTGCGGAGGCTACTCCCAGCCCTGCCAGCCGAGAAGTCCAGTGATGAGCTCATGCTCGATGCTGATTTAATGACAGGGAGCTCACGCTAAAAGCCTAAGTTAAGCTAGACCCTGTACCGAACATACCTAACCACACTAGAAGCACCTCATAGGTACACTAAGGTAAAAATTAGGGCATACACTCAAACTAGACAGCACATACTCTGTTCTCAGAAAAGAATCACAAATACTCTTATTCAGAGCTGCCTGCAAAGTAAATACAGAAAACATACCTGAATTGGGGAGTACTCCTCTGATCTCTGAGTGGTACCATAGCACTAAGCCAGAAGAAAATCAAAAACTTCAAACAGAAACCTCCGGGAAATCTGCCCCCTATTCAACCTCATGACATCAAATTAAACTGACAGGAACTGGAAATATAAGCGCCTAAGCTGCCCATGCCGAAAGAGAGAAGGATCGTTATACACTTCAAAACATACCAACCTCTTTCAGAGAGGACTTGCAGTCCTCCCCCTATGGGAGAGGCAGCCTGCCTAGACCTGTGAGCCAAGGTGTTCTGCAGGGCGAATTAAGCTAGAAGAGAAGCTAAGGGGAATCCCAAGATGCCTGGTCAAACCATACAGAGAACAGACGGTACAGAAATCCGAGACATCCTGGCAAAAGGACCAAGAACTAAAACATGAGCCGCGGCACTCAGTATCCACATCCCTCCTGCAGATACAGCTGGCAAAACAGAAGCACTCGCAAAGGTACCAAGAAAGCTGCGGGCCGAGACACCACGGAAGACAAGATGGCAGCATTCCCGCCAAAACCGAAGCAGACTGCAGCAAAAACTGCGCAAATCAGAACACCCCAATACAGGCGCCGCCAATTAAAAAGCCATGTCCCTATCTCTGAGGACTATTCAGCACTGCACAGCACTTGCCACAGCCACTGGTTTCAAAACTGTGCCGCTGACACCCAGCACAGCGGCGGAACTTGTCAATCATAGCGCTTTTTTTTTTTTTTTTAACCTCTGTCACAGCCAAAAGCGGCAAAGAGAGAAGGAAAGGCCAGTTGCAAATAGGGGTTGAGGCACAATCAAGGACACAAATGCATCAATCCGATGGCTAGGGAGGACATGGGGGAGGGACCCGGCCACCCCAGTGTGACACCCCTGAGGCTGTAAGAGACTGCCACGGGCCTTACCCTCTATCCACAGGCAAAACCTTGGATGCACAGCCCAACCTAATATCCTACAGAGAGAAACCCTCTGCCAAACCTTAAAACAAACCAAACAAAGGAAAAACATAGAAGAGAGATTGCCAAGAATGAGACTGAAAGGCTCACCACCTTCCACCTGCTGGAGACTGAGAATACTGGATCTTTCTCTAGCTGGCAAGGGCCCTTATTGGCTCTCTCTCTAGAGTCACAGTTCTCAGTCTCAACCTGCTGGAAGGCGTGCACAACCCATCAGTCACATTCTGGGCCAGTCCGGATGGACGCTAAGGAAACACCAAAAGTTATGAACCAAGGACTGTAAGATTTCAAAGATCTATGCAGTAAAATAGTAACCGCCATATTGACAATTAATGTTATTTAAGCTTTTATACCTTAAATTCTTTAAGCATCTTGATTTTTCTTCACAAGGTCATAGGGTCATCACAAAATACAACTTCTTGTTCATGCAGTGAATCTGATATGCATTTTATGAAAATTACAGCAAATATGCCAATCACATCTAATTCCAAGGGTTCAGCAGCAGTGGTGAGGAGCTACTTATAAATGTTAACACATTATTTTTAATTACTTCAATGCATCTGATTGATAGGTCATAGACACTTAATATAGTACACATAATAAAACCCTAAGAATCATAAAACAATGTCATGATTTTCTGTAGTACTAAAATTATCCATTAATATTTAAGCTTTCCTATCAGCTATTCATAAGCCAAAGAATTCAAGGCTGAAATCCTTACCAGTATTTGACATTCTTCGTTCTCTTTCCCATTCCATCTGCTCTTTTTCTAACTGCTCTTGCAGCTCTCTTTCTTGTCTTTCCTGTTCAATTCTTTCACGCTCTTGCTGCTCACGCTCTAGTTCTTGTCGCTCCCTTTCTTGTCTCTCTCTTTCAAGTTGCTCCTGTTCTAGCCGCTCTCTTTCAAGTCTTTCCCTTTCTAATCTCTCCCTTTCCTGTCTCTCTCGTTCCATCCTCTCCCGCTCCATCCTCTGTTCCATTTCTTTCTGTCGCTGCTGTTCCTGCAGCTGCCTGCAATAAAAGAAACATGGTAAGCATTAAAATGACAAAAAGAAACCATAGCTACCAGGTAAAAGCTTGAGTAAACTTTCATTAATATTTAAATAGGAAGCTAATCAATTATTTGACTGGTAATGAGGGAAACGTGTTAATTTTATGAACACCTGAACTACCTTAGGGAGGTAAATTGATTGACAGTAGAGGAGTGGCCTAGTGGTTAGGGTGGTGGACTTTGGTACTGAGGAACTGAGTTCGATTCCCGGCACAGGCAGCTCCTTGTGACTCTGGGCAAGTCACTTAACTCTCCATTGCCCGCCGCATTGAGCCTGCCATAAGTGGGAAAGCGCGGGGTACAAATGTAACAAAAATAAAAAAAAAATAAAAAAATACATGAAGAATGGCACGGAAAATAAAATACATTTCAGAAGATAATTATAATGTACATTGCACAATAAAAGCTCAAAATTACAGATACATCAATCTTAGTTCAACACCAACATCTCCTATCATCTTCTGTATCCTTCAATCAGATAAAAAGCAAATTACAATTTTTTTCATTTATATTAAGGAATTTCAGCATGCTGTAATATTTTACACAGGAACATATTAGATAGTTTGTTTATTTATTTATTTATTGCATTTGCATCCCACATTATCCCACCTCTTTGCAGGCTCAATGTGGCTTACAATACATCATGGGTACTGGAAATAGAAGTGAATATACATTAGGTTTACAGAGGGTTTGTGTTACATGGTGGTGAATTACAAGATGGTGTTAAAGCAAAAGACATTACAAGACAGTACTAGAAGTTCAAAAGATTATACAGTTACACATGTTGATCTTTGTGATATATTTTGTCGAAGATAGGTTTTTAATAGTTTGCGGAAATTGGTCAGTTCATAGACCGTTTTCAAGTTACGTGGCAGCGCATTCCAGAGCTGCGTGCTCGTATAGGAAAAGGTAGATGCATGCATTGATTTGTATTTCAAACCCTTACACTTGGGAGGATGAAGAATGAGGGGTGTGCGGGAAGATTTTTTTGCGTTCCTGGGTGGTAGTTCTATTAGATCTGACATGTAGGCTGGGGCGTTACCATGGATGATTTTATGGACTAAAGTGCAAAGTTTGAACGTGATGCGTTCTTTTAGTGGGAGCCAGTGTAGTTTCTCTCGTAGGGGTTTCGCGGTTTCGTATTTTGGTGTGCCGAATATTAGTCTGGCTGCCGTATTCTGAGCTGTCTGGAGTTTTTTTTGAGTATTTGCTCTTTACAGCCAGCGTAGAGTGAGTTACAATAGTCCAGATGACTGAGTACCAGTGATTGTACCAGATTGCAGAAGACAATCCTTGGAAAAAATGTAACTCTTTTTAGTTTCCACACTGAATGAAACATCTTTTTGGTTATGTTATTTGCAAGGTTCTCAAGTGTTAGATGTCGATCAATGGTGACTCCGAGGATTTTCAGGGTGTCCGAAACTGGTAGATTTAGTTTAGGTGTGTTGATGGTGGTAAATTTATTCTTATTGTATAGCGAGGTGAGTACCAGGCACTGGGTTTTCTCAGCATTGAGTTTCAGCTGAAATGCATCTGCCCAGGAATTCATAATATGTAGGCTTTGCTTGATTTCATTGGAGATTTCCCTTAAATCTTGATGGAATGGGATGAAGATCGTTACATCATCAGCGTATATATATGGGTTTAGGTTCTGATTCGATAATAATTTGGCCAAGGGTGTCATCATTAGGTTGAATATGGTCGGTGAGAGGGGGGATCCCTGTGGAACTCCGCATTCAGGTTTCCATGTCGCTGATGTAATCGAGTTAGAAGTCACTTGATATGAGCGTGTAGTGAGGAACCCTTTAAACCAATTGAGAACGTTGCCTCCGATTCCGAAGTATTCGAGGATGTGTAATAAAATTCCATGGTCAACCATGTCAAATGCACTTGACATGTCGAATTGTAGCAGTAGAATGTTGTTGCCGTTTGCTATCAATTGTTTGAATTTGTTCATGAGCGTGACTAGTACGGTTTCAGTACTGTGATTAGAGCAAAATCCTGATTGAGAATCGTGTAATATCGAGAACTTGTTTAGATAGTCTGTGAGTTGTTTGGTCACTATGCCTTCTGTTATTTTAGGTTTTGATTTTACCCAAATTGGACTACTGCAACATAACCTACTTGGGTTGCTCTAAAGGTTTACTCTGGGAACTACAAACCATACAAAACATGGCCATCAGATTTATTGGTGGTCTAAAAAGTTTGACATGGTTTATTTATTTGCTGCATTTGTACCCCACATTTTCCCACCTATTTGCAGCCTCAAGGTGGCTTACACTATGTTGCAAAAGGTATAATCATAAACAGAGTAAGAGGTATGGTCTAATTTAACATATTACTGTGTAAGAAATTAGGTAGATAGGTCAGTAGAATTATTTCACATTTATATGTACAGTTTCACTGGGTGTCCCATAGAGGCACAGATAATTTTTAAACTTTGCTGTTTTACTTTTAAAATTATTCAAGATTTTGTTCTGTATGTCTGCATTGATCTCAATTTTGAATTCTGGCCATTGTACAAGAAATTACCTTAAACTATCATTCCGTTTCCGATTAAAGAGTTTTCTCTGGCTTATTCCCATATCAAGCTGGTATGATCTGGAGCTCCCTGCCTATATCTGTACTTTGTATTACATAGTAACATAATAGATGACGGCAGAAAAAGACCTGCACGGTCCATCCAGTCTGCCCAAGAAGATAAATTACCTGTTATGCTTTGTTTCACATGGCAGTGAAAACATAAGTATGTACTGTCATAATCAGCTAGTATCTGTATATATGCTCTGTTATATACATGGTTATACACTGGACTAGACTATTTATTACATTTGTACCCCGCACTTTCCCGCTCATCGCAGGCTCAATGCGGCTTACATAGTAACAAGAAGAGTACAATCTGTAGTATCAGAATCAACAAAGGAGGTATGTGGTAGAACAAATGAACAAGGGGTAAATGGGATACTTTACTCATACTACCCCTCTCCTCAAGTCGCTTCACTGGCTCCCTATCCGTTTTCTTATCCTGTTCAAACTTCTTCTACTAACCTATAAATGTACTCACTCTGCTGCTCCCCAGTATCTCTCCACACTCGTCCTTCCCTACACCCCTTCCCGTGCACTCCACTCCATGGATAAATCCTTCTTATCTGTTCCCTTCTCCACTACTGCCAACTCCAGACTTCGCGCCTTCTGTCTCGCTGCACCCTATGCCTGGAATAAACTTTCTGAGCCCCTACGTCTTGCCCCATCCTTGGCCACCTTTAAATCTAGACTGAAAGCCCACCTTTTTAACATTGCTTTTGACTCGTAACCACTTGTAACCACTCGCCTCCACCTACCCTCCCCCTCTCCTCCTTCCTGTACACATTAATTGATTTGCTTACTTTATTTTTTGTCTATTAGATTGTAAGCTCTTTGAGCAGGGACTGTCTTTCTTCTATGTTTGTGCAGCGCTGCGTACGCCTTGTAGTGCTATAGAAATGCTAAATAGTAGTAGTAGTAGTAGTATAAAAGAGGTATGAGAGAAAGGATAGGGATAGGTAAGGAAGTGAAGCGATAAAGAGAGGTAGGGGAAAAGCATGGAGGGTAGTAAGGTTGGTAGGAGGTAATTTCTGTGTCGTTGTTAATGATTAGATGAACTGGTAAATGGATGGGTTGCTTATGTTTGCTTATGGTAGGTCAAGTCGTTCGGGTAAATCTGTTTGAATAGATGGGTTTTCAATAGTTTCCTAAAGGGAAGGTAATTCACTAGTTGATCGAATGTATCTGAGTAGAGCGTTCTGGAGTTGGGATCCCAGGTAGGGGAAGTTAGATGCATGATATGTTTTGTACTTTAGTCCTTTGCAATTGGGAAAGTGCAGGTTAAGGTATGTTCGTGAAGATGTTGACCTGTTTCTGGATGGAAGATTTAATAGATTGACCATGTAACTTGATAATACTCCATGGATGATCTTGTGGATTAGTGTGATGGCCTTAAAGTTGACTCGTTCTCTGACAGGGAGCCAATGAAGTTTCATACGGAGGGGTGTTGCACTTTCGAATCTAGGCTTCCCATAAATAAATCTAGCTGCCATGTTCTGGGCAGTTTGAAGTTTTTTCATGATTTGGGCCTTACATCCAACGAAGATACTATTACAGTAATCAGCGTGGGTGAGTACCGTGGATTGTACCAAGTTGCGGAAGGTATTCAAGGGGAGATAAGGTTTCACATGTTTCAACATCCACATCATGTTGAACATTTTCTTGGTGATGGATGATGCGTGGTCTTCAAGGGATAAAGTATTTATCCAATGTAACTCCAAGGACTTTCAGATTGACTACTATGCTATATCAGAAAACTGGCTATGTATTATTAGATAAGTTTGTTCTATTAGCCTTTTGACTCTGTATCCTGTTCCCAGCCGCTGGTTTCTTTATTTTGGGGTGTGAGCAGAATATAAATCCAAGGTAAAGAAAAGAAGTAAGGACTAACAATGCAGTGGTGGCTATCCTTCATTGGAGTGGAGGAGGTAGCTAATGGTTAGTGCAGTGGCTTGAGAACCAGGGGAACTGGGTTTGATTCCTACTGCAGCTCCTTGTGACTCTGGGCAAGTCACTTAACCCTCCATTGCTCCAGGTGCATATTATATATAGATACTTGTTTTGTAAACTGCTTTCACTATAACCACAAAAGATGGTATATCAAATCCCATCCTCTTTCCCTTCCATACGGACCCAAGCATATCACCTCTAAAAAGCATCCTCTCCTGCCGGTCTCATTTTCATTCTTGGTTGGGACCCACTCCAGTACAAGTACAGGGGTTCACCTTCACAGCCTGCAGCAATCTCTTCTGTGGTGTGTGGAACAGGCTCTGGGACAGGATCTGCAGGTGCTGGGACCGCCTGTACCACTTGCATGCCATTTCAAAAACTGTCCAGTTTTATTCAGTTATTCAGAATACAAAGTTTTTGAAATATAAATAAAACCTAAATATAAAATTTTTACAATATACCAAATAACATATTAAATTCAACATATATCAAAGAAAAGCACATCAATTATTACTCCTATATGGTACACCCAATAAAAAAAAACCCTAAAACATGAAGAGCTTGCCCATGATAAAGTTACTTGATCTTATAATTGCAGTCCACATATATTGGCAACAAAGCCATCCATTCAATCTGCTGTGAAAGTCAATCTTCAGACACAGAATTTCAATAAATAACTCTTCAATCCTTCAATTTTTCATAACACTTTAGCACCTTCTCAGTCTGTAACGTATTTTGCAGCTCTGAAAGTATCAGTAATCAGAAACATTATCCAGCCCGACACAAATTTGTGTTTCGCCACACAGGTGTCATCAGGAGCTGCCAGCCAAATGACAAGCAATCAGTATTTTTTGGAAAACATAACTTAAAATTTCTGACTAAACAAAAGAAAAGAAGATTCCATTTATGAAGATTGACTTTCACAGCGGATTGAATGGATGGCTTTGCTGCCAATATATATGGACTGCACTTATAAGATCGACTATCATAGGCAAACTCTCCAAATTTTAGGTTGTTTTTTTTATTGGATGTACAATATAGGAGTAATAATTGATGTGTTTTTCTTTGATATATGTTATGTTGAATTTAATAAATACATTATTTGGTATATTGTAAAAAAAATTATATTTAGGTTTTATTTATATTTCAAAAACTTTCTATTCCAAATTGGCATTTCTCAGAAAGTGATTGTGATGATAGATTCCTAGGTTTATATTTTTGCGGTTTTATTTAATACCAGAAGAATCTGACTATTAAAGCAAAATCCAAAACAAAGCCGGAAAATAGACTGATACAAAATAAAAATTACCTAAGCCATCCAACTTCTTTCCAGTTCCCTTTCATCTAACCACAGAATCTCAACCTGCACTTTCCCAGCTGTAAAGGACTAAAATACAAGCTGATGCATGCCACTACCTTCTCTTACATGAGCACACAGTTATGGAATGCACTACCTACAGACCTGAAAACAATCACCGAAATAACCATCTTTCGCAAAGCCCTGAAGACATACCTTTTCAACAAAGCCTACAACAAGAACCGATAACCTCACTAATCCACCTCACCAACCTACTCAGTTATGAAAACCCACCTTCTATAACTACCCTAATCACTCCCCTTCCCTACTTAATCTCGGCACAATACTAACTATATCTGATACCCTAGAATGACTATCAGGCATATTTTCAAAGCACTTAGCCTTCCAAAGTTCCATAGAAACCTATGGAACTTTGGAAGGCTAAGTGCTGTGAAAATATGCCTCAATGTTAATAAAACTATGTAAGCCACATTGAGCGTGCAAATAGGTGGGAAAATATGGGATACAAATGCAATAAATAAATAAATAAAAATGATCTTCCTCAGGCAAGAAAATAATCAGAATTTTTTCTCAAACAAGGTCTTAGGTATGGGTTGAAATATTTTAAAACTCTGTGTATTCACCTTCACAACCTTTTTTTCCAAGGGCAAGGAATCCCTTTTCAAAGGAGTGTTTGGGGGGGGGGGGGGGGGGGACACACTCCTATTCTCTCCCAGGGATGCCCCCCAGGGAACATAGCTTTCCTCTGGTTGCCAAAAAAAACTCCCATGGATTGATGTTTTACGACCAAGTCCCCATCAATCTCCCTCCTACCATCAGGCTAAGCAAGATCTCCTCTCTCTACCAGATCATTTTTTTAAACTTCTCCATGCCTGGTAAGCTCTGTTAGGCACCAAATTGGAAAAGGTAAAATTATGTATCATACCTGATAATTTTCTTTCCATTAATCATAGCTGATCAATCCATAGACTGGTGGGTTGTGTCCATCTACCAGCAGGTGGAGATAGAGAGCAAACTTTTGCCTCCCTATATGTGGTCATGTGCTGCCGAAAACTCCTCAGTATGTCGATATCAAAGCTCCATCCGCAGGACTCAGCACTTAGAGAATTACACCCACGAAGGGACACTCTGCCCAGCTCACCACCGCCGAAACGGGGGAGGGGAATTAACCCAGCTCATCCCCACACAAGTGGGGGAGGGGAATCCGTCCAGCTCATCCCCGCGGAGCGGGGGAGGGACACCACACCCGCCGATGCGGGGGGATCTGGCTTATCCTGCAACCGCAACCGCGGGAGGAGCTGACTGACCCTAACACCACCGAAGCGGGAGGGGTACAAAGCTGCCCTACAGCCGCACGAAGCGGGAGGGAGTGCCGGCAGAATTTAAATCTCAATCCAGCCCCGTAAAACGGGGGGGGGAGAGGAATGCAGCAGCTCACTGTAACACAAACTCGTCTCAACTCTTGAAGAATCCAAGTGAAAAAACTTGAACACGAAATCTTTCTGAAGTAACTGAAGACTAAACTTGAACCTGAAATGCAACCAGAATAAAAACAGTACAGATATCTGGGAGGGGCTATGGATTGATCAGCTATGATTAATGGAAAGAAAATTATCAGGTATGATACATAATTTTACCTTCCATATCATCAAGCTGATCAATCCATAGACTGGTGGGATGTACCGAAGCAGTACTCACCCAGGGCGGGACATTGAAATCCCTGACCTCAACACTGAAGCTCCAAACCGGGCCTCCGCCCGTGCAGCCACAGTCAAGCGGTAATGCTTGGAGAATGTATGAGCCGAAGCCCAAGTTGCCGCCTTGCAAATCTCTTCCAAGGAGACGGACCCGGCCTCTGCCATCGAGGCCGCCTGAGCTCTAGTGGAGTGAGCCTTCAGCTGGATAGGCGGCACCTTCCCCGCGGCCACATAAGCCGCTGCAATGGCTTCCTTGACCCATCTTGCCACTGTAGGCTTAGCAGCCTGCAGACCCTTACGAGGACCTGCAAACAGGACAAACAGATGATCCGATTTCCGGAACTCATTGGTCACTTCCAAGTATCTGATGATGACTCGTCTCACATCCAGATATTTAAGAGCAGAGTACTCCTCTGGGTAGTCCTCCCTACGAAAGGAAGGGAGACAGAGCTGCTGATTCACATGGAAGCGAGAAACAATCTTGGGCAGGAAGGAAGGCACTGTGCGAATAGTCACTCCTGCCTCAGTGAACTGCAGAAAGGGCTCTCGACATGAGAGCGCCTGGAGCTCGGAAACTCTTCTGGCTGAAGTGATAGCCACCAAAAAGACTGCTTTCAACGTCAGGTCTTTCAGAGATGCCCTCGACAAGGGTTCAAAAGGCGGCTTCTGCAATGCTCTTAGCACCAGGTTGAGATTCCACGCAGGCACCACTGAGTGCAGAGGAGGGCGCAGGTGATTAACTCCCTTGAGAAAGCGCACCACATCTGGCTGCGAAGCCAGGGAAGCACCTTTCAGGCGGCCCCTGAAGCAAGCCAGAGCCGCTACCTGGACTTTAAGGGAACTGAGCGACAGGCCTTTCTCCAGACCTTCTTGCAGGAACGCCAACACTGAAGAAATTGGAGCAGTGAAGGGAGAAAGTGAGCCTGCTTCACACCACGCTGCAAATATACGCCAAAGCCTGGCGTAAGCAGTAGAAGTAGAGCGCTTCCTCGCTCTCAGCATAGTGGCGATGACCTTGTCTGAGAAGCCCTTCTTTCTCAGACGCTGCCGCTCAATAGCCAGGCCGTAAGACCAAAGGGGGAGGGATCCTCCATCACCACGGGACCCTGATGTAACAGGCCCTGCTCCACTGGCAGCCGCAGAGGATCGTCGACTGAGAGCCTGATCAAGTCCGCATACCAGGGACGTCTGGGCCAATCCGGACCCACCAGGATTACCCTGCTGGGATGCTTTGCCACCCGGTCTAGCACCCTGCCCAACATGGGCCAGGGCGAGAACACATAGAGAAGCTCTTGAGTCGGCCACTGTTGGAGAAGAGCATCTACTCCCAGGGATCGAGGGTCCCGTCCTCTGCTGAAAAAGCGCGGCACTTGGCAATTGGCCGATGACGCCATCAGATCTAGGCTCGGCTGGCCCCAGCGCTTCGTGATGTCCAAGAACGCCTGAGCAGATAGCTGCCACTCTCCGGGCTCCAAGGTATGGCGACTGAGAAAGTCCGCCTTGACATTCATGACTCCGGCAATGTGGGCCGCTGACAGCTGCTCCAGGTTCGCTTCTGCCCACTGGCATAGATTCATAGCCTCCTTGGCTAGAGGGGCGCTCTTGGTACCTCCCTGGCGGTTGACATAGGCCACAGCCGTGGCATTGTCCGACAGGACCCGTACCGGCTTCAACACCAGTACCGGGATGAACTCCAAAAGCGCCAACCGAATGGCTCTGAGTTCCAGGAGGTTGATAGACCACTTTGCCTCTGCAGGAGACCAGAGCCCCTGCGCTGTCCTTCCCAAGCAGTGGGCTCCCCAGCCCGACAAAGAGGCGTCCGTCGTGACGACAATCCACTCTGGGGTCACCAGAGGCATTCCCACAGACAACTTGTCTGTCTGCATCCACCAGCTCAGCGCCTTGCGCACTGCTGGGTCCAAGGGAAGGCGCACAGCATAATCCTCCGACATCGGAGTCCAGCGCTGCAGCAGAGATTGTTGTAGTGGTCTCATATGAGCCCTGGCCCAGGGCACTACTTCCATCGTGGCCGTCATAGAGCCCAACAGCTGCACATAGTCCCAAGCCCGAAGAGGAGAGGCTACTAGGAACTGGTCCACCTGAGCCTGAAGCTTGACAATCCGATTGTCTGGCAGGAACACTCTGCCCACTTGGGTGCCGAATCGAACTCCCAGATACTCCAGGGACTGAGTCGGGCGCAGCTGGCTTTTCTCCCAGTTGATGATCCATCCCAGGGAGCTCAAAAGAGCAACTACCCGGTCCACAGCTTTGCCGCACTCTGCATAAGAGGGGGCTCGGATCAACCAGTCGTCCAGATAAGGATGGACTTGTACTCCTTCCTTTCGCAGGAAGGCCGCGATGACCACCATTACTTTGGAAAAGGTCCGCGGAGCAGTAGCCAACCCGAACGGGAGGGCTCTGAACTGGAAGTGTCGGCCCAGGACTGCAAAACGCAGAAAGCGTTGATGAGGAGGCCAGATGGGAATATGCAAGTACGCTTCCTTGATGTCCAAGGATGCCAGGTACTCCCCTGCCTTCACTGCCGCTATAACAGAGCGGAGAGTCTCCATGCGAAAGTGCCGCACTTTCAAGGCCCGATTGACCCCTTTGAGGTCGAGGATAGGCCGGACAGAACCTCCTTTCTTTGGTACCACAAAGTAAATGGAGTAACGCCCCTTGCCAAGCTGACTTTCTGGCACCGGAACGACCGCACCCAGGCGGATCAGATTGTCCAAAGTTTGCTGCACTGCCACAGCTTTGACCGGAGACTTGCAGGGAGAGAGTACAAACCAGTCTCTTAAGGGTCGGCAGAACTCTAGCTTGTAGCCGTCTCTGATGACTTCCAGCACCCAAGCGTCTGAAGTTATTGTGGTCCACTCGCCCAGAAACGAGGACAGCCGTCCTCCAATCTGCACTGGGGCGTGGACCAAGGCCCCGTCATTGGGTACGAGACCCTGGGGGAGGACCGGAGGGAGCACCTCCGGGACGGCGGTCTCTGCGAAAGGAATGCTGTTTGGGGGAGAAATTCCTCTTAAAGGAAGAGGGGGCAGAGGAACCCGACCTGCCCGGGCGGTACCGACGGGCTTCCTGAAACCGTCCTCTGGAGGTACCGGGACGAGTACTAGCCCGAGCCCTGACCTCTGGTAACTTCTTGCCCTTAGACGTGCCGAGATCGGTCACGATTTTGTCCAGCTCGACCCCAAAGAGCAGCTTGCCTTTAAAAGGCAATCTAGCCAGGCGGGATTTAGAGGCGTGGTCAGCAGACCAATGTTTCAGCCAAAGCCACCGCCGCGCAGAGATTGTCTGAGCCATGCCTTTAGCTGAGGCCCTCAAGACATCATACAGCAAGTCTGCCAAATAGGCTAAGCCCGATTCCAGGGCCGGCCAATCAGCCCTCAAGGAATGATCCGAGGGGGGAAGCCCGCTGCACCATAGTCAGGCACGCCCTGGCCACATAGGAGCCGCAAACTGAGGCCTGCAAACTTAAAGCAGCCGCCTCAAAGGACGACCTTAAGGCCGCCTCCAATCTTCTGTCTTGGGCGTCCTTTAGGGCCGTGCCACCTTCCACCGGCAACGCCGTTTTCTTAGTCACCGCAGTGATTAAAGAATCCACGGTAGGCCACAGATAGGCCTCACGTTCACTTTCAGTCAAAGGATAGAGGCGGGACATAGCCCTAGCCACTTTAAGGCTCGCTTCAGGGACATCCCATTGAGCCGAAATTAAGGTGTGCATGGCATCATGCACGTGGAAGGTTCTAGGCGGGCGCTTCGTCCCCAGCATAATGGCAGAGCCAACAGGGGCTGAGGGAGAGACGTCCTCCGGAGAGGAAATCTTCAAAGTGTCCATGGCCTGTATCAACAGGTTGGGCAAATCCTCTGAGCTAAAAAGCCGCGCTGCAGAGGGGTCATCCGCTCCATCCGAGCGGGGATCCGTCTCCTCCAAGGAATCCGCAAAGGACCGTTGGGAGAACTCAGATACGCTGCCCTCATCTACATCGGAGGAGACAAAGTCCTCCAAGGCCTGGGAATCAACCCGAGGGCGTTTACCTCTGGGAACCTCAACCTCTTTACCAGACGAGTGAGCAGGGGCAGCGTTTTGCATAAGGAAGGCCTGATGCAGCAGCAAAACAAACTCGGGGGAGAAACCCCCCAGACTGTGCACTTCCGCAGCCTGGGCTACAGCCCTAGACGCACCCTCAACCGGCGCTCGCAAGAGCGGGGGAGAGACATGCTGCGCATCCAAAATGGCGTCCGGCGCGACACTCCGCGAAGGAGCCGCGCGGGAAGAACGGCGCTTAACTTTAGCCGCTTTTGTGCCGTCGCCCAAATTAAGGGCGTTCATGGCATTGTCTCCAACCTCAAGGGCGGCCCAAGAAGAAGCCGTCCGAGCTGCGTGGCCGGCCAAGATGGCGGAGGCGAGGAGCGGGGGATGGGCGTTTATGGCGGGAAAAACCGCCACGCCGGAGGAAGGACCGGGACATTCATCGGTCACGAAACTGTCACCCAACAAGGGCGAATCAGGCTTTAAGACCCCCGCATCCCCTCTAGAAGCGCTCAAGCGATCCGGGGAGCGACTCTTTGCGCCCTCGCCCTCCGACGCCATATGCCACGAGGAGAAGAATCGGGGAACCCGCTATAAAAAGGTAAAAATTACCTGCTTGCCGCTCCGAGCTGTAACGACCTGGTGTCCCAGTGAGTAGCTGCAATAAACGTTTAAATAAACGTCGAAATAAACGCCTTTAAGGACGTTCAAAATTTTTTTTTTTTTTTTTTAACGGAGCCAGCGGGAGGGGGGAGAAAAGGAGGGACCTGGCACCACCAGGTTTGCACTTGCTCAAAAGAGCCCTCAACCCCAGGCACTCAACAAAACCTAAGAATTAGGCTTGGAGGCCTAGCCAGAGCTGCTGCTGTGTGTGACCACCACCTGCTGAGATAGAGAACATACAGAGGAGTTTCCGGCAGCACATGACCACATATAGGGAGGCAAAAGTTTGCTCTCTATCTCCACCTGCTGGTAGATGGACACAACCCACCAGTCTATGGATTGATCAGCTTGATGATATGGAAATAGCATTTTATGGCCCTAGGTGTCCCTGCATACAAATGGCCTATCTACCCTGCTAATTTGGAGAGTTGTGGTACAGCTGAATTAAGTTGGAAGAAGAGAAGCTGAGCCAAGACATTCAAATTACAACTTTGATGAGTAGTGTGGGACTACATTAGTCCTCTCTAAAAGTTTATAAACAGAAATTTTAAAAAGGTTAGAAATAAAAAAAGAAAACTGATCCTTTTTATTTTGAACTTAACACATTTTTGACATTTTCAAAGGCCAAAACTTTCTTCCTCAAGTCAAACAGAATGAGCAAAAGCTGACAATTATCAAAATACTAGTAAAAAAGGCCCGTTTCTTAGAGAAATGAAATGTGCGCTAGCAAGGTTTTCCTCGGAGTCTGTATGTTTGAGAGAGTGTGTGTGAGTGTGAGAGAGAGTGAATGTGCGAGTGTGTGTGTGACAGAGAGTGAGAGTGGGTGCGTGAGCAAGAGTATGTGCCACGGCCCCCCCTCCCTCCCAGTTCCAGGGTCCCCCCCCCCCGGTCTGTCTCCCAGTTGCAGGGTCCTCCCCTCCCCCCTCTTGCAGGGGGGTCCCCCCTCCTTCCCTCCCTCCCAGTTGCAGGGCCCCCTCCCTCCCTCCCAGTTGCAGGGTCTGTGTCCCCCCTCCTTTTGTCCTCAACGTTTTTTTTCAGATGGAACAACAATTGAAAAATGACAGTGTGAAGCAGCAGCTCCTAGGTTTGCTTGTTTGTGAGTGTATAGGAATGACGGCTGCATGGGGGAGTGGAAACAGAGATTAACCAAAGGGCTTCCTTGCTTACCATAGACTTGCTTGGGTCAGTTCCACTCCTGTGTATGAAACGTCCTGAAGCATCTCATAGGTTTGCTTCTTTTGTTTTCAGTGAACGGGGATGAGGGCTGTGCTGGAGTCGGACCCGGTGCTGTTCCCCTCCCCCCCGCTTCCGAGTCGCCAGTGGACCCTGTCCCCCGCCCTGAGCCCTCACCTGCCTGGTCCACATTGGATACTCGCCGCAGCCGGTCACTTGCCGTGTCGCCGCCCTCCCTCTTCGTCCTGTCCGAGAGTGCGAACCCGGAGTTGGAGAGGAGAGGGAGGGCAGCGGAACAGCGAGCACGCAGCTGCGGCGAGTGTGCATCGTGGAGGAGGGTGGGTGAGGGGGACGGGGTCCAGGGGGGAGGGAGAGAGCAGCGGGTCCAGTGGCGACTGGGAGGGAGCGGGGAGAGAGGGTGGTGTCCACTCGGGGTCCAGGTGAGGGAGCGCGGACAGGGAGTCGAGGCAGGCAGCCGAAGCGGGGACTCGGGTAGGGAGGCGGGGGTCCAGTGGCGTTTTTTTTGTTGAGGGCAGCAGCCAGTCTCGTGGTTTGGGTGATGCGCGGGGGGGGGGGGGGGGGGGGGGGCTTCTGTTGCTGCTGCTGTGCATTGATTGGTTGTGATGTGTCATTGCTCCGCCCTCAACGTCATCACGTTGTGACGCAAGGGCGGGGCAGGCACTCACGGGGAAATCTCGATCTACACCATGACGGAAGTTGCAGACTTTGCAGCTTCCGGCTTCATTAGAACGTTGGGGTTGTGAATTATGTCTGGATGGGGTGTGGCTGAGGGCAGGTCTATGAGTGAGAGTGAGTGGTGCTGACAGCCTAGCCTACCAACAGTGCAGGGCTTCAGTGTTTCCCTGCCACACAGTGAGCTTCAGAACGTTGGAGGTGAGAATTATTTATATAGATATATGTGAAACAAAAAATTCCAATGACAGTCAATGGGAAAGATAGGGATAAAGGATGATAAAACAGGAGAGATGGATGGGTGATATAAGTGCATTCACTCTGCAGCTCTTCAGTAACTCTCCACTCTCATCTCTCCCTACATTCCTCCCAGGGAACTCCGTTCACTGGGTAAATCTCTCTTATCTGCATCCTTCTCCTCCAGACTCCGTTCCTTTTATCTCGCTGCACCATATGCCTGGAATAGACTTCCTGAGCCAGTACGTCAAGCTCCATGTCTGGCTGTCTTCAAATCTCAGCTAAAAGCCCACCTTTTCGATGCTGCTTTTAACTCCTAACCCTTATTCACTTGTTCAAAACCCTTATTTTATCATCCTCACTTTAATATTTCCTTATCTCTTATTTGTCCTGTTTGTCTGTCCTAATTAGATTGTAAGCTCTGTCGAGCAGGGACTGTCTCTTCATGTTCAAGTGTACAGCGCTGCGTACATAGTAACATAGTAGATGACGGCAGAAAAAGACCTGCACGGTCCATCCAGTCTGCCCAAGAAGATAAATTCATATGTGCTACTTTTTTTTTATTTGTAATGTCCTCTTCAGGGCACAGACCGTATAAGTCTGGCCAGCCTTATCCCCGCCTCCCAACCACCAGTCCCGCCTCCCACCGCCAGCTCTGGCACAGACCGTATAAGTCTGCCCAGCACTATCCCTGCCTCCCACCACCGGCTCTGGCACAGACCGTATAAGTCTGCCCAGCACTATCCCTGCCTCCCACCACCGGCTCTGGCACAGACCGTATAAGTCTGCCCAGCACTATCCCCGCCGCCCAACCACCAGCCCCGGCACAGACCATATAAGTCTGCCCAGCACTAGTCCTGCTTACCACCACCAGCTCTGCCACCCATTCTAGTAGTCTAGTAGCGCTTTAGAAATGATAAGTAGTAGTAGTATAAGGTGGTGACAAAGCAGTATAATTATGGTTTATAATTGATAGGAAACAAACCTTCCCCCTTTTTGTTGGTATTAAAGCATTTTAACTTCAAAAATCTTGTTCCTAGATACAATTTAAAATTTCCTCTTAGTATTCTGACCATAAGGTCATTAAAGCAGTTCATCTGATCCCGAAAAATGCTTACCCAAGGGGTGTCACCTTAGTTTGTTTTGTGCATCTGAAGTGGCAACTGGGTAAGTTGATTGTTGTCTTTAGCATCTGGTCCTTCTAAACATAGCACTAGAAAGTGACACAGGGACGGGGACCCGCAGTAACCGCAGGGATGGGGATGAGGACAGAGCTTGCGGGGACAGATCCCAAGGGGACAGGGCCAAACTTTGTCCCAGTGTCATTTTCTACTTTGAAGGCTTTTAATACACTGGACTGTTATTTATGTTTGAGTGATGCAGATGATATTTTGATTTTTTGGAAAAACAAGCAAACATGCTGGCCACAACTAGCAAACTTTGCATGGGGGATCCTGTACATCCTGCTACCAGCACATCTTCTAAGAAGACATCTTCTATTGCAGGAAGGACTGTGGAAGACAGAAGAGCTAGACTGAATCCTGAGGTTGTTGATGATTTAATTATCCACAGATTAAAAACCATAACAGTGCTTCATAGGGCATATTTGTCACCTCTAGGGCATACAGAATGGTTGTATTTTGTATCCCTGGACATTTTAACAGGGTGGATTAGGATTCCTTGGGGTAGTAGAAATTAGCTATTGTTGGGGTTGGAAGGGTAGAGGGTGGTGGTGAGGAATTACTGTTTTCTATTTGTAATTTATACACAACAGTTGCAGAGCATATTGTTCCTTTTTACACTTTAATAAAAAGATTTAAATATAAAATCATAATTGTTTGTGGCTTCTGCAGATGAGGACAGAGCGGGGATAGGGACAGAACCAAACTTTGTCCCCATGTCATTCTCTACATAGCACCTTTCTTCACATTTTCTGTATTGAATATATACTACATTTGAGGAAGAGCATGAGCAGGATCCCCTTATGTTCAATGTTTTTCCAATGTAGATAACTGTGGGGTCCTGTGATATAGGAGGGTTAAATGAAAAGTAATGCTTCTACCGCTATAACGTTTAAATAAGACGTTGTAATAGTAAAACAAAAATTATGCATTAAACTTGCTCTTGTGGAGTGGAGGAGTAGCCTAGTGGTTAGTGCAGTGGACTTTGATCCTGGGGAACTGAGTTTGATTCCCACTGCAGCTCCTTGTGACTCTGGGCAAGTTACTTAACCCTCCATTGCCCCTGGTACAAAATAAGTACCTGAATATATGTAAACCGCTTTGAATGTAGTTGCAAAAACCTCAGAAAGGCGGTATATCAAGTCCCATTTCCCTTATTTACATGTATTTACTTTTCTACATAGTCACCACCATTTGCCACATATTACTGCCAATTATGAACAAGCTTTTGAAGGCCACTGTGAAAGAACTGCACATCTTGTCTTTTCAACCAGCTGCTCAGTCTTTTCCACTTCTTCAAGTCAAAAAAACAATGAATATCCAGCAGACCAAATATGGACAAATTTTAATTTACTAACGGAAGATACTGTCGCCCAATTGATCAAATTTACCAAATCCCACTGTAAACTGGATGCATGCCCCAGTTACTTAATAAAATCTGCCCCTCAGCGTTTCACAGCAGATCTCACCTCCTACCTAAATCACATGCTTCAACATGGATCCTTTCCTACGGATAAAGGCAATATCTTACTCACACCAATTCCCAAAGACCAGAAGAAAAAGCTAAATGATATAACTAATTATCGTCCAGTGGCATCCATTCCTCTGGTAGTCAAGTTAATGGAAAGTCTGGTAACTAAACAACTTACCAACTACTTGGTTCATTAATCTCATCCCATGGCTTTTCCTACCATTAATCTCATCCCATGGCTTTTCCTACCATCTCTATGCTGATGACTCCCAAATCTACCTTTCTACCCCTGATATCTCACCTTGCATCCAAACCAAAGTTTCAGCGTGCTTGTCTGACATTGCTGCCTGGATGTCTCAACGCCACCTGAAATTAAATATGACCAAAACCGAGCTTCTCATTTTCCCCCCCAAACCCACCTCCCCGCTCCCCCATTTTCTATTTCTGTTGATGGCTCTCTCATTCTCCCTGTCTCCTCAGCTCGAAACCTTGGGGTCATCTTTGACTCTTCTCTCTCCTTCTCTGCTCATATCCAGCAGACCGCCAAGACCTGTCGTTTCTTTCTTTACAACATCCGTAAAATCCGCCCCTTTCTTTCCGAGCACTCTACCAAAACCCTCATCCACACCCTTGTCACCTCTCGTTTAGACTACTGTAATCTGCTTCTTGCTGGCCTCCCACTTAGTCACCTCTCCCCTCTCCAGTCGGTTCAAAACTCTGCTGCCCGTCTCATCTTCCGCCAGGGTCGCTTTACTCATACTACCCCTCTCCTCAAGACCCTTCACTGGCTCCCTATCCGTTTTCGCATCCTGTTCAAACTTCTTCTACTAACCTATAAATGTATTCACTCTGCTGCTCCCCAGTATCTCTCCACACTCGTCCTTCCCTACACCCCTTCCCTTGCACTCCGCTCCATGGATAAATCCTTCTTATCTGTTCCCTTCTCCACTACTGCCAACTCCAGACTTCGCGCCTTCTGTCTCGCTGCACCCTACGCCTGGAATAAACTTCCTGAGCCCCTACGTCTTGCCCCATCCTTGGCCACCTTTAAATCTAGACTGAAAGCCCACCTCTTTAACATTGCTTTTGACTCGTAACCACTTGTAACCACTCGCCTCCACCTACCCTCCTCTCTTCCTTCCCGTTCACATTAATTATTTGATTTGCTTACTTTATTTATTTTTTGTCTATTAGATTGTAAGCTCTTTGAGCAGGGACTGTCTTTCTTCTATGTTTGTGCAGCGCTGCGTATGCCTTGTAGCGCTATAGAAATGCTAAATAGTAGTAATAGTAGTAGTAGTAGTAACTACTTGAGAAATTTCTCAGTACTACACGCATCCCAATCTGGATTCCGTGCTAATCACAGCACTGAAACAGTTCTTAACACTCATGACCAAATTCAAACAAATTATTGCAACTGGCAATAATGATGATCTTTTACAATTCGACATGTCCAGCGCGTTTGACATGGTTAACCATGATATTCTATTAAACATTCTAGAATATTTTGGAATAGGAGGAAATGTACTGAATTATGTTTGTGCAGCGCTGCGTATGCCTTGTAGCGCTATAGAAATGCTAAATAGTAGTAGTAGTAGTAGTTCATAGTTTCCTAACAGGAAGAACATACCGGGTAATATCTAAATCGATCATATCATCGCCATGGAGACCTGAATGTGGTGGGCCTCAAGGATCTCTGCTTTTGCCGATTCTCTTTAACCTAATGATGTTACCATTGTGGCCAGAGACTATCCAACCAAGACCTAAACCTATCTATTTATGCTGATGATGTGACGATATATATTTCGTTCAAAAACGACTTATCAGAAACTGCAGATAAAATTAATCGCAGCTTCCAAATTATGAACTCATGGGCAGATGCATTCCAACTAAAGCTTAATGAAGAAAAGACACAATGCCTAATACTATCATCGCAGTATAATAAAATCAAGTATACCAACAAACACACCAAACCACACTCTTCCTGTTGTGGACACCCTGAAACTCCTTGGCGTAACAATTGATCGAAATCTTAATCTAGATAGCCATGTAAAAAATGTTATAAAGAAAATGTTCTCTGCAATGTGGAGGCTTAGAAGAGTGAAACCTTTCTTCCCAAGAGAGACGTTCCGCAAACTAGTGCAATCATTGGTATTGAGCCATGTGGACTATTGTAATTCCTTATATACGGGATGCAAGGCACAAACCATTAAGAAACTCCAGGCAGCCCAGAACACCACAGCCAGATTGATATTCGGAAAGGTGAAATATGAAAGTGCCAGACCCCTTAGAGAAAAACTGCATTGAAAAACTCCCACTGAAGGATCGAATTGCATTCAAGACTTGCACCTTGGTTCATAAAATTATTTATGGAGATGCCCCATCTTAATGTCAGACCTAATAGACTTATCAGTGAGAAACGACAAAAGTTCATCACGCACTTGTTTAAACTTTCACTATCCCAGCTGCAGAGGACTTAAATACAAATCTATACATACAGTACATCTAGCTTCTCATACATCTGCACACAACTATGGAATGAATTACCGATCACCATAAAAAAACAACACACGACTTGACAACCTTCCAAAAATTACTGAAGACTTACTTATTCATAAAGACGTACAAAAAAGATCCCCCATAACGATCTGTCTCCCAAATTACTCCAAATACAACTATTACGGAACTCTCCTAATCTGTTTATTTTAATTACATCCTCATTACTGATTATATCTTGTCCTGATATCATTATGTTTTATCTAATTATCCACTTCCAATCCTACATGATATACTTATGCACCTTTATTTGTAACAATTCTGAAATTATTATTCCATTAATATGATTGCCATGATATTCTTATGCACCTTATCTGTATCTATATTCTGAAATTCTTATTCTATTAATGTGAATGTCATAACATTTTGTAAGCCACATTGAGCCTGCAAATGGGTGGGAAAATGTGGGATACACGTGCAGCAAATAAATAAATAAATAAATAAATAAATAAATAAATAAAACAGATGCCCCTGAAAATACTCCAATTTTGGAGAAAAATGGAAGTTAGATGGTTTATTGTAAAAACTCCTATAGCCCAAGTTCTCTTACAAATCTTAAGCGGCTAACAATTTACATACATAATAAAAAGTGTAATACAATAAAAACAATCAAAACAAATATATTCTTTTAAGAACTAACTAATCACATTGACATCTGTCCAATACTTATGTCAGTTCACTGGATACCAATTATAGAATAAAAGACCTGCTGAAATAAAATTGCTTTTAACATCTTAAACAGAGATACAAACTGCAGCGAATCAACCTGATAAAATAAGTTATTCCAAACTTTAGGCGCAGTCACAAAAAAATATCCTAGCTTTGTATTCCTTAAGTCTAACTGCTCAAAAAGAAGGTACACCAAATAATAATGCAGAAAACAATTGCAAAGTTTGTACTGGTTGATACAGATGGGAAAATTAGGTTCTTACCTTAGTAATTTTCTTTCCTTTAGTCACAGCAGATGAATCCATTACGAATGGGATGTGTCCACCTACCAGTAGGGGGAGATAGAGAACATTGAAAACCATAGTGTCTCTAGGACGGCTAGCTCCATCTGCCTCTCAGTATTTTGAAGCTTCCAAAGCAGTGTTAAACCGCAAAGTAGCATAACATGAACTTTCCTCACAGCGAACAAACGCCCCACAACAGGAGCAATAACACAAAGGAGGGACGAACTCAACCTCCTGTAGTAGAACAGAAATCCTGAAGACTGTTTTCCAACTTCTCCCAATGAGGGAACATGTCTGCAGGAAAAAACTGAACAAAAACAGTCAATCAGGGAGGGATCATGGATTCATCTGCTGTGACTAAAGGAAAGAAAAATTACCAAGGTAAGAACCTAATTTTCCCTTCCTTGTCATCAGCAGCAGATGAATCCATTATGAATGGGATGTATCAAAGCAATCCCTAGATAGGGCGGGAACAAGCCACACCACGCACAAGCACTTGTGCTCCAAAAAGCGCGTCCCTCCTGGCAGCCACAGCCAGCTTGTAATGACGGGCAAAACAGAGCTTAGAAGCCCAAGTAGCTGCACTACATATCTCTTGAAGAGAGAGTGCTCCCCTCTCAGCCCAAGAGGAGGAAATCGCTCTTGTGGAATGTGCCTTTAAGGCGTCAGGCGGAGGCCGGCCAGATAGCAAGTAAGCAGAAAAAATGGCTTCCTTAAGCCAACGGGCTATAGTTGCTTTAGACGCTGGAGATCCTCTGCGAGGACCTGACAACAACACAAAAAGGTGATCAGACGTCCTCAAAGCATTTGACATCTGCAGATACTGCAACAGAGCCCTGCGCACATCCAGAAGGTGCAACTGCCCAAAAGATTCCAGAAACTCCTCCCTAATAAAGGAGGGCAGAAAAATAGGCTGGTTTAGGTGAAACGCTGAAACCACCTTAGGCAGGAAGGAAGGCACAGTACATACCGTAACTCCGGTCTCTGAGAATTGGAGAAATAGGTCTTGACAGGACAGCGCCTGGAGCTCAGACACCCGTCTCGCCGATGTAATACCCACCAAAAAGACTGTCTTTAGAGTCACATCCTTCTCCAAAGCTCGCCTCAGCGGCTGAAAGGGCAAACACTGAAGAGCTTTAATACTAGCCCCAGGTTCCAAGCCGGAGCCGAAGCACCCCACTAAGAAGCCGTGCAATGTCCTGATGCGCAGCCAGGGAGAGACCCGAGACCTTAACCCGAAAACATGCCAATGCTGCCACTTGAACACGCAGGGAATTATAGGCCAAGCCTTTTTGTATACCATCCTGCAAAAAAGTCAAGTATCTGCGAGACGGAAGCCTGCATGGGTGTGATCGCTTTAGAAGCACACCAAGCCTCAAACTGGCACCAGATCCGAGCATAGGCCACGGAAGTGGAACGCTTGTGGGCCTGCAAGAGTGGAGATGACCTTGTTAGAATAGCCCTTGTCTCTCAATTGAGCCCTCTCAAGAGCAATGCCATAAGACAAAAGCGGCAGGGATCCTCCATGGTCACCGGGCCCTGCGTTAACAGGTTCGGTACCAGAGGCAAGGGAAGGGGAGCCTCCACCAGCATCCGCCGGAGGTCCGCATATCACGGCTGCCTAGGCCAATCCGGGGCAATGAGGATCACCACTCCTTGATGCAGCCAAATTCGCAGGAGGAGTCGCCCTATCAAGGGCCAAGGAGGGAACACATACAGGAGACCTGGAGGCCAGGGTTGAGCCAAGGCATCCAACCCCGCCGAGCGAGGATCTCTCCGTCTGCTGAAAAAGGACGGGACTTTGGCATTTGTGCTTGAGGCCATAAGATCCGCTACAGGTGTTCCCCATTTGGCACAGATCTGAAGGAACACTTCGTCTGCCAGATCCCACTCCGCATGGTCGATTTGATACTTGCTTAGAAAATCGGCTTGCATGTTGCTCTGACCTGCTATGTGAGCTGCTGACAGAAGCTGCAGATGTAACTCGGCCCAGTGGCATTATCTGAGTGGCCTCTGTGGCCAGTGCTTGACACTGAGTGACGCCTTGACGATATATGTAGGCCACTGCTGTCGTGTTGTCCGACAGAACTCTGACAGCCAGTCCCTCCAGAGTCTTGTGAAAGGCCAGAAGAGCCTGGAATATCACTCTCAGTTCCAAGCGATTGATGGACATAGGAGACCATCGTTGAATCAGGGCAATCTGCAGAGGTCTCAGGTGTGCTCTCGCCCATGGCACCACTTCCAATGTGGCCGTCATCAACCCCAACAGCTGGACAAAGTCCCTAGCTCGTGGGCGAGGCATCCGCAGGAGCACATGGACCTGATTCTGAAGCTTGCACCATCTTTGGTCGGGTAGAAAGACAAACCCCTAGGCTGTGTCGAACCGGACCCCCAAATATTCTAGAGATTGAGAGGGGATCAGGTGACTTTGGATATATTGACGACCCAGCCCAGAGATTGCAGTACTGTGACGACTCTTCTGCAGAGTCCGTTCTGATGAGCCACTCGTTGAGGTACGGGTGAACCTGGATACCCTCTCGCCTGAGAAAGGCAGCTACTACCACCATTACCTTGGAAAAGGATCATGGAGCTGTGGTGAGACCAAAAGGCAAGGCCCGAAACTGGAAATGTTTTCCCAACACCGCAAACCGGAGAAACCGTGGTGCGGGGCCATATAGGAATGTGAAAGTAAGATTCTTTCAGGTCAGAGACGTGAGGAACTCTTCGGCTGAACCGCCGCAATGACGGAGCGCAGGGTTTCCATGTGAAAATACCGCACTCTTAGTGACTCGTTTGATTTTCTTTAAGTTGAGAATGGGCCCGATAAGACCCGCCTTTTCGCAGCACCACAAAATAAATGAGAGTAACGACCGCAGCCGTGTTCGGCGGGAGGCACAGGGATCACCGCTCCATGGTGCAACAAGACTTGTAAGGTCTCCTCTACCGCCACCCGTTTGACGGCAGTGCCGCATCAGGACTCCACAAACACTTTCTCACTGGGGCACCGAATTCCAATCGGTAGCCTTCTCTGATCAGGTCCAGGACCCACTGATCTGAGGTAATCTTGGTCCACTCCTTGAGAAAGAGGGAAAGGCGTCCTCCTACAGCTGTAAAGGAGGAGTGGACTGGCGTCCCATCATTGTGGAGGACGGCCCTGAACTCCTGCCCTTGAGCCTGCCGCTGCAGAGCGTTTGTCCAAGCGAAAGGCGTTCCTCTGCTGAAAATGGGCACGTTGAGTAAACCCAGCAGAGTGCCCCAGGCAATACCTTCGAGCTTCACGGAAGCGAAGTCTGGAGGAGGGGGGAACCATCTGACCCTTGGAAGAAGGCTGCGGCCTATCCTCAGGTAACCTCTAGGGTTTAGCATCTCCCAGGTCTTTAACAATCTTCTCCAACTCCTCTCCAAATAACAGAAGGCTCCGAAAGGGCAACTTCACCAGCCTTTGCTTAGAGGCTATGTCAGACGCCCAATGCCGTGGGCGGACACCACCACAGACATCTGTTTAGCCGAAGCTCTGACCAGATCATAGAGGGCATCAGCTAAAAATGACAAGGCCGACTCCATTCGCGGTGCAACCTCAGCAAGGGACTCTGCACCATCCACGGGCTGTTCCACTGCCTGTCGTAACCAAAAGAGGCAGGCTCGAGCAGCTTAAGAACTGCAAACAGACGCCCTTAAGACTAGGCCCGAAATCTGAAAGGACCGTTTTAGCACTGATTCCAGCCGCCAGTCCTGAATGTCCTTCAGGGCGACCCTTCCTTCTACTGGGAGGGTGGTCTTTTTTGTCACCACCGTGACTAAGGCATCCACTTTAGGCATCCCAAAACGGGCCAAGTGCTCCTCACTCAGAGGGTAAAGATGCCCCATTGCCCTGGCCACTTTCAAGGGCCCCTCCGGGTCAGCCCATTGAGCAGAAATAAGCTCTTGGATGGAGTCATGCAAAGGAAAGGTTCGAGCAGGCTTCTTAGTACTCGCCATCCTCGGATTACCAGAGGAGGCCTCGCCTTTAACAGGATCATCAATAGAGAGGGCCTGTAAGGCATCAGAGATAAGCGCTGGCAGCTCATCACGGTGGAAAAGTCGAACCACAGAGGGATCATCCAGATCCAGTGGCAAACCAGCACCTTCCTCTGGCTCCTCAGACCACGAAGGCCTGCCAGATCCCTCAGAGTCCCCACAGCCCGACCACAGACACCTGTGGCAGAGCTCTTTTCAGCATGAAGGCTTTATGTAAAATGAGCACAAATTCGGGGGAGAAAAACTCACCCTGACCTCCCGTCTCCGAATTAGGAGCCATGGGGAACAGAGCTCCTCTGGTAGTTTCGGCCCATGGCGCCCTTCTGCTCTCAGACTCCTCCGCAACCGCTGGGGTCGAGCTATGCGGCGCTTCCAAGATGGCGCCTGCTGCCAGCTCCGAGCGGGAAGAATCATCATTCGCCATGCTCTTACTGGCTCTTCCATCTAAACAGCACGTTTACAGAGCCCCGCTGCTGATCTGCGCTTGCCACAACGGGAACAGTGCTTACCTCTCTCAGCAGCCATCGCCGAAAAGCGGTGGGAATAAATTCAAAATGGCGGCTTTGCGCCACAATCATCCCGATCGGAACGCCGTCCGCGGGCCCATCCCGGAGGAGCTGAGTACCACTCTTACCTCAAAGGACCAAGTCCACGAGCTCCAGTTCACGCTGCACAGTCAGGAAAAGCCTCAGAAATAGCAGCGCTGTCAAGCGCGATTTCTTTTTTTTTTTATGCTGTGAGGAAAGTTGGAGGCAAACAGCTACAGAGGTACTCCGGAGGCAGAAAAAGGTGGGAAAGGCAGGGAAAGGGCGAACCTATGTGCCTATAAAGTGGGCTCCACTTAGCCACAACACCCCAGGCAGAATCTTCAAGGAGCTGAACAAGCTGCATCCAACCTTGCTGGGAGATAGAGAAATACTGAGAGGCAGATGGAGCTAGCCGTCCTAGAGGCACTATGGTTTTCAGTGTTCTCTATCTCCCGCTGCTGGTAGGTGGACACAACCCATTCGTAATGGATTCATCTGCTGCTGATGAGCAGATAGAAATTGTTCAAATTCTAAAAAACAGTTGTAAAATTTTATACTGGATCCTACACAACCAGCAACCAATATAGCCTTTTTAAAACTGGTAAAATATGGTCAGATTTACATAGACCGCACAGAACTCGGGCCACCAAGTTCTGAGCTAATTGTAAGGATTTTAGACTCTTCTTAGGCAACCCTAAAACCAAACTATTACAATAGATGAAACAAAGAATGATTGTACTCTTAACTGCAGTTCATAAATTTTGGGTAGACAAACACTCTTTCAAGTGCTGCACCACTCTGAGCCTTAAAAAAATAATACTGATCATTTTCATTATATGTTCACCGCATATTTACGGCGGTGTCACGAAATGACTCCTAGTGAATTAACTTTATTCACCCATAAGATATTCAAATTGTCAATATCAAAAGGTAGAGGAAAATCAAGAAACTGAAATAACATTATTTGGGTCTTGGCCATATAATATTTTATTTATTAGGATTTATTGACCACCTTTTTTGAAGGAATTCACTCAAGGCGGTGTACAGAATGAATAAGTCAAACAAGCAATAGACAATTACAGAAGTAAAAATATTCAAACAATACAAAGTATGGCATAATGCTACATTACAATGTCAACAATCTAACATAATTCGCACCTCCAACGTTCTGAAGCTGACTCCGTGGCAGCGTGGCAGTGAAGCTGTGTAGTGTTCGTAATCGCACTCCCGATCACTGCCCCGCCCGCGAGGGAACTCAGTGGTTTCGCTTCTGTTTCTGCAGTTCCTGTGGTCCCGCCCTTCTGCAAACAGGAAATGAGGGCGGGACCAGAGGAACAGCTGAAACAAGCGATGTCTGTACTTGCTGCACTTCAGTGTTGCCGGACGAGGAGGTAAAACTTTTTAAACAGCAGCTGCCACATACGAAGGGCTGGGGCACCCGGCGGAAATGGGAGGAGGGGGGCCCTGAGACGAGAGGGGGGGGGGGGGTCCTGAGATGACAGGGGAGGGGGTAGAGGGGGCAGATGAGTAGGAGGTAAAACTTTTTAAACAGCAGCCACGTACGAAGGGCTGGGGCACCCGCACACGTCCTCCTTGCTGTCGGAGGCCACAGAGACAGAGGGAGGGAGGCGCTGACTGGCGGAAAAGGGAGGAGGGGGGGGGGCGCGGACATCGGAGGAGAGGGGGGCTGGATAGAGGGGGGGTCCTGAGACGAGAGAGAGAGGGGGAGGGGGTGCTGCGACAACAGAGGGGGGCCTGAGACAGGGGGGAGGGGGTAGAACATTAATGGCAGAGGGTCATTACCTTGCTAGCGCCCGTTTCATTTCAATGAGAAACGGGCTTTTTTTTTTACTAGTAAGTAATAAAACATTTTCACAGCCTAGAGCATAAACAAAGATGGAATGTATAGATAGATAAGACATTAACAGGAGTAAGAAAATATGGGGATTAATTTAAAGAAAGTTGCAATTGAGGTCAGAAAGGCGCTTAACATTTTCTTAGCTAGGATAGGAGTTGGTAAACACGTCCTGCTATGGTATGTACAGCCAGGGTCATTTACTTCTTCCATTAAAGGCCTGGTTGAAGAGCCAAGCTTTCACCTGCTTCCTGAAATATAGCTAGTCTTGTGTTAAGCGAAGGCCTAATTGACCTTGAAGGTGTGTAGAGGGAGATCCTGTTCAAGTATTCTGGGCCATTTCCTTTAAGGGCCTTGAAGGTCAAACAGAGTTTTAAAATTTGGCCCTGTATTGTACTGGTAGCCAGTGAAGCTTTGCAAAAATAGTGTGATGTGGTCATGCTGCTTACAGCCTTCTACTAGTCTAGCTGCAGCATTCTGAATCAACTGGAGGCTATTGCAGACCCTTTGTAGTCAGACGAATGTAGAGTGCATTACAGTAATCCAGTCTCGATGTTATCATGGCACACACAAGTAAGAAAAGGCTTGTCTTCTCAACATAAGGAGACAGGCAGCGTTGCTCTTATTCATTGATTAACTACATAGTAAATGACAGCCGATAAAGACCTGAACAGTCCATCCAGTCTGCCCAAGTGTCACACACAGTATCAATTATCAAAAAGGGTTCCCAGATTACCTCTGGTAAAAATCTCAATAATTAATTATACAAACCAGGGTATAATATAATGGAGACAATACCAGTGAGAGGATTGACCCAAGAGTATTCCAAAATACAGTGCTATATATAAATGTAAACATATTAAGGAAGTTCTCAGAGTATAAACTCACCCAAGCGAGGCTACACCAGTGATTTACGTCTCTAAGGGTGGATAAGTTTCTCGATCATAGAACTTCACTTAGAATCTTTTTCTATTTTATACATGTAAAAGCACACCCGTGCTATTATTTAATTTCAAATAATAAAATGAATATACACCTTCCTCTAAACTTAAGAAACTGGCGAGTCAATGCTATCACTTGCTCCAACAACCTCATGCACACAAAAATGAAATTATAAGTGTGCTATATATTCTCTCTGTAGTGTCTCGTCCAAAAACAGGAAGTTCTGTCAGAGGAGGCAGGATGCTACAGAGGGAGAGGGAGAGAGAGAGAGAGAGAGAGAGAGAGAGAGAGAGTTCAGGCGACTGAGACGCAGCCTGCCTTCAGCGTTGGAGGCAGGGATGGAGGGGGGCAGGTGGAGGCAGCATTGGTGGGAGAGCGCAGGCCTTCTACTCCACGAGTGCAGGGGGAGGTGGGCGGGGTTGTCGGGGGGAGGAAGAGGGAGATGGAGGGGGAGGAGGAAGGGTGCTCGAGAGGGACAGATCCTGGAAATAGAGAATAAAAAAAAACAAAGAAGGGAGATGGTCCCAATGGAGTGGAGGGGAAGAGAGGAAAGAAATGGTGCCCATGAGAGGAGGGGAGCAAGATGGAAGGAGTATGGTGCTCATGGAGGGGGGGGGAAGGGGGGCCCATGGAGGGGTGGGGTAGGGAGGAAAGGAAGAGAGAAGGAGAGGAGATAGTGCCTGGGGAGGGGAAGGGAGGAAAATGGGAGGGCATGATGCCCATGGAGGGGAGGGGAGGAAAATGAGAGGACATGGTGCCCGTGGACAGAACATAGTAACATATTAGATGACGGCAGATAAGACCTGTATAGTCCATCTAGTCTGCTCAAGTAGATAAACTCATTTCATAAAGGTGTATACCTGATTCTTGATTTGTTCATTCTATTTTCAGGGCATAGACCACAGAGGTCTGCCCGGCATTGTCCTTGTTCTAAAACTTCTGAAGATGTCATCGAAGCCCTTGAAAAGCTCCAGTCCAGCCCATCCATATCTATCCAGGCCACAATCAGGGCACAGACTATAAAGTCTGGCCTATCGTCGGCTTTGCTTCCCAATTACCAGTGTTGCCACCTAGTTTCTGCTAAGCTTCTTTCGATCGATTCCTTCTAAACAGGATTCCTGCATGTTTATCGCACGTACTTTTGAATTCTGTTTTTATCACCACTTTCCCAGGAGGGCATTCCAGGTATCTACCACCCTCTCTGTGAAAAAGTATTTCCTTCCGTTATTCCCGAGTTGGGCCCCCCTTCAAACTAAATGCATGTCCTCCAGTTCTACCACCTTCACCATCTCTGGAAAAGGTTTGTATATTAATGCCTTTCAAATATTTGAATGTCTGTAACATATTACCCCCGTCTCTCCTTTCCTCCAGGGTATACATCTTCAGGTCATCAATTCTCTCCTCATATGTCTTGTGGTGCAATCTTCATACCATTTTTATTGCTTCAAGTATTTTTACATCCTTAGCAAGATACGGCCTCCAAAACTGAACAAAATATTCCAAGGGGGGTCTCACCAATGACTTGTACAGGGACATCAACACTTCATTTCTACTGCAGGTTGTACCCTTCTCTATGCATTCTCACAAGTGGGTGACACTGACCCATGTTGGCCTAGTCTGGAGCTTATGATTAATGTAAGTAGAGCTTTGTGGTGGTGAGACACACTCCACTGTGAGGGTCTCGGATCTTTTCTGCACGGTGAGGAGAGGGTGTTTTTTTTTTTTTTGTTTGTTTTTTGTTACCACCTCCTCACTTTGCTCATCCAGAGAGCAATTTTGTGCTTTGAGCGAGTTTTTTGTCCTTTCTGATTTTAGGCCTTGACATTTTCCCTTCCTTTTTTCAATGCCTTGCCCCTTCTTCAGGCAACATTGCTTCATTTAATTTAGCCGAGGAAACTTTTCCTTCCATGTCCATGAAGGTTCCCAGTGGCTTTAAACGCTATACCCAGTGCATTCAGACGATCTCTGGGAAAGACACCCATTCTTGGTGTCTTCAGTGTCTTGGGCCTGACCATAAACCAATTAACTATGTTCTCTGTCTTCATATGAAGAAAAGGACCCAGGTTTCCAGAAAGGCTTAGAGAGAGGATTTTTGGAGCCCAGTCCGGTTCTGCAACATCAAGCATTGCATTAGGAGTGTCAGTAAGCATTGTTAGAAAGTGAGGTGAAGGAAGCTATTAGAGCTAAAAGAAGATCCTTCAGAAAATGGGAAGAAGGAACCTGACTGAAAATAATAAAGCAGCAGCATAAGGAATGTCAAGTCAATGCAAAGCGCTGATAAGGAAGGCAAAGAGGGACTTTGAAAAAAAAGATTGCGTTGGCGGACAAAAACACATAGTAAAAATTTTTTTTTAGGTATATTAAAAGCAAGAAGGCCAGCAAAAGAAATCGGTTGGACTGCTAGATGACCGAGGGGTAAAAAGGGGCGGTCAAGGCAGACAAAGCTGTAGCAGAGGGAAGGGACTTGATATACCGCCTTTCTGAGGTTTTTGCAACTACATTCAAAGCGGTTTAACATATATTCAGGTACTTATTTGTGCTAGGGGCAATGGAGGGTTAAGTGACTTGGCCCAGAGTCACATGGAGCTGCAGTGGAATCGAACTCAGTTCCCCAGTCATCAAAGTCCACTGCACTAACCACTAGGCTACTCCAGAGATTAAATGAATTCTTTGCTTTGGTCTTCACTGAGGAAGATTTGGGACAGATACCGGTCAAAGCTGATGAGTCGGAGAAAGAACTGAATGAAATCTCTATAAACCTAGAGGATGTAATGAGGCAATTTGACAAACTGAAGAGCAGCAAATCTCCTGGGGACCGGAAGGCATTATCACAGAGTACTGATAGAAATCAAAACTGGCGGAACTATTGTTAGTAATATGTAATTATTTTTAAAATCGAGTGTGGTACCGGAAGATTGGAGGGTAGCCCATGTAACGCCGATATTTAAAAAGGTTCCAGAGGGGATCCGGGAAAAATATAGACCGGTGAATCTGACATCTGTGCCGGGCAAAATGGTACAGACTAGTTATAAAGAACAAAATTACAGAGAATATTCAAAAGCATGGATTAATGAGACAAAGCCAACATGGTTTTAGTGAAGGAAAATCTTGCCTCACCAATCTGTTGCATTTCTTTGAAACAGGTGGTGAACAGTCATGTGGATAAGGGTGAGCCGGTTGATATTGTGTATCTGGATTTTCAAAAGGGCGTTGACAAAGTACCTCATGAAAGACAAGTCACGGGGATAGGACGGTAACTGTCCTATTGTGGATTAAAACTGGTTAAGGATAGAAAACCAGAGTAGGGTTAAATGGTCGAGTATTCTCAATGGAGAAAGGGTAGATAGTGGGGTTCCTCAAGGGTCTGTGCTGGGACCCGCTGCTTTTTAACATATTTATAAATGATATAGAGATGGGAGTAAACTAGTGAGGTAATTAAAGTTTGTTGATGACCAAAGTTATTCAAAGTCATAAATCGCAGGAGGATTGTGTTACAAGAGGACCTTACGAGACTGAGAGACTGGGCGCCTAAATGGCAGATGACGGTTACTGTGAACAAGTGATGCATGTGGTAAAGAGGAACCTGAACTATAACTATGTACTGCAAGGTTCCACGTTAGGAGTCACCGACCAAGAAAGGGATTTCGGTGTCGTCGTTGATAACGTTGAAACCGCTCAGTGTGCTGTGGTGGCTAAGAAAGCAAATAGAATGTTAGGTATTATTAGGAAAGGAATGGAAAACAAAACAAAAGTGAGGACGTTATAATACCTTTGTATCAGTCCATGGTGCTGGCCGCCGCATCTCAAAAAAGATATAGTGGAATTAGAAAAGGTACAGAGAAGGGCGACAACAATGATTAAAAGGGATGGGACGACTTCCCTATGAGGAAAGGCTGGAAGCGTCTAGGGCTCTCAACTTGGAGAAAAAGACGGCTGAGGGGAGATATGATAGAGGTCTATCAATAATGAGTGGAGTGGAATGGGTAGACGTGAATCATTTGTTTAATCTTTACAAAAATACTAGGGACTAGGGGGCATGCGATGAAGCTGCAAGTTGTAAATTTAACATGAATAAGAGAAAATGTTTCTACACTCAACGTGTAATTAAACTCTGGAATTCGTGCAAGAGAATGTGGTAAAGGCAGTTAACTTGGGGTTTAAAAAAAGGTCTGGATGGCTTCCTAAAAGAAAAGTCCATAGACCATTATTAAATTGACTTGGGGAAAATCCAGTGCTATTTCTGGGATAAGCAGCATAAAATGTAATGAACTTTTTCGGGATCTTGCCAGGTATTTGTGACCTGGATTGGCCACTATTGGAAACAGGATGGTGGGTTTGATGGACCTTTGGTCTGTCCCAGTGTGGAAATACTTGAGCTGTGATAGTTGTATGCTTCTAGCTCTACAGGTGGATGAGGAGTGTAGATGTGATTGCTGAGGTCTTTTTTCTCAACTTTTAAAAAAATTCTCTTTTGGTATTTTATATTTATAAGTCACACTGATGCTGTTTTGTGTTTTCAAAGAAACTTGAAACACAAAGAGGGGCATAATCGAACGCGAACGCCTATCTCCATGGGCGTCTATGTCTGAAAACGGGTAAGTGAAGAGGAGGGACAGACCGTATTTTCGAAAACAAAATGGACTCCCCCCCCCCCCCCCCCGAAAATATGGTTTGTATGGACCAAATGCCATGGAGTTGTTCGTTTCTGAGCTGGGCGGTTTTTTTTGTAGCGAAAATGGAAACTAAAACCGGCCAGCTCAAAAATGTCCTAATCAGAGCCATTTGGTCGTGGGAGGGGCCAGGATTCGTAGTACACTGGCCTCCCTGATATGCCAGGACACCAGCTGGGCACCCTAGAGGTCAGTGCGGTGGACTTCAGAAACAGCTCCCACATGTATAGCTCCCTTACCACGGGTGCTGAGCCCCCAACCCCCTCCCCCAAAACCCACTACCCACAAATGTACAACACTACCATAGCTCTTAGGGGTGAAGGGGGCATCTACATATGGGTACAGTGGGTTTTGGAGGCCTCCCATTTACCACAAGTGTTACAGGTAGGGGGGATGGACCTGGGTCCGCCTGCCTGAAGTGCACGGTGGTACCCACTAAAAGTGCTCCAGGGACCTGCGACCTGCATACACGCAGGCCTCTAGGACTTGTTGCTGCTGTAGAACCTTGGCACACCAGTTGACACCTGAACACTAATGTCTCCGAAAACGTCCTTTATTGGAATAAGCATGTTTACTCACAAGTTAACTGCAGATCAGAGGTTGTGCCCCACTGGCAAAGAGTCTCCCTGGTACTGAGATTAGCAGTAGGTCAGAGCTGGCAGAATGCTGTACAATGCCCACTTTCAGTAACGTGGGTAACACATGAAAGGGAGCTAAAACTGGCTTACAAAAATGGCCACTACCTCATGGACTACTGGAAACAAAACAGGGCACACTTTGACCCAGTAAGCAGAAGGAAAAGCACCATGGGCGTAGAGCCTACCAACTACCAACATCGTGAGCATTTAACACAAGCTAGTGTAATCACAGAGCACAATACCCTACACCCACCACAATGCATTGCTGATGTGACTCTGCAGTGCGCATAACAGAAAAGGTGTCACACTCACCCGAGAGCCACATCAGAACCAGGAAAAGGCTGTCAGAGGATAGAACACATTCTGCTATCATGAAGGTGGGTACGGCATTTGAGGCTGGCATACAGGCTGGGGAAAAAAGTTTGTAAAGTGGGGTTTTTTTTTGGTGGGAGGGGGTTAGTGACCACTGGGGGGGTCAAGGGAGGTGATCCTGATTCCCTCTGGTGGTCATGTGGTCAGTTGGGGCACTTTTTTGGGACTTGGACCTGAAAAAAAGGGTCCAAATAAAGCGGACCAAAATCTCATCCAAAACGCCCTTCTTGTTTCAATTATCACCTAAAGACGCCCATCTCTCCTCAGCCGATAACCACGTCCCAGTCCCGCCTTCACCATGCCTCCAACACGCCCCCGTCCACTTTGTTTGTTCCTGCGACGGAGTGCAGTTGAAGATGACCAAAATCGGCTTTCGATTATACCGATTTGTTCGCCCACGGGAGAAAGACGCCCATCTCCCGATTTGGGTCGAAATATGGGCGTATTTCACTTTCGAAAATAAGCTGGAAAGTGATTTTCTATTCTAACTTTAGTCATGAAAACATTACAATCATCAGTATTCCAAAGTAAACAAATCCAAAGTCTGCAATGTGCTGCTGTTGAAAAATTTTAATTTTAAAATAAAAAAAAAGAAAAAACACCCTCTAAGATTTGGCAGCATACATATTATTGCAGGACATTAAGTGCGTAATGTATCACATGCTACCTGTATTTGATATTTGTAAATAATGTTTTAATTCTGTGGCAAATTTAGTTACAGAACGTTGCATGCATAGTTTGTACACTTATAAAGTAGCATGGATCAAAAATTGTGACGTTTCACTAGTCTCCAATAAATGTTTTTATCCACATCATGACATGCCAGATCAGAGAGAGAAATTTTTCATTAAAAACTAACAAAAATTATTTGGTTTAATATAAAAAAAAACTTGGATCGACTTAAGTAACCCAAGTTCAGCATTTCTCCTATTAACAGACACACAAGGAAAGTGAAATTGCTTTCTTTTAAAGTTTCTTTTCCGATTAAAGCAGCTCAGGAGACATGCACATGATTTAGGCAAGCTAAACCATGTATACCAGAGAATGGAGAAATGTTTCATGAAGTAAACTACATGATGAAGACCACCAGAAGAACTGTGCAAAATGGGACTATTCCTTTGAAGAGGGTGGGGTGTTGGGAAATATAGCTCTAAACACTCAGTGCTTCTGTTGCAGTGATAGCAGGAGCTCTTAAGCTACTGCTCAACTGTAGCTGTGTCAAAAGGAGAAGACTCCCCAATTTATAGCCAGTTTGATAATGAGAGGTCTCCACTCTCTCTCAACTGCTCAGGGTGCCTATAATGGGCTCTACACACAACATACCAGCTTACTGGTTTATCAATGCACCAATTAAAAACAAGTCCCAAGGGAGGGAAAGAGAAAGCATTCATGAGCCCTGCTGTAGGGAACAGTACTGGGAAATACCACAGGAATAATGCAGAAAGAAAAACTTTCCAACGCTCAGCACTAATAGCATGCAAATTATATGCTTGCTATTAGCTTTGAGCACTGGGAAGGAACATGCAATTCAGTAAGCACAGCTCTTGTGCACATGCCCAGTCAAACTGGGGAGCAGGGAACCCATGCTGTAAGTTTTAGGTTAAACAAGGAATTTGAACTGTACAGCACAAGGGACAGGATTTATGAAAGGGTTTCCAGACTCGTTTCTGTGCCTGTGCTCCTCTCCCTCCCATGACCCTGTATCGATCACCCCAGTCTAAATGCTCACCACTGATGTCCATCTGAGCAGCTCCTTCACTGCCTGTTGTAATAACGAGCTCGTTCTCAGGATGTATAACGAGGGAAGGGGTCTGGTACAATGGCCCATCCCTCCCCCTGCTGCTTACAGAACCAGGTCAGTACTGGGACCTTTGTTTAATCTCTCTTCAGACACCCTAACGCCAGCTCTGACCTGGTTTCAGCAGTAAGAGCAGGGTTCGGTTTGAGCACTGGGAGGGAATAGCTAAGGACCTCATTTGCATAGGATTGACATTTTAATGATACTTGCAGCCATCTTTGGCACACACTGTCTCCAGCGATGGTGCACTTCGAACATTCTAAGCACCATAACGCCGGTGCTATTTTGACCAGAAGGAAGGAAGCCCGTGCAGCCTATAAACAACTAATCGTGAAAAACAAATATGTGCGAGTCTGAGCAAAAGTGCAAGCACATGTTGGCACCTGTTTTTTTGTTTGCACTTAAATACGACACTTTCATATGAAAACAATATTTGAAGGCACAGAACAGTGATGTGTGCTCGCACACCAGTCTTGTATGGGCATGCACACAAGAGCCATGTTTACCACAAAATTCTTTAGTGCCAGACTTTGAGCATCAGAGCCCTGAGTCATCTCTAAGCTACACTGGAGCTTGCTGCGAAAATAAAGTATGAGATAGAGACTATGAGGTGGGAGAAGGGCATGGAAGTAGCTTGAACCAGTAGAACAGGGAGGTCACTTTCCCTACTTTAGCCACATTACAGGGCTATCTTTAGATCTGTACTTTGTGATACTACAGGCCCTTTCAGTTGTACTAAGGATGGCCTTGAAGGAAGCTACTCAATCATTGCTCAAGCAGCATAGGCTTGCACATGTCCTTTGGATTACATACTGCTAGGGAATGATAAATGTATCTGCTAGACAATTTAAAATAGCACCTTTTCCCATGTCAATACTGGGTTTATGTCATGTCAAGGAAACATCTGAAGTAACTTACAGCTTTAGTACATAGCTCTGGAAATACAGTGCATGAAATGATCCTTCAGTTTAAGGGCATGGAAAAACTTTACAAGGATGACTAAAGTCCACTACCACTTTAAGCAGATATTTCAGATGGGTGCATTTTTATATCCCCCTCCCTCCCCTGAAAACCAGTATAACATTATAAAATCCAGAACTCACCAGTCATGAGCTCAAGGGACAGCCATCAAAATTAAAACAGCGGTCAAGCACTGTACTAAAGTTCACAAGAATCAAGAAAGTTCAAAGTGTTTTTTTATCATTTGGATTAAAATTACATCAACATCCGATAACACTGAAGTCTTTTCCTGCATAAACAAAAGGCTGGATGAAAAGTAGGGTGCCATTTTACAAGTCTTTAACACTACATACAAATAAAGCCCAGTTTATTTCCTGGAGTTTTAAATTAGAGCTGTACAAAGATCAGAGGCACCATTTACATCAAGGAAGATATTAATTAGGATTTATTTACCACCTTTTTAAAGGAATTCACTCAAGGCGGTATACAGCATTATATACAAAACTAAGGCTGCAAAGGGCAAGGTTTAATCTGTTCTCTATACATGATTCTGAGAAGACAGGGAAAAACAATTGATTTTTAGTAGCCATGTTTAAGTAAACTATGCAGAGAGTTCCTAGTACCCAATGCTCTCTCTCTAATTTAGGTTTTTGCAGTTTGTTTAATAATTAGGTATTTGCTTATAAACAAAGTAAACGGTTATAACAGGCAGCTGTTGGCAAAACATGGAACCAAAACAGATGAGACTATATTCAGCGCTGCGTATGCCTTGTAGCGCTATAGAAATGCTAAATAGTAGTAGTAGTAATATTCTACTAAATATATATGCTTATTTTTGGGTTGATGCAACATTTACGAAACACCATGTTTACATCAACTTATTCCATCTTCAATGGAAGACAGATGATATATGTACAATGCAAATTGTTTACGAGTTATTTCAGAAATGTCACATGTTGGACATGAGGTTACACAGGAAGATAAACAATGTATTTTCAGACTGCTAAAGATAGCAGCTTGATTTTGCAATAGTCTTGCTGTGTGATGTTCTCTTTCCCAAAGGAAAGGAAAGTCTTGGCCTGACAGCATGTCAGTCACAAAAGTGGATGGCATAAGTACTTAACATCTTACAAAAAAGGGGGAAGAAAAACCAATTCAGTCGGAGTATATAAACAACATTACACCACACTAAACTACAACTTATATATGCAAATTTCTCTTTATTATAAATACTTATGCCTTATACCAGCTATTAACTTTAAACATTAAACCACTCATTCATCACCTTTCAACCACCACTCACCCTATATACTAGTTGTCTAAAATGTCTTTAGAAGTTTAAATATCAAACCATTATACATGAAAAAAATCCTGCTTCATCACATTGATGAGGCAAACAGTTCATAGTACTCAATAATATCCACTGCTGTAATATGCTGTAAAACCGTCATAACGACATCCACTGTGTGACCTTTTGTTAGTCAGTTTCCCGTCGCTCCTGCTTGGCATGTAGGAACTATTGCACACAGAAATTGTCAGCACTGCTGTTTACAAATCGCCACATTGTCCTGTGGCTTTCATTGTATAGGTTTCACAAGTATCGGGTGAATGGGCAAGCCCTCCACAGGGTAGTTACAAACAACTTGATTCCCCAATGCTGGACCACATTACATTTTTCTCTCTTAAATGCTGGACCGCATTTCGCATCCCTTCTTCAGGGGGAACCACCCGAGCATTTTAAATGTTATACGTGACTGCTTGCCTGAATGGTGCTCACACCGACAAAGGGCTAAGATTGCTCCATAGGAAACACCTCTGAAGAAGGGAAGCGAAATGCGGTCCAGCATTTAAGAGAGAAAAATGTAATGCGGTCCAGCATTGGGGAATCAAGTTGTTTGTAACTACCCTGTGGAGGGCTTGCCCATTCACCTGATACTTGTGAAACCTATACAATGAAAGCCACAGGACAATGTGGCTGTTTGTAAACAGCAGTGCTGACAATTTCTGTGTGCAATAGTTCCTACATGCCAAGGAGGAGTGACGTAATCAGCTGCTGAAAACTGACTAGTATATAGGGTGAGTGGTGGTTGAAAGGTTATGAATGAGTGGTTTAATGTTTAAAGTTAATAGCTGGTACAAGGCATATATAAGTTGGAGTTTAGTGTGGTGTAATAAGTACTTAACACCAAATAAATTCTTCCAGAGCTCTCTCTCAAAAAAAGAGCCCTTTGAAGAACTTTGAGCTGCAGTCCTCTCCTCCCATTCAGTTTTCCTCACTTTCACATAATTGCTTTGACTAGAGGCAGAATAGCTCCCATAATCTGGTAGAAAAGTCAGTAATGTGGGTGAGGATCTGGATGGTAACTGCAGAAGTTGAAGACAAAACAGTTTAAAGATTCCCATAAGTGAATCTTCATAACTAAAAGTGCTTTCTTTTAACAAAACTAGAGAGGAAAACTACAACTGCCAGTGAACAGGAATATTGTGGGTTTGAAAAAACTGTTTTCATATTGTCACTTTCATTTTAATTTAACAATAGACAACCCAAAATGAAAAAAAAATAGGTCTCAGGAAAAATGCACTAAGGGTAGTACGGAAAACTGAGTTCACTTAGAGCAGCGGTCTTCACTAATTTTAAGTTGGAAGCCACTTTGGTTCATAAGAACATAAGAACAGCCATACTGGGTCAGACCAATGGTCCATCTACCCAGTATCCGGCTTCCAAACGTGGCCAATACAGGTCAATACAAGTACCTGGCAGAAACCCAAATAGAAGTATTCCATGCTACCAGAACTGGAACAGAACTGAGGGACCTTGTGAATGATCTGAGTGGTAAAAGCCACAAGAGCATCCCGCAAGTTCCTCGACCTGCACTTCCCCAGTTGTAAAGGACTAAAGTACAAGCAGATGCACGATACCACATTCTCGTACTTGGGCACGAAATTGTGGAATGCACTGTCTACAGACCTGAGAACAATCAACGAAACAACTATTTTTCACAGATCTCTAAAGACATATCTCTGCAACAAGGCATACAATGAGAACTAACGGCCACACAAATCCGCCCGACACTCACCTACTATAACTACTAATCACTATAACTACCTAATCACCCCTTTCTTCTTCCTTCTACCCTTACCTAACCTCGACACAATATTAAATGTATCTGTCACCCTGCAATGACTTTGCTAACAAAATATGTAAGCCACATTGAACCCACAATTGACTATGTTAACAAAACTATGTAAGCCACATTGAGCCTGCAAATAGGTGGGATAATATGGGATACAAATGCAATAAATAATAATAAATAAAAAGATCCACCGAGGGAGATCTTGCGGACTACGGCCATGTTCAGTGACCACTCGTGAGGTTGCATTATTTATTTATTTATTGCATTTGTATCCCACATTATCCCACCTATTTGCAGGCTCAATGTGGCTTACATAGTTTTGTTAACATAGTCATTGCGGGTTCAATGTGGCTTACATATTTTGTTAGCAAAGTCATTGCAGGGTGACAGATACATTTAATATTGTGTCGAGGTTAGGTAAGGGTAGGAGGAAGAAGAAAGTGGTGATTAGGTAGTTATAGTAGGTGAGTTATCTTGGCTGAGTGAGTTGTCAGCCGGATTTGTGTGGCCGTTAGTTCTCATTGTATGCCTTGTTGAAGAGATATGTCTTTAGAGATCTGCGAAAAACAGTTGTTTCGTTGATTGTTCTCAGGTCTGTAGGCAGTACATTCCACAATTTCGTGCCCAAGTACGAGAATGTAGTATCGTGCATCTGCTTGTACTTTAGTCCTTTACAACTGGGGAAGTGCAGGTCGAGGAACTTGCGAGATGCTCTTGTGGCGTTTCTTGGAGGTAAGTCTATGAGGTTTAGCATATAGATTGGGGCGTCTGCGTGAATGATTTTGTGTATAATCGTGCAGATCTTGAACGTAATGCGCTAAGTGGGAGCCAGTGGAGCTTCTCTCTTAAGGGTTTTGCATTTTCATATTTAGTTTTTCCAAATATGAGTCTGGCGGCAGTATTCTGGGCAGTTTGTAGTTTTTTGATAGTTTTTTCTTTGCATCCAGCGTATACTGCAGTAGTCCAGATGACTTATTACCATTGACTGTACCAGGGTGCGGAATACGTACCTCGGGAAGAAAGGTTTTACTCTTTTAAGCTTCCACATGGAGTAGAACATCTTTTTCGTTGTGTCCTTCACGTGGTCATTAAGGGTGAGGTTTTGATCAATGGTGACTCCAAGAATTTTCAAGTTTTTTTGAGATAGGGAGAGAGCAGTATGATGTGGTTATGGTGGAGAAGTGTTTTGTGTTATGTTGTGAGGTGAGTACAAGACATTGTGTTTTTTCTGCATTAAGTTTTAGTTGGAATGCATCTGCCCAGGTGTGCATTATATGGAGGCTTCAGTTGATCTCGTTGGTGATTTCATTTAGATCATGTTTGAACAGGATGTAGATTGTGACATCGTCTGTATATATGTAGGGGTTGAGGTTTTGGTTAGCCAGCAGTTTGGCTAAAGGTATCATCATCAGATTGAATGTTGGCGAGAGGGGGGATCCCTGGGGGACTCCACACTTGGGTGTCCATGGGGGTGATCTTTCCGCATTCGTTGTTACTTGGTAAGATCTTGTGGTCAGAAATCCTTTGAACCATTTAAGGACTGTACCTCCTATTCCGAAGTATTCTAGTATATGTAACAGTATTTCATGATTAACCATGTCAAAGGCACTGGACATGTCGAATTGTAGAAGGAGTATGTTGTTGCCAGTAGCGATTGTTTGTTTAAATGAGTTCACTGCAGACACTAGAATAGTTTCTGTACTGTGATTTGATCGGAATCCTGATTGAGAGTCATGCAAGATTGAATGGTTATTTAGGTATTCAGTGAGTTGTTTCGTCACAATACCTTCCATGAATTTAGTTGTGAGTGGAATAGATGCTACTGGGCGGTAGTTGGTTAGGTCCATTGAGCTTTTCTTAGTATCTTTTGGTAGCGGCATAAGAAGGATGTTTCCTTTATCCTACTACTACTAAACATTTCTAAAGCGCTACTAGGGTTACGCAGCGCTGTACAATTTAACATGGAAGGACAGTCCCTGCTCAAGGAGCTTACAATCTAAGAGACAAGTGAACGGACAGTCCGATAGGGGCGGTCAAATTGGGGCAGTCTGGATTTAGTGAATAGTAAGAGTTAGGTGCCGAATGCAGCATTGAAGAGGTGGGTTTTAAGCAAAGACTTGAAGATGGGCAGGGAGGGGGCTTGGCGTAAGGGCTCAGGAAGGTTGTTCCAAGCATAGGGTGAGGCGAGGCAAAATGAGCGGAGCCTGGAGTTGGCGGTGTTGGAGAAGGGTACAGAGAGGAGGGATTTGTCCTGTGAACGGAGGTTACGGGCGGGAACATAGGGGGAGATGAGGGAGGAGAGGTAGTGAGGGGCAGCAGACTGAATGCATTTGTAGGTAAGAAGGAGAAGCTTGAATTGAATGTGGTATCTGATTGGAAGCCAGTGAAGTGACCTGAGGAGAGGGGTGATATGAGTAAATCGGTTTTGGCGGAATATGAGACGTGCCGCAGAGTTCTGAACAGATTGAAGGGGGGATAGATGGCTAAGTGGGAGGCCAGTGAGGAGTAAGTTGCAGTAGTCAAGGCGAGAATTTGTCTGGTTCTATTGGAAGAAGGGTAGCTGAAAAGAAGACCAGCGAGACCTGAAGTGGTCCACAACCTTGTGAACTGACCATCTGAAGAAAGTACCTGTTGGTTCAGCTCTACCGGCCAGAGAGACTGTAATCCTGCATGCTGCAGAGAGCCTGTGCTGTTTCCTAAGACGGGGACTCGCTGTGGAAAACAGCTGGAGTCTAAAGGGAAAAACCTGTGTCCACTTCATCTGAGAGACCACCTAGAGTCAGCTCGGTGAGAATTACGGGATTAGCTAGTGGGTTCTTACCTCAGCAAAGGCGGGTTAGTCAGAACTTTGTGATCAGGAAGATGTGCTGCTAACTGTATTACTTCATGACCTAGTCAGTATTACTAATCAGGATTGTGTAATAACCTAGTAACCAGTGATATCAGTGTTTAGTTAGACAATACATTCTACAGTTGCTTATCAGCATAAGGGAGCTACATTTGTACAGCTGAGCTGTAGTGTAGGGTGTATTATTCTATTTTCTTACCTATATAATAAATTAATATATTTCACAGCAGTGACATTACTTTTATTCCAGTTCTCTCTAACAGAAGAAAAGTTCTGGTGTAGGCCCAGAACAGCCAGGGTCCTTTATAATATATAACCCCTGGACAGAGCTAGGAAGTTGGTTTAGCCAGACTCCTGTAAACAGAACCTGGGAATTACTCATTGGGTAGCTTTGCCCAGAAGAGTATTCACCTATAAATGCTTCCGTGGGGAAGAGCCCGTTTTGAAGCCTGTGATTTACGTGGTTCGTGAGTTCAGTTTTGAAGTGTTTGGGTGCTGATCTTATTAGATTATTAGGGCAAATGTCTAGTTTGCATTGTGATTTGGCGTATTTTCCGAGCCAATGTGAGAGTTCATTTGGTGAGATCGTGTCAAAATTGGTCCATGATCGGTCTGCTGGGCATTCCTCGGGTTTTGGGTCTAGACATTCAAGGATATTTGTGTAATCCGTTGCATTAGTAGGTATCGTGAGTCAGAGCTTTATGATTTTTTCTTTGAAGTGATTTGCAAGATTGGTTGCTGATGGGGAATCTGAGTTGTTGGATGTAACAGTGGTAGTATTTAGAAGATTGTTTACGAGTGAGAAGAGTTTGTGTGTGTCCTTGTAGTTTGGTCCTATTTTGGTTTTGTAATATGTCCTTTTTGTTTGTCTGATAGTGTACTTTTATTTTCTTTGTAGTTGTTTCCAGTTTTTAAGTGTTTTTTCGTCTTTTTTTCTTGCTCCACGCTCTTTCTAGTCGTCTGACCTGTGTTTTTAGTTCTTCGTTAAACTATGGTATTGTTTTTTCTATGAGATGTTCTGGTTTGAAGTGGTGCTATATTGTTTAGTATTGTTAGGCATCTGTTTTCCCATTCTTGGAGGAACTGGGGTGAGTCTGTGGGTGTTGTCCATTCGTCGGTGTAGAATTGCTGCCAGAATGTTAGTGGGTCTATTTTACCTCTCGTAGTATAGGTTTGTTGTTTTTGCTTTTGCTGTGTCTTTTTTGTTCTCCAGTGGAGGGAGAGGTTTGCACTGTAGTGGTCGGACCACGATCTGGCTGTCCATTTTGTGTCTATTAATATAATATTTGGTTCTGATGAGAGTTTGTGGGTGACGATGTCTAGTGTATGTCCTTTTTCATGGGTGGGCTGTGTGTTTGGCCAGTGGAGCTCCCATAGTTGGAGGAAGTCTTTGCATTCTTGTACATTGCTTGAGCTAGTGTCTTCAAGGTGAAGATTGATGTCTCCTGCTATGAGAAGATTTTGGGTGGAAACACAGGTGTTCGATATGAAGTCCAGCAAATGCATTTGTGAGTCTTGCCATTTGCCCGGGGGTCTGTAAAATAGAATTAGGTTTAGTTGATCACATAGGTTGGAGTGGTTGATTCTGACAGAGGCTATTTTGAGTTGGGGAAGAATGGATTCTGCTGTTGTTGTGACTGTGAATTGAGATTTGTAGATTATTGCTATGCCTCCTCCTCTTTTTCCTACTCTTGTCCAGTGTTTGATTTTGTATCCTAGAGAACAGAGCTCTGAGATTATTGGATCTTTGGGATCGTGGATCCAAGTTTCGCTGATAAGTAGGAAGTCAAAATGGTCATCTGTAATCCAATCCTTTATTGTCGTGATTTTATTGACTACTGATCTGGCATTGATGTATCCTATTTGTATTTTTTGGTGGCGTTCAGTTGGGTTTGAGGTAGTGATCATTTTTATCAGCTGTCTGCCTTCTTCATGTATAGGTTTGTTGTGTCTTTTCGTTTCTTTCTGTTGATTGTGACTGTGACTCCTAGGTTGTTTGTGCTGTTTGATGTTTTGGATCGTCATGTGTGTGGGGCGTGTGAATGGTTTGTGAGTTGTCTGAGTAGTGTTGTCTGTGTTGTAGGTTGTGGTTGCGTGGTGGGTTAGGGAGAGACAGTAGTTAATTAGGAGTAATAGTTTGCTGGGTTTCATATCAGTGTTAGTTATGTAGGGAGCGTTTGGTAAGTTACGATTTAAGATGCAGAATTTAAGATGCATTATCCTGTTCAACCTGTTGGCCAGACTGTTGTTTACGCCTGCCAGATAAGTGGCTTGGAGAAACATGCCGTGACGGCGAGCCCAAAGCTACATCTGGACGGCTCCCTGACACAGAGGGCGAGATCCGGTGCCCCCCTGCTTGTTGGTGTAGTACATGGCAACCTGATTGAATGAATTCTTTGCTTCAGTCCTCACCAAGGAAGATTTGGGTGGGATACCGGTGTCGGAAATGGTATTTCAAGCGGACGAGTCGGAGAAACTTACTGAATTCACAGTAAACCTGAAGGATGTAATAGGGCAGTTCAGCAAACTGAAGAATAGCAAATCTCCTGGGCCGGATGGTATACATCCTAGAGTACTGATAGAACTGAAAAATGAGCTTGCGGAGCTTCTGTTAGTGATATGCAATTTATCCTTAACATCGGGCGTGGTACCGGAAGATTGGAGGGTGGCCAATGTAACATCGATTTTTAAAAAAGGTTCCAGGGGAGATCCGGGGAAATTATAGACTGGCGAGTCTGACATCGGTGCCAGGGGAAAATGGTAGAGGCTATTATTAAAAACAAAATTACAGAGCACATCCAAGGACATGGATTACTGAGACCAAGTCAGCACGGCTTTAGTGTGGGGAAATCTTGCCTGACCAATTTACTTCAATTCTTTGAAGAAGTAAACAAACATGTGGACAAGGGGGAGCCGGTGGATATTGTGTATCTGGATTTTCAAAAGGCGTCTGATAAGGTACCTCATGAAAGGCTACAGAGAAAATTGGAGGGTCATGGGATAGGAGGAACTGTCCCTATTCTGGATTAAAAACTGATTGAAGGATAGGAAACAGAGAGTGGAGTTAAATGGGCAGTATTCACAATGGAGAAGGGTTCCTCAGGGGTCTGTGCTAGGACCGCTACTTTTTAATATATTTATAATGATTTAGAGATGGGAGTAACTAGCGAGGTAATTACTTTTGCTGATGACACAAAGTTATTCAAAAGTCGTTAACTCGCACAGGATTGTGAAAAATTACAGAAGGACCTTACGAGACTGGGCGGCTAAATGGCAGATGACGTTAATGTGAGCAAGTGCAAGGTGATGCATGTGGGAAAATAGAACCCGAATTATAGCTACGTCATGCAAGGTTCCACGTTAGGAGTTACAGACCAAGAAAGGGATCTGGGTGTCGTCGTCTATAATACACTGAAACCTTCTGCTCAGTGTGCTGCTGCGTCTTGGAAAGCGAATAGAATGTTGGGTATTATTAGGAAATGTATGGAGAACAAATGTGAGGATGTTATAATGCCGTTGTATCGCTCCATGGTGCGACCGCACCTTGAGTATTTTGTTCAATTCTGGTCGCCACATCGCAAGATATAGAAGAACTGGAAAAGGTGCAGCAAAGGGCGACAAAAATGATAGCGGAGATGGGACGACTTCCCTATGAAGAAAAACTAAGGAGGCTAGGGCTTTTCAGCTTGGAGAAGAGACGGCTGAGGGGAGACATGATAGAGGTATATAAAATAATGAGTGGAGTGGAACAGGTGGATGTGAAACGTCTGTTCACGCTTCCCAAAAATACTAGGACTAGGGGGAATGCGATGAAACTACAGTGTAGTAAATTTAAAACAAATTGGAGAAAATTTTTCTTCACCCAATGCATAAACAAACTCTGGAATTTGTTGCCGGAGAACATGGTGAAGGCGGTTAGCTTGGCAGAGTTTAAAAAGGGGTTAGACGGTTTCCTAAAGGACAAGTCCATAAACCACTACTAAATGGACTTGGGAAAAATCCACAATTCCAGGAATAACATGTATAGAATGCTTGTACGTTTGGGGAAGCTTGCCAGGTGCCCTTGGCCTGGATGGGCCGCTGTCATGGACAGTATGCTGGGCTCGATGGACCCTTGGTCTTTTCCCAGTGTGGCATTACTTATGTACTTATGTTGTAGAGGTATATAGAAGAGACTTTGCCAGAGCACAGACCATTAGATTGATGTAGTGTCATGTGCATTAATCGAGAATCTACAGCACTATATACGTCTATATCGCTATAGAAATGTAGTAGTAGAATCTGCCATCCTTGTGGTGTTTATCAGCTACTTTCCACAAGACCTCAACTTGGAAACCATTTTGGAATGAATCTGCTGCACTTGAGGTTCAAGTTACAGAGCTTCAGCAAACTGCTGGCCTTTTGAAGCATTCTGGACTGATTTATACTGATGTTATAAAATGCTAGATATGGTTTAACCTCCCATTCTATGGGGATCACATTGATGTGGTGACTTCACTGAGAATACTTATGAAGCTCCTTCACATTAGACAAAAGAGAGGAATGAATAGAACATTAAGAAAGTACAGGCTATGGAATTTGTTCTAATTGCTTTGAACAGATTCTTAATGATCCAAAGACTTGACATCAAATCATATGTCCGTGAACAATGTTCTCCAGCTGTCCGGGGATCCTTTCCTCGATGGTTAAGAAAAAATAATTGGTTGTACTAAATTTGGACATAGAACATTTCAGATGTGCTCACAAGTTGAGATCATCATCAAAGTACAGTAACCCGCACTACCATCATCACAGTTACCACATGCTTTAGTGAGTTTGCCCCAGTGAAAATGGAGCCATCAGCAAATTAATGCATAATAATAATGGCAGCATGGTTACCACACTTTAGAGAATCAAGTTTCATGTGACTTAAATTGAAAATCCTCAAACACCCCTCTGTAACCAATAAATACATGTAATGAAAATATGAATCAAGCAATTGAATACATAGTTCAATTACTTGTAAAAAAAAATAATTGCTTAAGATACTATGCTCATTTTGGGGGGGAGGGGAGACTTGGGATATACTAGAGAATGATACTGAAGAGTTGTGCTTGTATTGAGACCTTGTTTGTTGAAAGGTTTAAGTTATGGTTGCTTAATATATGTTGACTTTTGACTCTGTTGCTATTATTTTCCAATAGAAGAAAAAAAAAAAAAAGATACTATGCTCAGTTTTAATAATTTGCTGTAGAAGCCTACAGAATTTATTATTCCTAAATAGTTGAACATTGCATATTGCTGACATTTATAGCTATGAAGCAAGTATTAAAAGATTCAGGTTAAGCCAGAACACAAACGATATGAAGTATAATATAGTCTGTCAATTTCAATTTATAGAGATTCTTAGGTAATTTTAGTGAGTATTTCTTCACTCAACAAGTAATTAAACTCTGGAATTCATTGCCAGAGAATATATAAGTACATAAGTGGTAAAAGCAGTTAGCTTAGCAGGGTTTTAAAAAAAGGTTTGGATAAATTTCCTAAAAGAAGAGTCCATAAGCCATTATTAAGATGGATTTGGGAAAATCCACTGCATATTCTTGGATAAGCAGCATAAAATCTGTTTTGTTGTTCTGGGATCTTGCTACATATTTGTAATCTGGATTGGCCACTGTTGGAAACAGGATACTGGGCTTGAAGGACCTTTAGTCTGTCCCAGTATGGCAATGCTTATGTTCAGTATTGTGTATCTTAAATCCATCTATACATAAAGTGATGGCACATTCAGGTTTTGCACTTAACACTTGAGACATTTAAAACTTTAAGTAGTTTTATCAAACTCTGCAAAGTAATTTCCACCCACTTCAGTACTTACATGATAAGGCGGTCCACATTTGGACCTGTAGTTCTCTGAAGCACAATGCAAGGGCCAATCATCTTCATTGCTGTCAAACTTTAAACACCCTTCCTATTGAGGCTCTCATCTCTTTATACAAAACGTTAGCAGCATCATGCTTCTGGCAATGACTTATAAACTATATATAGCTTTCAAACTCAGTGAACTCCCTGCTAACATGACACAAGAATCTAGTTCAGTGAGTCACCCACTAGACAATCAGTCAACACTACTATGTTAAAGGAGATAGAGTGTAACATAATTATGGCATGAATAAATATTATTTTGAAAAAATATAAACTCTATGAGGACAGATACCACCTGATTTACATAAAATGGAGAAACCACTGAGCAAGAAAGTGCCACAGTTCCAAGGCAATAAGCACTGCTGTGCTTCTGCATCTTGATATGGCACACCAAGGAGGTTTGATTGAGAACAGGAGACAGCAATTACATCAAAAAGTTGATGCCCAATTGGGTTTGTCTCTGTTTCCTCTCCCCAGCGCAGTCATCTTTCCTCATACACTCAAAACCAAAAGAAACTTATGAGCTGCTGCATCCACGGTGTTGTTCTTTGTTGGTAGCATTTTTATTTAATCTCACATTTCAAACATGCTGGCTTGTGCACCATAAAGATGTACACAGAGTGAAGATACAGAATAAATTTTCATAGGTAGAGTAGTAATTTATTATAAATTGTAATCAGTGTTCAATTAGAGGGCTGTTTATAAGGACACCCTAGCATATTCATGCAGAGACTTTTGTTTTCTCTCCTGGTAAAGGGCCACTAAAACAAACATTATGTTTGCAAGAATCAGGTGCTCAACATTCAGAGGTTATATTTACTATTTATGACATTTATATCCCACAGTCAATATGAAGTGGGGGGTTGAAAACCGGGAGTAATTAAAAAATGTTTTCCTGTGCCCGATCAAAAGAGAAAGTTGGTTTGTGGGAACTTGCTCCTTTTGTTTTGTGGATGCGGTGGTATATATAAAATGCACTTATATTGTTTACTACTATTTACACGAGATATTGAAATAATGGGGCAGAGCTACATTCATGCAGAAGTCCAGACTCAGTCAAATGTGCCAACATTTTCCAGCTCTGTGATATATATTTAGTTCTTCTTCAGTCGGGTTACTTTTTGTGTTTGGGGGTGGGGGGGGGGGGGGGGGGGGGGGGGGGGGGGGGGGGGGGGGGGGGGGGGGGGGGGGGGGGGGGGGTGGGGGGGGAGAGAATCTGTCTCCCGGCTGTGTGTTTGTGTACAGATGAGTCCCAGGAATAAGGGAAATCAGCAGAACAGATGGAGCTAACTGACATTTATGCTTTCCAAATGGTGATGCATAGCTTGATGGTATGTCCTTGTTGTAAGATCAAAGAAAGATATAATGGAATTGGAAAAGGTGCAGCGAAGGGCGACTAAAATGATAGCGGGATGGGACGACTTCCCTATGAAGAAAGACTAAGGAGGCTAGGGCTTTTCAGTTTGGAGAAGAGACGGCTGAGGGGAGACATGATAGAGGTATATAAAATAATGAGTGGAGTGGAACAGGTGGATGTGAAACGTCTGTTCATGCTTTCCAAAAATACTAGGACTAGGGGGCATGCGATGAAACAACAGTGTAGTAAATTTAAAACAAATCGGAGAAACTTTTTCTTCACCCAATGCATAATTAAACTCTGGAATTCGTTGCCAAGAACGTGGTGAAGGTGGATAGCTTGGCAGAGTTTAAAAGGGGATTAGACGGTTTCCTAAAGGACAACTCCATAAACCGCTACTAAATGGACTTGGGAAAATCCACATTCCGGGAATAACACGTATAGAATGTCTGTACGTTTGGGAAGCTTGCCAGGTGCCCTTGGCCTGGATTGGCCGCTGTCGTGGAAAGGATGCTGGGCTCGATGGACCCATAGTCTTTTCCCAGTGTGGCATTACTTATGTACTTAATAGCTGGTTGATATTCAGCAGAAGTTAACCAAGTCAACATCAAACTTCCTAATATGATTTCATAACAGCATTTTCTCAATTACTCAAATGAGAACACCGGCATGGTTAAAAAGTGAGGTGATGTGAAGGAAGCTATTAGAGCTAAAAGAAAATCCTTCAGAAAATGGAAGGAGGAACCGACTGAAAATAATAAGAAACGGCATAAGGAATGTCAAGTCAAATTGAAAGCGCTAATAAGGAAGGCTAAGAGGGACTTCGGAAAAAAAGATTGCGTTAGAGGCAAAACACACAGTAAAATTATTTTAGGTATATTAAAAGCAGGAAGATGGCAAAAGAATCAGTTGGACCACTAGATGACCGAGGAGTAAAAGGGGCGATCACGGAAGACAAAGCCGTAGTGGAGAGATTAAATGAATTCTTCGCTTCGGTCTTCACTGAGGAAGATTTGGGTAGGATACCAGTGCCAGAATGGTATTCAAAGCTGACGAGTCGGAGAACCGAATGAATTCTCTTTAAACCTGGGGACGTAATGGGGCAGTTCTACAAACTGAAGAGTAGCAAATCTCCTGGACCGGATGGTATTCATCCCAGAGTACTGATAGAACTGAAAAATAAACTTGCGGGAGCTATTGTTAGTAATATGTAATTTATCCTTAAAATCGAGCATGGTACCGGAAGATTGGAGGGTGGCCAATGTAACGCCGATTTTTTAAAAAGGTTCCAGAGAGGTGACCTGGGTAATAGCTCAAAGCAAATCGGGTAAAGCCCCTGGTCCTGGATATAAAGCAGAATTTTATAAGTTGATGGAGACTCGGTGGTCCCTACATTGGTTAAAGTGTTTAATGAATGGATGGAGAATGGTAGGATGCCAAACCAATTACATTTGGCTAGGATAGTTGTGTTTCCTAAGCCTAAAAGGGATGAAAAACTGGTAACCTCCTATAGACCTATCTCACTGATTAACCAAGAAGCAAAATTATTTGCAAAAATTCTAGCAATAGACTGGGGCGGTACTACCTCATCTTATTCATACAGCTCAGGTAGGATTTGTACAAGGTAGATCTGTTACCAAAAATTTGAGGAGTATTTTGGCAGCATTGGAAGGATTGGGCCACTCCCATGCACAGGCATTAATGATAAGTTTCGACGCTGAAAAAGCGTTTGATAGAGTGGAGTGGCCCTTTCTGTACTCGGTGCTAGAAAAATTGGATTTCAGGGTAGCTTTGTGCAAGCGATCAGGGCATTGTATTACTTACCTAGAGCACAGGTGTTGATAAATGGAAATATATCGGGGGAGATCCAGATTAGTAGGGTACTAGACAAGGGTGCCCACTGTCACCTCTACTTTTTGCACTGCAATTAGACCCTTTAATTAGAGACATATATGATTGTGCAGCGATTCCTGGGGTACAACTTAGAAATCAAGAATTTAAGCTTGCCGCGTTTGCGGATGACCTATTGGTGGTCATTACGAAACCGAAGGAGACCCTGCAAATCTATTAGAGATAATTCGAAATACGGAGACTATCGGGCTTTAAACTAAACATAGACAAATCCGAAGCTCTTGAGATAAACCTTGACATCCAATTATTGGCCGGATGGATTTCCTTTGAAACGAGCGAGTAAGTCTTTTACATACTAGGGATTCTGTACCGGCTAGTTTGAAGGAGCTCTATACTTTAAATGTCACAAAACTGCTGGACAACTCAACAGTTAGATTCATGGGCACTCTAACATTGTCTTTAATGGGGAGGATTAGTCTTATTAAAATGGTGATTTTGCCAAGATGGCTTTACACATTACAGATCCTGCCCATAGTGTTACTGCAAAAGATATCAAACGCTTATATCGATTGATGTCCAGATTCTGTTGGGCAAAAACGCGCTAAGATGCAGTTGAAATATATGCTGGGGGATGGAGGCAAGGGGGCTTGGGAATACCTAATATTAAATTTTACAATATGGCATGCCTCCTGCGCCAGACGCGAGATTGGCTATTCCAATCCCAGGAACATACACCTCTAGAGATGGAAGAAGCACTATATAGCCCATATCATGGGATAACATTAGCACATTTACAGAAAAGGAGATTCCACATAGACTTAGACACAATGTCCTGATTTTATCACTCAGAGCAGTGTGGAGATTCTTAGGGGAACTACTGGGTGGAGATCCGAGAGTAACTGAGTATCTAAACATCAAGGGAAATCCGTCCTTTGTGCCCGGGCTGGAAAATAAAACTTTTGATAGATGGGCACAGGCAGGAGTGACTTGTATAGCAGATGTACTGGGAGGAGAGTGGGGACATACTGCCCGCTGCCACAATTATTGGCTCAAGGGGAGCAGGGTTGGGGTGATATGTACGCGCATTGCAAACTTAAACACTATGTACAAACATTAGATAAAGCAGCATTGCATTGTAAATTGGGTAACAAAATCAAAAAATTCTTTAGATGAGATATCTGAAACTGCTCCATCCATATCCCAGATACATCGGAAGCTGTGGGAGCTGGCTCCGATGAGGGAGATGACTATGATTAGACAGAGATGGGAAAAGGATGTGAGTCGTAATTTGGAATCTTGGGATATTACTGCGCAGATAAGAGATATACCAGAAATAATTGGGGGTGCAGATTACAGGGAATGCGCGTACAGGATGATCCATAGAGCTTATTTTACCAGTACAACTATATAAATCAGGGGTATAGAGACAGCGCTCTGTTGAAACGTAATAGACATGATAATGCTTTATACCACGCGGTGTGTGGGATGTGTAGTACTAAAGAGATATTGGAGACAAATAGTTACTTACCTGTCTCATGTTTGGGTAGTAGAATAGACATGAATCCACTGCAGTTGGTACTAGATCTGAAAGAAACACCTTTAAGACTCAACGCTGACAAAAATTATATCGAAAATTATGTTTGGTAGCGAAGAAATGTATTATGCATATTGGACCGTAGCCACCTCGCCACCTTAGTGGCATTGGCGTAACAGGGTACACCAGTACTAGTGTGGGAGGCGAAAGAAGCAAAGGACATTACAAAAGGAAAATACGGTTTCTTAAAATATGGTGAAGCTACCTGGAAAAAATGACACAGAGAGGCCGAAGTTTGGTCATTAATACTTTATAAACGGGCCAAGTATCATTATAACACTGGGATGTGTTAACATGAGTTAATCAAGAGGGGTGGGGGTGGGGGGTTTGCAGGGAATAGAGGGAGGAGGGTGAGGGAGAAGGGACTGAGGAGTAGGGTTGGTAATTAGATATGGAGCTCTGTATTTACTTGGGGTGGCAAGCTGATCACTCTGCACCACAGTAGAATATTGGTTGATTTACCATTGTACACTTAACAACTATGAAAGCTCCGTTGTACTGTTATGCTTTTATTTTTACAATTGCTGAAATATAAAGTTGTAAGGAGGGGAGGGGGGCAAGAGAAGAGAAAATGGAATAAGTGATTGACGCAGTTAATTATGTTGTTGCAACGTTGATTTGTATACTGAACCTTGCTGTATGAAGGCTCCCAAGTTGAATTGTATTGTGCATTTCGTCAATAAAAAAGTTTAAACATAAAAAGGTTCCAGAGGAGATCCAGGAAATTATAGACCGGTGAGTGACGTCGGTGCCAGGCAAAATGGTAGAGACTATTATAAAGAACAAGATTACAGAGCATATTCAAAAGCATGGATTAATGAGACAAAGTCAACATGGATTTAGTGAAGGAAATCTTGCCTCACCAATCTACTATATTTCTTTGAAGGAGTGAACAAACATGTGGATAAAGGTGAGCCGGCTGATATTGTGTATCTGGAATTCAGAAGGCATTTGACAAAGTACCTCATGAAAGACTCCAGAGGAAATTGGAGAGTCATGGGATAGAAGGTAGTGTTCTATTGTGGATTAAGGTAAAATTATGTTCTTACCTAATAATTTTCTTTCCTTTAGCTGCAGCAGATGAATCCACCAACTGGTGGGTTGTATCCATCTACCAGCAGGTGGAGATAGAGATCACTGACATAAGTGAGTGGTATTAGACGACCAGCCCCTCTGTAAGCTAGTATATGTCTCATCACAAAGCAAAGGTAGGCCCCCCATGAAGTAGAAAACCTTCCTCAACACAGGAAGAGAAACAACAACAGAACCAGAGTATATTCGAGTAAAGATGAAACTCTTTCTAAATTTTGAAACTTGTGTTTGAAACTGCAAAATACAAAAGAACTGGAACAAACAGGAACAACAAACAAACAGAGTGAATAAACAGTGATGGTAAGCTAGGGAAGGATGCTGGATTCATCTGCTGCAGCTAAAGGAAAGAAAATTATCAGGTAAGAACATAATTTTACCTTCCTTAGTGCAGGCAGCAGATGAATCCATCAACTGGTGGGATGCACCAAAGCAGTCTCTAGATAGGGCAGGACACCATCGCCCCCCTTGACAAGACCGCCATACCAAAAGAAGCATCAGATCTGGCAGCTACATCCACTCTATAATGCTTGGTAAAGGAATGAATGGAGGCCCAAGTAGCCGCTTGACAAATTTCTTGTAAAGACAAGACAGAAGACTCCGCTCACGAAGTCGCCTACGCTCTAGTAGAATGAGCACGTAAGGGTTCCAAGCAAGCTGCGACCACCCAACAAGTACGCTGAAGAAATAGCTTCCTTAAGCCATCTCGCCATAGTCGTTTTTGAAGCCACCTGGCCAAAACTGAACTGTGCTCAAGGGACAGAAAAGAAGCTGCGCTCATCAGGCAGGCAGAGAAGGATCTGTGCTCAACGAGAACAGAGTAGCACTCAAAGCACACAAACTGAGCCATGGGCAGAAAAAGAGTTGCACACTTCTGTCAAAGATAGAAGTGCCCTGAACAAGCAGAGACGAAGCTGAGAGTAACAGACAGAGGATGAGCAGTGCCCCACTGAAAGAGCTGGATGTTAGAGGTACCTGCAGAACTGAAGCTGCGGTAGCAATGGAACTGTGTATAAAACGCAGACAAGGAGCTGCGCTCCACACGCCGACAAGGAACTATGCTTCCTACGCAGACATGAAGCTGTATAGCATCTGCATTCACAGAGCTGTGCTCCACTTCACCCAATTTGCAGAGAAGAGTTGTGCTAAACATTCAGAGATGGAGCTACACTCAACAGGCGGTGAAGCTGCGCTCTGCACGCAGAAAGGAAGCTGCGTTCCATACGCAAAGAGAGAGAGCTGCATGCCACACACAGACAAGGAGCTGCGTACCACAGGCAGACACAGGACTGTGCCCCACGCTGAGACCTGCAGAGAAAGAACTACACTCAGCATGTGACAATGGAGCTGCGTTCAACATGCAGAGAAGAAAGGTTGCAGAATAAACAGCGAAGGAACTTCACTCAACATGCCATGATAGAGCTGTCCTCAACATACAGCGATGGAACTAAAGCCAACCTGGAACTGTGCCCAGCATGCAGCGATGGAGCCGTGCCCAACATGGAACGGTGGAACTTCATGGAATAATGAAGCTGCGCTCAACATGCAAAATGCATAGATGGAGTCTACTACTACTACTTATTTTTGTAGTGCTACTAAACGTACACAGCGCTGTACACTTGAACATGAAGAGACAGTCCCTGCTCGACAGAGCTTACAATCTAATTAGGACAAACAGGACAAACAAGAGATAGGGAATATTAAAGTGAGGATGTTAACATAAAGGTTCTGAACAAGTGAATAAGGGTTAGGAGTTAAAAGCAGCATCAAAAAGGTGGGCTTTTAGCTTAGATTTGAAGACGGCCAGAGATGGAGCCTGACGTACTGGCTCAGGGAAGTCTATTCCAGGCATAAGGTGCAGCAAGATAAAAGACAATGAACTGAGTCCAAAGACTGGCAAGATTGGCGTTCCCGAGGGTAGTCCGAAGAGGGATTTGAGCTAGCAGTTGCACACCAAGAGCAGCTCGGACCCCCACCAGAAGGAAAGTACCCTGCAGACAAACCAGAGCAGACAGGAGGTATCCATGGGGACGGGACAACCTGAACCTCCCTAAGGAAGGGAGGAAAAACTGCTGCCAAAACAAGAATCAAATAGCAGGGGCATCTCAAGCAAGATGCCAGAAGCAGCAGAGACAGGACGGTCTGAAAAATAACTGACCAACAGTTGTGTAAGGCTGACAGGAATGAAAAAATAGCCCTGGACTAAAAAGACTGAGCCTGCAGCCAAACAGAGCTAGCGAGAGACTTCCCCCACTTGGAAATGGCAGACTAAGACCTCCGAACCGCAAAGGTACAAGTTCCAGCAACGGGGCCGCCCTCTGAACCAGCCGCCGTCTAGGACCGTGAAGAGGAGAAAAACAACTGAGTTTCGTGAACCAGGCACAAGCCTTGCCCCACAAAAAAAAAAAATCAAAGCAACTGGTACCAGCTCAGAAGGGTCCAAGATCAGAATCAGACGCCAGCCAGCGAAATTCAAAGAAACTTCGCAAGCAGTCCCCTAGAATACATTGCCAAAGGTGGGAAAAGTTTCTTTTTTTTTTTTTTTTTTTTAAACAACCTTCTTCACTAGAGAACGGAATTAAAAAAGGTTTACCTCAGAGGCAGAAAAGGAGGGGAAAACGGTTTCCTTTTTCATAAACAACCTTCTTCACTAGTGACAGAAATTTAAAAAGGTTTACCTCAGAGCATAGGCTCCGACTCCGTGGGTGCTGTGGCTGCTCGAGCACCCCCAATATTTCACCCACCGGAAGTTCGTTCCCTCTCTCCCTCCCTCCTCCCTTTGAGTTCCAGGCCCACTCCCGCCGAATTTTAAAAGTCATCTATTTTAACCTCGTCGGGGTTAGGGCGGCAGCAGCGGTAAAAAGCATGCAGGCTCAGTGCTTAGTTGTTTCCTTTCTCTCTCTCTCAGCTCTGGCCCCGCCCTTGCGGAAACAGGAAATGAGGGCGGGACCAGAGCTGTGAGAGAGAAGGGAAAACAACTAAGCACCAAGCCGAGCCTGCTTTTTACCGCTGCTGCCACCCTAACCCCGACGAGGTAAGATAGATGACTTTTAAAATTCGGAGGGAGGGGGCCTGGAACTCGAAGGGAGGGAGGGAGGGAGGACCCTGGAACTCAAAGGGAGGGAGGGAGGACCCTGGAACTCAAAGGGAGGGAGGGAGGACCCTGGAACTCAGAGGGAAGGAGGGAGGAGGAACTGGAACTGGGAGGGAGGTGGAGAGGGGACGAGGGAGGGGGAGGGGGGAGAGGGAGGGGAGGGGGGAATGCACCACCTGTTTAAAAAAAAAAAAATTCAGCACCCCCAATCATTTTGAGAAGTTGGCTCCTATGTCTCAGAGGCAGAAAAGGATGGAAAAAACAAAGTTTCCTTTTTTTTCTTTTATAAACAACCTTCTTCACTAGTGACAGGAATAAATAAAGGCCTACCTCAGAGGCAGAAATTCAGATATACCCAGTGCTTTTTTTGTAGAAAAAAAGGTGCCGGTACTCATTATGGGCGGGGTCACCACATATGGCTCCACCCCTATGATAGCCACACCCACATTAACCACACCCCCTATACCAGCCATGGCGCATATAAACAGACATCATTGAAAATATTACAGTACTATAGGAGAAAAAAATAACGTGATTTGCTAAGTAGTAGCAGTAAATAAGACAGCCAATGTAAATTCTCAAATTGGACATATTACAAACACTAAAATGAAAATAAAATGATTTTTTTCTACCTTTGTTGTCTGGTGACTGTTTTTCTTTCCATATTGGTCCCAGTCTGTGATTCTGCTTTCCTTTGTTTTCGCTTAACTCTTCTGTGCCATTTGTCATTTTTTGTCTCCTTTTCTTTGCTTTCTTCAATATTTTTCAGGCTCTCTCTCTGTCCAGATTTAATTCATTCTTACTATCCATTCTTTAATTTCCTTCATCTACCCGTGGCTTTTCATCTTTTCCTCACCCTTGTTCTCCCCATGCCCCTTCCTCTTATTCTCCAATCTTTCTCTATTCCCCTTTTCCATCCAGCAGCTCTGCTTTCTCTCCCCATCCTTCCAGTGTCTCCCCTATTTCTTTCTGCATTCTTCCATCCAGCGTCTTCCCTCTTTCTCTCCCTATCCTTCCGTTTTCCCTCTCTCTCTCCCCATCCTTCCGTTTTTCCCTCTCTCTCCCCATCCTTCCATCTGTTTTCCCCCTCTCTCTCCCCATCCTTCCATCTGTTTTCCCTCTCTCCCCAATCCTTCCATCTGTGTTTTTCCCTCTCTCCCCATCCTTCCATCTGTTTTTCCCCTCTCCCCAATACTTCCATCTCTTTTTCCCCTCTCTCCCCATCCTTCCATCTGTTTTCCCCTCTCTCTCCCCAATCCTTCCCTCTGTTTTTCCCTCTTTCTCTCTCTCCCCAATCCTTCCCTCTGTTGTTTTCCCTCTCTCTCTCCCCATCCTTCCATCTGTTTTCCCCTCTCTCCCCAATCCTTCCATCTGTTTTTTCCCCTCTCCCCAATCCTTCCATCTGTTTTTTCCCTCTCTCTCCCCATCCTTCCATCTGTTTTTCCCTCTCTCCCGTTTTCCCTCTCTCTCCCCAATCCTTCCCTCTGTTGTTTTCCCTCTCTCTCCCCAATCCTTCCCTCTGTTGTTTTCCCTCTCTCTCTCTCTCCCCAATCCTTCCCTCCTTTTTCCCTCTTTCTCTCTCCCCAATCCTTCCCTCTGTTGTTTTCCCTCTTTCTCTCACTCCCCAATCCTTCCCTCTGTTGTTTTCCCCTCTCTCTCTCCCCATCCTTCCATCTGTTTTCCCCTCTCTCCCCAATCCTTCCATCTGTTTTTCTCCTCTCTCCCCAATCCTTCCATCTGTTTTTCCCTCTCTCTCCCGTTTTCCCTCTCTGTCCCCAATCCTTCCCTCTGTTGTTTTCCCTCTCTCTCTCTCCCCAATCCTTCCCTCTGTGTTTTCCCTCTCTCTCTCTCCCCAATCCTTCCCTCTGTTGTTTTCCCTCTTTCTCTCTCTCCCCAATCCTTCCCTCTGTTTTCCCTCTTTCTCTCTCTCCCCAATCCTTCCCTCTGTTGGTTTCCCTCTTTCTCTCTCTCCCCAATCCTTCCCTCTGTTGTTTTCCCCCTCTCTCTCTCTCCCCAATCCTTCCCTCTGTTGTTTTCCCTCTCTCTCTCCCCAATCCTTCCCTCTGTTGGTTTCCCTCTTTCTCTCTCTCCCCAATCCTTCCCTCTGTTGGTTTCCCTCTTTCTCTCTCTCCCCAATTCTTCCCTCTGTTGTTTTCCCTCTTTCTCTAACTCCCCAATCCTTCCCTCTGTTGGTTTCCCTCTTTCTCTCTCTCCCCCCAATCCTTCCTCTGTTGGTTTCCCTCTCTCTCCCCCCCCCCAATCCTTCCCTCTGTTGTTTTCCCTCTCTCTCTCTCTCCCCAATCCTTCCCTCTGTTGTTTTCCCTCTCTCCCCAATCCTTCCCTCTGTTTTCCCTCTTTCTCTCTCCCCAATCCTTCCCTCTGTTGTTTTCCCTCTTTCTCTCTCTCCCCAATTCTTCCCTCTGTTGTTTTCCCTCTTTCTCTAACTCCCCAATCCTTCCCTCTGTTGGTTTCCCTCTTTCTCTCTCTCCCCAATCCTTCCCTCTGTTGGTTTCCCTATTTCTATCTCTCCCCAATCCTTCCCTCTGTTGTTTTCCCTCTCTCCCCAATCCTTCCCTCTGTTTTCCCTCTTTCTCTCTCCCCAATCCTTCCCTCTGTTGTTTTCCCTCTTTCTCTCTCTCCCCAATCCTTCCCTCTGTTGTTTTCCCTCTCTCTCCCCAATCCTTCCCTCTGTTGTTTTCCCTCTTTCTCTCTCTCCCCAATTCTTCCCTCTGTTGTTTTCCCTCTCTCTCTCTCCCCAATCCTTCCCTCTGTTGTTTTCCCTCTTTCACTAACTCCCCAATCCTTCCCTCTGTTGGTTTCCCTCTTTCTCTCTCTCCCCAATCCTTCCCTCTGTTGGTTTCACTCTTTCTATCTCTCCCCAATCCTTCCCTCTGTTGTTTTCCCTCTCTCTCTCTCCCCAATCCTTCCCTCTGTTGTTTTCCCTCTCTCCCCAATCCTTCCCTCTGTTTTCCCTCTTTCTCTCTCTCCCCAATCCTTCCCTCTGTTGTTTTCCCTCTTTCTCTCTCTCCCCAAACCTTCCCTCTGTTGTTTTCCCTCTTTCTCTCTCTCCCCAATCCTTCCCTCTGTTGGTTTCCCTCTCTCTCTCTCCCCAACCCTTCTCTCTGTTGGTTTCCCTCTCTCTCTCTCTCCCCAATCCTTCCCTCTGTTGGTTTCCCTCTTTCTCTCTCTCCCCAATCCTTCCCTCTGTTGGTTTCCCTCTTTCTCTCTCTCCCCCCAATCCTTCCTCTGTTGGTTTCCCTCTCTCTCCCCCCCCCCCCCAATCCTTCCCTCTGTTGTTTTCCCTCTCTCTCTCTCTCCCCAATCCTTCCCTCTGTTGTTTTCCCTCTCTCCCCAATCCTTCCCTCTGTTTTCCCTCTTTCTCTCTCCCCAATCCTTCCCTCTGTTGTTTTCCCCTCTTTCTCTCTCTCCCCAATCCTTCCCTCTGTTGTTTTCCCTCTCTCTCTCCCCAATCCTTCCCTCTGTTGTTTTCCCTCTTTCTCTAACTCCCCAATCCTTCCCTCTGTTGGTTTCCCTCTCTCCCCAATCCTTCCTCTGTTGGTTTCCCTCTTTCTCTCTCCCCCCCCCCCCAATCCTTCCCTCTGTTGTTTTCCCTCTCTCTCTCTCTCCCCAATCCTTCCCTCTGTTGTTTTCCCTCTCTCCCCAATCCTTCCCTCTGTTTTCCCTCTTTCTCTCTCTCCCCAATCCTTCCTCTGTTGGTTTCCCTCTTTCTCTCTCTCCCCCCAATCCTTCCTCTGTTGGTTTCCCTCTTTCTCTCTCCCCCCCCCCCAATCCTTCCCTCTGTTGTTTTCCCTCTCTCTCTCTCTCCCCAATCCTTCCCTCTGTTGTTTTCCCTCTCTCCCCAATCCTTCCCTCTGTTTTCCCTCTTTCTCTCTCTCCCCAATCCTTCCCTCTGTTGTTTTCCCTCTTTCTCTCTCTCCCCAATCCTTCCCTCTGTTGTTTTCCCTCTTTCTCTCTCCCCAATCCTTCCCTCTGTTGTTTTCCCTCTCTCTCTCTCTCCCCAATCCTTCCCTCTGTTGTTTTCCCTCTCTCCCCAATCCTTCCCTCTGTTTTCCCTCTTTCTCTCTCTCCCCAATCCTTCCCTCTGTTGGTTTCCCTCTTTCTCTCTCTCCCCAATCCTTCCCTCTGTTGGTTTCCCTCTTTCTATCTCTCCCCAATCCTTCCCTCTGTTGTTTTCCCTCTCTCTCTCTCCCCAATCCTTCCCTCTGTTGTTTTCCCTCTCTCCCCAATCCTTCCCTCTGTTTTCCCTCTTTCTCTCTCTCCCCAATCCTTCCCTCTGTTGTTTTCCCTCTTTCTCTCTCTCCCCAATCCTTCCCTCTGTTGGTTTCCCTCTTTCTCTCTCTCCCCAATCCTTCCCTCTGTTGTTTTCCCTCTTTCTCTCTCTCCCCAATTCTTCCCTCTGTTGTTTTCCCTCTCTCTCTCTCCCCAATCCTTCCCTCTGTTGTTTTCCCTCTTTCTCTAACTCCCCAATCCTTCCCTCTGTTGGTTTCCCTCTTTCTCTCTCTCCCCAATCCTTCCCTCTGTTGGTTTCCCTCTTTCTATCTCTCCCCAATCCTTCCCTCTGTTGTTTTCCCTCTCTCTCTCTCCCCAATCCTTCCCTCTGTTGTTTTCCCTCTCTCCCCAATCCTTCCCTCTGTTGGTTTCCCTCTTTCTCTCTCTCCCCAATCCTTCCCTCTGTTTTTTTCCCTCTTTCTCTCTCTCCCCAATCCTTCCCTCTGTTGTTTTCCCTCTTTCTCTCTCTCCCCAATCCTTCCCTCTGTTGGTTTCCCTCTCTCTCTCTCTCCCCAACCCTTCCTCTGTTGGTTTCCCTCTTTCTATCTCTCCACAATCCTTCCCTCTGTTGTTTTCCCTCTCTCTCTCCCCAATCCTTCCCTCTGTTTTCCCTCTCTCTCTCCCCAATCCTTCCCTCTGTTGGTTTCCCTCTTTCTCTCTCTCCCCAATCCTTCCCTCTGTTGGTTTCCCTCTTTCTCTCTCTCCCCAATCCTTCCCTCTGTTGGTTTCCCTCTTTCTCTCTCTCCCCAATCCTTCCTCTGTTGGTTTCCCTCTTTCTCTCTCTCCCCCCAATCCTTCCTCTGTTGGTTTCCCTCTTTCTCTCCCCCCCCCCAATCCTTCCCTGTGTTGGTTTCCCTCTTTCTCTCTCTCCCCCCAATCCTTCCTCTGTTGGTTTCCCTCTTTCTCTCCCCCCCCCCCCCAATCCTTCACTGTGTTGGTTTCCCTCTTTCTCTCTTTCCCCAATCCTTCCCTCTGTTGTTTTCCCTCTTTCTCTCTCTCCCCAATCCTTCCCTCTGTTGGTTTCCCTCTCCCTGCCAAGTTTCCAGCGAACGGCGTGAAGTCGCGACGCACGCGGCACCAGCCCCTATTTCCGGCCGCTGCTGTTTCTCCTGTTGAGCAGCAGCGGCCGCTACACAAAGAAAAAGAAGATTTTTAAAAAAAAATTGAAACCTGGCTGAAACGCGGCACCCCGGCACTGTAGACAGCCATTAGGCATTGGCTGTTGCCCCACAGCCGCTCCTCCTCTTGCCTCTACGTCACTGCCCCTGGAGGAAGACCCCGGAGGAGCGCAGTGACGTAGAGGCAAGAGGAGGAGCAGCTGCGGGACAACAGCCAATGCCTAATGGCTGTCTACAGTGCTGGGGTGCCGCGTTTCAGCCAGGTTTGAAGTTTTTTTAAATCTTTTTCTTTGTGTAGCGGCCGCTGCTGCTCAACAGGAGAAGCAGCAGCGGCCGGAAATGGGAGCTGGCACTGCGTCCGTCACGGGGCGGGGGGAGCAAAAAAAAAAAAAGGTGCCGGTACGCCGTACCGTTGCGTACCGGCACAAAAAAAGCACTGGATATACCTACCACCACAGAAGAGAAGAACCCCACAGGGGAGACAAGTTACTCCATGCCACAATCAACCATCACCCTCTGCTAGAAAGAAAGCCAGGGGAGGTAGGGGAGGGGAGGGAACCAGGGTCACTGGATATCACCCTAGCTGGCAGATGAGGAACTCAGGACCACTGAGTATCATCTAAAACTAGCTCCAACACACCCCTGGCTCCACTGTCACCAGAAGAATCTGGGACAGGAGCTACCAGCCAGCAATCCAGAGTAGCTGCATGATCCGTCCACCATCCGCTAGGAGACAGAAAAAATACTGAACATTCCAGGCTGCACGATACCCTTAAAAGGCGGTTTACTTGGAACTATTTTCTCTGTCTCCTTCCACTAGTAGATGGACACAACTCATTAGTGTGGAGTGGTCTGGTATAGATGACAAGGAAAGCAGGGTTGAGCAGGGAGAGGAAAAACCAGAGTAACTGCTCCAAACCTTGTGCTTGAATCCTCTTCCTTGGGAAAAAAGTCAGAGCACTGCTTTCGTCTGTTGGCTTCAGCCTGACGTGTGACCCACCCAGTTTAGTGCACCCTATGATACCACGGAGCTCGGCATGACCCTAATTCAGACTAAAGCTGGTCGAGGTGATGTGGCAGGTGCAGTTAAGCAGAAATGGGTGGGGGCCACAATTCTTATGTAGCCTCAGTCACACAAACTGATGCACCTGGAGTATTGTGTTCAGTACTGGTCTCCGTATCTCAAAAAAGATATAGTAGAATTGGAAAAGGTACAGCGAAGGGCGACGAAAATGATAGTGGGGATGGGACGACTTTCCTATGAAGAGAGGCTGAGAAGGCTAGGGCTTTTCAGCTTGGAGAAGAGACGGCTGAGGGGAGATATGATAGAAGTGTATAAAATAATGAGTGGAATGGATCGGGTGGATGTGAAGCGACTGTTCACGCTATCCAAAAATAATAGGACTAGAGGGCATGAGTTGAAGCTACAGTGTGGTAAATTTAAAACGAATCGGAGAAACTTTTTCTTCACCCAACGTGTAATTAGACTCTGGAATTCGTTGCCGGAGAACGTGGTACGGGCGGTTAGCTTGACGGAGTTTAAAAAGGGATTAGATAGATTCCTAAAGGACAAGTCCATAGACCGCTATTAAATGGACTTGGAAAAATTCCGCATTTTTAGGTATAACTTGTCTGGAATGTTTTTACGTTTGGGGAGCGTGCCAGGTGCCCTTGACCTGGATTGGCCACTGTCGGTGACAGGATGCTGGGCTAGATGGACCTTTGGTCTTTCCCAGTATGGCACTACTTATGTACTTATGTAAGGGACATTTAAAAAAAAACAACCCATTTTGTTTCATAATGAAAAAAAGTTAGGAACCTTAAACGTAAATAAATTCTGGAGTACAAAAGATTGCTTGGCCAGATGCTAAAGACAAAAATCAGCTTACACTGGCACCACATTAACCTGGGTGATATTTCTGGCTTTGCAAAGTGCTTTCCCATAGATCATTGCATCAATGGATTTTTAATAATACTAAAAGGAAATTTTAAGACAATCCAGGAAAGTTAAGTCCTTTGAAGTTAAAATGATGATATATTTTGAGACAAGACTTAACGTTCTGGCTTTCCTATCACATTATAAACCATAAAATTACACTGCTTTGTCACCCTCTGTTTCTCACCCATCCTCACTTCTTTCTGTAAGTCTGTCATTGAAATGCTTTTATATTTCACACATATATGCTGACATTGGTCATCATTTGCTTATTTCTGATCTGAAGAAACTATTGCCTTCAAAAGCTAATGAAAAAATGTATTGTTAGTACAATAAAAAAAGATTGTATCTTTTCTTTTTTTGTTCTGTTTCTATTACCTTCAACCACCAAAAAAATGAAGTAGTTTAACATCTTGGCCCAACTTGCCATCAAAGATATCTGAAGTGGTCAACATTAAAAAAAAAACTAATTGTGTTTAATAATTAAAAAACAAATTCAAGTTAGCTACAATTTTTCCATAGCAAGTGAGAAAGGGGATGACCACACATCCTGGTCATTTAATGAAGAGAATGTTACCTCCTCTGAATTTCCAGTTCTTCTTGAGATGGGCCATTTTGCACCTGAGGAGGTAGATGTGAATTCTGTCGAGACAAAGTTGGACCTGTGAATGACCAAAAAAATTAGAAATGTGATTTCATCATTTATATTAAACCACACAATAAACCAGATTAACATTACCAAAATGCACAAATAAAATAAAACATCTCCCCCACCACACACATATATGTAACCCACTTTCTTTCCAGCAAAAGAAAAATGAGAACATTTATAGCTCTGATATAAAAACTGAAAAAATATATTTTAATGAAGTCCAATTAAGAAATCATTAATGATCAAGAAGAAAGGCAATAGTAGTGCTGAAGATTTACATATGACTGGAACTGAAATGTAGACATTTAAGTAAGTGCTTAGATGTAAAACCCTGGAAATTGACATTAGACAAGAAACACATTACTGCACGGGAGTTTGGAAAAACAGAAAAAAATTGTTAAAACTCACCTAAATAGAACACTGGAAACAAAAGAAAGGAAGGAAAGATGAGAACCCCATTACTACAACAAAGTTATATGCAACGCAAAAATTACATTTGTGAATGTTTCTTAAAACCTGACTTTACAGGTATGGGATAAAGCAAATGCTACATACCTGTAGAAGGTATTCTCCGAGGACAGCAGGCTGATTGTTCTCACTGATGGGTGACGTCCACGGCAGACCCTCCAATCGGAAACTTCACTAGCAAAGGCCTTTGCTAGTCCTCGCGCGCTCATGCGCACCGCGCATGCGCGGCCGTCTTCCCGCCCGAACCGGCTCGTGTTCGTCAGTCCCATATGTAGCAAAACAAAGCAAGGGAAGACACAACTCCAAAGGGGAGGTGGGCGGGTTTGTGAGAACAATCAGCCTGCTGTCCTCGGAGAATACCTTCTACAGGTATGTAGCATTCGCTTTCTCCGAGGACAAGCAGGCTGCTTGTTCTCACTGATGGGGTATCCCTAGCCCCCAGGCTCACTCAAAACAACAACCATGGTCAATTGGGCCTCGCAACGGCGAGGACATAACTGAGATTGACCTAAAAAATTTACCAACTAACTGAGAGTGCAGCCTGGAACAGAACAAACAGGGCCCTCGGGGGGTGGAGTTGGATCCTAAAGCCCAAACAGGTTCTGAAGAACTGACTGCCCGAACCGACTGTCGCGTCGGGTATCCTGCTGCAGGCAGTAATGAGATGTGAATGTGTGGACAGATGACCATGTCGCAGCTTTGCAAATTTCTTCAATAGAGGCTGACTTCAAGTGGGCTACCGACGCAGCCATGGCTCTAACATTATGAGCCGTGACATGACCCTCAAGAGCCAGCCCAGCCTGGGCGTAAGTGAACGAAATGCAATCTGCTAGCCAATTGGATATGGTGCGTTTCCCCACAGCCACTCCCCTCCTATTGGGATCAAAAGAAACAAACAATTGGGCGGACTGTCTGTTGGGCTGTGTCCGCTCCAGGTAGAAGGCCAATGCTCTCTTGCAGTCCAATGTGTGCAGCTGACGTTCAGCAGGGCAGGAATGAGGACGGGGAAAGAATGTTGGCAAGACAATTGACTGGTTCAGATGGAACTCCGACACGACCTTTGGCAAGAACTTAGGGTGAGTGCGGAGGACTACTCTGTTATGATGAAATTTGGTGTAAGGGGCCTGGGCTACCAGGGCCTGAAGCTCATTGACTCTACGAGCGGAAGTAACTGCCACCAAGAAAATGACCTTCCAGGTCAAGTACTTCAGATGGCAGGAATTCAGTGGCTCAAAAGGAGGTTTCATCAGCTGGGTGAGAACGACATTGAGATCCCATGACACTGTAGGAGGCTTGACAGGGGGCTTTGACAACAGCAAACCTCTCATGAAGCGAACAACTAAAGGCTGTCCTGAGATCGGCTTACCTTCCACACGGTAATGGTATGCACTAATCGCACTAAGGTGAACCCTTACAGAGTTGGTCTTGAGACCAGACTCAGACAAGTGCAGAAGGTATTCAAGCAGGGTCTGTGTAGGACAAGAGCGAGGATCTAGGGCCTTGCTGTCACACCAGACGGCAAACCTCCTCCATAGAAAGAAGTAACTCCTCTTAGTGGAATCTTTCCTGGAAGCAAGCAAGACGCGGGAGACACCCTCTGACAGACCCAAAGAGGCAAAGTCTACGCTCTCAACATCCAGGCCGTGAGAGCCAGGGACCGGAGGCTGGGATGCAGAAGCGCCCCTTCGTCCTGTGTGATGAGGGTCGGAAAACACTCCAATCTCCACGGTTCTTCGGAGGACAACTCCAGAAGAAGAGGGAACCAGATCTGACGCGGCCAAAAAGGAGCAATCAGAATCATGGTGCCTCGATCTTGCTTGAGTTTCAACAAAGTCTTCCTCACCAGAGGTATGGGAGGATAAGCATACAGCAGACCCTCCCCCCAGTCCAGGAGGAAGGCATCCGATGCCAATCTGCCGTGGGCCTGAAGCCTGGAACAGAACTGAGGGACTTTGTGGTTGGCTCGAGATGCGAAGAGGTCTACCAAGGGGGTGCCCCACACCTGGAAGATCTGTCGCACTACCCTGGAATTGAGCGACCACTCGTGAGGTTGCATAATCCTGCTCAACCTGTCGGCCAGACTGTTGTTTACGCCTGCCAGATATGTGGCTTGGAGCACCATGCCGTGATGGCGAGCCCAGAGCCACATGCTGACGGCTTCCTGACACAGGGGGCGAGATCCGGTGCCCCCCTGCTTGTTGACGTAGTACATGGCAACCTGGTTGTCTGTCTGAATTTGGATAATTTGGTGGGACAGCCGATCTCTGAAAGCCTTCAGAGCGTTCCAGATCGCTTGCAACTCCAGAAGATTGATCTGCAGATCGCGTTCTTGGAGGGACCAGCTTCCTTGGGTGTGAAGCCCATCGACATAAGCTCCCCACCCCAGGAGAGACGCATCCGTGGTCAGCACTTTTTGAGGCTGAGGAATTTGGAAGGGACGTCCCAGAGTCAGATTGGACCAAATTGTCCACCAATACAGGGATTCGAGAAAACTCGTGGACAGGTGGATTACGTCTTCTAGATCCCCAGCAGCCTGGAACCAGTGGGAAGCTAGGGTCCATTGAGCAGATCTCATGTGAAGGCGGGCCATGGGAGTCACATGGACTGTGGAGGCCATGTGGCCTAGCAATCTCAACATCTGCCGAGCTGTGATCTGCTGGGACGCTCGCACCCGCGAGACGAGGGACAACAAGTTGTTGGCTCTCATCTCTGGGAGATAGGCGTGAGCCGTCCGAGAATCCAGCAGAGCTCCTATGAATGCGAGTCTCTGCACTGGGAGAAGATGGGACTTTGGATAATTTATCACAAACCCCAGTAGCTCCAGGAGGCGAATAGTCATCTGCATGGACTGCAGGGCTCCTGCCTCGGATGTGTTCTTCACCAGCCAATCGTCGAGATATGGGAACACGTGCACCCCCAGTCTGCGAAGTGCCGCTGCTACTACAGCCAAGCACTTTGTGAACACCCTGGGCGCAGAGGCGAGCCCAAAGGGTAGCACACAGTACTGGAAGTGACGTGTGCCCAGCTGAAATCGCAGATACTGTCTGTGAGCTGGCAGTATCGGGATGTGTGTGTAGGCATCCTTCAAGTCCAGAGAGCATAGCCAATCGTTTTCCTGAATCATGGGAAGGAGGGTGCCCAGGGAAAGCACCCTGAACTTTTCTTTGACCAGATATTTGTTCAGGGCCCTTAGGTCTAGGATGGGACGCATCCCCCCTGTTTTCTTTTCCACAAGGAAGTACCTGGAATAGAATCCCAGCCCTTCTTGCCCGGATGGCACGGGCTTGACCGCATTGGCGCTGAGAAGGGCGGAGAGTTCCTCTGCAAGTACCTGCTTGTGCTGGAAGCTGTAAGACTGAGCTCCCGGTGGACAATTTGGAGGTTTTGAGGCCAAATTGAGGGTGTATCCTTGCCGGACTATTTGGAGAACCCACTGATCGGAGGTTATGAGAGGCCACCTTTGGTGAAAAGCTTTCAACCTCCCTCCGACTGGCAGGTCGCCCGGCACCGACACTTGGATGTCGGCTATGCTCTGCTGGAGCCAGTCAAAAGCTCGTCCCTTGCTTTTGCTGGGGAGCCGAGGGGCCTTGCTGAGGCGCACGCTGCTGACGAGAGCGAGCGCGCTGGGGCTTAGCCTGGGCCGCAGGCTGTTGAGAAGGAGGATTGTACCTACGCTTACCAGAAGAGTAGGGAACAGTCTTCCTTCCCCCGAAAAATCTTCTACATGTAGAGGTAGAGGCTGAAAGCTGCCGGCGGGAGAACTTGTCGAATGCGGTGTCCCGCTGGTGGAGCTGCTCTACCACCTGTTCGACTTTCTCTCCAAAAATGTTATCCGCACGGCAAGGCGAGTCCGCAATCCGCTGCTGGATTCTATTCTCCAGGTCGGAGGCACGCAGCCATGAGAGCCTGCGCATCACCACACCTTGAGCAGCGGCCCTGGACGCAACATCAAAGGTGTCATACACCCCTCTGGCCAGGAATTTTCTGCACGCCTTCAGCTGCCTGACCACCTCCTGAAAAGGCTTGGCTTGCTCAGGGGGGAGCGCATCAACCAAGCCCGCCAACTGCCGCACATTGTTCCGCATGTGTATGCTCGTGTAGAGCTGGTAGGACTGAATTTTGGCCACGAGCATAGAAGAATGGTAGGCCTTCCTCCCAAAGGAGTCTAAGGTTCTAGAGTCCTTGCCCGGGGGCGCCGAAGCATGCTCCCTAGAACTCTTAGCCTTCTTTAGGGCCAGATCCACAACTCCAGAATCATGAGGCAACTGAGTGCGCATCAGATCTGGGTCCCCATGGATCCGGTACTGGGACTCGATCTTCTTGGGGATGTGGGGATTAGTTAAAGGCTTGGTCCAGTTCGCCAGCAATGTCTTTTTTAGGACATGGTGCATGGGTACAGTGGACGCTTCCTTAGGTGGAGAAGGATAGTCCAGGAGCTCAAACATTTCAGCCCTGGGCTCGTCCTCCACAACCACCGGGAAGGGGATGGCCGTAGACATCTCCCGGACAAAGGAAGCAAAAGACAGACTCTTGGGAGGAGAAAGCTGTCTCTCAGGAGAGGGAGTGGGATCGGAAGGAAGACCCTCAGACTCCTCGTCAGAGAAATATCTGGGGTCTTCTTCCTCTTCCCACGAGGCCTCACCCTCGGTGTCAGACACAAGTTCACGGACCTGTGTCTGCAACCGTGCCCGACTCGACTCTGTGGAGCCACGTCCACGATGGGGGCGTCGAGAGGTAGACTCCCTCGCCCGCATCGGCGAAGCTCCCTCCGCCGACGTAGTCGGGGAGCCTTCCTGGGAGGCGACGGCAGCCGGTACCGCTCGCGGCACCGACGCCGGAGACCTCACCTCGGGCGATGGGCCAGCCGGCGCCACGCTCGACGGTACCGGTGGCGCAAGCACCGCCGGTACCGGAGGGGTAGGGCACAACAGCTCTCCCAGAATCTCTGGGAGAACGGCCCGGAGGCTCTCGTTCAGAGCGGCTGCAGAGAAAGGCATGGAGGTCGATGCAGGCGTCGACGTCAGAACCTGTTCCGGGCGTGGAGGCTGTTCCGGGCTGTCCAGAGTGGAGCGCATCGACACCTCCTGAACAGAGGGTGAGCGGTCCTCTCAGTGCCGATGCCTGGTGGGTGCCGACTCCCTCGGCGACCCAGAGCTCTCGGTGCCGACCCGGGAAGGAGACCGATGACGATGCTTCTTCGATTTCTTGGAACGAAGCATGTCACCGGAGCTTCCCGGCACCGACGAGGAGGACGTAGAATCCAGTCGTCGCTTCCTCGGGGCCGAGGCCGAAGGAGGTCGGTCTCGGGGGGGCTGTACCGCAGGAGCCCTCAGGGTAGGGGGAGACCCACCCGAAGGCTCACCGCCACCAGCAGGGGAATGGACAGCCCTCACCTGCACTCCAGACGAAGCACCACCGTCCGACGACATCAGCAGACGAGGTCCCGGTACCACCGACGTCGATGCAGCTATCCGATGTCTCGGCGCCGATGCAGAGGGCCGATGCCTCGATGCACTCGATGCACTGGCGGCCGAGGATGAAGCTCTGGACGCTGAAGACGTCGATGCACTCGATACCCCCGGTGCCGATGCCGACGAAGAGCCCGAGAACAAAACGTTCCACTGGGCCAATCTCGCTACCTGAGTCCGCTTTTGCAAAAGGGAACACAGACTACAGGCCTGCGGGCGGTGCCCAGCACCCAAGCACTGAAGACACGATGCGTGCCTGTCAGTGAGCGAGATCACCCGGGCGCACTGGGTGCACTTTTTGAAGCCGCTGGTAGACTTCGATGTCATGGGCGGAAAAATCACGCCGGCGAGATCAAAAGTCGAAATGGCGGAAAAGGCACTGAAAAAAACAAGGGGAAGAAAACTTCGACCCGAGGCCTAAAAGCGGCCTACCCCGACGACGAAAGAAAACTTACCGGGGCGAAAGCTGAAATAGCGGGGGAAGAAAAGACCAAGAGTCTTTTCCCACACAGAATGGATTAGAATTTTTCTCTTTCAAAAACACACGACGAACGCGCGAGGTCGACTTTGCGGGGCCCGACACGGCGAAAACACGACCGTACCGAGCGCGGACAAAAGAAGACTGACGAACACGAGCCGGTTCGGGCGGGAAGACGGCCACGCATGTGCGGTGCGCATGAGCGCGCGAGGACTAGCAAAGGCCTTTGCTAGTGAAGTTTCTGATTGGAGGGGCTGCCGTGGACGTCACCCATCAGTGAGAACAAGCAGCCTGCTTGTCCTCGGAGAAAAAAGGTTAAGATGTACAGCCTGATTCAAATCATATCCAACACAAATGGAAGCTTTGGATTGAAGAGAAACCTGTCAATCTGAATGGCTGATTCAACTGTTTCAAAATGTATAAATGAGTTAAGCCTAAAGGTAGGGGGGCTTTGGAACAAGTGATGCCATATCATTGGAATAAATTGCTAAATATATGGGGTCTTTTACTAAAGCTTAGCTCGGGTTATCTGCAGCAGAGCCCATTTTACTCCTATGAGCCCTGAAGCATATAACTCAAGTTTAAGCTTTAGTTAATGTCACGGCTGGGGCCATGCCTTTTTGTCCAGAATTATTGCTTCTCAGTATCTGGCTCTGTGACATCTCCAGACTGCCCTTTCCCTGCTGTTGATGTTCCTGATAGCCAAGCCTCGCTTTGGTCTCCCTGCTTCTGCTTCACTTCCTACTGGGAGACTGGGCGGCTAAATGGCAGATGATGTTTAATGTGAGCAAGTGCAAGGTGATGCATGTGGGAAAAAAGAACCCGAATTATAGCTACGTCATGCAAGGTTCCACGTTAGGAGTTACGGACCAAGAAAGGGATCTGGGTGTCGTCGTCGATAACACACTGAAACCTTCTGCTCAGTGTGCTGCTGCGGCTAAGAAAGCGAATAAAATGTTGGGTATTATCAGGAAAGGTATAGAAAACAGGTGTGAGGATGTTATAATGCCGTTGATGTGTTCAATTCTGGTCGCCGCATCTCAAGAAAGATATAGTAGAATTGGAAAAGGTGCAGCGAAGGGCGACTTATATGATAGCGGGGATGGGACGACTTCCCTATGAAGAAAGACTAAGGAGGCTAGGGCTATACAGCTTGGAGAAGAGACGGCTGAGGGGAGACATGATAGAGGTATATAAAATAATGAGTGGAGTGAAACAGGTGGATGTGAAGCGTCTGTTCACGCTTTCCAAAAATACTAGGACTAGGGGGCATGCGATGAAACTACAGTGTAGTAAATTTAAAACAAATCGGAGAAAATGTTTCTTCACCCAACGTGTAATTAAACTCTGGAATTCGTTGCCGGAGAAAGTGGTGAAGGCTGTTAGCTTAGCAGAGTTTAAAAAGGGGTTAGACGGTTTCCTAAAGGACAAGTCCATAAACCGCTACTAAACGGACTTGGAAAACGCCAAAATTCCAGGAATAACATGTATAGAATGTTTGTACGTTTGGGAAGCTTGCCAGGTGCCCTTGGCCTGGATTGGCCGCTGTCATGGACAGGATGCTGGGCTCGATGGACCCTTGGTCTTTTCCCAGTATGGCATTACTTACGTACTTATATACTTATGTACTTGTGACATCAGCCAACTCCTTCATAAGGACCCGAGAACTTTTATGCGGGGCCATTTGCAACAGGTCTATTTCCCTTTTGTTGTTGTTTGATTCTGAGGGAATTGGTCTTCTTGTTAGCTGTGCCTTTGGGCACAGCCCTGAGCCCTGTGTGTGTGGTTCTCGTTTGAACCTGTATGGATTACTTTCATGTTAATTATGCTCTTCAGCTAAGCCTGTTCCGTTTCCCTGTTTATGTGGTTCTTGCTTGTACCTGAATGGACTACTTTTCAGTTAGCTTTGTTTTCAAGCTTCGATTGTACTGTTTCTGTGTGTTTGTAGTTCTTGTCTGGGTTTGTTTAGAGAGCCGGTTGTTGCCAGCTTCTCTCCTTGATTTTGCTTACGTGCAGCTGTGTCTGCTCTCTCTCTCTCTGCCTGACTTCCCTTTCCCTACCCAGCTGTGTGCGCTGGCTGAGTTCTGGTAAGATTGTTCTTTCTTCGTTTGTTTTTCCTTTTGTCTGCTTTAACCCTCTCTCTTGTCTCTGTGGCACTGTCTTGTGTATTCCTTTCAGTGGCTTCTCTTTATCCTTGAGTGCCGTGTGGCACAGCCTTGTGTATTCCTTTGAGTGGCATCCCTTTACCCTTGAGTGCTGTATGGTACAGTCTAGAGTGTTCCCTATGAGTGGCTTCCCCTTATCCTTTAGTGCCGTGTGGCACAGCCTTGTGTATTCCTTTGAGTGGCATCCCTTTATCCTTGAGTGCTGTATGGTACAGCCTAGAGTGTTCCTATGTGTGGCTTCTTCCCCTTATCCTTGAGTGCTGTGTGGCACAGCTGTGAGTGTTCCTTTGTATGGCCGTATAGTTCGGTCTTGCGTTACTTCCCTGTGTGCTTTCTGTTTGAGTCCTCTCTGTGAGGTTTCTGTTTGAATTTGAGTGGGTCGCTCTTCTGTTTAGCTGTGACTTCTAGCATACCCTTGAGCATCCTCTCTGTGTGGTTCTGTTTGTGTTTGAGTGGGTTGCTCTTCCGTATAACTGTGACTTCCAGCACAGCCTTGAGCGTCCTCTCTATGTGGTTTCTATTTGAGATGAGTGGGTGGTTTTTCCGTTTAGCTGTGTATACTAGCTCAGCCTTAAGCTGCCTTTCTGTGTGGCATGAGTGGATAGCTCTTCCGTTTAACTGGGGCTACTAGCTCTCTCTGTGTGATTTTCTGTTTGAGTTAGTTAGGACTATTCGTCCGTATAGCTGTGGTTCTAAGCACAGCCCTGTGCTGCCTCCCTGTGTGGTTTTCCCTGTTACCTTTTTCTTGTTGAAGATACTATGTGAGCCTGAGCGGGGCTGTCTTTTCCCTTCTGTTTCTTTGTGCCTGTGAGTAGAGCCTTTTGACCTCCTGGTGCGAAGGTGGCAGACCTCACGTGTCACCTACATAGGATTCTAGATAGTGCTGGGGAGGAGTCGGCTGTCTTGGCTTTACTCATACTACCCCTCTCCTCAAGACCCTTCACTGGCTCCATATCCGTTTTCGCATCCTGTTCAAACTTCTTCTACTAACCTATAAATGTACTCACTCTGCTGCTCCCCAGTATCTCTCCACACTCGTCCTTCCCTACACCCCTTCCCGTGCACTCCGCTCCATGAATAAATCCTTCTTATCTGTTCCCTTCTCCACTACTGCCAACGCCAGACTTCGCGCCTTCTGTCTCGCTGCACCCTACGCCTGGAATAAACTTCCTGAGCCCCTATGTCTTGCCCCATCCTTGGCCACCTTTAAATCTAGACTGAAAGCCCACCTCTTTAACATTGCTTTTGACTCGTAACCACTCGCCTCCACCTACCCTCTTCTCTTCCTTCCCGTTCACATTAATTGATTTGATTTGCTTACTTTATTTATTTTTTTGTCTATTAGATTGTAAGCTCTTTGAGCAGGGACTGTCTTTCTTCTATGTTTGTGCAGCGCTGCTTATGCCTTGTAGCGCTATAGAAATGCTAAATAGTAGTAGTAGTAGTAGTAGTAGTAGTAGTAATGTGGGTACCAATGACGTAGGCAAATGTGGGAGAGAGGGTCTGGAAGCCAAATTTAGGCTCTTAGGTAGAAAGCTCAAATCCAGATCCTCTAGGGTAGCATTTTCTGAAATGCTACCTGTTCCACGTGCAGGGCCCATGAGACAGGCAGAGCTCCGGAGTCTCAATGCATGGATGAGACGATGGTGCAGGGAGGAGGGTTTTAGATTTGTTAGGAACTGGGTAACATTCTGGAGAAGGGGGAGCCTATTCCAAAAGGATGGGCTCCACCTTAACCAGGGTGGGACCAGGCTGCTGGCATCAGCATTTAAAAAGGAGATAGAGCAGCTTTTAAACTAGAAATGGGAGAAACGCTGACAGTCGCTCAAAAGTGCATGGTTCGGGATAAGGTATCTTGCAAGCATACCTCACAAACAGGGAAGATAGGGTTTCTGGATAGTGAAGTTGCACAACAGACTGTGGTAGGCCAGGTGCCCTTAAATACAACTAAAGATCAGACAAAATATGGCAAATCAATAGTGTCAAGTTCTAAGCATCATGCAAATAGGAACAACAAACAATCTGAAATGTCTATATGCAAATGCTAGGAGTCTAAGAAATAAGATGGGAGAGTTGGAATATATTGCACTAAATGAAAAATTGGATATAATAGGCATTACTACGACCTGGTGGAAGGAGGATAACCAGTAGGACACTGTCATACCGGGGTACAAAGTATATCGTAGTGATAGGGTGGACCGGACTGGTGGAGGGGTAGCATTGTATATTAACCAGAGCCTTGACTCAGATAGATTACAAATTCAGCAGGACACAAATCACACCTTTGAATCATTGTGGGTTGAAATTCCATGTATAAAAGGGAAAAGGCTGGTAATAGGAGTGCACTACCGTCCGCCTTGCCAGGATGAGCAGGTAGACGCAGAAATGATAAAAGAAATCAGAGACGCAAACAAAATAGGCAATGCGATAATAATGGGTGACTTCAATTACCCAAATATAGACTGGGTAAATGTAACATCGGGACATGCTAGAGAGGTACAATTCCTTGATGAAATCAATGACAGCTTTATGGAGCAGCTGGTGCAGGAGCCAATGTGAAAAGGAAAAATTCTAGACTTGGTCCTTAGTGGAATGCATGATCTGGTGAGGGACGTTATGGTACTGGGGCCGCTCGATAACAGTGATCATAATATGATAAGTTTTGATATCAACCTTGAAGTAACTATACACAGGAAGTCAAATACGTTTGCGTTTAACTTTAAAAAAAAGAGACTATGATAAAATGAGAAGAAAGGTGAAAAAAAAAAAAAAAAAACTTAGGGGGGCAACTGAGAGGACAAAAACTGTACAACAGGCATGGATGCTGTTCAAAAATACCATCCTGGAGGCCCAGGCCATACATATTCCACAAATTAGAAAAGAAAGATGGAAGTCCAAAAGACAGCCGGCGTGATTGAAAAGTGAGGTGAAGGAAGCTATAAGGACTAAAAGAAACGACTTCAGAAAATGGAAGAAGGAACCGTCTGAAAATAACAAGAAGCAGCATAAGGAGTGTCAAAGCAAATGCAAGGCACAGATAAAGAAGGCCAAGAGGGATTACGAAATAAAGATAGCATTAGAGGCAAAAAAAACACAGTAAAAAGTTTTTTCGATATATTAAAAGCAGGAAGCCGGTAAAAGAATCGGTTGGGCCGCTGGATGACCGAGGGGTAAAAGGGGTGATCAAGGAAGACAATGAGGTAGCGGAGAGATTGAACAAATTCTTTGCTTCAGTCTTCACCGAGGAAGATTTGGGTGGGATACCGGTGTTGGAAATGGTATTTCAAGCGGACGAGTCTGAGAAACTTACTGACTTCACGGTAAACCTGGAGGACGTAATGGGGCAGTTCAGCAAACTGAAGAGTAGCAAATCTCCTGGACCGGATGGGTATTCATCCTAGAGTACTGATAGAACTGAAAAATGAGCTTGCGGAGCTACTGCTAGTGATATGCAATTTATCCTTACTGCTAGTGATATGCAATTTATCCTTAAAATCGAGCGTGGTACCGGAAGATTAGAGGGTGGCCAATGTAACGCCAATTTTTAAAAAAGGTTCCAGGGGAGATCCGGGAAATTATAGACCGGTGAGTCTGACGTCGGTGCCGGGGAAAATGGTAGAGGCTACTAAAAACAAAATTACAGAGCACATCTCAGGACATGGATTACTGAGACCAAGTCAGCACGGCTTTTGTGTGGGGAAATCTTGCCTGACCAATTTACTTCAATTCTTTGAAGGAGTAAACAAACATATGGACAAAGGGGAGCCGGTTGATATTGTGTATCTGGATTTTCAAAAGGCGTTTCACAAGGTACCTCATGAAAGGCTACAGAGGAAATTGGAGAGTCATGGAATAGGAGGAAATGTCCTATTGTGGATTAAAAACTGGTTGAAGGATAGGAAACAGAGTGGGGTTAAATGGGCAGTATTCACAATAGAGAAGGATAGTTAGTGGGGTCCCTCCGGGGTCTGTGCTAGGACCGCTGCTTTTTAATATATTTATAAATGATTTAGAGATGGGAGTAACTAGTGAGGTAATTAAATTTACTGATGACACAAAGTTATTCAAAGTCGTTAACTCACGACAGGATTGTTAAAAATTACAGAAGTACTTTACGAGACTGGGAGACTGGGCGGCTAAATGGCAGATGACGTTTAATGTGAGCAAGTGCAAGGTGATGCATGTGGGGAAAAAAGAACCCGAATTATAGCTACATCATGCAAGGTTCCACATTAGGAGTTATGGACCAAGAAGGGGATCTGGGTGTCGTCGTCGATAATACACTGAAACCTTCTGCTCAGTGTGCTGCTGCGGCTAGGAAAGCGAATAGAATGTTAGGTATTATTAGGAAAGGTATGGAAAACAGGTGTGAAGATGTCATATCGCTCCATGGTGCGACCGCAACTTGAGTATTGTGTTCAATTCTGGTTGCCGCATCTCAAGAAAGATATAGAATTGGAAAAGGTGCAGCGAAAGGCAACTAAAATGATAGCGGGAATGGGAGGACTTCCCTATGAAGAAAGATTAAGGAGGCTAGGGTTTTTCAGCTTGGAGAAGAGACGGCTGAAGGGAGACATGATACAGGTATATAAATAATGAGTGGAGTGGAACAGGTGGATGTGAAGTGTCTGTTCACGCTTTCCAAAAATACTAGGACTAGGGGGCATGCGATGAAACTACAGTGTAGTAAATTTAAAACAAATCGGAGAAAATCTTTCTTCACCCAACACGTAATTAAACTCTGGAATTTGTTGCTGGAGAACATGAAGGCGGTTAAGCTTGACAGAGTTTAAAAAGGGGTTAGACAGTTTCCTAAAGGACAAGTCCTTACTGTTTGTGGCTCTGTTTGTGCAGTGGAAGCAAGAAAAACCCTGGAGAGACACCCTCAGGCAGATATTAGGAATTGACCTCTAGTCTCTCAACATCCAACTGTGAAGGCTAGGGACTGAAGACTGGAATGCATGAGAGATCCCTCTTTCTGAATTATTACAGTCAGAAAGCATTCCAATCTCCGTGGATTCTGGCAAGCTAGCTCCAGAAGCAGGGGGGGGGGGGAAACAGGGATTTTTTAAGCTCTGGAACTCATTGCTGGACCAAACAATAAAAAACAGTTAATACACCTGGATTAAAAAAATAAAAAAAAAAAAGGTTTGGACAAATTCCTGGAGGAAACGTCCATAAACCATCATTGAGATAAACCTAGGGAAAGGCACTGCTTATCCTTGTGGGTAGGTAGTATGGAATCTTACTGCTTTTTAGGATTCTGCTAGGTACTTTTAACCTGAATTGGCTTCACTGGCAACAGGATACTAGGCTAGATGGGCCCAATAGGGCAATGTTATGTTCACCACAAGAAAAAGTGGAAAAGAAACCAAGTTCAAGAGATCAGTCCAAACACCAGGATAAGATGCTCCAAACAACCGACCCTACATGGTCCGTGTTTCAGCTATAAAAAGCCTTCATCAGGGGTCCAAAAAATAACATATACATAGAACAAATTAAAACCATATATAGACAAAATATAAAAAAAACAAAAACTCAAAATATTTTTAAAATAATAAATATATATTACTAGCAAAAAAGGCCTGTTTCGGTATGAAAGGAAACGGGCACTAGCAAGGTTCCCCCCCCCCCCCCTCGCTCCCTCTGTCCCCTCCAAGTCTCGTGGCCCCCTTTTTTCCCTTCCGATTTCCATGGCTTCCTCCCTCCCTCTACTACTAACTAGCATTTCTAAAGCGCTACTAGGGTTACGCAGCGCTGTACCCTCTGTCACTCTCCTTCACTCTGTCCTCCCTCCGAGTGACAGTCCCCCCATCCCCCAACGTGCACGTCACCCCCGCTCCAAAATTGCCAATCCCCCTCTCTTACCGGGGTCCCGTCGGCAGCATTGAAGAGCGAGCAGGCTCAACGAGTCTACTGCCTTTCCTTCTCTTCACTCTCAGCTCTGACTCTGGTCCCGCCCTCATTTCCTGTTTCCGCAAGGGCAGGACCAGAGTCAGAGCGAAGATATGGGAAGGCAGCAGACTCACTGAGCCTGCTCGCTCTTCAATGCTTCCGCCGGGACCCCAGTAAGAGGAGGAGGGGAGTAGAGAGCCTCCTGCATGCAGGGACGCCGCTTCCGACAGTTTTCTTTTCTTCGCTTGTGTTTCAGCTGTTCCTGTGGTCCCGCCCTGAAGGGCAGGACCACAGGAACAGCTGAAACAGAAGGTCATGACGTCACTCTGATCTACCGATGGAAGCAGACCACATCAGAGGGAGCCACAGTCCCAGGCAGCTTTCGAACGTTGGAGGTGAAAATTATTATATAGGATAGGAACTGTAATAATAATTCTATCTATACATCATCGGCTTAAACAATCGAACTTCATAGATTACGAAAAATAGTGTAAAAAGTGAATAAAAAGTAAAAGAAACCTCTGAAACATGACATACCTCAAAGTTGGTACGTATAACAATCGCTAGCATAATCTGTTGTATCTGTCAACTGTCAACTTTAATATTTATATATTTATATAGAAAATGTAAATAAATAAATAAAACCAAGGCAACGAGAAGAACAAGGCTTTTTATAGCCGAAATACGGACCGTGTAGGGTCCAAATAAAGTTGTGTTTGGAGCATCTTATCCTGGTGTTTGGACTGATCTCTTGAACTTGGGTTTCTTTTAAACTTTTTCTTGTGGTGTTTTATTCTTGTGGAAAGTGTGAACCCCATTTTTTTTGCCAATGTTATGTTCAGACTCATTTACAGATATATATTGTGACAGGGACAGTGAGGGATCACCCTAAGCAACAGTCATCGAGGTCAGCATATCCTCCTCCCAAACCACAGAGAAAAAAAACCTGCTTGCCCCTGGTGGGAGGAGGGGAGAGTCTGGGGGAGGGAGAAGAGTGAATTTCCCTGGGAACATCGGCAGTACATTTTCCGCACCCAAGCAATTGACTGCTTACAGGGAGTTCTAGGAAATACCCGAGCTCTCCATAAACAGGAACGCCAGTTGAAGGAGGAGGAAGAGATGGAGTGGTTCCCTTCCCTTGAGCAGGAGAGTGACTCTGAGGAAATGGACATGTCCTAAGCAAGGTATTTTCTGTAGTGGATGTTATGGCAAAGGGCTGCTAATTTCCCTACACTTCACTGGAGCAGTTGTCTGTCTGGTTGTTGGATACTGTGTTTGTGAACTGTAGGAGGGAGGGGAAGGGTCAAGATCCAGTTGCACCATTTGAACAGTCACAGGAATTTACTAGTTTTCTGGAGTTGCACAGGAAAATGTGAAGAAGGCCTTTTCGGCCGAAACACAGACCGTGTTGGGTCGTAATAAATTATTTTGGTTTCCAACATCTGTGGCTTCAGTCTGGTCCTTCTGAATATCTTCCGCTTGTTTTGTTGAATACCAAATCTAAGCATCACAGTAGAAGCAGTGCTTTGAATGTAATTGTGTCTGTGCTCCTTCCAATCACTTGAGCTATTACTCAAATGTTCTTTCCACTTTTACTGTGTTGTATTCAGACAGGGTCCACAAAACAGCAGTAAATGCACATAATGGAAGACTGCCTGAATTGCTGAGCAGTTCATTCAGGTCTTGGCCTATGACCAAATTTACTGAAAACTGGACTTTTGAAAACTGAATTGGCGCCACATAAAAGATTAGGATAATACTGAATAGTAAGTCCTCTACATAGGGATGCAATTTCTTCAGCATTTTCTTTAGCATAGTGGAGATAGTTAAACTTGACGCAGAATTTATGCTTGGTAGTTTATTACTTGCACTGTCAGAAAAGAGACATATCTTCAGTACATAAGTACATAAGTACATAAGTACATAAGTAGTGCCATACTGGGAAAGACCAAAGGTCCATCTAGCCCAGCATCCTGTCACCGACAGTGGCCAATCCAGGTCAAGGGCACCTGGCACGCTCCCCAAACGTAAAAACATTCCAGACAAGTTATACCTAAAAATGAGGAATTTTTCCAGTCCATTTAATAGCGGTCTATGGACTTGTCCTTTAGGAATCTATCTAACCCCTTTTTAAACTCCGTCAAGCTAACCGCCCGTACCACGTTCTCCGGCAATGAATTCCAGAGTCTAATTACACGTTGGGTGAAGAAAAATTTTCTCCGATTCGTTTTAAATTTACCACACTGTAGCTTCAACTCATGCCCTCTAGTCCTAGTATTTTTGGATAGCGTGAACAGTCGCTTCACATCCACCCGATCCATTCCACTCATTATTTTATACACTTCTATCATATCTCCCCTCAGCCGTCTCTTCTCCAAGCTGAAAAGCCTAGCCTTCTCAGCCTCTCTTCATAGGAAGTCGTCCCATCCCCACTATCATTTTCGTCGCCCTTCGCTGTACCTTTCAATTCTACTATATCTTTTTTGAGATACGGAGACCAGTACTGAACACAATACTCCAGGTGCGGTCGCACCATGGAGCGATACAACGGCATTATAACATCCGCACACCTGGACTCCATACCCTTCTTAATAACACCCAACATCTATTTCGCTTTCCTAGCCGCAGCAGCACACTGAGCAGAAAGGTTTCAGCGTATCATCGACGACGACACCCAGATCCCTTTCTTGATCCGTAACTCCTAACGCGGAACCTTGCAAGACGTAGCTATAATTCGGGTTCCTCTTACCCACATGCATCACTTGCACTTGTCAACATTGAACTTCATCTGCCACTTGCACGCCCATTCTCCCAGTCTCGCAAGGTCCTCCTGTAATCGTTCACATTCCTCCTGCGACTTGACGACCCTGAATAATTTTGTGTCATCGGCGAATTTAATTACCTCACTAGTTATTCCCATCTCTAGGTCATTTATAATACATTAAAAAGCAACGGACCCAGCACAGACCCCTGCGGGACCCCACTAACTACCCTCCTCCACTGAGAATACTGGCCACGCACTCCTACTCTCTGCTTCCTATCTTTCAACCAGTTCTTAATCCATAATAATACCCTACCTCCGATTCCATGACTCTGCAATTTCTTCAGGAGTCTTTCGTGCGGCACTTTGTCAAACGCCTTCTGAAAATCCAGATATACAATATCAACCGGCTCCCCATTGTCCACATGTTTGCTTACCCCCTCAACAAAATGCATTAGATTGGTGAGGCAAGACTTCCCTTCACTAAATCCGTGCTGACTTTGTCTCATCAGTCCATGTTTTTGTATATGCTCTGCAATTTTATTCTTAATAATAGCCTCCACCATCTTGCCCGGCACCGACGTCAGACTCACCGGTCTATAATTTCCGGATCTCCTCTGGAACCTTTCTTAAAAATCGGAGTAACCATTGGCTACCCTCCAGTCTTCCGGTATTACACTCGATTTTAGGGACAGATTGCATATTTCTAACAGTAGCTCCGCAAGTTCATTTTTTAGTTCTATTAATACTCTGGGATGAATACCATCAGGTCCCGGTGATTTACTACTCTTCAGCTTGCTGAACTGACCCATTACATCCTCCAAGGTTACAGAGAATTTGTTTAGTTTCTCCGACTCCCCCGCTTCAAATATTCTTTCCCGCACCGGTGTCCCCCCCCAAATCCTCCTCGGTGAAGACCGAAGCAAAGAATTCATTAATTTCTCCGCTACGGCTTTGTCCTCCTTGATCGCCCCTTTAACACCATTTTTGTCCAGCGGCCCAACCGACTCTTTGGCCGGTTCCTGCTTTTAATGTATCTAAAAAAGTTTTTACTAGGTATTTTTGCTTCCAACGCTAATTTCTTCTCAAAGTCCTTTTTTGCCCTCCTTATCTCCGCTTTGCATTTGGCTTGGCATTCCTATGATCTATCCTGTTACTTTCAGTTGGTTCTCTTCTCCACTTTCTGAAGGATTGTTTTTTGGCTCTAATGATTTCCTTTATCTTACTGTTTAGCCACGCCGGCTGACGTTTAGTCTTTTTTCCCTTTTTTCTGACTCTGGATCAGCAAAACTGGTAGCTTGACTTACCAGATTGCTGAAGATCACTGTAGAAGTTCCAGTTCCTGGAACGCTGGTGGTCAATTTGGCTTTAGACTCTGATAAGGATTTTATTTTTTTGCAATTTAAACCCGAGAATGCGTCCTGATGTGTCTAAAGAAGTGCTTACCAAACTTGTAGCAGTAACCCCATTTTAGTAGCCACAGGTGGGCATATGACCGACCCCTGTGTCTTACTTTGTTCTCTGTACTGCTGCTATTCCTGGGCCCTTGTAGAGCACCAGCTGCAAGTCAGTAAGCTTTAAATAATGGTTTTGTATTTCATGCTAAATTGTAGATTGTATCGGTTTATTAGTCCATTTTCTTGCTTTACATGGTTTGGGATTATTTTATATTACCTCTGCATTGGCTATAGTATAAAATGCATAATTTAAAAAAATAGAGATCAAAGGTTCAAAGGGCAAATCAGTCAGAGGCAGGCAGAACAGATCCATGCTGAAAAACTAAGAGCAGTTTTAGTAGTGGACTGAAACAAATAAGACACCACTGAAATTCTTCTGAGCACTGGCACATTATGATCTTTTTTGTATCAACCGCATGTACTTCAATCTCAATTCACTTACGATCATGAATCTCCCTCTAGTGGAACATTTATAGTACAACAGTTTTAATGCCAGGTTAAAATAAGGGGAAATACTTTGCATTCACCTGATCAATGATTCCTGAGAGCTAGCAAAATGAACTCATTTAATTCAATAAAATCAGTGGAGGAGTGGCCTAGTGGTTAGGGTGGTGGACTTTGGTCCTGGGGAACTGAGGAACTGAGTTGGATTCCCACTTCAGGCACAGGCAGCTCCTTGTGGACTCTGGGCAAGTCACTTAACCCTCCATTGCCCCAAGGTACAAATAAGTACCTGTATATAATATGTATGCCGCATTGAGCCTGCCATGAGTGGAAAAGCGCGGGGTACAAATGTTAGGGGTGTAGCCAGCCCCAAGAGGTAGATTTTTTTTTTTTGGGGGGGGGGAGGGGAGAACATTGCACCCTCCCTCTCCCCTCGTCAAAAATACCTTTCCTGGCGGGGATTGCCGAAGAATCAACAGCCAAACCTCATCCTTGCGCTGCTGCACTACAGAAGTAGTCAGCGGCATACCACCAGACTCTTCAAGAATGCTCAGGTCTTGAGGATTTCTGGTTATCTGTAGCATGCCATGACTTCTTCTGTACTGTAGCATACGTGAGATTGGGGGGGGGAGAAGTGGAGCAGCTCGGCAATTCATTTCTTTGACTGGCAAGGGCTGCGGCATCCCCACCAGCCATTTAAAGGGAGCTGCACGTTTGGAGGGGGAGGGGTGGAAGAGTGGCATAAGAAGCTGCCGATCAAGTACATTCATGTCTAGCATGAAGTATTTGGGTAATTATTTACACTCCTCAGAGTCGGTAATGTACCAACGAAATACAGTGAATGGGATAGCTAAAATTAAATCTTTATGTCAGAAATGGATAGACCTTCCCTTATCTCTTATGGGAAGGGTAGCATCGGTTAAAATAATGATCTCTAAACTACTATACCACATTACAAGCTCTACCCATCTGAGTTTGTGCGTTAAGAAGAGCTGGCCTTAAGACCACAAGTTTGTTATGGCAAGGGGAAGGCAGCTGGAATTGGATTATTCTAAATTAATTCTAGATAAGACACAGGGAGGTTTAAATTTTCTGGCTATTTGAATATATAATGTGGCAGAATTGCTGCACTGGATTAATGAGATGGTCACAGGAGTCCAGAAATTTTTTCCCCTGAAGCTGTTACGCTCTTGGTGGCAATCTTTGGAGACTACCATTTAACATGAGGTGGATTGGGACTACAGTGTGTTGCTTTTGGGACACTGTCAACCTTTGATGGAGCAGGATATATTCCCTACCACTTGCAGATGCTTTTGCATTGCCCTGACCATACTGAAAAAAAAACATACTACAGTTCTGAACCTCGGAAGACAGCCCAACAATAGAATCATGGCACTGGTAAATGAAAGAGCTTGCCAGATCTGAGATCAGAAGAGAGAGAAAAAAGCGACTGACGTCTGATCGGTGCCCTAACTTATATTTATGGTCTCACTATGCAAAAAAAGGCATTTACATAATATATACATCCCTAATATGGACTGCTGATATTGGTTGCTTACTCATGGTTTTTAACTTTGGGGCCACCCATGTAGAGTCTGGGTGAGGGGGGAGGCTGAATAACGGAGAGTGTGGGGAGAGAAAGAGAAGTGCTTGATCAGATATATGGATGTGGAATGTATGTAAGGGTACAACACATTGGACAGGTGATTACCATTTAAAAGTGCTAAAAGTATATTAGAGAGGTTTGTTTTCTCTGTATACCTTATCCCATTAAGTTGTTATTTATGGCAGATAGTTTATTAGTCAATGTCAAGGATAACCTGATTGCATTGTTTGTAACTGTACTGATAATGGACATTGTTTGACAATGATTGAAAATAAATATCATCTATAGTCAAATATTTTTTATTGAAGACAAGTTGGCTAAAGGGCCAGGCGCCACAAACAACATGCATTCAAAAACTTTGTAAGGCACCATTCAAAAATATTCCGATTCTCTTGTCATCTGAGTTATAGCAAAATAAAACTCTCCACTACTAAGCACACTGTGAAATACAAAACCTTAAAAAAAAAATTCCTAGAATTCATACAACATTAGCACTAATTCCTATGATTCAAATAGCAAGAACCTATATACGAATAGGCAACACTACAAATACTATACTGGCCCCCAAAACACCAATAAACCTCCTCATACTGGTAAAACAGAATAAGCAGAACAGCTACAGATCTCTACACAGAAGCTACATGCCCACAGAATACCATACCTCAGTCACACACAAAACACAGACCCTCAACAAACACAGAATGGGATCACAAATATCTAACGACACAAACTGAACTGGGAACCCCAGAAGTCACACTAGCATGTACCACAACATGGGAGAAATAAAAACAGAAATGCATTTTCTCTTATATTGAGTATAATACTACTATGTAAATTTCGTAAACTAAAGATTAATAAATTAATGTTAATAGAATTCTTACCGGCTGCTATTTTCCTAATTGGACAAAATGAGGTGTACATAAGTACATAAGTATTGCCATACTGGGAAACACCAAAGGTCCATCGAGCCCAGCATCCTGTTTCCAACAGTGGCCAATCCAGGTCACAAATACTATCCCCGAAATAGTGGATTTTCCTCAAGTCCATTTAATAACGGTCTATGGACTTTTCCTCTAGGAAGCCGTCCAAACCTTTTTTAAACTCCGCTAAGCTAACTGCCTTTACCATATTCTCTAGCAACGAATTCCAGAGTTTAATTACACGTTTAGTGAATAAAAAGTTTCTCCGATTCATTTTAAATTTACTACTATTGTAGCTTCATCGCATGCCCCCAGTATTTTTGGAAAGCGTGAACAGACGCTTCACATCTACCCGTTCAACTCCACTCATTATTTTATAGACCTCTATCAAATCTCCCCTCAGCCGCCTTTTCTCCAAGCTGAAGAGCCCTAGCCGCTTTAGCCTTTCCTCATAGGGAAGTCGTCCCATCCCCTTTATCATTTTCGTCGCCCTTCTCTGCACCTTTTCTAATTCCAATATCTTTTTTGAGATGCGGCGACCAGAATTGAACACAATATTCGAGGTGCGGTCACACCATGGAGCAATTCAAGGGCATTAAAACAATAAAACTAATAAGATACTAAAAAAAAAAGGCAACACATACCAATTACAATATTAACAAAAACATCAATACAAATTATAACAATCATAAGATCAGGAAATAGTAATTTGTTAATCAGATCTTTTTAACCTAAGAAGGATTAGGTAATTTGTTAAGCAAAAAAAAGGGAAAATTAGGTTCTTACCTTGGTAATTTTCTTTCCTTTAGTCATAGCAGATGAAGCCATTAAGTATGGGTTGTGTCCATCAACCAGTAGGGGGAGATAGAGAGCACTCAACTTTTCACAGTGCCTCATGGCCAGCCAGCTCCACTGCCTCTTCAGTATTTGAAGCTTCCAAAGCAGTATGGCAAACCGCAATGGGAATAACATGAACTTTCCTCACAGCTAACGATGGCCCCTTAACAAGGGCATGAACTCAAAAGGAGGGAATGAACACATCCTCCTGAACACATCCTCCTGGAGGGAATAAACTCGTCCTCCTTATTGTATAACTGGTGGGGATACATGCAACCTCCTGGAGGGAATAAACTCATCCTCCAAAACAAACTGGAGGGAATGGACTCATCCTCCTATAAGTGAACATGAATCCTGAAGACTGTTTTCCAACTTTCTCCCAAGGAAGGAACTTAAGGAAACAAGAACAGAACCTGAAACAGATTCACAGCATACAGACAATCATACAGGGAGGGCTCATGGCTTCATCTGCTATGACTAAAGGAAAGAAAATTACCAAGGTAAGAACCTAATTTTCCCTTCCTTGTCATTAAGCAGATGAAGCCATTACGTATGGGATGTAACAAAGCAATCCCTATATAGGGTGGGAACAGGTCACAACACGCGCTAGCACTTGTGCTCCAAAACGCGCATCCCTCCTAGCAGCCACATCCAGCCTGTAACGTCGGGCAAAAGAGAGCTTAGAAGCCCATGTTGCTGCACTGCATATCTCTTGACGAGAGAGTGCTCAAGTTTCAGCCCAAGAGGAAGAAATCGCTCTGGTAGAATGTGCCTTAAAGGCTACAGGCGGAGACCGGCCGGCAAGCAGATAAGCTGAAAAGATAGTTTCTTTGAGCCAGCGGGCAATAGTGGCTTTAGACGCTGGAGACCCTCTGCGAGGACCTGATAGCAAAACAAACAGATGATCATAGATCCTGAAAGAGATAGTAACTTGCAGATACTGCAGCAGAGTCCTACGCACATCCAACAGGTGCAACTGCCCAAAAGATTCTGGAAACTCCTCCTTATCAAAGGAGGGCAAGAAAATAGGCTGGTTTAGGTGAAACGCTGAAACCACCTTAGGCATGAAAGAAGGCACGGTCCGAACCGTGACCCCGGACTCTGAGAATTGCAGAAATGGGTCTCTACAGGACAGCGCCTGGAGTTCTGACACCAGTCTCGCCGAAGTAATGGCCACAAGAAAAACGGCCTTTAGTGTCAAATCTTTCTCCGATGCTCGCCGAAGCAGCTCAAAAGGAGAAGCCTGCAGGGTCTTCAAAACTAGCCCCAGGTTCCAAGCTGGACAGGGTGCTCGCACAGAAGGCCGGAGCCAAAGCACCCCACTAAGAAACCGTGCCACATCTGGATGAGCAGCTAAAGACACGCCTTCAACCTTACCACGAAGGGAGGTACTGAGGGGGAAAGGGATCTTGGGGTGATAGTATCCGAGGATCTGAAGGCGACGAAACAGTGTGAAAAGGCGGTGGCTGTAGCGAGAAGGTTGCTAGGCTGTATAGAGAGAGGTGTGATCAGCAGAAGAAAGGAAGTGTTGATGCCCCTGTACAAGTCGTTGGTGAGGCCCCACCTGGAGTATTGTGTTCAGTTTTGGAGGCCGTACCTTGCGAAGGATGTTAAAAAAATGGAAGCGGTGCAAAGAAAAGCTACGAGAATGGTATGGGAATTGCCTTCCAAGACGTATGAGCAGAGACTTGCTGACCTGAACATGTATACCCTGGAGGAAAGGAGGAACAGGGGTGATATGATACAGACGTTCAAATACTTAAAAGGTATTAATCCGCAAACAAATATTTTCCAGAGATGGGAAGGCGGTAGAACGAGAGGACATGAAATGAGATTGAAGGGGGGCAGACTCAAAAAAGATGTCAGGAAGTATTTTTTCACGGAGGGTGGTGGATGCTTGGAATGCCCTCCGCGGGAGGTGGTGGAGATGAAAACGGTAACGGAATTCAAACATGCGTGGGATGTGCATAAAGGAATCCTGTGCAGTAGGAATGGATCCTCAGAAGCTTAGCCAATATTGGGTGGCAGAGCAGGTGGGGGAAGAGAGGTTGGTAGTTGGGAGGCGAGGATAGTGGAGGGCAGACTTATACGGTCTGTGCCAGAGCCGGAGATGGGAGGCGGGACTGGTGGTTGGAAGGTGGGAAATACTGCTGGGCAGACTTGTACGGTCTGTGTCCTGAAAAGGGCAGGTACAAATCAAGGTAAGATATACTATGTTACTTGCACCCACAGGGAATTATAGGCCAAGCCTATTTGTACACCATTCTGCAAAAAGTCCAGAATCGGAGAGACAGGAGCCCGCATGGGTGTGATCGCTTTTGAAGCACACCAAGACTCAAACTAGCGCCAAATCCTGGCATAAGCCACGGAAGTGGAACGCTTGCGGGCTTGCAGGAGAGTGGTAATTACTTTATTGGAATAGCCTCTGCCTCTCAATTACGCCCTCTCAATCACCAGGCCATAAGACCAAATCGGCCGGCGTCCTCCATGGTCACCGGACCCTGTGACAACAGGCTGGGAACCAGAGGTAACTGAAGGGGATCCTCTACGAGCATCTGTTGGAGGTCCGCATACCAAGGCCTCCTGGGCCAATCCGGGGTGACGAGAACCACTTCTCCTGGATGCAGCCGAATCCGCAGGAGCACTCGCCCTATTAAGGGCCACGGAGGGAACACATACAGTAGGCCCGGAGGCCAGGGTTGAGCCAAGGCATCCAACCCCGCCGCGCGAGGATCTCTCCGTCTGCTGAAGAAGCACGGGACTTTGGCATTGGTGCTTGTCGCCATTAGATCCATCAAGGGCTTGTCCCACTTGGCACATATCTGCAGGAACACTTCGTCTGCAAGTTCCCACTCCGCTGGATCGATCTGATGCCTGCTTAGATAATCGGCTTGCACGTTGCTCTGACCTGCAATGTGAGCTGCCGACAGAAACTGTAGATGCAGCTCGGCCCAGTGGCAAATTTGTTCGGCCTGCGCGGCTAGAGCTCTGCACTGAGTGCCGCCTTGTTGATTTATGTAGGCCACTGCTGTCGTGTTGTCCGACATCACTCTGACAGCCAATCCTTCCAGGGTCACTTGAAAGGCCAGAAGCGCCTGAAACACCGCTTTCAACTCTAGGCGGTTGATGGACCACTCCGATTCCTCGGGTGTCCATAGACCCTGGGCATGCTTTCCCTTGCAATGTGCGCCCCAGCCTTTCAGACTGGCATCTGTCACCACTAGGCACCAATCCGAGAGCGCCAGCAGCATTCCTCGCCGCAGCATGCTGTCTGAGAGCCACCACTCCATGCTGAGTCAGGCCGCAGGGAGCCAAGAGAGTCTGCATTGGTAATCCTGAGATACTGGAGACCATCTTTGGAGTAGAGCATACTGTAGAGGTCTCAGGTGCGCTCTCGCCCAGGGCACCAGTTCCATGGTGGCCGTCATTGATCCAAGCAGCTGGACAATGTCCCAAGCTCGCGGGCGGGGCATCCTCAGGAGCAGACAGACCTGATTCTGAAGCTTGCACCGCCTTTGCTCGGGTAGGTACACATACCCCGAGTCTGTGTCGAACCTGGCCCCCAAATATTCTAGAGACTGCGAGGGGGTCAGGTGACTTTTGGCCAAATTGACGACCCAGCCCAGAGACTGAAGTACTGAGACCACTCTGGCTGTTACATGCTGACTCTCTGCAGCAGAGTTTGCTCGAATGAGCCAGTCGTCCAGGTACGGGTGAACCCGAATACCCTCTCGCCTTAGAAAGGCAGCTACTACCACCATAACCTTCGAAAAGGTGCGGGGAGCTGTGGCGAGGCCAAAAGGCAAGGCCCGGAACTGGAAATGCTTTCCCATCACCGCAAACCTCAGAAACGTCTGGTGCGGGGGCCAAATTGGAATGTGCAAGTAAGCTTCTTTCAGGTCCAGAGACGTGAGAAACTCTCCTGGCTGTACCATCGCAATGACGGAGCGCAGGGTTTCCATCTGAAAATGCCGCACTCTCAGGGACTTGTTTAATTCTTTTAAGTCCAGAATAGGGCGAAAAGACCCTCCTTTTCGCGGCACCACAAAGTAGATGGAGTAGCAGCCGCAGCCGTGTTCGGCGGGAGGTACCGGGGACACGGCACCTATCTGAATCAGACCTTGTAAAGTCTCCTCTACCGTCGCCCGTTTGGCGGCAGAACCGCATCGGGACTCCACAAACACGTCTCTTACAGGGGCATTGAACTCTATTCTCTAACCATCTCTGATCAGGTCCAAGACCCACTGATCTGAGGAAATGTTGGCCCACTCCTCGGCAAAGAGGGAAAGACGTCCTCCGATGACAGGACTCGAGGAGAGGGCCGGCACACCATCGTTGAGAGGGTTGCCCCTGAACTCCAGGCCTAGAGCCAGTGGCTGCGGAACGCTTGTCCGAGCGAAAGGAGTTCCTCTGCTAAAAAACGGGCACAGGACGTGAACCCAGCAGAACGTCCCGGCCGGTACCTTCGAGCTTCACAGAAGCGAGGTCTGTAAGAGGAGTGGACCGCAGCACCCTTAGAGGAAGGCCGAGGCCTATCTTCAGGCAAGGGCTGGGGTTTAGCCTCACCCAGGCCCTTCACAATTTTCTCCAACTCCTCACCAAACAGGAGAAGGCCTTGAAAGGGCAACTTCACCAACCTTTGCTTAGAGGCCATGTCTGCTGCCCAATGCCGTAGCCAAAGACGACGGCGAGCCGCCACTGCTACTGCCATGTGTTTAGCCGAAGCTCTGACAATATCATAAAGGGCATCAGCCAAAAAGGACAAGGCCGACTACAGCAGCGGAGCCACATCCGAGAAGGGCTCTGCTCCATCTCCGGGCTGTTCCACTGCCTGTTGCAACCACGCCAGGCAGGCTCTAGCAGCATAACAACTGCATGCAGACGCCCGAACAGTAAGACCTGCAATTTCAAAGGACCGTTTAAGTGCTGCTTCCAGCCTACCGTCTTGTATATCCTTCAGGGCAACTCCTCCTTCCACAGGGAGGGTAGTTTTCTTTGTCACCGCAGTGACTAGGACAGCTACTTTAGGCCTTGCAAAGCGAGCCAAATGCTCCTCATGCAGAGGGTATAATTGCCCCATAGCCCTGGAAACTTTCAAAGGTTCCTCGGGGTCAGCCCACTGAGCGGAAATAAGCTCTTGGATGGAGTCATGCAAAGGAAAGGCTCGAGCAGGCTTTTTGGTACTAGCCATCCTAGGATTCACAGAGGAGGCCGTGCCACTGTCAGGCTCTTCAATAGAAAGGACCTGTAGGGCATCTGAAATAAGAGCTGGCAGCTCATCATGGTGGAAAATCCTCACCGCGGAGGGATCATCCAGATCCTGTGGTAATTCTGCACATTCTCTGCAGCCATCGCCGAAAACGGCGGGAAAATTCAAAGTGGCGGTTTCGCGCCAAAAACTCCCCGATCGCGGGCCCACCCCAGAGAAGTTAGAAAACACTCTTATCTCACCGGACCGACTATCACAGCTCCGGTCCCATAGAAGAATCAAAGGAAAACCTCTGTTCCATTTTTTTTTTTTTAAACGCTGTGAGGAAAGCAGAGGTAATAAGAACTCCGGAGGCTCAGATGAGTGGGAAAGGCAGGGAAAGGCAAACCAATGTGCCTGCATCCACTGAGTGGGAAAGGACAGGGAAAAGCAAGCTAATATGTCCACGTCCACGGGGGCATGGGTAAGGCAGGGAAAGGGCTGATCTATGTGCCTTCAAAGTGAAACTGCTATAGCCTCTAACACCCCGGCTAACAACTGGCAAGCCAGGAGCCACCCCCAGGCAGATTTCTGATGGAGCTTGAAGAAGCTGCAGCCAACCTGCTTGGGGAGATAGAGAATACTGAAGAGGCAGTGGAGCTGGCTGGCCATGAGGCACTGTGAAAAGTTGAGTGCTTTCTATATCCCCCTGCTGGTTGATGGACACAACCCATACGTAATGGCTTCATCTGCTTGATGACAAGGAAGCTTTAATTTTATTAACAAAATGTTAAATATCTCCTTTCTACTCAGATTAAAAACCCTTTAGTGTCCAATGTTGCCGTAATAAGCCATATGGGAACAGATTGATGGGAACATTGACATTAAAGGGTTAAAAGGAAAGGAATTTAAAAGAGAAAAACTATAAGCAACAATGGTCTTAGCCACACTAAAAACAAAAAAAAAAAAAGCAAACGTACATTTCTAAAATGAAAGAGAATTTATGGAACCATAACTATATTTATCAATAAATCAAAAGTAAACTTTTTTTCTACCTTTCTAGTCTGGACATTTTCCCCATTGTGTTAATCCTAATTTTTCTTTTCTGCATTTTTCCTGTCTTCTGCTCTTTACAAGGGCTGCTGTCCATTTTCTCATTTCTCTCTCCTCCTGTCTTGTTCCATTCCCTTATTACACCTGTCTGACAATACTGATATTTTAACTCTTTCCTACCTTTTGTTTCTGCCTGTCAACTCAGATTTCAACCACTTTCTCAATCTGCAGTCCTCCATCTTTTTTTTTTAACTTCCCAATTACCTATCAAACTTTTATCTCCTCCTCTCACCACCTAGCTTTCCATCTCATTCCATCTGCTGACTCCTAATCTCTTTTATCTTTTCTTTACTCCCTATTACCATATTTTTTACTCTCTGTACATATCCTTCTGTCACTCATCTCCTTGACAACCCCTCCTTAACCTCTACCTCATGGTTCCCCATTCCAGTTTCTCCCCTCCCTCTTTCTACAATTATTACTACTAATCATTTCTGTACTGCATATGTATACGCGTTTACACATATGCAGGTACTTTCTCTGTCCCTAGAGGGCTCACAATCTAAGTTTCTGTACCTGGGGCAATGGAGGGTTAAGTGACTTGTCTAAGGTCACAAGAAGCAGCAGTGGGAATTGAACCCATAGTTGTCAGGGTCACTGCACTAACCATTAGGCTACAACTCCACTTCACTTTCTCCTTCCAGCCCCCATTTATTGCCCCCACCCTCCCTTCCTTGTAGCCTGACATCTGAATGTTTCTTTCCTCAACCAATCCCCCCCTCCACCAGCATCTACCTCTCTGCTCCACCTTCAATCCAGCATTTCTCTTTCTTCCCCTCCACCTACTACTACTACTTATTTCCATAGCGTTACAAGATGTTTCAGCGCTGTACTCTTGAACATGTAAGACAGTCCCTGCTCGACAGAGTTTACAATCTAATCATCAGGACAAATAAGGGATAAGGGAATTAATTAAGGTGGGAATGATAAAACAGACAAGGGTACTGAACAAGTGAAAAGGGGTTAGGTGTTAAAACAGCCTCAAAAAGGTGGGCTTTTAGCCTATATTTGAAGACTGTCAGAGATGGAGCTTTTCGTATTAAGTCGAAGACTAATTCAAGCGTTTGGTGCAGCAAGTTAAAAAGGAAGAGTCTGGAGTTGGCAGTGGAGAAGGGTGCAGATAACAGGGCCGGTCTTAGGCAGAGGCGACCAAGGCGACCGCATAGGGCCCCGCGCCTAAGGGGGCTCCGCACAGTGCGCCTAAGGGGGCCCCGCGCAGCGCGCTTCAACTCTGCCTCGCTCGTGCCTCCAGTCCGACCTCCGCTGCTGCTCGCCTTAGTCGCCTGAGATGATCCCCATTCCCGCGGCTCGGCCGCTCCCGTCACCACTGGCGAGGTGCCCACCCCCAGCTTGGGCCCGCTGAGCCCGCCATCAGCTCCCGAGTCCCCGGACCCCAGCAACTAACTGAGCGATGCCAGCGAGCCAGCCCAGGCAGTGATGGCCCCGCCCCCGACGACAGACAGTTGCAGCGTGACGGCTCACCTCCAGGCTCCAGCTTCCCGCTCAATGTCCCGCCTTCCGATGTATTTCCTGTTTCCGGACGCGAGGTCGGGAGTCACGAAGCGGGAAAAGCTGGAGTCTGGTCGGAGGTGGTGAGGACGTGAGGTGAGCCATCGATGCTGACGCCAACAGTTGTGCACTTATGCCAAATCGAAATCGGATTCCATGCAGGCAGGAGATCAGGAGAAGCGTCTCTCTCATCTAACGACGCTTGCGGACGGTGCAAGGGTTGTAAATGTCTGCCTCCCTGAGAGAAATTTGGCCCAACAACATTAGTTGCTGGAGAAGCTGAGCAAGTAAGATCTTCTGGCTTGGAAGAGGCTGTTTCTAACATATCTGGGTTATTTTCACATAGATCTGCAGATATTTCTCCTGATAAAAATTTGGATGGCAATAGCAGATTTAGCTAAAACACTGCTTCCAGTAATTAATGATATGACACCTCTAATTAATCATTTGGAAGCTAGACTGCAATCACAGGAAGATAAGATTACTAAGCTAAAATCTGAGAATGGAAATCATGAAGTAGCAAAATCTGATATAAAGTAGGTACAATCAGTTCAAACTATTTAGTAACTGATGTGGCTACTTGCCTCTCTGGTTTGATGGGTTACAGAGTAATAGGGGAATTTGAAAGTACTGGATCTTTTCTTAATATTTTTCCTTTATTCTCCTTTGTTATGAGAATTGGAACTACTAATTGTAGTGGACTTGAACTGAATAATTTCTGGGGAGGGGAGGTTTCATGATAGCATTGTGCTTATTATTTCATTCAGTTTTTTTACAAGTTTAGCTTCATTTGTCTTTACTTGAAATTTCATAAATAAAAAAAATGTTCTAAAAATGGAATAATCTTATCAATGGGGTGGAGCTAGGGTGGGGGCGGAGCTAGGGTGGGGCAGGGTTAGGTTGGGCAGGGCTAGGATGGGGCCCCACCAAATTGGTCTGCATAGGGCCCCGCACTTGCTAAGACCGGTCCTGGCAGATAAGAGAGATTTACCCAACAAACGGAGTTCCCGGGAAGGAGTGTAGTGAGATATAAGAGTGAAGAGAGACAGAGGAGCTACAGGTAGGGAGCCAATGAAGTGACTTGAGGAGAGGGCTAAAATGAGTATAGTGACACTGGCAGAATATAAGTCATGCAGCAGAATTTTGAACAGATTGAAGCGGGGTGGGGGGAGGAGATGGCTTACTGGGAGACCTGTGAGAAGCAAGCTGTAGCAGTCAGTGTGAGGTGATAACAGCGTGGATAAGGGTTTTGGTAGTATGCTCAAAGGAAGGGACAAATTTTGGTGATATAGAGAAAAATGACAAGTTTTAGCAGTCTGTTGAATATGTGCAGAGAAAGAGGAGTCAAAGATGACCTCAAGGTTATGAGGTGATAAAACAGAGAAGATGAGAGGGTTATCCAAACAGCTAGAGAATGGGGGAAGAGGAGAGGTGGGTTTACGGGGTAAGATGGCGGCAATGTCAGACAGCCAGTATAAATGATATAAATAAATATTTGGCCCTGGACTCCTGCTGAAATTTCTGGTGTGGACTAGTATATTTGAGAGTCATAAGTACATAAGTATTGCCATACTGGGAAAGACCAAAGGTCCATCAAGCCCAAAAAAGTACAAAACATTTTATACTGCTTATCCCAGAAATAGTGGATTTTCCCCCAAGTCCATTTAATAATGGTCTATAGACTTTTCCTTTGGGAAGCCGTCCAAACCTTTTTAAACTCCGTTAAGCTAACCGCCTTTACCACATTCTCTGGCAACAAATTCCAGAGTTTAATTACACGTTGAGTGAAGAAAACTTTTATCCGATTCGTTTTAAATTTACAACATTGTAGCTTCATCGCATGCCCCTAGTCCTAGTATTTTTGGAAAGCGTAAACAGATGCTTCACATCTACCCGTTCAACTCCACTCATTATTTTATAGACCTCTATCATATCTCCCCCTCAGCCGCCTTTTCTCCAAGCTGAAGAGCCCTAGCCGCTTTAGACTTTCCTCATAGGGAAGTCGTCCCATCCCCTTTATCATTTTCGTCAATACTCTATTTGCTCCTATGCATTCATCCCAACTCATTCAAAACTGACTCCGTGCCCTCGGTGAAATTCTATTCAAATATGCCCCCCAACCCCTAATGAATCGTTGTTCGTTTTGCCGTGTGGCGAGCTTCGTGTGACTCCCATAGCATAAGCTCATTCATCCTATTCCTCCAATACCAACATGAAGGAGCCCTATCTGAAACCCAATGATTTAATATACATTTTTTTCCTCAAGATCCAGGACTTGCTAAGAAAGATTTTTTTTCCTGAGACCCCCTTTCCCATACTCCCACCGAACTAAACATCACCCGTTCAAAGTGTTTCTAGTTTAAAAGCTGCTCTACTTTTTAAATGCCGATGCCAGCAGCCTGGTCCCACCCTGGTTAAGGTGGAACCCATCCTTTCGGAATAGGCTCCCCCTTCCCCTTAAAAGGTGATACTCACAACCATGGGATGAAACCAGAGCACCAAGGGAATAAGTATGGATGGGGAAAAGAAGAGGTCCCAAGACAGAGCCCTGAGGTACACCAACATGGATCCATCATTCCTTCCCACCCCCTTTGAGTCCATCACTTCTCTCCTTCTTCCCTCAGGTCCATCAATTCTCCTCCCACCTTCACCAAGTCCATGGCTTCTCTCTCTTCCCTAACTCTTAAGCACAATGCAAGTACAACAGTGATGTCAGCAGTAAATTTGAGAGACTAAGATCATACTTCACATGTCCTGGTTTAGGAGTGAGATTCATTCCTGTCATGGTATATGCAAAACTAGATTTGTTCAGAATATTGAGGGAAGAAAACTGTAGCAAAGAAACTATTTTAATAAATGAAACCTCAACTGCTTAGCAGAATATCCCAACAAAACACAGTCTGGGTTTCCTCAGCTTGTAGTAAATCCACTGTAGCACAGGGTCTATATAATTCTCTACAAGGGTACTCCTTGTTTTGCATCTTCAGGAGAAATACCAACCTCCTGATGAAGATTGCGAAACAAGGGGTACCCTTGTCAAGGTTTATAGACCCTGTGCTACAGTGGATTTAGTACAAGCTGAGGAGACCCAGACTGTGTTTTGCCAGATCTAATACCTGTAGCTAAGAAACCTTTTTTCTGTGCACAGTGAGCTTTTTGAGAGTTTTTCTGATTATATATGAACACTGATCGTGACGAGACTGATTGGCAATTTTTGTAGTAATGGCAGTGTTCGCTTTTTTTTTTTTGCAATTTAGTTTTCTCCTGGTTAGTTGTTTTCTGCTGTTGCTTTTTTCGAAACTCCATTACAAACCAGCAATTGTAGCCACTTATGAAGGGTCATCTATATAGACTGTCTGTGGTAGTTGAGGTTTCATTTATTAAAATAGTTGCTTTGCTACAAGTTTTCTTCCAATGTTCTAAACAAAATAGTTTTCTCCAAAAGTTTAGATTTGTGAATGTGCAGAACTAACCCACATAGTTTAAACTACTATCACTTTAAGATGTACTTCAGGAGAATGTGACTGTAACCCCTAAACCTCCATCATCAAACTAAACAAACAAACAGTGAGACTCCATCCCAAGCAGTCACATACTATGTGCATAGGAAAAACACTTATCTGTTACTTATCTTCTCACAAAGACACTCGTAAAATCCATACTCGCAAAACTCCAGGAACAGTCCCAGATCAGATCCACCTCAAGAGTAATGTTTTCTTCACATCAATCAATAGAGCATAATCCTGACAAGGATCCCTGTTTCGCCAGATCCACTGGCTGCTTGACCTTTCTCCAAAGTGGCTAGGTCAAGATGCATATTTGTATGCTGCCTATGCCTTTATTGAATAAAAGGGTTGTTGTTGTTTGTTTTGTAAACTATGAACACTTATATTCTCTTGAATATAGATACTGGGGATACATAACTGTAAGGAAAAAATCTAAACTGCAAAGGAATTAAATACAAAACCTACTATGCATCCAATTTCTCCTTCTTGGGCAGCCAGCTTTGGAATGCTCTACCAAGATCCATCCGAACAATTAATGACTATCTACCCTTTAGGAAAATGTTAGACATCTCTTCAAGCAAGCTTACCCTAATGAACCTACTTAATCCTATCAGCCCATTTCTACTACTCCATTCTGACAATGACACTGCCTCTGACACCAATTATACCTTTAACCTTGACTCCTAATACCCTATACTCATCCTCCAATTGTTTCTTCTCCATCTTCCTATTCCATCCCCCTCCCAATCCTCCTCTCCTTTTACCAATCTATCCTTGTTTACCTTCCCATATCCAACCCATATATTCCTCAAACCTTATTATTATGTTATTGTTTGTAATTACAGGACTCTGTAATGCTTTTTTCTTTACTATGTAAGCCGCATTGAACCTGCTGTATGTGGGAAAGCTCAGGGTACAAGTGTAATACATAAATAAACAGTACAAGAAGCCTCTGCAACAGAAACCACAGAAAATTTATAATACAAGGAACAAAACGTAAACATACTGCACATCTTTGCCCCAATAGGTCATATATGATGTTCCCAATTCAAGCGCGAACACAAGGTCTGCATTTAGATTCCATTCTGGGGTCTGTATTATGGGAAGACCAACTGCTACTCAAGCTATGTTATAAACTGAAGAAATGCAGCAGTGGAGATCTATAAAGATTAAATAGTAATTCAGCACATATGCTGCTGTAGTCTTCTCATACAAAAAAGTCAAGCAGCCCAGATCAGTTCTGGTATTCTTAAGCTAGAAAGAGTAAGATCTCATTTTTTTTGTACACTTCAGAGAATGTACAACAACCTCAATGCTCACTTATCCATACTCATAATACTTTTAATTCCATCTTCAACATAGTGGACTAAAGCACATAGTTAAAGATACAGATCTTACCAGACTCTTGTGAATTTAATACTTCTAAGGCATGCATCATGGCACTTGCAAAGACATTGGCATCCTCTTTACTACCAAAGTTAAGGCCATATACTTGTCTAGCATCGCGCCACTGATGAAAGGTCTGCGTTGCTTGATTGTACTTCAATCCTTTAGGAATGGCACAATTTATCACCACCTGCAAAAAAAGTAAAAACTAAAGTAAAAACTGAAGAATGGGCCAGAATAAGTGGGCTCATGTTATGGAAGCAGCACAAGTTTATATTTTTATCATTTACTTAGGACATCTCAATATTTAGAAAATGCAGAACTTTGCATTTATTTTCTTTTGCTTCTTTTGTGACACTCAAGGCTCTTTAAATAATGTACACATACCACAAGGACAATCCAGGTGCCATTTGCAGCTCATATAAGGCCATCTCCCTGTATATGCCTTCCTATGCTTGGCCTGTTACTAAGGGCTAGGCCTAAGGCCTGTACTGTCAGTTTGGTTCTCACATGCTAGCCTACTAACTCAGCATCTTGTGTAACAATCATTGCTTTCGCAGGAGCTGAGAACTGACACTTCAAAACATTAGTTTGCAGCTGAGTATGTTTTTCATATACGGTGGATGTAACCTTGTAAGTTGCTAGGAGACAGGCTGAGGACACAGTGTGAGTCTAACATGTCCAGAATGTTTCATTTGGGGAGATAGACAGAGAGAGGACACAAGGGTATTGTTCTGGCTGTGCACGCAGAACTGACAAAGAACTCATAAGTAATTAACCAATGGCCACTGACTGGGCACATGCAAACACATCAGGAGAGACTGACAGAATACATGACCAATCCATATATGGTATAAAGCTACCTAATGGTTCTGGTTTATGGGAAATCACATGATTTCTGGGAAAACGTAACTTATAACAGTATGTTCAAATAATTTTTATTGATAGATACAAAGCACACAAACATCTGAAAATCAATAACTATCTATTATCTTTGACTCCAATAGTACAGATTTTCCCAAGTATATCCATGCATCTACGTTTTCTGACTTTTATCCACCCCCCTCCCCAATTACTACGTTTGTTACACTCCCCCCCCCCTAGCCAAATCCCCCCCCCCCTCCTTACCCTTCTCCCCCTCCCTCTCATACTCTAAGTACATACATCTTAGTTAGAAATTCAACAAGAAACTTCGGCCTGCTGAGGTCAGAGTATTCCATACTGGTTCCCACTGGGCCCAGAATTCAAGGCCCGGACCACCCTCCATATCGCCTATTCCACATCGGTCCACCCGCATCTGCTGGATCAGCAGTGATCTCCAGACTTGCAGCGATGGTTTTTGTGTGGACCGCCAGGCGTGCAGGATGGAGGTAATCCAAAAAAGTATAGCTAGCTTAATGAAACCCTTGAATCCTTTTGGAGGGTCAGATGAAAATTTGTAATTATTAAAAAGCATTAAGGGCTCCCTTATTAGAGTGCAGGTCCACATCCGGTCTATTGCACTCAGTATCTCCCCCCAAAATCTTTGTACCAAAGGGCACCGCCAAAACATGTGACCCAATGTGGCCATATGTCCCCCACATTTGGGACAGTTCCCATTGCTTGTGAATTTCGCCAGAAAGGCCCTACATGGAGACACATGTAATCTCATGAGCCATTTATACAGCCTCTCCCTCTGTGGTATGGATAGCCTCCGGGTATATAAGGACTTCAAGTAGATCCTACACAATTCAAGAGATACCTCGCATTCAAGCTCTCCCGACCAACCCAGAGCCAGGCGCACATAATCTCTCTCTGAGGTGGAGTCTTTCAACTGTTACTACTACTACTACTTAACATTTCTAGAGCGCTACTAGGGTTACGCAGCGCTGTACAAATTAACAAAGAAGGACGGTCCCTGCTCAAAGGAGCTTACAATCTAAAGGACGAAAAGTCAAGTTGGGGTAGTCTAGATTTCCTGAGTAGAGGTGCAATGGTTAGGTGCCAAAGGCGACATTGAAGAGGTGGGCTTTGAACAATGATTTGAAGATGGGTAGGGAGGGGGCCTGGTGTATGGGCATAGGGAGTTTGTTCCAAGCATGGGGTGAGGCGAGGCAGAAAGGGCGGATCCAAGATCCACTTATGCTTCAGTGCTAAGATTCACCGAGGTTAATGCCCTGCTCTGCTGATGATCCATAACAGCACACAAGCAAGGAAAAGAGCTCTGGGGATGGACAGAGTCCAGGAGTTTTGATTGGTTGGTGATGAAATCTCAACAGGATAGACTGTTGAGCGCCCAAAGAAAAATTCTCCGCTAAAACCTCTGTGACATCTTCTGTCAGGTCTGTCCATGTCAGGGTAGCAATGTAATGTTTTAATTGAAAATACTCAAACGTGTGCCCCTGGGGAATACCATATAGTTTCTGTTATTCGGAGTATGAGCGCATGTAACCCTCATCTGTAACTACATGGGCTAAATATACCATACCTTTTTTTGCCCAGTTGCTGAAGATATTCTTCCCCTGCCCCGGGGGGAAACCCGGGTTATTGCATATTGAAAGCCAAGGAGAAGTGAAAGCAGAAAAATGGTGCCATCTGCACACCCATCGCCAAGAGGCCCTTAAGGACTGCAGCAGTGGGTGTCTCCTAAAGGCATGGGGCGGTAGCCTCTCTACTGTGTGTAGAAGGTGGCTGAAGAGGACCTCTGGAAATACGTTCGTTTCTATCGGCATCAAAGAAAAATCTGAAGAGCCCCGATACCAGTCGTTTATGTGACGCATGGCACATGCTATTGTAAGGGATCTGATGTTTAGTAAACCCATCACTCCACCGTCCCTCAGGGAAGCTACAGTGTCCAGAGATAGCCTTGGCTTTTTGCCCCGCCATAGATATCTCTGCAGAAGTTCCCCAGAGTCCTCTCCTCTCTACATTTAAGAAACAGGGGAAGTTGTTGGAACACATATAGCCACTTTGGGGTCAAAATCATGTTAAATAGCGCTATCCTTCCCCAGATCGTCAGCGGGAGATCTCCCCACATTGCTAGTTTGCATCTGGTCGTTTCCAGAAGCGGAGTAATATTGACTTTATACAGTGATGCCATGTCCTTAGTTAAGAAAATCCCCAAATATTTCAACCTTGATTCCACCCACCGCAGGGGAAACTGCCCTTTCCAGGAGCGCTTTATCTCATCATCCAGTGCCATCGCACAAGATTTATGAAGGTTAAGAGTGAAGCCAGCCATGGACCCATACCCACGGATCAAATCTAGTGCCGCCATGAGAGACGGTTGAGGTTTTGTGAGTATCAGCATGATGTCATCTGCGTAAGCTAGTGCCTTCACCTCTTGAACCCCCAAATCTTACTCCCTTAATTTCATCATTAGAATTTAACATTCTAAGCAATGGTTCCAAGGCTAGATCAAACAATATCGGGGATAATGGGCATCCCTGCCTGGTTCCCTTATTGATCTTGAAACTTTTCGAGAGCCCCCCCACTGACGACTATCTGTGCCTCTAGACCATGATATAAGGCTCTCAGTGCTTTCATAAAGTCCCCTGGTAGTCCTATCCAGCCAAGGACCTGGAACAGAAACCTCCATCTCACTTGGTCAAATGCCTTGGCGGCATCCAGGCTGATTACCATCGCAGGTTCTTTTTAATATTGGCATTGATATAACAAAAGAGAGGGAACGAAGTACAAACTAAAGTACAAACAGAAAAAACAGCACCACGGGCCTTTAAAAATGGAACACAGTTCTTTAATGAATGAGCCTTGTCGTGGTATTAAAAGCAGAGCCTTTTGAGAGCACAGCTTTTCATCCATTTGGATACAGAAAGTGAAAGTGCCTTGGTGCTTTGTAGCTTTTACTATATGAGAAGTGGGGACCCCTGACGCAGGTGCTAGTCACCGAAACACGGCCAGCGTCGGGTCTTTTTGTCAAGGCTCATTCATTAAAGAACTGTGTTCCATTTTTAAAGGCCCGTGGTGCTGTCTTAATATTGGCATTGAGCCATCGACATTAGCGCCTTTCGGATGTGTAAAAATGGCGTTTTGGTATAAATCCTACCTGGGCAGGTTCAATTAATTCTGGAAGGGAGGCCGCCATTCTGTCGGCCAATACCTTTGCCAGCAGCTTGATATCTACATCAATCTTATGTTTCAGCAGAAGAAAAATGCGCGCAGTGTTCTCATATTTCGGGAAGCTCCCTTCGTTTATAACCGATTGATGTTATTCAAAAGGTGGGCCCAAGATAGAATGCTGAAGTAGTTTATAAAATTTGCTGGAAAAACCATCGGCCCCCGGGGCCGAAAGAGATTTCAGCCCTCTAATGGCTCATTGCAGTTATTTTGGTTGTAGGGGTGTTTCTAATTTGTCCACTACTTCTTTGCTAAGGTGGGGCATCCCCGCTCTAGTTAGCAGGTCTTTCACTTGCACGCTAGGTGCCGAACCATGTTCCTCGTATAGCTGTCTAAAATGGGCACACAGTATATCTTGTATCTTGTCTCTAGAGCCTATTCACTACCTTGCCCCTCTTATATTTCAGCACTGATATTGGTCGGTTCCCTCCACCCTTCTTTACTAACCTAGCTAATAGGCCCCCCAGGTCTATTCCCAAATCTGCCCAACCGGTACTTTTGGTATACCACGCTTCGCTTCATATGCTCATGGAGCAGAGAATTTAAAGTCGCCTGAGCAGACTGGTAATTGTCTTTGTGAGCCTCTGTCGGGGACGCTACATATCTACGCTTAGCTTTGTGTAGCTGACGGTTTAAGTAAATCTGATTTGCAGCGGTCCGCCTACATCTCGCTGCTATGTAGGCGATCAGGTCTCCTTCTCAACACCGCCTTTGCAGCGCACCAGAATAATTGAGGGTTATTTTTATGTTCTTTGTTGTGTGCCACATATGTTTCCCATTTTCCTTGCAGAAACTTTTGAAAATCTTTATTTTTGGCCAAATAGCTGGGGAATCTCCAACTTGGGGTTGGAGAGAAATGTCTTGGGGCTATGAGCACAAACCATACTGGTGCATGGTCCGATATCATTATTTCTTCCTGGTCTGCTTCCTCCACCCCCGCAAAAAGGTCTTGTCTGTTGTTATAAAAATATAATCTAGTTGAGCCCACGTGCCATATGCTCTGGATTGGTGCGAGAAATCACGTTCATTGGGGTGCAAGAGTCTCCAGACATCTACCACAGAGAGGGAGGCCGCGAACTCTCGCAACATTCTTCCTTCCCTTTCCCCCCTTGGCCTATCGCTTTTAGGCCCTGTGCAGTCTTCTTGTGCGTCCATCAATGTGTTCATATCTCCCACGACAACTAGTCCCTTACCCTGGATTGGAGTAAAAGCTCTCAACAATCCTGGAAAGAACTGTCCATCAAAGGGAGTGGGGGCATATACATTAAGTAAAAAGACCTCTCTACCCTGTAGCCATAGTTTAATCAATATATAGCGCCCCTGTGAGTCCTTTATGACGGTTTCTGCAGTACAGGCCAGATTCTTGTGAATCAGAACTGCCACACCTCCTTTTTGCCCATCTACTACTTACTACTACTACTTAACATTTATAAAGCGCTACCAGGGTTACGCAGCGCTGTACAATATCTGATGAAGCGTACAGAATTTGTCCCACCCATCCTTGTTTGAGCTTCTCATGTTCCTGATCTGTAAGCCTAGATTCCTGTATACATGCTATGTCTGTCTTCAAGCGTTTTAAAATGTGCTAAGATTTTTTTCCTTTTAATTGGAGAGGAAATCCCCCCCCCCCCCACATTCCAGGTAATTATCTTACAATGTGGCAGATCTGATTGTTCCGCCTCAAGATCTGACTGTTCCGCCTCAAGATCTGATTGTTCACTATACTACTACTTCTACTTATCACTTCTATAGCGCTACAAGGCATACGCAGCGCTGTACACCATACATGAAAAGACAGTCCCTGCTCAAAGAGCTCACAATCTAAATACAGTGTTAAACTCATAAGTCCAAACCTCCGGGTCACAGCCCTGCCCCAGAGGCCGAATGTCTCCCCTGCACAGTTGCCGAAGTGTATCGCTACCAGTACCTACTTGATTTGGTTGATATTCTATTCTCTTTATATCTAGATATGCCTCAGTTCTTAACATGTCGAATTCCTGCTCCCACTCCTCTACCCTCCGCTCCCCCCACATCCCCCCCCCCCCCCCCCCCCCCCCCCCCCCCCCCCGGTTTACCCCTCTTATGACTAACTCCCCCCTCTCCCCTAATGACTATTCCCCCATATAAACACCCTTGGGAAGCCTGATGAGTGGATACCCATCAATTAGGACACGATCATGCAAGGACCCCCGCCCGCCCCCCTTGCAACTGTTCTTTACCAACATTTATAACAGATCCCCATATCAACATCATAAGTTTTAAACCAACTTAACAGCATCAAACTTGCGTATTGCTGTATTTACTCGAGTCTCTCCAACAGATTCCAATGAAGTTCATGCAGCATCTAAGGTTTTGCGGCTTCTTGTTCCAGCTAAGGTCCGAACATACCGCTTCGAGTAACATAGTAACATAGTAGATGACGGCAGAAAAAGACCTGCACGGTCCATCCAGTCTACTCAACAAGATAAACTCATGTGTATACCTTACCTTGATTTGTACCTGTCTTTTTCAGGGAACAGACCGTATAAGTCTGCCCAGCACTATCCCCTCCTCCCAACCACCAGCCCCGCCTCCCACCACCGGCTCTGGCACAGACCGTAAGTCATACAAAGCGTCTGCCAAAAAGGCAGAACCCATTTCTAGTTTGGCCACCTCCAAATCTACAGAAGAAAACTCATCTGAAGACCTATCCAACACCCTTTCTGACCACCGAAAATAAGCCATGGCTACCAAGGACCCGCAGATAGCTGACTGAACGGCCAGAGCCAACACATCGAAACTACTCCAAAAAGGATTCCATCCGGTGGTCTTGAACATCCTTGAGAGCGATGCCCCCATCTACAGGTACTGTATTCCACTTAGTAACCGCAGAGATAACTGCGTCCACTACAGGGGGCTTTAAAAGAAATTTGTCTACCTCAGGGACTGGATAAAGACGCACCATAGCCTTCGCAGGCCAAAAAACAGAATCAGGGACATCCCACTGAGCCTGAATGGCGTCCCTGATATCCTGATGCATAGGGAACGTCTTAACTGGATTACAGACCCCTTTAATAAAAAGATCCACCTTACACGACGGAGTATCCGAAGCCTCCTCCTCCTCCTCCTCAAAACGGAGTGGAGGAAACCAAGGAAATCAGATACTACAAGTCCTCCTTATGAAAAAATCCTCAGTACTGAAGAATCCTCCACAGGAATGAAGGGCTCTGCTTCTGCCTCCCCCAGGACAGAACCCTCATCCTCAAAATCAGCCTGAGAAAAAAGCTGCTCCCCTACGGAAGATAAAAATCCAGATCCGGACCAAGATCAGGGTCCTCTACCCTATCCACGGACTCTCTGGGCCGCTTGGCAGACCCCAGCTGCCCTTCAGACATTCTTTTCCCTGAAGCTACTAGGGGAGGATGAGATTGCTGCAGTAAAAACGCTTTGTACATTTTAAATAGAGGAGTGTGGTAGCCGTGTTAGTCCACTCTTAAGGTTATCAATAGAAATCAAACAAAATAAAACATGGAAAAGAAAATAAGATACCTTTTTTTATTGGACATAACTTAATACATTTCTTGATTAGCTTTCGAAGGTCGCCCTTCTTCCTCAGATCGGAAATAAGCAAATGTGCTAGCTGACAGTGTATATAAGTGAAAACATTCAAGCATTACTATGACAGTCTGACAGGGTGGGAGGATGGGGGTGGGTAGGAGGTATGCATGGGGACATCAAAGCATATCATTGATATTCTAACAGGATGGGTGTGGATAGGTGAGGGGAGGGTGATCAACAGAGACATACAGCTTTATGGTTTATAATGGGCTAGGAACCCCATTTCTGTTGGGTGTTAAAATATTCAATCATTCTGACTTCAAAGGTCTTATGTTCTTGTATGGTTTTAAAGTTACCTTTCAGGATTCTCACTATGAAGTCACTGGTACAGTGTCCTGGTCCTGTAAAATGTTGACCAACAGGCGTGGGAACCCTACTGGCACCAGTATTGTTCATGTGATGTCTATGTAAATTGAATCTTGTCTTAAGCATCTGGCCTGTTTCTCCAATATAGCATCCTTCGTTACATTTTTTACACTGAATGATATATACCACATTGGAAGATGAGCAAGTGAAAGATCCCTTTATGTTGAATATCTTTCCTTTGTGGATGACTTTGGGGTCCTGTGAAATATTTTGGCATAGTTTGCAACTGGATAAATTACAGGGAAGTGTGCCCTTCTGTTCCTTTTCAGTCTGTGATGGAAGTTTACTTCTGATTAGCTTGTGTTTTAAGTTGGGTGGCTGTCGGAAGGCCAGTACTGGTGGGGATGGGAATATCTCTTTCAGTAATTCATCCTCCTGGAGTATAGGTTGTAGATCTCTTATGATTTTCCTCAGTTTTTCCAGCTCTGGATTGTATGTCACTACAAGGGGGATTCTGTCTGGACCCACAACATAGAAGATTCTTCTTCTATGATCCTCCAATTTAATCGTGTGATAAAAACATAGAAACATGACGGCTGATAAAGACCATATGACCCATCCAGTCTGCCCATCCTCTGTAACCCCTAACTCTACCTTTTTCTAAGCAATCCCACATGCTTATCCCAAGCATTTTTAAATTCTGGAATAGTCCTCGACTCCACAACCTCCACCGGGAGGCCATTCCACACCTCCATCACCCTTTCTGTGAAATTGTACTTCCTTAGATTACTCCTAAGCCTATTCCCTCTTAATGTCGTCATATGCCCCCTCATTCCCGAGCTGTCCTTCAGTTGAAAGAGGCTCTCTTCCTGTACATAAATGCCCTTGAGGTATTTACACGTCTTTATTAAGTCTCCTCTCTCCCAGAGTATACATGTTGAGGTTCATAAGCTTCTCCCTATATTTTTTGTGTTCAAGACCGCTTACTAATTTTATAGCTGCCCTCTGGACTGACTCCATCCTGTTTATATCTTTCCGTAGGTGCGGTCTCCAGAACAGCACACAGTACTCAAAACTACCTGCTTCTCATGAATTGGAGACTGTGGGGCTTGAACCCACAACCAGACTGTTACTAACCCATAACCTAACCTCTAGGTCAGCCAGGCTTTCACAAGGTGTTATTTCAAGTACTTCAAACAAGCATTGTATGCTAGATCTTAACAGCCGTTTAGGCTGATACAAATACATTTTCAATGACAGTACAAGAGGCACGAGTTCATGCACAGACTTGAACATCAGTCAAAAAGCTTTAAATTTAATTATTTGTGCAACTGGCAACCAGTGTAACTCTTATAGAATGGAGTAATATGTTCAAATCTATATTTTTCCATCAACACCCCTGCGAATGCATTTTGTGTCACCTGTAAGGCTTATAACGGAGTCTTTTTCAAACCAAGCAGTAACCCATTACAATAATCGAAATGTGGGGTAACAATGCTCTGAATAACTTTTCTAAAGTTATCTTGTTTGAGAAGAGTTTTCAATCTTCTCAATGCTCACAATTTCCACAAAATATCTTTAATCTCTTTTTGTACATGCCAGTTCATGCTCAAAGCAGAGTCTACTATCACTCCCAAGTTTTGAATCTTCCACAAAATCTTAATTGTAATAGAATCATATACAAATTCTAATGGCAAATCACCGCTCTCTTTGCTAGATAACAAAAGAACCTGAGTCTTTGATACATTTAATTTTAAATGATTACTCTCCATCCAAATCTGGATGGATTGCATATAGTATCTTTACTTGACAGAGGTAGCATCAATAGTAGCACCAAGGAGGTACAAAAAATTGTATATCTGCGTATATCTTAAAGTCAAGCTCCAGATCGTTCAATAATCTATAAAGAGGCAACAAAATAAATGTTAAACAAGATTGCTGACAAACAGGATCGTTGTGGGACTCCTGTTTTCAAGTGAATAAAGTCAGACTTATCATACATTTGACTAACACTAAATTGTCTTCAATCAAGAAAAGATGCAAACCATCTCAAGACATCACATCAATTTCTATTGATTTTAACCTGTTTAATAAGATACAATGATCAATTGTATCAAACACAGCTGATATGTCCACCGTAATTAATAAGTAACGAGTACCTTTGTCAATGTGGCTTACATTTGAAAATACAAATACAATGGCACAGAATAATAGAATTCAGTTATATCATGGGAGCAAGTAGATGGATATGTCTGAAACATTTAACAAAGTTGAGATCAGCATATATACCCAACTGGGCATTTTAAAGTCTGTCCCTTAATGATGCCACATGTTCAGAAATCATAGCCATAAGTATAAACAGTTATTCAAACATTATCACATGCACACACCAGAACAGGCATCCATACACACATTGCAAAAGTAAACAACATCTACAGAGTACATCCAAACCTTAATTTTTATTTTCTCATTTCCATCTTCCAAAATTCTAGACAGCAGATGTACAGATCAGTAGGACCCAAAGCAGTATAAAACAAATAGAAACAACACAGTTTATACCTAGTTGTTGAACCACCCACTGGATTCACCTTTGGGTTTAAAAAGCGAAACCATGTGCATATAAGGATTGGATAAGCAAATTAAAACGAAGTTTAAAGCAAATGCCTTAATATGTAACACTTGGTAAAAATAATGAAACAGTGAGGGCATATTCACATAGCAAGCAGCCTAAGCCAACAGATTTATTTTCCACCAAACGTAATTTTGCTAATAATGTGCAGAACTAGACAATGTAGGCATATTTAGACTGACTCGAGACAGAACTTCTGCCTGAAGGAAGCCTTTCCCTCATTCAATACCCCCTGTTAAATAGTAGTAATAAAAAAAAGGCAAGTGCATTTTTATACTATACCACTGCATTCCACAAAACAAAAGGAGCAAGTTCCCATATGCCATCTTTTTTTCCCCCATCTTACTGGTTTTACAAAGCTGAACAAAGTGAGATTTAACATTATCAAATGTAATTATATATATATATATACATATATATATATATATATATATACACACACACACACACACATATATACATACACACACACATACAGTGCAATCCGCTCAAGTGCAAGGGTCTGGGACCAAAGAAATACATGAAGATAACCAAAGCGTGCACTTTACTACTACTACTACTACTATTTAGCATTTCTATAGCGCTACAAGGCATACGCAGCGCTGCACAAACATAGAAGAAAGACAGTCCCTGCTCAAAGAGCTTACAATCTAATAGACAAAAAATAAATAAAGTAAGCAAATCAAATCAATTAATGTGAACGGGAAGGAAGAGAGGAGGGTAGGTGGAGGCGAGTGGTTACGAGTCAAAAGCAATGTTAAAGAGGTGGGCTTTCAGTCTAGATTTAAAGGTGGCCAAGGATGGGGCAAGACGTAGGGGCTCAGGAAGTTTATTCCAGGCGTAGGGTGCAGCGAGACAGAAGGCGCGAAGTCTGGAGTTGGCAGTAGTGGAGAAGGGAACAGATAAGAAGGATTTATCCATGGAGCGGAGTGCACGGGAAGGGGTGTAGGGAAGGACGAGTGTGGAGAGATACTGGGGAGCAGCATAACTTAACCGTTGTGACCCAAAGAAGCTTCACATCTGATAAACATATGTACAGTACTGTTATTATACATACAGTATACACTCTGTTAACTGACATTATAGTCTACTTCAAGTAAGCCAAACATCAGTTAACGGAATCAGTCATAAACCTTTGTACACTACTGGGTCTGTGAGTTCCATAGACTACGTCTGCCAGACGGTAAAAATTGTCATAGCACTGACATCCAGTGGCCTCCAGATAGGCCCGCACGGTGTTGAGACTCTCCAGCACTCTTGCAAAAGTGACAGGACGTTGTTGAATTCCCTCAGCATGTGCCTCGCTGCTCGTTTCATCATCAGCCATTGCCTGCAGGTAGGCGCATATCTCTCGACATCAGTGCTGTCATCAGCTGTTGTAGATCGTAATCAACAGCTACGTAGTGATGAAACTCCTCTTCAGTAACACCAGCTGGGATATCAATAGCCTGTTTCATCTGACGCGTTTGCAACAGCTGCATCTGTTTCGTCCCTCTCCACATCCTTAACAAAGCTTGCCCGCTTGTAGCAGTTCACAATGGTGGCCTGTGTAGCATGATTCCAGGCTTCTTTCTGCATATGTAGGGAATCCAACAGTGATAGATTACGAGCCAGTTCAACAGCACGTTTATCCTTGCCAGTCTGGTCATCCATAACGCTCATCAGACAACGTAGCACAAGAGCCTGATAATGTTTTTTTAAATTGGCTATTATGCCCTGATCCATAGGTTGGATCAGAGAGGTAGTGTTTGGTGGCAGGAAGACCACCTTGACGTTAGACAGCCTGACATCACTGTGTGCAGCACAATTATCACAAAGCAACAAAATCTGACGCTTTGTGCCTGCATTCTAGTCCAACTTCTTTAGCCACTGCTTCCAAATTTACCCCAGTCATCCATGAATTTGCGTTAGCTCGTATGACACAGGAAGTTCCTTAACATCCTTGAAGCAACGGGGCTGTTTGCTCTTTCCAATGACGAGTGGTTCCAACTTTTCACTCCCATCCATATTGCAGCAAAGGAGGCTCATCAGTCGGTCCTTCAACATTTTACTTCCTGTAGTTTCGGCTTGTTTGAATGTAAGTGTTCCATCAGGAATCGCTCGCCAGTAGAGACCGTTTTCATCAGCATTGAAAATGTCACGAGGTGCAAACTCGTTGAAGATGGGAGGAAGAACTGAAACAACCCAATTTTCAGCACCAAAGTCATCAGCTTCTTGTTTTTCACCATGCTGTTTCTTGAATTTTATGTTGTTCCTCTCCTTCCATCTTTCCAACCATCCAACAGTGGCTTTGAATTCAGTTAGTCCAAGACTTTCAGCTAGCTGATTAGTTTTCTCCTTAAGCAGTAGACCACTGACAGGAAACTGCTCCTGACTTGAGAAAACCACCGAAGAAGAGCATCTTCTACATCTTCAGCTTTTCCCACCCGTTTACGTTTCCTGTGTGGATTTGTATTGTTTTGCCAGTCTTCCAGAGGCTGATCTTTCTGCTTCAAGATACGTGAAATTTGACTGGGATTGACACCATATTCTTTAGCAATAGATGCTTGACTTTGTTTGTTTTCTAATTTTTTAAGAACTTCTATTCGTTCAGCCAGTGTTAAAGTCTTACAGTTCCGCCGCGACGATGACCCCGGTGTACGCCCTAACAACATTCTTTCGCTTATTCTGCCTGTGGTAGTTAAAGAGGCAGTAAATTTGAAATCTCGTTGGTTGTCACGCGCCAATCGGCTTCCATATTCATGCGCACGCTTATGCGGAGTCTTTCCTGCAGAGAAGCAGTCTTGAACCATGCATATAAGCGCATCTTGCACTTATCAGTGGTACGCTAAAACGAAGTTTGTCCCCATAGAAATTGATGGTGCCAAAAACTGGACCGAAGTATGGCATGCAGTTAAACAGAGCATGCTCTTATCCAACGTGCACGTAAATGGAGATAGATAGATAGATAGATAGATAGATAGATAGATAGATAGATAGATAGATAGATAGATAGATAGATAGAATATAGTTAAACATATAGTAATGAAATGCATTTAGGACCATAAAGAATTATGAATGTAAAGTTGCAATATAATCTTCCATGGTGCACAAGCCTTTTTAAAGATAGATAGGTGATGAGCTTTTAAGGTTGAATTTTCTTCATAATGCATAATAGTACAAAGATGACTACACTATTCATGGACGTTTAGTTAAGAAGAGTTCTTCCAGTGTAGGACAATCAGGTGAGCTGCAACAGTCAACATGGTATTGAATAGTTTATGATATTGATCATCCAAAGAAAGGTTGGGGTAATATCACATCAGATTATGAGTATTGGTGACAAAATTGAAAAGATTTTAGTAGTTCATTTCCATATTTTAGTCAAAACTTTAACATATTTGCACTCGAGGAGCATATAAACCAGGTCACCAAAGAACAAGACCAACATAAGGGTGGAAGTGTTGATCTAGTTATTTTGAGTAATTTTGAAAACGTCCAGTAGGCTTTGTGAAAATAAAGTAAGATGATTGTGACATATCAGCAGATAAATTGGGATGCATGGTTTTCGACCAAAGAATTGGCCAATTATATCACTAATCTGGAAATTTAGGGTAGATTCCCACTGCATTTGAAGAGAGGTACAGTGTTTCACTAAGGAGTCATGTAAATATTTGTATATTTTAGAGGCTTTTTTTTTTTTTTTTTTTTTTGCAAATTTGGAGATAGCGGCACCATGAGGAACTTTCAAAGGAGTTGACCAATGATAAGTTCTGGGAGTTATAGTTCTGAGCAAGTAATGACAGGTCCTTCCAGGAGTTTGCATCAGTAGTAAGTAAACCACAAGAGAGACATGGAGACAGCATTTTCAAGATTGTTACAGTTTAGTAATTGGGAAACAGAAAGGTCAATTCATAACACCATCTTTTTCTTGATTTAGGCACAGGAAAAAAAAATAGATGATAAATGCTCTCAGGTTTCAATCTTTGAATTCTTTTCTTTTTAATAAATAGTAAGTCTTATTGTTAAGCACATGATTTTCTTAATATGTCTGTTTTGGTGGCCCTTTACTAGGTGAAAACATCTCTGCATGAATATAGGGAGACTAGACTCTATAACCAGCCCCTCCAAATGACAATGATTTACAACTTAGAACTAAGTATTACGCTACCGATGAAACCAATACTTCCCCTGTCTACATCCATATGCTGCACTATTTGGCATGTTTGTAAATATAAGTGAAATCAAATAGAAATGCTACCAATAATAAGAACGCTTTGTTTTGGGTGAACGGGGATCTCGGCTGCACTGAGAGGGAAAGGGAGACAAACCTAATTGGCTTCAGCTTTTTGACGTCATGGTATCTTCTGTTCTCCTTGGAGTAAGATACAGAACAAGCCAGGAGAGTAATAGAAGAAATGGTATTTATCCCACACACATATTAAATTATTTTACACAGGGGTATTTTCATCAGTGTTTCAGTGAAACCTAAATCAGAAGCTCTAATTACAAACCCTGTCCCTGGCAAATACGGAAAAAATTAAGACGTACCTGATAATTGACTTTCCTTTAGTCACAGCAGATAAAGCCAGAAAATGGTGGATTGTATCCTCCTACCAGCAGGTGGAGATGGAGAACACTGAAAGAAAGCAGTGACCCTGGAAGTCCAGCTCCTTCACCCTCTCAGGCACCCTACGCACTGATGCCATGGCTACTAGAAAGACAGCCTTAAGAGCGAGATCCTTCTGCGACGTTAGTCGCAGTGACTCAAACAGTGCCATCTGTATGGCTCAGAGAACCAAGATCAATTCCAATGAGGGAAACATGACAATGCAGCAGAGGGCACAGGTGTAAAGCTCCTCACAAAAAAACAGACCACATTCCAGATGAGCTGCTTGAGAAGTTCTGGACACATACCCCCCAAAATAGGCACATGCCGCAACCTGAACCTTCAGAGAATTGTATGCCAGACCCTTCTGCAAACCCTCCTGCAAAATGGCCAGAATCTATGACACCGACGCCCAAAGAGACAACAAAGCATGAGCATTGCACCACGCTCACCGTTCGCCACACCCGAGCATAACGCAGTTGTGGTGGAGTGCTTACATGCCCATAGCAAAGTGGCAATGACCAAGTCAGAATAGCCCTTCTTCCTCAATCACGACCTCTCAAGAGCCAAGCCATAAGACCAAAGTGTCAGGAATCCTCCATGACTACTGGAATCTGGTGCAGAAGATCCGGCAACAGCAGAAGTCGAAATGGTTTCTCCACTAGTAACCGTACCAAGTCCACATACCAAGACAGCACGGCCAATGTGGTGCCACCAGAACTACCAATCGCTGATAAAGACAAATCCTTTGAAGAACCCTGACGATTAAGGGCCAACATGGAAACATACAGAATCGCTGATACTGGCCATGGTTGCAACAGAGGATTCAACCCTTCGGAACAGAGTTCTCTTATTCTGCTGAAAAACTGGTCCACCTTGGTATTCGCTCTGGACGCCATAAGATCGATCCCCAGTCCCCCACTTGCTGCAGATCTGGCAAAACACCTCTGATGCCAGTTCCCACTCTGCTCAGTCGAGACAATGATGGCTGAGAAAATTTGCCTGCACGTTGCTCTGACCTGCAATGTGGGCCTCCAACAATAGAAGTGGCACTCCGCCCATTCCAGAATGCCGTCTGTCTCCATGGCCAACGATCTGCCTTGAGTGCCAGCCTGGCGGTTGATGCAAGTCACTGCTGTCATACTGTCTGAGAGAATCTGGACCACTTCACTCTCCAGCTTCGTTCAGAAGGCCAGAAAAGCTCTGAGCACGGCCCTCAATTCAGTCGACTGATGGACCACTCTGCTCTTCCAACGACCCTGTACATAGTGGAGGAGGCAATGAGCCACCCACCTAGAAGACTGACATCCGTCAGACAGCTAACCACTGCAGGGTGGCCAACGGCATCCCCCGCTGCAGGTTGCCTTACACAGCCACCAACTCATGCTACACCCGCACCCCTCAAGCCAGGGTAGACGCCGCCAACACTCCAGAGAAACCGGAGACCACTGGTCCAGTAGCACATGCTGCAGAGGCCGCATGCGAGCCCTCGCCCACAGTACCACCTCCAGAATGGTCGCCAGAGCCCAGCACATACACGTAGCCCCAAGCGTGGGTCGAGCAGACCCCCAGATATTCAGAGGACTGAGGGGATCAGGTGACTTGAGAAAACTGATCACCCAGCTCAGAGACTGAAGTACCTTGACACGAGCAGTGGCTAGTCGACTCATGCGCCAAATCCACTGGGAACAGCCAATCATCGATGTAAGGATGTACTCCAACTCCCTCTCTCTCCATAGGAACGCAGCCGCCACTACCATTACTTTGGAAAACATGCGTGCTGCCGTGGCTAGCCCAAACGGCAAGGCTCAAAACTGAAAATGCTGACCCAGGACAGCAAAACAGAGAAATCACTGATGAGGGGGCCAAATCAGAATATGCAAAACAGGCCTCTTTCAGATCCAGCGCCATTGCTACGTGTGTCACTGCTGCCCACTTGGTGCACCACAATTCCAAAAAGGCATCTCTTACGGGCGCAGAAAATTCTATCCTATACCCATCTCTGATCGGTTCTAGAACCCCTTTGGTCCGAAGAATGTTGTCCCACTCTTTGTAGAAAAGGGTCAGCCCACCTCCTATCCAAGAGAAGAAGAGTGGACTGGTGCCCCATCATTGCTCAGCGCATACTGGAGCTCCCTGCTGCAGGCCTGTTCCAGAGGGCCTTTTGTCAGGACGAAAGGATGAGAGCTGTTGAAATCTGGGACACAGACAAGGTTTGACCAGGCCAATAGCATCCGGCCTCACGAAACAGAGGCCTTGGGCTTATCCTCAGGAAGTCGCTGGATTTGAAATCTCCAAAGTCCCTTCACAATCTTCTACAAGTCTGCACTGAACAGCAGCTTCCATCAAAAGACCATTTAGTGAGACCACCTGCTTATGAGGCCATATTCACTGACCCAATGTGAAGCCACAGTAAGCACCTAGATCAACAATCAAAGACATCTGCTTGGCAGATGCTCCTCACCAAATCATAGAGAGCATCAGCTGAATAAGCCAGTCACGATTCCATATGAGGAGCAAAAACTAACAATGAGGAAGTAGACCCTGCTCGTTCACCTGTTGGAGCCAGGACAGACAAGCGCTGATAGCAAAATGGCTGCCTGTAACACTAGGGCTGACACCTCAAAAGAGCACTTCAAAGAAGTCTCAGCCCCGTTCCTGTATATCTTTCAACGCTAACCCCCCCCCCCCTCCCCAGGCAGAGCAAAATTTCAAGGTAAGTCGCTCCCACCGGATTGAGACGTGCCGTAGCCCTCACCACCTTAATGCTGTCATACGGATCCATAATGAACTCCTGGATGGCCTTGTGAACTGAAAAGGCTTTAGCAGGTTTCCTAGTACTAGCATCTTGACTTTAACAATCGCAGCAGCAGCCATCGCTTCCAGATCCTCGATATTCAATGCCTCTAAGGCATCCAAAACTTGAGGGACTGTGGGAACAGAAAACAGCTGTGGCTGGCTCGGCACACCAGGTAGAGCCCACTTCATTAAGTACATAAGTAATGCCACACTGGGAAAAAACCAAAGGTCCATCGGAGCCCAGCATCCTGTCCACGACAGCGGCCAATCCAGGCCAAGGGCACCTGGTGAGCTTCCCAAACGTACAAACATTCTATTCATGTTATTCCTGGAATTAAGTAGGCCTGATGCATCAGGAGTATAAAATTCCAGGGAGAAAAATTATTCCAGTATGCCTGTCACAGCTTTCACACCAGAAACTGCTCCCGAAGGCTCCCTAGCACCACCAGCACCCTTGTCAGCAGACCAGAAGGATGCCCGAGGTACCCCAGCTGTGAGGCCGAGAAATCTGCGTCCATGGGTGCCTCTATAATGGTGCGCGCTATATCCCTCAGTGCAGGAAAGTTTCGCATCAGCAGGTGCCGCCGGGCCTACTGCTCCTAAGCTGTCCAAGAAGCTTGCGCTGCAGACTCCCACTGCTGTCCGCCTCTTGCCGCAGCGGGAACAACCTTAAGCGGACTCCAGGGGCATACAGCTGCCTGCAGCGTTAGCACAATGACCCACCAATGAGACAAAGTAAAACATTCACCTCGACGTCAGATAGGGCTTGTCCCACAGTGGCTACTCCTGAACAGCGCTCCACAGTCCCAGCACCCGGCTCTGTCAAACACAGGGTTTCTACCTTCGGTGTTTACCCTCGTAAAGTTTCAAGGTTTTTATTTATTTTAATGTGAGGAAGGAAATGTGCAGCAAAAGAATAACCCAACGTAGACCACTTGGAGAAGGGATAGATTGGTAAGGCAGGGAGCCAGCACCCAGGTATGCCCTCAAAGTGGGCACCCTCAGCCCACACCTCCTGCTCAACTGGCCAAGCTCAGGAGTCCCACACTAAGTCAAATCCAGAAGTAGGAAGGAATCCATCAACCACCTGCTGGAGATAGAGATATACTGAAGGGTGAAGGAGCTGGACACCCAAAGTCACTACCTTCTTTCAGTGTTCTTCATCCCACCTCTCCACCTGCTGGTAGGCGGATACAACCCACCAGTTTGTGGATTAATCTGTTGCTGAGGCTAAGGAAAAGGAGGATGTTCCTTCACAAAATGATTTAAAACAGAATCAAAGGATACCTTTTGGGGAAGGACCAAACAAACCAATATCTGCCCTATGCCTCTGCCTATGATTTTAAACTGACATTTCAGAAAATGTCTACAGAAGCAGAGAACATTTTCTTACCTGATGATCCTGGATCTTCCTACCCACTACTCTAAATGTCTTGTTCCCTGTATGATGATATATATGAACTCGACTGAATCCAGTTGACCCTCCAGCAGGTATCCACTTCTTATTTGCATCATCATAGATCATCACTGCCAGCTCGTGCCTGGCAAATACTTTGTTCACTGCAAAAACAAGTAAAACACTAATTAAAAAAAAAAAAAACAAGTTTTCAAACCTAAAAGGGCATAAAGCCCTAAGAGCTCTTATAGTGAAAGGATAAAATAAATGAATCCTTGTGAATGAAATGAAGAACTCATGTGAAACTCAGTTCATAACCCCCACCCCCCCCACCAAATATGTGGGCAGACTTTTGTGCATGTGACCTGGAGAGGACAGAAGGGGTGATTTTCAGGTACAGTACCAAATACGGGAAAAATTAGGTTCTTACCTTGGTAATTTTCTTTCCTATAGTCATAGCAGATGAATCCATTACAAATGGGTTGCGTCCATCAACCAGCAGGGGGCGATAGAGAGCACTGAAAACCCACAGTGCCATCATGGCCAGCTAGCTCCATCTGCCTCTTCAGTATTTGAAGCTTCCAAAGCAGTGTTACACCGCAAAGTAGCATAACATGAACTTTCCTCACAGCGGATGAACGCTCCAGAACAGGAGCAATAGCACAGAAGAGGGACGAACTCAACCTCCTGTAACAGAACAGAAATCCTGAAGACTGTTTTCCAACTTCTCCCAATGAGGGAACATATCTACAGGAAAAACTGAACATAGAACAACATCAATGAATCACTGAGGAGGGCTCATGGATTCATCTGCTATGACTAAAGGAAAAAAAATTACAAAGGTAAGACCTAATTTTTCCTTCCTTGTCAATCAGCGATGAATCCAATTACGAATGGGGTGTACAAAGCAATCCCTAGATAGGGGGGGGAACAAGCCACACATGCGCCAGCCACTTATCCTACAAATGTGCGTCTCTCCTGGCAGCCACATCCGCCTGTAATGTCAGACAAAAGAGAGCTAAGAAGCCCATGTCGTTGCACTGCATATCTCTTGAAGAGAGAGTGCTCCAGTTTCAGCCCAAGAAGAGAAAATCGCTCTGTGGAATGTGCCTCGAAGGCTTCAGGCGGAGGCCGGCCAGACAGCTGATAGGCTGAAAAAAATAGCTTCCTTGAGCCAACGGCTATAGTGGGCTTTAGACGCTGGAGACCCTCTGCGTGGACCAGATAACAGGACAAAAGAGATCAGAGGTCCTAAAAGCATTTGACATGCGCACATACTGCAACAGAGCCCTTCGCACATCTACGTGCAATTGCCCAAAAGGCTTCCGGAAACTCCTCTCTGGAAAAGAAAGGCAGGAAAATAGGCTGGTTTAGGTGAAACGCTGAAACCACCTTAGGCAGGAAGGAAGGCACCATACGTACCATAACTCCGGACTCTGAGAATTGCAGAAATGGGTCTCAACAGGACAGCGCCTGGAGCTCAGACACCCGTCTCGCCAAAGTAATGGCCACCACAAAAAGACCGTCTTTAGGGTCACATCCTTCTCTGAAGCTTGCCTTAGCGGCTCGAAGGGCGAACACTGAAGGGCCTTTAAAACTACCCCAGGTTCCAGGCCAGACACGGAGCCCACATGGGAGGACGGAGCTGAAGCACCCCCTAAGAAACTGTGCCACATCCGGATAAGCAGCCAGAGAGAGGCCAGCGACCTTCCCTCGAAAACATGCTAAGGCTGCCACTTGAACACGCAGGGAATTATAGGCAAGGCCTTTTTGTAAAACCATCCTGCAAAAAGTCAAGTATCGGCGAGACAGAAGCCCACATAGGTGTAATCGCTTTAGCAGCACACCAAGCCTCAAAATTGGCCCCAAATCCTGGCATAAGCCACGGAAGTGGAATGCTTTGCGGGCCTGTAGGAGAGTGGAAATGACTTTACTGGAATAACCCGTGTCTCTCAATTGCGCCTCTCAATAGACATGCCATAAAGACCAAAGCGGCAAGCAGGATCCTCCATGGTCACCGGTCCCTGTGAAAACAGATTCTGTACCAGAGGCAAAAGGAAGGGGAGCCTCTCTACCAGCATCTGCCGGAAGTCTGCATACCACGGGCCTCCTGGGCCAATGAGAACCACCTCTCCTTGATGTAGCCGAATCCGCAGGAGTACTCGCCCTATCAAGGGAACACATACAGGAGGCCCGGAGGCCACGGTTGAGCCGAGGCATCCAACCCCGTCGAGCGAGGATCTCTCCGTCTGCTGTAAAAGCACTGGACTTTGGCATTTGCGCTTGAGGCCATAAGATCCGCTACAGGCATCCCCCCACTTGGAACAGATCTGAAGAAACACTTCGTCTGCCAGTTCCCACTCCGCTGGGTTGATTTGATGCCTGCTTAATCGGCTTGCACGTTGCTCTGACCTGCAATGTGAGCTGCTGACAGAAACTGCAGATGTAGCTCGGCCCAGTGGCAAATCTGCGTGCCCAGTGCTCTGCACTGAGTGCCGCCTTGTCGATTTATATAGGCCACGGCTGTCGTGTTGTCCGACTGAACTCTTACAGCCAATCCTTCCAGGGTCGAGTGAAAGGCCAGAACAGCCTGGAAAATCGCTTTCAACTCCAAGCGACTGATGGACCACTCCGAATCCTCGGGTGTCCAGAGACCCTGGGCATGCCTTCCCCAGCAATGTGCACCCCAGCCCTTCAGGCTGGCATCTGTTACCACCAGGCACCAATCGGGGAGCGCTAGCGGCATTCCTCGCCGCAGCATGCTGTCTGAGAGCCACCACTCCATACTCAGCCGGGCCGCAAGGAGCCACGCGAGTCTGCACTGATAATCCTGAGAAATTGGAGACCATCGTTGAAGCAGGGAGCACTGCAGAGGTCTCACGTGCGCTCTCGCCCACGGCACCACTTCCAAGGTGGCCGTCATCGACCCTAACAGCTGGACAATGTCCCAAAAGCGGGGGCGAGGCATCCTCAGGAGCAGACAGACCTGATTCTGAAGCTTGCACCACCTTTGCTCGGGAAGAAAAACAAACCCCAAATATTCTAGAGATTGAGAGGGGGTCAGGTGACCTTTGGCCATATTGACGACTCAGCCCAGAGACTGAAGTACTGAGACCACTCTGGCTGTTACTTGATGACTCTCGTCTGTCGAGTCCGCTCTGATGAGCCAGTCGTCTAGGTACGGGTGAGCCCAAATACCCTCTCGCGTGAGAAAAAGAAGCTACTACCACCATTACCTTGGAAAAGGTTCGGGGAGCTATGGCGAGGCCAAAAGGCAAAGCCCGAAAGTGGAAATGTTTTCCCATCACCACAAACTGAAGAAACCTTTGGTGTGGGGGCCAAATAGGAATGTACAAGTAAGCTTCCTTCAGGTCCAGAGATGTGAGAAACTCTCCTGGCTGTACCGCCGCAATGACGGAGCGCAGGGTTTCCATGTGAAAATGCCGCACTCTTAGAGACTTGTTGACTTCTTTTAAGTCGAGGATGGGCCAAAAAGACCCACCTTTTCGCGGCACCACAAAGTAAACGGAGTAACGGCTGGAGCCGTGTTCGGCGGGAGGCACCGGGGACACCGCCCCTAGGTGAATCAAGCCTTGCAAGGACTCCTCTACCGCTGCCCGTTTGACGGCAGTACTGCATCGGGACTCCACAAACACCTCTCTCACTGGGGCATTGAATTCTATTCTGTAGCCATCTCTGATCAGGTCCAAAACCCACTGATCTGAGGAAATCTTGACCCACTCCTCGAGAAAGAGGGAAAGCTGTCCTCCTATTGCAGGAATCGAGGAGAGGGCCGGCGCACCATCATAGAGAGGGTAGCCCTTGAACTCCAGGGCTTGAGCCAGTCGCTGTGAAACGCTTGTCCGAACGAAAGGAGTTCCTCTGCTGAAAGCGGGCACGAGAAATGCCCCGGGCGGTACCTTCTAGCTTCACGGAAGCGAGGTCTGTAAGAGGAGGGAACCGCCTGACCCTTGGAGAGAGGCCTCGGCCTATCATCGGGTAAGCGCTGGGGTTTAGCATCCCCCAGGCCTTTAACAATTTTCTCCAACTCCTCACCAAACAGGAGACGACCTTGTAAGGGCAACTTCACCAACCTTTGCTTAGAGGCCATGTCAGCCACCCAATACCGTAGCCATAGAAGGCGGCGAGCCGCCACCGCCACAGCCATCTGTTTAGCCGAAGCTCTGACCAGATCATAAAGAGCGTCAGCCAAGAAAGACAAGGCCGACTCCATCCACGGCCCCATCTCAGTAAGGGGCTCCGCTCCATCCCCCGACTGTTCCACTGCCTGTTGCATCCAAGCGAGGCAGGCTCGGGCAGCATAGCAGCTGCATGCAGATGCCTGTAAAGATAGGCCTGAAATTTCAAAGGACCGTTTCAAAGCTGATTCCAGGCGTCAGTCCTGCATGTCATTCAGGGCGACTCCTCCTTCAACTGGGAGGGTAGTCCTCTTTGCCACAGCCATGACTAGGGCATCCACTTTAGGCACTGCTAGGCACGCCAAATGCTCCTCACTTAGAGGGTATAATTGCCCCATTGCCCTGGCGACTTTCAAAGGCCCCTTGGGGTCAGCCCATTGAGCCGAAATAAGCTCTTGGATGGAGTCATGCAAAGGAAAGGCTCGAGCAGGTTTCTTAGTACTTGCCACCCTCAGATTACCAGAGGCGGCTTCGCCACTCCCAGGATCTTCAATATAGAGGGCCTGCAGGGCATCAGAAATAAGCACTGGTAGCTCGCCGCGGTAGAAAATCCTCACCGCGGAAGGATCATCTGGATCCGGTGGCAATCCTGCACCTTCCTCTGGCTCTTCAGACCACGAGGGCCTGCCAGACCCCTCAGAATCCTCACATCCCGACCACGGAGGGAAGAAGGGGGGTGCACCACTCTCTGAAGGGGAATTAACCTTTCTGCGTTTGTCTTGCGGCTAGCTGTCAGGGGAAAATGCGCATGACGGCAATCCGAGGCCGGGCTCCACTGGAGGGGAACAGTTAGCAGGGCAGAATGAGACCCCTGAGAGAGAGCTCTTTTTAACATGAATGCTTTGTGCAGCAGTAACACAAACTCAGGGGAGAACCGCTCACCCTGGCCTCCCGGTTCCAGTCCGGGGATAAAAGCTCCCGTTAGCCTCCACACGAGGCTCCCCTCCAGTTTCAAACCCCTCCGCTTATGCGGGGGACGTGCCATGCGGCACGTCCAAATGGCGCCCGCTGCCAGCTCCACTGAGCGGGAAGAAACCTCGCTTGCCATGCTCGTGCCGGCCCCGACGTCTGAAGAGCCCGATTTATAGAGCCCTACTGCGGATCTGCACTTGCCACAACGGGAACAGCACTTAACCTCCGCAGCCATCGTCGAAAATGGCAGAGGAGTGGCCTAGTGGTTAGAGTGGTGGACTTTGGTCCTGGGGAACTGGGTTCGATTCCCACTGCAGGCACAGGTAGCTCCTTGTGACTCTAGGCAAGTCACTTAATCCTCCATTGCCCCAGGTACAAATAAGTACCTAAGCCGCATTGAGCCTGCCATGAGTGGGAAAGCGTGGGGTACAAAAAAAAACATGGCGGATTCACGCCCAAAACGTCCCGATCACGGGCCCTCCCCGGAGGAGCTACAAAACGCTCTTACCTCACCAGACCGAGTCCACAGAGCTCCGGTCACGCTGCAAAATCTGAAGAAAACCTCTTTTCTGGAATCGCAGCACCAAAGCGCCACGCAACTTTTTTTTTTTTTTTTTTAAATGCTGTGAGGAAAGTTAGAGGCAACAGCAATAGAGGCAAATTTCCAACTCCGGAGGATCAGTAGAGTGGGAAAGGCAGGGAAAGGACGAACCAATGTGCCTGCATCCACAAAGGAGAGTGTGGGGAAAGACAGGGACAGGGCAAACCTATGTGTCTACATCAGGGGCCGGGTAAGGCAGGGAAAGGGCGAACCTATATGCCTTTAAAGTGGAGCTGCAATAGCCGCCAACACCCCTGCTACCACTGGCCAAAGCACAGGAGCCACCCCAGGCAAATTTTTTGAAGGAGTTGAATAAGCTGCGACCACCCTGCTGGGGAGATAGAGAATACAGAAGAGGCAGATGGGGCTAGCTGGCCATGAGGCACTATGGGTTTTCAGTGCTCTCTATCTCCCCCTGCTGGTTGATGGAGACAACCCATTCGTAATGGATTCATCTGCTTGATGACAAGGAAACATCAGTTTAGAAATAAAATGAAAAATATCAAACCATTTTGATGAGAGACAGATGTCATTTTCATCACAGGGTGCCACTGTCCATGGCAAAACCTTTCATCACTAGCTGGTACTATGTGTAGGGACCATTAACAGTTCAGTCACTAGATTTCACAGTGTAATTAACAAGAAAATGAAAACATCTGAAAAGCCAAGTAAGCAGTGAAAGTATGGAGCATTCCTTATGGAATTCTTTCCAATTCATGTGGTTGGACAGGGGGCAGTGCATGTATCTGATATGGCTGGAGAGGAAGGCATGTACCTGTGTGGCATGAGGAGAAAGGCAGATTAAAAGAACGGCTTAATTACTATGCTTCAGGACATCAATGTTTCTATGCTGTAGAAACTGCAACTGCTTCTCCCTCTAGCTTCCTCAGATCCTTTTTCATGTTTTCCACTCCCTCCCGGGTGTCCACTCTGTTACAGATCTTAGTATCATCCGCAAATAGGCAAACTTTACCTTCTAACTCTTTGGCAATGTCACTCACAAATATATTGAACAGAATCGGACCCAGCACCGATCCCTGAGGCACTCCACTACTCACCTTTCCCTCCTCCGAGCGAATTCCATTCACCACCACCCTCTGGCATCTGTCCGTCAACCAGTTCCTAATCCAGTTCACCATTTCGGGTCCTATCTTCAGCCCATCCAGTTTATTTAAGAGCCTCCTGTGGGGAACTGTGTCAAAAGCTTTGCTGAAATCTAAGTAGATTAGGTCTATAGCTCGTCCCTGATTCAATTCTCCTGTCACCCAATCAAAGAACTCAATGAGATTCATTTGGCACGATTTCCCTTTGGTAAAACCATGTTGTCTCGGATCTTGCAACTTATTGGCTTCCAGGAAATTCACTATCCTTTCCTTCAGCATCGCTTCTATTACTTTTCCAATAACCGAAGTGAGGCTTACCGGCCTGTAGTTTCCAGCTTCTTCCCTATCACCACTTTTGTGAAGAGGGACCACTTCCGCTGTTCTCCAATCCCTCTGAACCTCTCCCGTCTGCAAGGATATATTAAACAAATCTTTAAGAGGAGCCGTCAAAACCTCTCTGAGCTCCCTCAATATCCTGGGGTGGATCCCATCCGGTCCCATGGCTTTGTCCACCTTTAGCTTTTCAAGTTGTTGATACACACTTTCTTCCGTGAACGGTGCTCTATCCACTTCATTCTCATTTGTACTATTTCCAGTCCATTGCGGTCCTTCTCCATGATTTTCTTCTGTGAAAACAGCACAAAAGTATCTATTTAGCAAATTTGCTTTTTCTTCATCATTATCCACATAGGGGTTCGCAGTATCTTTTAGTCTCACAATTCCCTTTTTAGTCATTCTCCTTTCACTAATATACCTGAAGAAATTCTTGTCACCCCCCTCCTTACATTTCTAGCCATTTGTTCTTCCGCTTGCGCTTTTGCCAGTCGTATCTCTCTCTTGGCTTCTTTCAGTTTCATCTGGTATTCCTCCATGTGTTCCTTTTCTTGAGTTTTTCTGTATTTCTGGAACGCCAACTCTTCAGCCTTTATTTTCTCAACCACTTGCTTGGAGAACCATATCGGTTTCCTTTTTCTCTTGCTTTTATTTACTTTCCTTACATAAAGGTTCGTGGCCCTATTTATAGCTTCTTTCAGCCTGGACCACTGACCTTCCACTTCTCGTACTTCCTCCCAGCCCATCATCTCCTTCCTCAGGTATTCCCCCATTTTACTAAAGTCAGCACGCTTGAAATCCAGGACTTTGAGTTTTAAGTGGCCGCTCTCCACTTTAGCTGTTATATCAAACCAAATCGTTTGATGGTCACTGCTGCCCAGGTGGGCACCCACTCGGATATTTGACACGCTATACCCATTTGTGAGCACCAGATCCAGTGTCGCTCCCTCCCTCGTGGGTCCCATCACCATTTGTCTGAGCAAAACACTTTGGAAAGCATCCACGATCCCTCTACTTCTTTCCGATTCCGCAGACGGAACCTTCCAATCTACATCCGGCAGATTGAAATCTCCCAGCAACAGCACCTCTCTCTTGCTTCCCAACTTTTGAATATCTGCGATCAGGTCTTCATCTAATTCCTCCAATTGTGTCGGAGGTCTGTAGACAACACCCACATGGACAGAGGTTCTATCATCTCTTTTTAAGGTGATCCATATAGCTTCTTCCTTTCCCCAGGTCCCTGTCGTTTCAGTCGCTGTGATATCATTCCTCACATAAAGAGCTACTCCGCCACCTTTACGACCCTCTCTATCCTTCCTAAATAGATTATAGCCTGGTATGTTTGCATCCTATTCATGGGAACCATTGAGCCACGTCTCCGTGATTGCAACAACATCCAAGTCTGCCTCCAACATCAGGGCCGAAGGTCATGAACTTTATTGCTTAGACTGCGAGCATTTGTGGTCATCGCTTTCCATCTACATTTCCTGGTATGCGTTTCAACATTAGTGATTTGGGGGTTTCTTTTCTCTTTTGGTACCTTCATATCTTTTTGTTCCACTTTTATTGTTTTTTCTTTGGCTTCTGTTCTGTTTTCAAGAACATCACAGTGCTGTAATGGAGTAAAAGAATTTTGTAGGGGCAACACTTGTGAGGTCGGATGCTTTCTTGTCACATAACGAAGTCTGCCTGAGTCTACCGTGATCCATCTATTCTTAGGTGGTTTTATCCTTTGTGGTAGTGGTGATAATTTGGTATGATTCTGTGCAGTATGATATTGTGCGGTCCTAAATGCTGCTTTAAGTGCATCTAGTTCCTGTTTTACTTTACTGAGCTCGTGTTTTAATCTAGTGAGCTGTAGACAGATAGGACAAGCCTTAAGTCTCTAGATAATTGGTCTTGAAACTAAAGCACCACAATTATTACAGAGAATAAAAGTCATCCTGATTGGTTGAAATGGGTATGAACAGGTGTGATATAGTGCGAACAGCAGCCTATGGATATGTTGGCTGAGATTCTTATTATTAGAGCAGTAATCCTTAGCTGGTGAGTAGAAGACTGGGGATTCCTGTGATAATGAGGGGTTTTCTTTTCAGAGACAGTTGTAATATGGGTGGAGTTAATTTGTGATAAGTAGTGTATTTGGGGAAGTTATTTATGAAGTGTCCGTCTTGGGGTGGGTGGGCTTAAGTTGAAGACCTTAGGAATGTGTCTGCTGTAACCTATCTCTAGAGCTGCACTTAAATGTACCAGAAGAAATGTCCAGGTGTACAGCTCTAAGGATTGGGACATGCAAATCACTATTTTAGCAGAGTAGATAACAAAAAACAAGAAAAATATAAAGATATAAATGCAGAATTAAGCCAGAGCAATTCTTATCTGTGTCCTGTAGGCAGGAGTCAGCAAAGACCATGTGGTTTAACTGCTCCTCTTCCAACACAAGCTATCAGCCACACCTTAACCTACAGATTTACAAGCCAGATGGGGGGAAGGGTACACTTATAGGGAGCAACAAAAGATCTAATTCTTTTGGTAGTTTTCAGATTAAACAGATATCAAACCAGTTTAAAACACAGCAAGTAAATCACAATATTAGCAAAGCAGATATACAGGGGACGACAAGAGAGATTTGTCCAGTGAGCGGAGTTCATGGGCAGGAATATAGGGAGAGATGAGAGTGGAGAGGTAATGGGGGGCTGCAGAATGGATGCATTTAAAGGTCAGTAAGAGAAGTTTGAACTGTATGCGGAAGCGGACAGGTAGCCAGTGAAGTGACTTGAGGAGCGGGCTAGTGTGGGTATAACGATTTTGGCAGAAAATAAGTCGTGCTGCAGAATTTTGGACAGACCGGAGAGGAGAGAGATGGCTTAGTGGAAGACCAGTGAGAAGCAAATTGCAATAATCCAAGCAAGAGGTGACAAGGGTTTGGATAAGGGTTCTAAGTAGCGTATTCAGAAAGGAAGGGGCGGATTTGGCTAATGTTGTAGATAAAGAAACAACAGGTTTTGGCGCTGTTGAATATGCGCAGAGAAGAAGAGAGAGAAATCAAAGATGACTCCAAGGTTACGATTACTCAAGTGATCCTGAATTACCCTAGGCTGGTGATCATGGGAGACTTCAATCTACACATCAAAACCCCAGATACCAACCACAGCCGCCTTTCTGGACACGATGACAGCACTGGGATTTAAACAGGCGATCAATTCTCCAACCCACAAAAAGGGTAACATACTAGACCTGGTATTCTACAAAGGGGTGGATATCCCAGAATTCTGGGATAACAGTATTGAAATAACACCCCTATCATGGTCAGACCATTTTCTAATTAAATTCTCCCTAAGTGACCATCTGAAACAAATGGCACCTCCCAGTTTGGAAGGAGATCAGAGATTAAACAAAAAAAGCTGACCGCTGAGAATTTCCTTGAGGCCTTGGACTATCCACATGTAGATAGAAAGACAACACTGTCAGAACAAGCTGACATCTGGAATACACACTTAGCCAAGACCTTAGAGAAAACAGCACCACTAAAAAAGGTCTTATGCCCCACTCACAAACGCTCACCTAGGTTTTCTCCAGAACTTCAGATCCTTAAACGCGAAGGACGAAAACTGGAAAGGAGATGGCGCAAATCTCACCAGGATGAAGACAGGCTAAACTGCAGGAAGCACATGGCAAAGTATCGCCAAGCCTTAACAGCAACCAAAAAACAGTATTTCTCTCAATGCATTGCACAGGCTGCCAATTCAACCAAGGGAAAATTAGGTTCTTACCTTGATAATTTTCTTTCCTTTATTCACAGCAGATGAATCCATTACGAATGGGTTGTGTCCACCTAACAGCAGGGGGAGATAAAGAACACTGAAAACCATAGTGCCTCTAGGACGGCTAGCTCCATCTGCCTGTCAGTATTTTGAAGCTTCCAAAGCAGTGTTAAACCGCAAAGTAGCATAACATGAACTTTCCTCACAACGAACGAACGCCCCAGAACAGGAGCAATAACACAAAGGATGGAAGAACTCAACCTCCTGTAGTAGAACAGAAATCCTGAAGACTGTTTTCCAACTTCTCCCAATGAGGGAACATGTCTGCAGGAAAAACTGAACACAAAACAGAGTCAATCAGGGAGAGATCATGGATTCATCTGCTGTGACTAAAGGAAAGAAAATTACCAAGGTTAAGAACCTAATTTTCCCTTCCTTGTCATCAGCAGCAGATGAATCCATTACGAATGGGATGTATCAAAGCAATCCCTAGATAGGGCGGGAACAAGCCACACCACGTGCAAGCACTTGTGCTCCAAAAAGCGTGTCCCTCCTGGCAGCCACAGCCAGCCTGTAATGACGGGCAAAAGAGAGCTTAGAAGCTGCATTACATGTCTCTTAAAGAGAGAGTGCTTCCGTCTCAGCCCAAAAGGAGGAAATCGTTCTTGTGGAATGTGCCTTAAAGGCGTCAGGCGGAGGCCGGCCAGAAAGCAGATATGCAGAAAAAATGGCTTCCTTAAGGCAACAGGCTATAGTGGCTTTAGACGCTGGAGACCATCTGCGAGGACCTGAAAACAATACAAAAACGTGATCAGACGTCCTGAAAGCATTTGACATCTGCAGATACTGCAACAGAGCCCTGCGCACATCCAGAAGGTGCAACTGCCCAAAAGATTCCGGAAACTCCTCCCTAGTAAAGGAGGGCAGAAAAATAGGCTGCTTTAGGTGAAACGCTGAAACCACCCTTAGGCAAGAAGGAAGGCACAGCACGTATCGTAACTTCGGTCTCTGAAAACTGGAGAAATGAGTCTCAACAGGACAGTGCCTGGAGTTCAGACACCCATCTCGCCGATGTAATGGCCACCAAAAAGACCGTCTTTAGAGTCACATCCTTCTCCGAAGTTCGCCTCAGCGGATCAAAGGGCGAACACTGAAGAGCCTTTAATACTAGCCCCAGGTTCCAAGCCGGACAAAGAGCCCGCATGGGAGGCCGGAGCCGAAGCACCCCTCTAAGAAACCGTGCATTGTCCGGATGCCCAGCCAGGGAGAGGCCAGCGACCTTCCCCCTAAAACATGCCAATGCTGCCACTTGAACACGCAGGGAATTATAGGCCAACCCTTTTTGTATACCATCATGCAAAAAGTCAAGTATCGGCGAGACAGAAGCCCGCATGGGTGTGATTGCTTTAGAAACCCACCAAGCCTCAAACTGGTGCCAGATCCGAACGTAGGCAACGGAAGTGGAACGTTTGCAGGCCTGCAAGAGAGTGGAGATGACCTTGTTAGAATAGCCCTTGTCTCTCAATTGCGCCCTCTCAATAGCCATGCCGTAAGACCAAAGCGGCAGGGATCCTCCATGGTCACCGGACCCTGCGTCAACAGGTTCGGTACCAGAGGCAAAGGAAGGGGAGCCTCCACCAGCATCCGCCGGAGGTCCACATACCACGGCCGCCTGTGCCAATCCGGGGCAATGAGAATCACCACTCCTTGATGCAGCCAAATTCGCAGGAGTCGCCGCCCTATTAAGGGCCAAGGAGGGAACACATACAGGAGGCCCAGGGGCCAGGGTTGAGCCAAGGCATCCAACCCCGCCGAGTGAGGATCTCTCCATCTGCTGAAAAAGGATAGGACTTTGGCATTTGTGCTTGAGGCCATAAGATCCGCTATGGGCGTGCCCCATTTGGCTCAGATCTGAAGGAACACTTCATCTGCCAGTTCCCACTCCGCAGGGTCGATTTGATACCTGCTTAGAAAGTCGACTTGCACATTGCTCTGACCTGCTCTGTGAGCTGCTGACAGAAGCTGCAGATGTAGCTCGGCCCAGTGGCATATCTGAACGGCCTCTGCGGCCAGTGTTTGACACTGAGTGCCGCCTTGTCGATTTATGTAGGCCACTGCTGTCATGTTGTCTGACAGAACTCTGACAACCAGTCCCTCCAGAGTCTTGTGAAAGGCCAGAAGGGCCTGGAATAGTCACTCTCAGTTCCAAGCGATTGATGGACCACCCACCCCGTTTCCTCGGGTGTCCACAGACCCTGAGCATAGCTTCCCTGGCAATGTGCTCCCCAGCCCTTCAGGCTGGCATCCGTTACCACCAGGCACCAATCAGGAAGTGCTAGCGGCATTCCTAGCCACAGCATGCTGTCTGAGAGCCACCACTCCATACTGAGCCGGGCCGCAGGGAGCCACGTGAATCTGCATTGATAATCCTGGGACATAGGAAACCATCATTGAAGTAGGGCAATCTGCAGAGGTCTCATGTGCGCTCTCACCCATGGCACCACTTCCAAGGTGGCCGTCATCGACCCCAACAGCTGGACAAAGTCCCAAGCTCGCGGGCAAGGCAACCTCAGGAGCAGACGGACCTGATTCTGAAGCTTGCACCACCTTTGGTCGGGTAGAAAGACAAACCCCAAGGCCGTGTCGAACCGGACCCCCAAATATTCTAGAGATTGAGAGGGGGTCAGGTGACTTTTGGGTATATTGACGACCCAGCCCAGAGATTGCAGTACTGAGACCACTCTGGCTGTTACGTGACGACTCTCTTCTGCAGAGTCCGCTCTGATGTGCCAGTCGTCGAGGTACGGGTGAATCCGGATACCCTCTCGCCTGAGAAAAGCAGCTACTACCACCATTACCTTGGAAAAGGTTCAGGGAGCTGTGGTGAGGCAAGGCCCGAAACTGGAAATGATTTCCCAACACCGCAAACCAGAGGAACCGTTGGTGCGGGGGCCATATAGGAATGTGCAAGTAAGCTTCTTTCAGGTCCAGAGACGTGAGGAATTCTCCTGGCTGTGCCGCCGCAATGACGGAGCGCAGGGTTTCCATGTGAAAATGCCGCACTCTTAGTGACTCATTGACTTTCTTTAAGTCGAGGATGGGCCGAAAAGACCTGCCTTTTCACGGCACCACAAAATAAATGGAGTAACGACCACAGCCGTGTTCGGCGGGAGACACAGGGATCACCGCTCCAAGGTGCAACAAGACTTGTAAGGTCTCCTCTACCGCCGCCCGTTTGACGGCAGTACCACATCGGGACTCCACAAACACATCCCTCACTGGGGCACCGAATTCCAATCGGTAACCTTCTATGATCAGGTCCAGGACCCACTGATCTGAGGTAATCTTGGTCCACTCCAAGAAAGAGGGAAAGGTGTCCTCCTACAGCTGTAAAGGAGGAGTGGACCGGCGTCCCATCATTGTGGAGGACAGACCTGAACTCCTGGCCTTGAGCCTGCCGCTGTGGAGTGTTTGTCCGAGCGAAAGGAGTTCCTCTTCTGAAAGCGGGCAAGTTGAGTAAACCCAGCAGAGCGCCCCAGCTGATACCTTCTAGCTTCATGGAAGCGAGGTCTAGAGGAGGAAGGAACCACTTGACCCTTGGAAGAAGGCCGCGGCCTATCCTCAGGTAACCTCGGGGGTTTAGCATTCCCCAGGTCTTTAACCATCTTCTCCAACTCCACTCCAAATAACAGAAGGCCCTGAAAGGGCAACTTCACCAGCCTTTGCTTAGAGGCCATGTCAGCCGCCCAATGCTTTAGCCATAGAAGGCGGCTGGCGGACACCGCCACAGACATCTGTTTAGCCGAAGCTCTGACCAGATCATAGAGGGCGTCAGCTAAAAATGACAAGGCCGACTCCATGTGTGGTGCAACCTCAGCGAGGGACTCTGCACCATCCACGGGCTGTTCCACTGACTGTTGTAACCAAGCGAGGCAGGCTCGAGCAGCATAAGAACTGCAAACAGACGCCCTTAAGGCTAGGCCCAAAATCTCAAAGGACTATTTTAGCGCTTTCCAGCCGCCGGTCCTAAATGTCCTTCAGGGCGACCCCTCCTTCTACTGGGAGGGTGGTCTTTTTTGTCACCGCCGTGACTAAGGCATCCACTTTAGGCATCCCAAAACGGGCCAAATGCTCCTCACTCAGAGGGTAAAGATGCCCCATTGCCCTGGCCACTTTCAAGGGCCCCTCGAGGTCAGCCATTGAGCAGAAATAAGCTCTTGGATGGAGTCATGCAAAGGAAAGGCACGAGCAGGCTTCTTAGTACTCGCCATCCTCGGATTGCCAGTGGAGGCCTCGCCTTGAACAGGGTCATCAATAGAGAGGGCCTGTAAGACATCAGAGATAAGTGCTGGCAGCTCATCGCGGTAGAAAATCCGAACCGCAGTGGGATCATCCAGATCCAGTGGCAAACCGGCTCCTTCCTCTGGCTCTTCAGACCACGAAGGCCTGCCAGATCCCTCAGAGTCCCCACGGCCCGACCACGGGGAGGGAAAAGGGGGGAGCGCCACTCTCCGACGGGGAATTTACCCGTCTATGCTTAGTGTGCATCCAACGCTCAGGGGCATCATCAGTCGGAGGGGAACCAGATAGCAACGCAGTGTCAGACACCTGCGGCAGACCTCTTTACAGCATGAAGGCTTTATGTAAAATAAGCAAAAACTTGGGGGAGAAAAACTCACCTTGACCTCCCGGCTCCGAATTAGGAGCCACAGGGAATGGAGCTCCTCTGGTAGCCTCGGCCCGAGGCGCCCCTCTGCTCTCAGACTTCTCCGCAACCGCGGGGGTCGAGCCATGCAGCGCTTCCAAGATGGCGCCCACTGCCAGCTCCATCGAGCAGGAAGAATCATCGCTCGCCATGCTCGTACTGGCTCTACCGTCTAAACAGCACGTTTTACAGAGCCCCGCTGCTGATCTGCGCTTGCCACAACAGGAACAGCACTTAACTCCCTCAGCAGCCATCACCAAAAAACGGTGGAATAAAATTCAAAATGGCAGCTTCGCGCCAAAATCACCCCGATCGGAACGCCGTCCGCGGGCCCTCCCCGGAGAAGCTGAGTACCGCTCTTACCTCAAAGTACCGACTCCACAAGCTCCGGTCACGCTGCACAGTCAGGAAAAGCCTCAAAAATAGCAGCGCTGAAAAGCGCGTTTTTTTTTTTTTGGAAAGTTGGAGGCAAACAGCTACAGAGGAACTCCGGAGGCAGAAGAGGGTGGGAAAGGCAGGGAACCTATATGCCTGCATCCACACAGAGGGAAGAGTAAGGTAGGGAAAGAGTGAACCTATGTGCCTTTAAAGTGGGCTCCACTTAGCCACAACATCAATGCTACAACTGGCAAAAGCACAGGAGCCACCCCAGGCAGAATCTTCAAGGAGCTGAACAAGCTGCGTCCAACCCTGCTGGGAGATAAATATTGAGAGGCAGATGGAGCTAGCCGTCCTAGAGGCACTATGGTTCTCTATCTCCCCCTGCTGGTAGGTGGACACAACCCATTCGTAAAGGATTCATCTGCTGCTGATGACAAGGAAACCACACGCTCTTTAGAAAACTGCAAAAATGGAAACCTACAGGAAAAAGCCTGTAACTCCGAGACACATCTGGCCGAAGCAACGGCCACCAAAAACACCGTCTTAAGCGTTAAATCTTTAAGGGAACAATCAGCTAAAGGTTCAAAAGGAGGCTTAGTAAGGGCCGACAAAACCAAATTAAGGTCCCAAGCCGGGAAAACAGTTCTCGAAGGAGGTGCAAGAGACCTACTCCTTTTAAGAAACGAGAAATATCCGGAAGGCTAGCCAAATACTTGCCCTGAATGCGACCTCTAGAACACGATAAAGCCGCGACTTGAACCTTAAGGGAAGCAAGAGCCAGGCCCTTATTAAATGTTTGTTTTATTTGTACCCCGCGCTTTCCCACTCATGGCAGGCTCAATGCGGCTTACATGGGGCAATGGAGGGTTAAGTGACTTGCCCAGAGTCAAAAGGAGCTGGCTGTGCCTAAATCCATACTGAAGTCCAACAACTCTGGAACCGAGGCTCATAAGGGAGATATATGTTGATCAGAACACCAAGCCTCAAAGATCTGCCAAACTAACATAATTCAGAGTAGTGGAACGACGACGAGAATATAACATAGTAGAAATGACCTTTGAAGAGTAACCCCTCTTCATCAAACGCGTCCTTTCAAGAGCCAAGCTGTAAGATAAAATCGAGCCGGGTCTGGATGAAGAATCGGTCCCTGAACGAGCAGACCGGGATAATCCGGCAACCAGAGAGGAGGAGCAACAAGAAGACGCAAAAGATCTGCGTACCATGGTCTGCGAGGCCAATCCGGAGCTACAAGAATCACCATTCCGGCATGAGCCTCGATGCGCTGAATAAGTCTGTCTAGAAGAGGCCACGGAGGAAACACATAGAGAAGCCTCGGAGGCCAAGGCTGAAGAGCATCCACTCCTTCCGCTCGAGGATTTTTTTTGCGAATGAAAAAACGACTGACCTTGGAGTTGAGATGAGTGGCTAAGAGATCCATGACTGGCCAGCCCCACTGATCTATTATCATCTGAAAGGCCTGCAATCCGAGAGCCCACTCTCCGGGGTCTAGGAGATGTCGACTGAGAAAATCTGCTTGTACGTTTTCTGTTCCTGCCACGTGCAATGCCGAGAAAGTAACCAAATGGAGTACACAGCTATGGAACGCACTGCCGCGCAACCTAAAAGCGACTTACGAACTAACCAACTTCTGAAAACTACTGAAGACCCATCTCTTTAAAAAAGCATACCACAAAAATCAACAGATGTAAACATATACTACTCCTCCACAGATATTCAGAACTGCTTTATATCTGCTTGTTATACTACTATCCTGTTATACCATTATCATGTTACCGTGATTCTTCTGTAAACTAAATGTCTAACTTTCTATTCTATCTTGACCATTTATGATGTATTATAAGCCACAAAGGTGGGAAAAGCGAATGCTACATACCTGTAGAAGGTATTCTCCGAGGACAGCAGGCTGATTGTTCTCACTGATGGGTGACGTCCACGGCAGCCCCTCCAATCGGAACATTTTACTAGTAAAGGCCTTTGCTAGTCCTCGCGCCGATGCGCACCGCGCATACTCGGCCGTCTTCCCGCCCTGAACCGGCTCGTGTTCGTCAGTCCCATATGTAGCAAGACAAAGACAAGGGAAGACACAACTCCAAAGGGGAGGCGGGCGGGTTTGTGAGAACAATCAGCCTGCTGTCCTCGGAGAATACCTTCTACAGGTATGTAGCATTCGCTTTCTCCGAGGACAAGCAGGCTGCTTGTTCTCACTGATGGGGTATCCCTAGCCCCCAGGCTCACTCAAAACAACAAACATGGTCAATTGGGCCTCGCAACGGCGAGGACATAACTGAGATTGACCTACAACTTATCCAACTAACAGAGAGTGTAGCCTGGAACAGAATAAAACATGGGCCTAGGGGGGTGGAGTTGGATTCTAAACCCCGAACAGATTCTGAAGCACTGACTGCCCGAACCAACTGTCGCGTCGGGTATCCTGCTGCAGGCAGTAATGAGATGTGAATGTGTGGACAGATGACCATGTCGCAGCTTTGCAGATCTCTTCAATAGTGGCTGACTTCAAGTGGGCCACTGACGCAGCAATGGCTCTGACATTGTGAGCCGTGACATGACCCTCAAGAGCCAGCCCAGCCTGGGCGTAAGTGAAGGAAATGCAATCTGCTAGCCAATTGGATATGGTGCGTTTCCCCACAGCCACTCCCCTCCTGTTGGATCAAAAGAAACAAACAATTGGGCGGACTGTCTGTTGGGCTGTGTCCGCTCCAGATAGAAGGCCAATTGCTCTCTTTGCAGTCCAATGTGTGCAGCTGACGTTCAGCAGGGCAGGAATGAGGACGGGGGAAAGAAATGTTGGAGCAAGGACAACTGACTGGTTCATATGGGAACTCCGGACACAACCTTTGGCAAGAACGTAGGGTGAGTTGCGGAGACTACTCTGTTATGATGAAATTTGGTGTAAGGGGCCTGGGCTACCAAGGCCTGAAGCTCACTGACTCTACGAGCTGAAGTAACTGCCACCCAAGAAAATGACCTTCCAGGTCAAGTACGTTCAGATGGCAGGAGTTCAAGTGGCTCAAAAGGAGGTTTCAATCAGCTGGGTGAGAACGACATTGAGATTCCCATGACACTGTAGGAGGTTTGACGGGGGGCTTTGACAAAAGCAAACCTCTCATGAAGCAAACACTAAAGGCCTGTCCTGAGATCGCGTACCTTCCACACGGTAATGGTATGCACTGATTGCGCTAAGGTGAACCCATTACAGAGTTGGTCTTGAGACCAGACTCAGACAAGTGCAGAAGTATTCAAGCAGGGTCTGTGTAGGACAAAAACGAGGATCTAGGGCCTTGCTGTCACACACAGACGGCAAACCTCCTCCAGAGAAAGAAGTAACTCCTCTTAGTGGAATCTTTCCTGGAAGCAAGCAAGATGCGGGAGACACCCTCTGACATACCCAGAGAGGCAAAGTCTACACTCTCAACATCCAGGCCGTGAGAGCCAGAGACTGGACGTTGGGATGCAGAAGCGCCCCTTCGTCCTGTGTGATGAGGGTCGGAAAACACTCCAATCTCCACGGTTCTTCGGAGGACACTCCAGAAGAAGAGGGAACCAGATCTGACGCGGCCAAAACGGAGCAATCAGAATCATGGTGCACTCGGTCTTGCTTGAGTTTCACAAAGTCTTCCCCATCAGAGGTATGGGAGGATAAGCATACAGCAGACCTTCCCCCCAGTCCAGGAGGAAGGCATCCGATGCCAGTCTGCCGTTGGCCTGAAGCCTGGAACAGAACTGAGGGACCTGTGGTTGGCTTAAGATGCAAAGAGATCCACCAAGGGGGTGCCCCACACCTGAAGATCTGTCGCACTACTCGGGAGTTGAGCGACCACATCGTGAGGTTGCATAATCCTGCTCAGTCTGTCGGCCAGACTGTTGCTTACTCCTGCCAGGTATGTGCTTGGAGCACCATGCCGTGACGGCGAGCCCAGAGCCACATGCTGACGGCTTCCTGACACAGGGGGCGAGATCCGGTGCCCCCCTGCTTGTTGATGTAATACATGGCAACCTGGTTGTCTGTCTGAATTTGGATAAAATGGTGGGACAACCAATCTCTGAAAGCCTTCAAGCGTTCCAGACCGCTCGTAACTCCAGGAGATTGATCTGCAGATCGCGTTCCTGGAGGGACCAGCTTCCCTGGGTGTGAAGCCCATCGACATGCGCTCCCCACCCCAGGAGAGACCATCCATATCAGCACTTTTGTGGCTGAGGAATTTGGAAAGGGCGTCCCAGAGTCAAATTGGACCAAATCGTCCACCAATACAGGGATTTGAGAAAACTCGTGGACAGGTGGATCACGTCTTCTGGTCCCCAGCAGCCTGAAACCACTGGGAAGCTAGGGTCCATTGAGCACACTTGCATGTGAAGGCAGGCCATGGGAGTCACATGAACTGTGGAGGCCATGTGGCCCAGCAATCTCAACATCTGCTGAGCTGTGATCTGCTGGACGCTCGCACCCGCGAGACGAGGGACAACAAGTTGTTGGCTCTCGTCTCTGGGAGATAGGCACGAGCCGTCTAAGAATCCAGCAGAGCTCCTATGAATTCGAGTCTCTGTACTGGGAGAAGATGGGACTTTGGATATTTATCACAAACCCCAGTAGCTCCAGGAGGCGAATAGTCATCTGCATGGACTGCATGGGACTGTAGAGCTCCTGCCTCGGATGTGTTCTTCACCAGCCAATCGTCGAGATAAGGGAACACGTGTACTCCCAGCCTGCGAAATGCCGCTGCTACTACAGCCAAGCACTTCGGTGAACACTCTGGGCGCAGAGGCGAGCCCAAAGGGTAGCACACAGTACTGGAAGTGACGTGTGCCCAGCTGGAATCGCAGATACTGTCCTGTGAGCTGGCAGTATCGGGATGTGCGTGTAGGCATCCTTCAAGTCCAGAGAGCATAGCAATCGTTTTCCTGAATCATGGGGAGAAGGGTGCCCAGGGAAAGCATCCTGAACTTTTCCTTGACCAGATATTTGTTCAGGGCCCTCAGGTCTAGGATGGGATGCATCCCCCCTGTTTTCTTTTCCACAAGGAAGTACCTGGAATAGAATCCCAGCCCTTCTTGCCCGGGATGGCACGGGCTCAACCGCATTGGCGCTGAGAAGGGCGGAGAGTTCCTCTGCAAGTACCTGTTTGTGCTGGAAGCTGTAAGACTGAGCTCCCGGTGGATAATTTGGAGGTTGGAGGCCAAATTGAGGGTGTATCCTTGCCGGACTATTTGAAGAACCCAACGGTCGGAGGTTATGAGAGGCCACCTTGGTGAAAAACTTTCAACCTCCCCCCGACCGGCAGGTCGCCCGGCACTGACACTTGATGTCGGTATGCTCTGCTGGAGCCAGTCAAAAGCTCGCCCCCTGCTTTGCTGGGGGAGCCGTGGTGCCTTGCTGAGGCGCACGCTGCTGACGAGAGCGAGCGCGGCTGGGGCTTAGCCTGGGCCGCAGGCTGTCAGAAGGAGGATTGTACCTACGCTTACCAGAAGAGTAGGGAACAGTTTTCCTCCCCCTAAAAACGTCTACCTGTGGAGGTAGAAGCTAAAGGCTGGCCGGCGGGAGAACTTGTCGAAAGCAGTATCCCGCTGGTGAGCTGCTCTACCACCTGTTCGACTTTCTCTCCAAAAATATTGTCCGCTCGGCAAGGAGAGTCCGCAATCCGCTGCTGGATCCTATTCTCCAGGTCGAGGCACGCAGCCATGAGAGTCCTGCGCATCACCACACCTGAGCAGCGGCCCTGGACGCAACATCAAGGTATCATATACCCCTCTGGCCATGAATTTTCTGCACGCCTTCAGCTGCCTGACCACCTCCTGAAATGGCTTGGCTTGCTCAGGAGGAAGCTTGTCCACCAAGCCCGCCAACTGCCGCACATTGTTCCGCATGTGTATGCTCGTGTAAGCTGGTAAGACTGGATTTTGGCCACGAGCATAGAAGAATGGTAGGCCTTCCTCCCAAAGGAGTCTAAGGTTCTAGAGTCTTTGCCCGGGGGCGCCGAAACATGCTCCCTAGAACTCGTAGCCTTCTTTAGGGCCAGATCCACCACCCCAGAGTCGTGAGGCAACTGAGTGCGCATCAGCTCTGGGTCCCCATGGATCCGGTACTGGGACTCGATCTTCTTGGAATGTGGGGATTACTTAGAGGCTTGGTCCAGTTCGCCAGCAATGTCTTTTTTAGGACATGATGCATGGGTACTGTGGACGCTTCCTTAGGCGGAGAAGGATAGTCCAGGAGCTCAAACATTTCAGCCCTGGGCTCGTCCTCCACAACCACCGGGAAGGGGATGGCCGTAGACATCTCCCGGACAAAGGCCGCAAAAGACAGACTCTCGGGAGGAGAAAGCTGCCTTTCAGGGGAGGGAGTGGGATCAGAAGGAAGGCCATCAGACTCCTCGTCAGAGAAATATCTGATGTCCTCCTCCTCCTCCTCCCACGAGGCCTCACCATCGGTATCAGACACAAGTCATGAACCTGTGTCTGAAGCCGTGCCAGGCTCGACTCCGTGAAACACGGCCACGGTGTGAGCGTCGAGAGGTAGACTCCCTCGCCAGCACCAACGAAGCTCCCTCCGCCGACGTCGTCGGGGAGCCTTCCTGGGAGGCGACCGCAGTCGGTACCGCAAGCGGCACCGATGTCGGAGACCTCACCCCGGGCAAGGGGCCAGCCGGCACCTCACTCGACGTACCGTGTGGCGCAAGCACCCCCCGGTACCGGAGGGGAATGGGCGCAACAGCTCTCCAGGATCTCTGGAAGAAGGGCCCGGAGACTCTCGTGCAGGGCGGCTGTGGAGAAGACATAGAAGCCGATGCAGGTGTCGAGGTTCAGAGTCTGTTCCGGGCGTGGAGGCTATTCCGGGCTGTCCAAGGTGGAGCGCATCGACACCTCCTGAACAGAGGGTGAGCGGTCCTCCCGGTGCCGATGCCTACTGGGTGCCGACTCCCTCGGCGACCCAGAGCTCTCAGTAGCGATGCGGGAAGGAGACCGGTGTCGATGCTTCTTTGACTTTTTCAAACGAAGCATGTCACCGGCACTTCCCGGTACCAACGAGGAGGACGTAGAATCCAACCTCGCTTCATCGGGCCGAGGCCGAAGAAGGTCGGTCTTGGGGGGCTGTACCGCAGGAGCCCTCAGGGTAGGGGGGAGGACCCACCCGAAGGCTCACCGCCACCAGCAGGGTAATGGACAGCCCTCACCTGCACTCCGGTCGAAGCACCACCGTCCGACGACATCAGCACTAATGGAGGGTCCCGGTACCACCGACGCCGACGTAGCCTTCCGATGTCTCGTACCGACGATGCAGAGGGTCGATGCCTCGATGCAGTCGATGCCGAGGTCGAAGGTCTTGGCGCTGTCGACGTCGCTGCACTCGATACCCCCGGTGCTGTTGCCGACAAAGAGCCCGAGAACAAAACGTTCCACTGGGCCAATCTCGCTACCTGAGTCCTTTTCTGTAAAAGGGCGCAAAGACTACAGGCCTGCGGGCGGTGCCCAGTCCCCAGACACTGATGACACGACGCGTGCCTATCAGTGAGCGAGATTACCCGGGCGCACTGGGTGCACTTCTTGAAGCTGCTGGGAGACTTCGATGACATGGGCGGAAAAATCACGCCGGCGAAATCAAAACTCGTAATGGTGGTAAAGGCACCAAAAAGAGGGAGAGAAAAACTCGAACCGAGGCCTCAAAAGGGCCTACCCCGAAAACGAAAGTAAACTTAGCGGGGCAAAAAACTGGAAATACGGGAAGGGGAAAAAGACCGAAAAGGTCTTTCTCCAATATCCCTTTTTTTTTTTCTAAGCAAAAAGCTCAAAAACGCGCGAGGGTCAACTTAAGGGGCGCGAACAGCGCAAACACGACCGTCCCGAGCGCGGACAAAAGCGCGCGAGGACTAGCAAAGGCCTTTGCTAGTAAAGTGTTCCGATTGGAGGGGCTGCCGTGGACGTCACCCATCAGTGAGATCAAGCAGCCTGCTTGTCCTCGGAGAAATGTGGGATAGAAATGCAATAAATAATAAAGAGACTCAATGACTCCAGATGTAATAGCAGACTCCTCGTTCCTCCCTGCCAGTTGACATATGCCACCGCTGTCGCATTGTCGGATAGAAGACGAATTAACCTGCCCACTATTAGGAAAGAAAAGGCCTCGAGAGCTAGTCTGATCACCCTGGTTTCCAGAAGGTTGACTGACAATACCACTTCCGGAGACCAAAGACCTTGTGCAAATAGACCCAGACAATGAGCACCCCAGCCCTTTAGGACTGGTATCCATAGTTATATTGTCCAGGTTGGAGGGTCCAATGGTATGCCCTTGGTTAGATTGGACGCCCTCAACCACCAAAACAAGCTGCTGCGTTCCGGCATCCGCAGAGGCAACTTCACATGCAACGAGTCCATCTGCGGAGACCACCTGGACAGGCGAGACATTTAAAGAGATCTCATGTGTGCTCTGGCCTCTATTGTCACTGCCATGGAGCCCAATACCTGCAAATAATCTCGAGCACACGGAATCTGCTTGCTTAGCAAGGATTGAATTTGAGATTGAATTTTGAGGATTCTCACCTGAGAAAGAAATATACGTCCCCGTGCCGTGTCGAACAAAACTCCCAAGTACTCAAGGGTTTGAGACGACACTAACCGGCTCTTGACTGAATTGACTACCCAACCAAGGGATTGTAGAAACTGTACTACTCGGTTCATGACATGAAGACACTCTTGGTAAGATTTTGCCCGAATCAACCAGTCGTCCAGATAAGGGTGAACTAAAATCCCTTCTTTTCTGAGAGCCGCTGCGACCACCACCATGACTTTTGTGAACGTACGAGGAGCCGTGGCCAAACCAAAGGGAAGCACCCGAAACTGGGAATGCTGATCCAGGACAGCAAAATGAAGATATCGCTGATGCCCATGACGAATCAGAATGTACAGGTAAGCCTCCGTCAAATCTAGAGCTGTCAAAAACTCTCCCGTACGGACAGCTAGAATCACCGAGAATAGAAATTCCATTCGAAAGCTGGGAACTCTGAGCACTCGATTGACTGCCTTTAGGTCTAAAATCGGCCGAAAAGAACCTTCTTTATTTGGAACCACACAATAAACGGAATAACGGCCTAGCCTGACTTCTGACAGAGGAACTGGACAAACAGCCTGCAGCTGAATAAGTCTTGATAGAGTGTCCCGAACCGCTGCCGCCTTTAGACGAGACCGGCAGGGAGACTCTAGAAAGGCATCAGAAAGAGTACAAGCAAATTCCAAAGCGTACCCTTCTAAGACCCAATGGTCTGAGGTAATTTGGGCCCACCTCTGAAAAAATAGAGTTAAACGCGCGCCTACCGGAATGAGAGGAGAAGCCCTCACACCTTCATTGGGCTGGACGGGATGCAGACTGAAAAGAAGAGCTGGAGTCTCTAGCTCCTCGACGGAACCCGCAAAAGGACTGGTTCCTCCGTATGAAATGAGACCGCTGCGGTTGAACATTTCTGACTGACCAAAAACGACGAAAATCTCGTCCTCGCTCCACGAGGAAAACCCGAAAAGCGCTGAGCTGTTCTAGGACGATCTTCCGGCAAACAAGGAACCTTGGTATCACCTAAAGTATGGGAAAATTAGGTTCTTACCGTGATAATTTTCTTTCCTTTAGTCATAGCAGATGCAGCCATTACAGATGGGTTGTGTCCATCAACCAGCAGAGGGAGATAGAGAGCACACTTTTTTCAGTGCCTCATACCAGCTTGCTCCACTGCCTCTCTTCAGTATTTGAAGCTTCCAAAGCAGTATGGCAAACCGCAATGGGAATAACATGAGCTTTCCTCACAGCGAACGATGGCCCTACAACAAAGGGCATTAACTCAGAATGGAGGAAATGAAACATCCTCCCGGAGGGCATAAACTCTTCCTCCACTGAGACATAACTGGAGGGAATAAACTCATCCTTCCGGAGGGAATAAACTCATCCTCCAAAACATGAAACTGGAGGGAATTAAGTCATCTTCCTTTAATTGAACAAGAATCCTGAAGACTGTTTTCCAACTTTCTCCCAAGGCAAGGCCCGGAACTGGAAATGCTTTCCTATCACCGCAAACCTCAGAAACTTCTGGTGCGGGGGCCAAATTGGAATGTGCAAGTAAGCTTCTTTCAGGTCCAGAGACGTGAGAAACTCTCCTGGCTGTACCGCCACAATGACGGAGCGCAGGGTTTCCATGTGAAAATGCCGCACTCTCAGGGACTTGTTTAATTCCTTTAAGTCCAGATTAGGGCGAAAAGACCCTCCTTTTCGCGGCACCACAAAGTAGATGGAATAGCGGCCGCAGCCGTGTTCGGCGGGAGGTACCGGGGACACGGCACCTATCTGAATCAGACCTTGTAAAGTCTCCTCTACCACCGCCCGTTTGGCGGCAGAACGCATCGGGACTCCACAAAACCACGTCCTCTTACAGGGGCGTCGAACTCTATGCTCTAACCGTCTCTGATCAGGTCCAAGACCCACTGATCTGAGGAAATGTTGGCGCACTCCTCGGCAAAGAGGGAAAGAAGTCCTCCGATGACAGGACTCGAGGAGAGGGCCGGCGCACCATCATTGAGAGGGTCACCCCTGAACTCCAGGCCTTGAGCCAGTGGCTGTGGAACATTTGTCCGAGCGAAAGGAGTTCCTCTGCTGAAAACGGGCACAAGAAGTGAACCCAGCAGAACGCCCCAGGCTGTACCTTCGAGCTTCACGGAAGCATGGTCTGTAAGAGGAGTGGACCGCCGCACCCTCAGAGGAAGGCCGAGGCCTATCTTCAGGCAAGGGCTGGGGTTTAGCCTCACCCAGGCCCTTCACAATTTTCTCCAACTCCTCACCAAACAGGAGAAGGCCTTGAAAGGGCAACTTCACCAACCTTTGCTTAGAGGCCATGTCCGCCACCCAATGCCGTAGCCAAAGAAGACGGCGAGCCACCACTGCTACTGCCATGTGTTTAGCCGAAGCTCTGACAATATCATAAAGGGCGTCAGCAAGAAAGGACAAGGCCGACTCCACCCGCGGAGCCACATCTGAAAAGGGCTCCGCTCCATCACCGAGCTGTTCCACTGCCTGTTGCAACCAAGCCAGGCAGGCTCTAGCAGCATAACAACTGAAGACGCCCGATAGTGAGACCTGCAATTTCAAATGACCGTTTAAGTGCTGACTCCAGTCTACGGTCTTGAATATTCTTCAGGGCAACACCTCCTTCAACAGGGAGGGTAGGTCTCTTTGTCACAGCTGTGACTCGGGCATCCACTTTAGGCATAGCAAAGCGAGCCATATGCTCCTCACTCAGAGGGTATAATTGCCCCATAGCCCTGGAAACTTTCAAAGGTCCCTCGGGGTCAGCCCATTGAGCCGAAATAAGCTCTTGGATGGAGTCATGCAAAGGAAAGGCTCGAGCAGGCTTTTTGGTACTAGCCATCCTAGGATTCACAGAGGAGGCTGTGCCACTGGCAGGGTCCTCAATAGAGAGAGCCTGCAGGGCATCAGAAATCAGCGCTGGCAGCTCATCACAGTGGAAAATCCTCACCGCGGAGGGATCGTCCAGATCCTGAGTCACTTCTGCACCAGACTCTGGCTCCTCAGACCATGAAGGCCTGCCAGAGTCCTCCGAATCCTCGCAGCCCGACCACGGGGGGGAAAATGGAGGTGCAGCACTTTCTGAAGGGGAATGAGCCCTTCTGCACTTCATATTCTGCAAAAATTATCAGGGAATAATGCCTCAGAGGGCATACCCAGGCTAGAATCCACCGGGGGGGCATTAGAAGAGGCCCATGCCGGGCTTTGTGGGAGAGCTCTTTTAAGCATGTATGCTTTATGCATTAACTAGCCGTTCAGCTCATAAAAACGGGCTAGTATTGGGGGAGGGGGGCGGTTGAAAGGCCCCACACCCAGCCGCCGAGTTCACTGCTGCCGCTTCCCCTCCGAGTTGGTCCCCCCAGGAGCCGTCGCTACCCACCTTCTACCCGGTCGAGCCCTCGCTCCGCTATTGAAACAGCGAGGGCACGCAGCACACAGCTCTACTGCTGAGCTGCCGTGGCCTTCCTTCTTCTCTGCCTGTGTCCCGCCCTCGTGTGACGGAACGTCGTGGAGGGCAGGACACAGCAGGCAGAGAAGAAGAAGGAAGGCCGACGGCAGCTCAGCAGAGCTGTGTGCTGCGTGCCCTCGCTGTTTCAATAGCGGAGCGAGGGCCCAACCGGGTGGAAGGTGGGCAGAGGCAGCGACTCCGGGTGGGGGAGCGTTAGCGACGGCGGTGTCCCTCGCAAATGCGCAGTACAGACCCCCTCTGTTCCGCCCTCGTCATTACGTATTGACGCGGGGGCGGGGCAGAGAGGGTCTCTACTGCGCATTTGCGAGTGAGTACGACACTCGCCATTTATATATATTAAGACAAAATCAGGGGAGAAAAACTCACCCTGGGCAACTGGATCTCTGCCGGGGCTAGTAGCTCCCATATCAGCCTCACTCCAAGGCCTCCCCCTGGGCTCAGGACTCTCCGTCTCAGCGGAGGTCGCGCCATGTGGTAAATTCAAAATGGCGCCCGCTGCCAGCTCAGAGCGCGAAGAATCGTCGCTCGCCATGCTCGGGTCGGCTCTAACGTCTGTACAGCACGATTTACAGAGCCCTGCTGCTGATCTGCACTTGCCACACTTGGAACAGCGCTTTACTGTCTCCGCAGCCATCGCCAAAAACGGCGGTAAAATTCAAAATCGCCCCGATCGCGGGCCCACCCCGGAGGAGTCAGAAAACACTCTTACCTCACTGGACCGAGTATCACAGCTCCGGTCCCACAGAAAAAGGCAAGGAAAAACCTCTGTTCCAGCGTCTAAGCGCCAAAGCGCGACACAACTTTTTTTTTTTTTTTTTAAACGCTGTGAGGAAAGCAGAGGTAAATAGAACTCCGGAGGCTCAGGTGAGTGGGAAAGGCAGGGAAAGGGCGAACCTATGTGCCTGCATCCACTGTTAGTGGGGAAGGACAGGGAAAGCTAAGCAATGTGTCCACATCCACAGAGGTATGGGTAAGGCAGGGAAAGGGCGAACCTATGTGCCTTTAAAGTGAAGCTGCTATAGCCTCCAACACCCCTGCTAACAACTGGCAAAAGCACAGGAGCAACCTCCAGGCAGATTTTAGATGGAGCTCGAAGAAGCTGCAGCCACTCTGCTAGGGGAGATAGAGAATACTGAAGAGAGGCAGTGGAGCAAGCTGGTATGAGGCACTGAAAAAAGTGTGCTCTCTATCTCCCTCTGCTGGTTGATGGACACAACCCATCTGTAATGGCTGCATCTGCTTGATGACAAGGAAGGTGCAATTTATCTAACTCCGGCCCAAACAAAAAGGCACTTCGAAACAGAAACTTAGTTAACAGACTTAGCAGCAGCATCTGCCGACCAACCTCTCAGCCAAAACGGAAACTTAGTTAACTTAGACTTAGCAGCAGCATACGCCGACCAACCTCTCAGCCACAGAGAGCTGCCACTGAAAGGGCCATAGACTTAGAAGATGTCCTAAGTAAGTCATAGAAAGTATCAGCTAAAAAGGCAGAACCCGTCTCAATCTTTGCCACTTCTGCATCAATTTTATTTATTTTATTGCATTTGTAGCCCACATTTTCCCACCTTTTTGCAGGCTCAGTGTGGCTTGAAGTCAAATCATCAGAAGACCTATCCAGAACTCGTTCGACCCACCGAAAGCATGCTCTAGCTACCAAGGAGCCACAGACAGCCCGCCTGTACTGCCAGAGAGGAGACATCAAAACAACTTTTCAAAAGAGCCTCCACCCTATGATCTTGATCGTCCCGAAGAGCAGTACCACCATCTACTGGGACAGTATTGCGTTTAGTGACTGCAGACACTACAGCATCTACCACAGGCACTTTCAGGAGAGATTTGTCTACCTCTGGAAGAGGATAAAGACGTACCATAGATCTTGCTTGCCTAAAGGGAGAGTCTGGGAAATCCCACTGAGTCTGGATAATATCCCTAATGTCTTGGTGCATAGGAAAAGTTTTCCCGGGACGCCTAATTCCTTGAACTAACAAATCAACTTTACGCACATCCGAAACTACGAACGGATCTTCCTCAGAATGTAAAGTGTCAGCTACCAGAGTAATAAGCTCCTGGAGATCTTCCTTATGAAAAATACGAACTACAGAAGGATCTTCTCCTGGAAGAAAAGAATCTGTGCCTCTGTCCAAGCCTGAATCCTCCAAATGTGACTCATCTAATACAGTCAAGATTTCAAAAAAAAAGGCATTTCTAATTCCTGATCATAAAACTGCTCTTCATGAATTCCTGAATCCCTTTTAGTGGGAATATGCAGTCTGGGCGCAGCCGCCCCAGAAGGAACAGAAGGAATTAAAGAAGAAGAAACCTTATACATTTGAATGACAAATTCAGGAGGGAAACCTTCCTCCTGAATAGCTGCAGAAGAAGAAAGCAGTGCAGTAGGTTGTTCGGACTGAAAAAATAAAGACGCTGCCGTCTGTTCCTCACTGAGAGGACTCATTTTTTGTTTGTTTGTTTTTTAAACTTTATTAAAAGGCTGCCTCTCCTAAAGCTACAGTACTCTCTACCTGAGAGACTGAGCTCTCCCCATCTTAAAATAAAGAATTAAAGGCTGGGAGACTCTAGGAGGAATAGTGAGGGAGGGACCCGGTTGCCCCCCAGGTGTAACACCTCGAGGCTGACTGAAGTGTAGCCGCACCCAGTCAAGAAAAGCCTAAACCACGGAGGCACAGAAAGAAAAAAAGAAATAGAAATAAGTAAAAACTTCAAAACTAGATGGAGACTGAAGGACTCACCTTCTTCCACCTGCTGGAGACTGAGATTACTGAATCAAGGGCTAGTTGGCCAGGGCTCTTACTGGCTCTCTAGAGTCGAAATTCTCAGTCTCCACCTGCTGGAAGAAAGGAGTACACAACCCACCAGTCAGTTCCTGGACCGGTCCGGAGGGATGATAAGGAAACTCAGTTATTTTTCTCCTCTTCACGGTCCTAGACGGCGGCTGGTTCAGAGGGCGGCCCCGTTGCTGGAACTTGCACCTTTGCGGTTCGGAGATCTTAGTCTGCCATTTCCAAAATGGGGGAAGTCTCTCGCTGGCTCTGTTTGGCTGCAGGCTTGGTCTTTTTAGTCCAGGGCTATTTTTTCATTCCTGTCAGCCTTACACAACTGTTGGTCAGTTCTTTTTCAGACTGTCCGGTCTCTGCTGCTTCTGGCATCTTGCTTGAGATGCCCCTATTTCTTGTTTTGGCAGCAGGTTTTCCTCCCTTCCTTAGGGAGGTTCTGGTTCTCTCGTCCCCATGGATCCCTCCTGTCTGCTCTGGTTTGTCTGCAGGGTACTTTCCTTCTGGTGGGGGTCCGAGCTGCTCTTGGTGTGCAACTGCTAGCTCAAATCCCTCTTCGGGGTACCCTTGGGAGCGCCATTCTTGCCAGTCTATTGTCTGGACTCAGTTCATTGTCTCTTTTATCTTGCTGCACCTTATGCCTGGAATAGAGTTCCTGAGCCGGTACGTCAAGCTTCATCTCTGGTCGTCTTCAAATCTAAGCTAAAAGCCCACCTTTTTGATGCTGCTTTTAACTCCTAACCCTTATTCACTTGTTCAGAACCTTTATGTTATCATCTTCACTTTAATATTCCCTATCTCTTGTTTGTCCTAATTAGATTGTAAGCTCTGTCGAACAGGGACTGTCTCTTCATGTTCAAGTGTACAGCGCTGCGTACGTTTAGTAGCACTACAGAAATGATAAGTAGTAGTAGTAGTAGACTCCATCTATGCATTTTGCATGTTGAGCGCAGCTTCATTATTCCATGAAGTTCCACCGTTCCATGTTGGGCACGGCTCCATCGCTGCATGCTGGGCACAGTTCCAGGTTGGCTTTAGTTCCATCGCTGTATGTTGAGGACAGCTCTATCATGGCATGTTGAGTGAAGTTCCTTCGCTGCTTATTCTGCAACCTTTCTTCTCTGCATGTTGAACGCAGCTCCATTGTCACATGCTGAGTGTAGTTCTTTCTCTGCAGGTCTCAGCGTGGGGCACAGTCCTGTGTCTGCCTGTGGAACGCAGCTCCCTCTCTTTGCGTATGGAACGCAGCTTCCTGTCTGCGTGCAGAGCGCAGCTTCACTGCCTGTTGAGTGTAGCTCCATCTCTGTATGTTTAGCACAACTCTTCTCTGCAAATTGGGTGAAGTGGACCACAGCTCTGTGACTGCAGATGCTATACAGCTTCATGTCTGCGTAGGAAGCATAGCTCCTTGTCAGCGTGTGGAGCGCTGCTCCTTGCTGACATCTGGAGCGCAGCTCCTTGTCTGCGTTTTATACACAGTTCCATTGCTACCGCAGCTTCAGTTCTGCAGGTACCTCTAACATCCAGCTCTTTCAGTGGGGCACTGCTCATCCTCTGTCTGTTACTCTTCTTGTTCAGTGCATTTCTATCTTTGCCAGAGGTGTGCAACTCTTTCTCTGCCTGTGGTGCGTGGCTCGGTTTGTGTGCTTTGAGTGCAACTCCGTTTGTTCTCATTGAGCACGGATCCTTCTCTGCCTGCCTGATGAGCACAGCTTCTTTTCTGTCCCTTGAGCACAGTTCAGTCTCTGACTGTGGAGCATATTTTCACCTTTGCCTGTTGGGCACTGTTTCACCTTGTTGGTCAACCCCAGCTTTTTTCTGCGGGTTGGATACAGTAACTTTGCAGCAGTTGTTGCATACCGCAGTTTATGAGTATCTTTTGCTGCTTCTTTTACTACTCTCGGGACAGGGGTATGTAATTTTTCTTTTGCTCAGGACATTTGTTTTATATCCTATGGCTTCAGTTCCTTTTCTAGTGTCTAACTCTGTTCCATTTTGGTAGCCTGGTGGTTCGGATATTCAAATCCTTTGCTGCTGATCAGTTTTTTGCTGTGTGTATAGCTTTGTTGATTTTTCAACCTTCTGCATTCTTCTTTCCCCCCCCCCCCCCCCCCCCCCCCCATTTGGGAAACTGCTTTGCTACATCCCATTAGTCTGAACTGGTCTGGTATAGATGACAAGGAAGGAAAAATTATGTTCTTACCTGATAATTGTCTTTCCTTTAATCATACCAGACCAGTCCAGATGCCCTCCCTGGCTAAAATCTGTCAGAGTGTTGTTTCCTTTAGGTATCCCTGGCTGTTCCACGACGCTTCAATACGCTGGGATGTCCTACAGCACTGCCTACTTCATCTTCTCTATTCAATCTCCTGCCATTTGTTGTTGTGCCAGTTCTGTATGACTCCTGTTACTTGGGATCATGGAGTTCTTTCCCCGGATTCAGGGGTAGATCTCTGTGTGCTTGAGCAAGCTCAGTATGGACCATTCCCTCCCGCTTACTTTACTGTGAGGGGAGATTGCAGTTGCCTTTGGCCAAGCAGGAACAGTGAGGTTCTGCATATTGGCTCCAAGAGTTTGCCTGTTTGGTATTAACTGTGTTTTCTTCTAGACTTCAGAGCGTCATTACTTGGCTATTCGAAATACTGAACATTCCAGGCTGCACGATACCCTTAAGGAGCGGTTTTCTTGGAACTATTTTCTCTGTCTCCTTCCGCTGGTAGATGGACACAACCCATTAGTCTGGACTGGTCTGGTATGATTAAAGGAAAGAAAATTATCAGGTAAGAACATAATTTTTCCTTTTGTGTGCTCACTAACCAGCAACTCATATGATGGAGTTAACAACAGTTCCTCCAATGATCGTAAGAGGCAAGATGGGTTATATATAGTAATCAGAACAGTTAAATATTCAGGACTCAGTCCATATAAAATTTTGAAGTCAACACAATTCAGTCCTTGCTCGCATAGGCAACAATGCAATTGACGCAAAAAAGAAGTTGCACACACAAACATTTTACCTTTCAGAATCATTTTAGCAGCTACATTTTGTAATACCTGAAGTCTTCTTAATTGTCAGGCAACCCTAATCCAAAGATGTATGAATAATCGCCTGAACAACAATTTGAAAATAACACCCTTCCAAAAAATCTCAATCTAGCGAATAGTTGACATGAACTTCCATAGTCGAACCTGAGTCAAGCCAAACTCCCAACAACTTTATTTCATTCTTTACAGATATGTCAATCATGAAAGGCATACACTACACACCTTTAATCACTTCTTGGGCAATAAATTTATCTACTTGAAACACTCACTGGTACAACCATACTGCTTTGAGTCCTGCAGATCTGCCAGATTCTTCAATCAAGTTCTCCATTATATCACTCACTACTGAGAACCGGCTCATTGTGCGACACCAATCTTTTTATTAGCACGTCATAAAAAGATATTAGCCACCTCTCTTAATCCTGTGGAATAACTTGTCTCCATTCTTCCATGTCTCACCAAAAAAGTGTTATAGTTCCAAGTGCCATCAGAACAGAAAACAGATACCTTAGCTTCAGAAAGAGGCAAAAAGCCTCTTTTCCAAAGATTGATTCATAATAATCCTCCTAGTAATCCATTATGACTTCTACCTTCTAATACCACCCACAATCCTCTCTTATATTTTTAATCTCATACATTACATCAATGATATCTAATTTTCTCATATCTCACACTAACACTATTTGCTTTTGTCTCACCTAAATTGGAAAGGAGATATTAGCGATAACAAGAATTGATTTGAATTTAAGTGTAATCCCCCATTATAATGGTGATTACTAAAGATCATAAGAGAACTCTCCAGAGTTTCTAAGGGAAGGGCTCTGAGGTTCTGGGTGGTAAAGGATCCAGCCCAAGGGGGTGGGTTCCTGGCTAAGTTGCAGAGGGAAATGTTTCTGGTTGTTGAATGACAGTAGAGGAGGAGTTAAGAATCAATAAGTAATGTTGTTGTTGAAGCTTGTACGTTGCTGCTACCCGAACCCTTGAGGGGGGGGGGGGGGGGTCCTGGATGGGTTCAAGAAATTAAGGCTGACCATAGAGGAAGGTTTCTGCTATTGAGACAGACATGGGAAGCAACGGCTTGCCATGGGATTGGTAGCACAGAATGTTGCCACTATTTCAGTTTCTGCTAGGTACTATTGACCTGGATTGGCCCCTGTTGGAAAGAGGACACTAGGCTAGACACTAGGCTATTCTTATAACTTACTTTCTGGTAGAGAATAACTCAAGGACAAAGTTTGTCCCCGTGAACTCTATTCCCATCCCCCACAAACTCTATCCCCGTCCCCGCGAACTCTGTCCCTATCCACAGAAGCCTCGCTGTTTAACCACACTTAAGATTTACCTTTGGGTTTAAAATGCAAAAATCATGTGCATGTAAGGACTGCATACACGAATTAAAAGAAATGCCCTTAAAATGTAATAATACTGGACTGGTATGGCAAGCACTAATAAAACAGTGATGGAATATTCATTCACATAACAAGCAATAATGAGCACTAATTTTTCTAATCATTCTACAACTCCAAGCACATTTAATTCTTTTCTCACTATACAAAACAGGGAACCACAGAAAAACTGAAATAGAGATCTCCCTCAAGAGAGCCAGGTAAACACTGGTAAGAGAGAAACAAAAATGTATTTTCCCCTGCACTCTGCAAAATACAAAAATAGAACAGACATACATTTCACAAAGCAGGCACATCTCAGTCCTTAAAAAGTAGTAAATAAAAATATTTCTTTTCTACCTTTGTTGTCTGAGCACTATATTTTTCTAATTGGTCTGGTCCCAGTCTATTTTCCACGTGTCCGTCTTCTCTAAATTGTTTTCCACGTTGGCGTTTCCATTTCTCCTCTCTCCTCTTGGCTTGGTCCTTTCCTTCTCCACATCTGTCTGCCAGTGACCTTTCATATCCCCCCCCCTTATTTGTGTTTATCCCCCTTTCTGTTGCCTTAGTCTCTGTTTCACTTCTCATCTACCTACTAGCTTTTACCATTGCTCCCTCTGTCTCTCACTCAATATCCAGTCTCCTAAACCCCTATCTTTTTTCACCCACTTCCTTAGCCCTCATCTACCCTCCACTGGATCTCATCACCCTATCAGTCCCCAGTTCCATCCGTTTCTCTCTTTCATTCCCTTGCTTCCAAGGCCCTATACCCTTCCTTCATCTTCCCCCTTGCAAGGTCATGTCACTCTCCCTCCCTCTCCCCCTCCACAAAGTCTGATGTTGCTTTCCTTCCCTCCATCCTTGTCCAATATTTCTCCTCTCTTCCCTCCACTCCATCCATGTGCATCTCCTTCCGGACTTTCCTCTCCTCCATCCATGTCCAGCAACTCTCCATTCTCCCCTGCCCTCTCCTCCATCCACCCATTTCCAGCAAATTTGCTCTCTCCCCTGCCCCCTCCATTCATTCATCCATCCATCCATGCCCAGCAATTCTCCTCTCTCCCCTGCCCTCCCCTCCATGTCCAGCAACTCTCCATTCTTCCCTGCCTGTTTCTCCATTCACCCATATCCAGCAAATTTCCCCTACCCCCTCCATTCATCTATCCATGTCCAGCAATTGTCCTCTCTCCCCTGCCCTCCACGCCATCATAAGTACATAAGTATTGCCATACTGGGAAAGACCAAAGGTCCATCGAGCCCAGCATCCTGTTTCCAACAGTGGCCAATCAAGGTCACAAATACTCAGCAAGATCCCAAAAATGTACGAAACATTTTATACTGCTTACCCAGAAATAGTGGATTTTCCCCATTTAATAACGGTCTATGAACTTTTCCTTTAGGAAGCCGTCCAAACCTTTTTAAAACTCCGCTAAGCTAACCGCCTTTACCACATTCTCTGGCAACCAATTCCACAGTTTAATTACACATTGAGTGAAGAAAATTTTTCTCTGATTCGTTTTAAATTTACTACATTGTAGCTTCATCGCATGCCCCCTAGTCCTAGTATTTTTGGAAAGCGTGAACAGACGCTTCACATCTACCCGTTCAACTCCACTCATTATTTTATAGACCTCTATCATATCTCCCCTCAGCCACCATGTCCAGCAATTCTCCTCTCCCCTTCTCTCCACGTCCAGCAATTCTCCTCTCCCCTGCCCTCCCCTCCACGTCATAAGTACATAAGTAATGCCACACTGGGAAAAGACCAAGGGTCCATCGAGCCCAGCATCCTGTCCACGACAGCGGCCAATCCAGGCCAAGGGCACCTGGCGAGCTTCCCAAATGTACAAACATTCTATACATGTTATTCCTGGAATTGTGGATTTTTCCCAAGTCCATTTAGTAGTGGTTCATGGACTTGTTCTTTAGGAAACCGTCTAACCCCTTTTTAAACTCTGCTAAGCTAACCGCCTTCACCACGTTCTCCAGCAACGAAATCCAGAGTTTAATTATGCGTTGGGTGAAGAAAAAATTTTCTCCGATTTGTTTTAAATTTACTACACTGTAGTTTCATCGCATGCCCCCTAGTCCTAGTATTTTTGGAAAGCGTGAACAGACGCTTCACATCCACCTGTTCCACTCCAGGAAAGATCAAGGAGGAAGCCTATTCGGGAGCTAAGGGCAGGAAGAGCTACCTGCAGCATTGCGCCAGCCCTATGTTTGGGGGGGGGGCAATGCCCCCTCGCGCCCCCCCCCCAAACTACACCCATGAGTAGACGTCTGTTGTACCACGGGTGCAGGGGTTATTACTGCTCCTGCGGTGCAGGGAAATAACCTCTTTTTGCACCCACAGTAAACTGAAAATGTTCCCCATTCCTGCGGTTTTACTGCAGTTTACCGCGATTACCCGCTCCCATGTCACTCTCTATGCTGGATCCAGGGGAATGCAGCCCTTCTGTGGGGGGAACGAGTGCTGGATCCTGCCAAGTCTCCCATGAAACACGGGGCGCTAGCTCCCATTTCCGGCCACTGCTGCTTCTCCTGTTGAGCAGCAGCGGCCGCTACAAAAACAAAAAGAACTAATTAAAGAACCAAAAATGTTTTTAAAAAGCAAGCGTGGCACTGCAGGCAACCATCAGGCATTGGCTGTCGGTTCTGCAGCAGCTCCTCTCGCCTCACATCATGTTGCTGCGCTCCTCCGGGGTCGTCCTCCAGGGGCAGTGATGTGAGAGGCGAGAGGAGCGGCTGCAGAGCAGACAGCCAATGCCTGATGGCTGCCTGCAGTGCCGCGCTTGCTTTTTAAAAACATTTTTGGTTCTTTAATTAGCTTTTTGTTTTTGTAGCCGTCGCTGCTGCTCAACAGGAGAAGCAGCAGTGGCCGGAAATGGGAGCTGGCGCCCCGTGTTTCGCAGGAGACTTGGCAGGTCTGTGTAGGCGGGCCTGGATGGAAAGAAGGGGACAGAGAAAGGGGGAGACGGATGAATGGATGGGGAGAGAAAGGGGGAGACGGATGAAAGGATGGGGAGAGAAAGGGGGAGACGGATGAAAGGATGGGGAGAGAAAGGGGAGAAGGATGAATGGATGGGGAGAGAAAGGGGGAGACGGATGAACGGATGGGGAGAGAAAGGGGGAGACGGATGAACGGATGGGGAGAGAAAGGGGGAGACGGATGAACGGATGGGGAGAGAAAGGGGAAGACGGATGAACGGATCTGGAGAGAAAGGGGGAGACGGATGAACGGATGGGGAGAGAAAGGGGGATACGGATGAACGGATCTGGAGAGAAAGGGGGAGACGGATGAACGGATCTGGAGAGAAAGGGGGAGACGGATGAACGGATCTGGAGAGAAAGGGGGAGACGGATGAAAGGATGCGGAGAGAAAGGGGAAAGACTGGAAAGATGTGGAGAGAGAAGGGACACTGAACAGAAAAGGATAGAGAGAGATACTGGATAGGAGGAGGGCGAGAGACACTGGATAAAAGGAGGGCGAGAGACATTAGATGGAAGGATCAGGAGAGAGGATAGATGGGTGGAAAGATGGAGAGAGAAAGAGGGAAGATGCTGGATGGAAGGATGGGGAGAGAAAGGGGAGAAGGATGAATGGATGGGGAGAGAAAGGGGGAGACGGATGAACGGATGGGGAGAGAAAGGGGGAGACGGATGAACGGATGGGGAGAGAAAGGGGGAGACGGATGAACGGATCTGGAGAGAAAGGGGGAGACGGATGAACGGATCTGGAGAGAAAGGGGGAGACGGATGAACGGATCTGGAGAGAAAGGGGGAGACGGATGAAAGGATGCGGAGAGAAAGGGGAAAGACTGGAAAGATGTGGAGAGAGAAGGGACACTGAACAGAAAAGGATAGAGAGAGATACTGGATAGGAGGAGGGCGAGAGACACTGGATAAAAGGAGGGCGAGAGACATTAGATGGAAGGATCAGGAGAGAGGATAGATGGGTGGAAAGATGGAGAGAGAAAGAGGGAAGATGCTGGATGGAAGGATGGGGAGAGAAAGAGGGGAGACATTGAATGGAAGGTTGGGGAGACACTGGATGAATGGGGAGAGAAAGAGGGGAGACACTGGAAGGATGGGGAGAGAAAGACGAGAGCTGCTGGATGGAGAAGGGGAGCAGAGAAAGACTGGAGGATAAGAGGAAAGGGCATGGGGAGAACAAGGGTGAGAAAAAGATGAAAAGCCATAGGTAGATGAAGGAAAAAAGAAGGAAATTAAAGAATGGATAGTAAGAATTAATTAAATCTGGACAGAGAGAGAGACTGAAAAATATTGAAGAAAGCAAAGTAAAAGGAGAGAAAAATGACAAATGGCGCAGAAGAGTTAAGCGAAAATGAAGGAAGGCAGAATCTAGAGACTGGGAGCAACACAATGAGAAAAAGTAAATGGCCATACAACAAAGGTGGGAGGAGTGGCCTAGTGGTTAGGGTGGTGGACTTTGGTCCTGGGAACTGAGGAACTGAGTTCGATTCCCACTTCAGGCACAGGCAGCTCCTTGTGACTCTGGGCAAGTTACTTAACCCTCCATTGCCCCATGTAAGCCGCATTGAGCCTGCCATGAGTGGGAAAGCGCGGGGTACAAATGTAAAACAAAATAATTTTATTTTTCATTTAGGATCAAGTAATATGGTACCTGTGTTAATAATGTCTCAGAGACCAATACTTCCTTAGGTCAGGACACCATAACAGCATTATACTGACCTGAGGCAGGAGGTTTTGGCCTCTGAAAGCTCACTGAAAGGGTGTTAGGCTATTAAATAAATTATTTTGTGAAACCTGATGCACTGAAAAGCAGTACTTTACCCCTGTGTGACAAATGCATCTGATTAGTGTGACAATTTTACTGGGGGAGGGGGGGTTGAGAGAAAATGTGAAGGATCCCTCTCTTCTTTAGAGGACTGCTGCAGTCTAAACAGTGATCTGTTTTTAAGGTGGTACTCTGAGGATCCAGGGGATCTGATTGTCAGCCTGCTGCTGTTAACATTAGGCTACTCCTCTACTCAAGAAGCAAACCTAAGTGTTGACAAAAGGCCTACAACCAAGTTATCAAGTTTCTATAAAAGTGTTATACTGAATAATATTCATTTTAATAGATTGCAGAAAGGTATCTTACAAGCATTCCATGAACTTACAAAAGAAGCGCGCGCACACATAGAAATATATTTTACAAGTTAACTTAACTTCTACACAGTAGAGACAGATTAGCAGCCGTGCAAAAAAAAAAAATGCAAATTCAATTCCTTCGCTTAAGGTTTGTTCCTCTGCCAGAGTGAGAGAATGGACAGTCATGCAACACCTAGTGTAAGAAGCACTGGCTGAACAGCTGAGAACTAGAGCAAGACCACACAGTCACCTAACTGCCAAGCACAACTACCACCATTGTTATAGGCAAAGCCTGAGAACAGCAACTAGAGACTGGGGTTGGGAGCGTTCCAGAGGCGCAGCCGTAATGAGGGGGAGGGGCAAGAAGCACCGTGTGCTTTTGCCAAAAATCAATAAGCCTGGTCTTTTAAATTAGGCAGCATTTTCAGCGCGCTGCAATGTTTACTACAAGCAGACCAGTAAACAGGACATGTGGCAAAAGTGATGAAGGAGCCCCTCCCTCCATTCCTAAGCCTGGGGGGGGGGGGCAGATGCAGGTAAACTGAGCAGCACTCTAGCCGGCCATCCCCTTCCCCACAGTCTGGCATCAGCATTGCTCAGTAGCAGCAGCACCACGTTTCTCACGAAGCCCTGCACCAAATGCAAAAAGTGCGGAGAAGACAAAGCTGTCAGCGGAGGAGCCTTTGCAAAAAAAAAAAACAAGAGACAGGGGCTGCTGCAGCGCAACAAATGGCAGCAGCTCTGGCAATTTTCATAGCAATCAAGGGATCAATCAGAGCCCTTGGCCCGACCAAGACACTTTGGCAGCCGTTTTCTGCGAAACTTTTGCCTAATCCTGTGAATTGCTTTGTTTATAACGTTTGCTCTCAGGGGAAAGAACGCGCAGGAGGTGAAGGGATGTGTCCCGACCCCCCTCCCCCCTCCACGGGGGAGGCGGCGGTGGTCATGGAAATACCGCAGCGCGGGGGGGGGGGGGAGGGGGGTCGAGAGCGACTCCTGAATGAAACGCACTAAAAATAAACCAGCCCATCCCCCTCCCCTTACCTCATGGTGCCGGTCGGCGACGGTGGCCTCGGGTCGGGGGAGGGAACGAGTTCTCCTCAGCGCTTCACCACAACGACGGCGGCGGCGACATTTAACGGCTACTCCGTCGCCATCCTGAGCTCCAATGAATGAAAGGGGGAGGGAGAGAGAGTGAGGGGGGGTCCGCGGTCTCTGTAGTAAGTTACCGAAGAGACTCTGCGACGCCACCGACTCAGTCAGTCACCTCAGCAGCAGCAGCAGCGCGCGACACCGGCGGCCGCCACCCCCCCCTCCCTGGTCTCGCGCGCACGGCCCGCTTCAGCAGCAACAGCAGAACCGCAGGTGACGTAAGGAGACAAGCGCGGCGCGTGCAGCAGCACGTACGGGCGAGGGGCGGGGCAGACGATCCAAGCAGGAACGTTGCTTTCCAGGTGACTCCACCCCCGACGTGGCTCTGACGGGCCAGGCGCATGCGCGGCCTCTCTCAGCCTCCCTCGCGCCCTCCTCCTTCAACAGCTGCAGCATGATTTACACTCGCGCAAAAGCATTGCAATGCGCTCTGGCTTTATGGCTAGAAGAAAAGAAATGCCTCACGGCGAGGAGGCTCCCTTAACCCATTAGTGCCCAACGTTCCCATATCGGATTTTATAGTTCATTAAGGTTTCAGCGTGCAATATGAACCCAGGCGCCTTCCAGACCAGCCCAAAACTCCTTGTAAACACATGTGTCTCCTCATAACCTAATGACTACACCGAGATATTTTCTCCCCTCTGATGAAACAAAACTGTATTTAGACTACACTTTGGCTACTTTTTCAGCTGTCTCATCATGGAACCCAGAAGATCAGCTAGCTTAGCTGTTTATTGATTCATTGATTGAGCTTTATTAACTGACTTTATTAAGAGATTCACCCAAGGCCATATACAGCAGCTACAGTTTAACATAAAACTTACAATTTCATTACCAAATATTAAACATAAATACAATCAATGAGGTAAACCTGAACAGCACATCAAAACCTAATACTAGGATTGCCATGAAGTATCAAAAATATACACATTTAATAGCACTGAATTCAAATAACAGGGATATAATACAATGTCAGCATAATACTAATGAAACATCTAAGCATGCATTTCAACATTCAACTAACATAGATATGATGCTATAATACAGCTTACCATGTAGCTGAGGGGCCAAGTGCAGATATATAGATGGGGACAAGATGGGTGGTAAAGAGTCAGTTGGTATAACTAGGTGGGTGGCTAAACTCAAGGTAAGTTCTTTGTACAGTTAAACAAGAGATAAGGAACTGGTCAAAGTTATAGTCTGTGTAATAAGCTAGTTCAGGTGCAGAATGGGTGTTTAGTCAGTCACCCTATGTATTAAAGGCTTGGGAGAAGAACCGGGCTTTTTCCTGCTTCCTGAAGTAGAGGTAGTCTCGAGTTATACGTAACCCCTCTGAGAGTAAATTCCAAAGCATGGGGGCTACTCCTGAGAAGGCTCTCAGGCGGGTATCACATCGCACAATTTCTTTTAATGAGGGGACCAGATAGTGATGATCCTTGAAAAATCTCAGCGGTCTCAAAGGTGCATAGCAGTGGCGTAGCCACAGGTGGGCTTGGGTGGGCCACGGCCCACCCATTTATGGCTTAGGCCCACCCAACAATAGCACATGTTTAGTGGTAACTGGTGGGAATCCCAAGCTCCGCCAGCTGAAGATTTCCCCCTGATGGTAACAAACATGCAACTCTCCACAACACCGGCACCTATGCATGCTCAGTTTTCAGTGCATGCCTGCTGCCAAGTTGGAAAGAAGCGTTTTCCCACCAGCTGAGAATTTTTTTTTTTTGGGGGGGGGGGAGAGAACACTTGGTGCCCACCCAATTCTTGCCTAGGCCCACCCAAAATCTGTTGTCTGGCTACGCCCCTGGTGCATAGACGGCTAACTTATTTTTTTTAAGTGCTCTGGCCCATTTTATCTGAGGACCCTGAAAATCAAACATAGAGTTTTAATTTTATCCCTGTACTGTAGCCAGTGTACCTTTTGCAGGAAGGGTGTGATATGGTCTATTTACAGAGGGTCATATACATTGCTTGTGTGGCTGTGCCAGAAACGTCTTCCCCAAAGAAATGCATAGCAACCCACAAGTTCATCTGCTGAATTGTTTGTTGTGATTTCTCTTATGAATCTTCTAGTGAATTTTTAAGGCTCAGTGATCACTAAATCTTTTACCACATTCTGCACACATATATAGTTTCTCTCCCATATGAATCCTCTTGTGTGTTTCTAAAGTTGACTACTGATTTCAATTTTTGCTACATTCTGGACACGTTTGTGGTTTGACTCCCATATGAATCTTCTTGTGCATTTCTAAAGTTTATTTTTTTTTTTTGTTACATTTGTACCCCGCGCTTTTCCCACTCATGGCAGGCTCAATGCGGCTTACATGGGGCAATGGAGGGTTAAGTGACTTGCCCAGAGTCACAAGGAGCTGCCTGTGCCTGAAGTGGGAATCGAACTCAGTTCCTCAGGAACTGAGTCCACCACCCTAACCACTAGGCCACTCCTCCACTCCTGATTGCTGATTAAAACTTTTGCCACATTCTAGACATGTAATGGCATCTCACTTTCATGGATCCTTGAATAGAGGAATTCGATCTGACGAAAAAGGGCAACCTTCGAAAGCTAATCAAGAAATGTATTAAGTTATGTCCAATAAAAAAGGTATCATCTTATTTTCTTTTCCATGTTTTATTTTGTTTGATTTCTATGGATCCTTGAAGACATTTTAAACCTGGTCGATTATAAAACGTTTTATCATAAATTTGTCTCTGGGGTGCATACTTAGTCCCAAGCCAGGAAAAGAAACTTTTATCACAGTCTTAATTGTCCTGCTTGTATTGAGTGGGTACCGGCTGATATCCAGTGGCTATAGATGTGTCATGAACAATTTCTGATGCCCCTTCTCATTCACCACCAGTTCTGTATGTGCCACTCAAAATTGATTGCTAAAGTTGCACACAGAGTTTAATTGCATAACGAGCCAATTAGCACCAATAATTGCATGTTAATCAGTTACTGGCAACTACTTGGTAATAATTAGAATTTACATGCATATCTTTAGGTGGCTATTCTTTAAAGTTGCATGCGTAAATTTTTACACATGGATCCGAAAAGGGGGCACGGCCATGGGAGGGACATGAGCGGGTTGGGGCGTTGCTTGCAATGTTACATTTAGGTGAGAGGGTTGCTCTAGGTTTCACTTGGTATAAATCCTCGCACCCAAAACTGGGCATGGATCCTGGTACCAAACCTATAAACTGTGCCCAACTCTGAGTACCATTTATAGACTGGCACTTGGCATCTTTCCCAGCGCTGATTTTATACAGAATCCAGCCCTTGATGTTTTGAGTCATAGATATATATTTTGAGCAATATGCTTTTTGCTTTTGTCAATTCCATGTTATTATTGCAGGAATTGTAACGGGAAGTATCTTGGTTCTTCATCTTCTGCAGTTCTGGCAGGGGTTTGCCTGGTGCAACAGTCATCTCGTGCAGTCCTCAGGGTACAGCCAACCAGTTGGGGTTTCAAGATATCCACAATGAATATGCATGAGATAGATTTGCATGCCAAGGAGGCTGTAGCATAGTCATTACTCAAATCCTGAAAACCCGAGTGGCTGGATATTCTCAAACGACTGGGTTGAGAAGCTCTGAATCTAGTAGATGATCAGTTCTGTACACAGGCCTGTTTACATCAGCATATCACCTTTTATTTATTAGAAATGTATCCACTACTTTTCTGAAGATATTCACCCAAGGCAATGTACAGGAAAAATAAGTCAAACAGGGTTCTCAACACAGTCCTCAGAACATACCCAGCCAGTCGGGTTCTCAGGATATCCATAATGAATATGCATGAGATATAGTGCATGCAAATTTATATCATGCATATTGATTGTGGGAATCTTGAATACCTGACTGGAAGCGACCCAAGGACTGGGTTGAGAACCCTGTGTGGTCCTGTGAGCAGCTGGAAGGCTTGGACTCCTCATAAAATGAACAGCAGGTAGTGAAAAGGTCAAAAGAAAAGCTTTATTTCTGTACAAAGGGTTTCTTCACAAGTTCTGGATTCTCAGAGTCTCTCAAATGCAATCTTTCTACTCTGTTCCACACTTCTTCACTATATACTGTTGCCCCTCATGAATCAGGGCCCTGATAGCTTGTCCCAGACCCAGCTCTCACAGGTTAAACAGTCACTTCAAAGTGTTTCTTAACCCAGATTCCAAGGAATTTCTCCTGCCTTACTGGAACCTCTTCTTCACACAAACTCAGAGTAACGACAAAGTATTTTATATTATAAGTTGGCAAATGCCTTAATTTAAAATAACAGGGAGTTCCACAGACTAGCTGCTTGGTATGCAAATAAACAAGCAAATACATTTTGGGCTGTGGTTTAGCAAAAGACCCCCCTTGATTCTGAAGGTCTCATGCTATGAGAGAACGTCCCCACTTTTAAGCTCGGTATATTCTCCATATACAAAACATTCGATGTAGAATTAAGACAGATACTTATGTCTCTCTATAGTCTCAATTTCTATATATGGATCCAAATGATATTTATAAGGCGCATTTACGTCATTATGATTTCTTATTATTGTTTTGTATGGACCAAATGATGTATACAAAGCATTTTATTTTTATTGTATTTTTATTATACGATACCCTAATTGTGGCTGTGCCACGTGATCTTTATCCTACCACAACATCATTTTGTATTTGTTCTCACCGGAGCCGGCAAAGGCCTCTCCGGTACTATGTAAGCCACATTGAGCCTACAAATAGGTGGGGAAATGTGGGATACAAATGTAACAAATAAATAAATAAATAAATTATACTAAATGTGCATTACATACTCGGATCATGCCATTTTGTATACGTGTATGTATATATATATATATATAAGCAAATTCTAATACAACTATTACTATTTATAAATCTTTATTTCATTATTACATATTGTTACAAATTCTTATTATTGTTCATTATTTATTAAAACCCACAACTAACCATTCATTCTTCATCCATACATACATAACTTATACATATATCATCACATTTTTTAAACTATTCAAATACCATAGTACACACATATATTTTTTTAAATTTGCCAATTAAGTCCAACAGTGGTAAACCTTACCAACTGGTAATGCACTCGATATAATAGTTCACAAATCCAGTGCTTAAAAGTTTTTCAAGTTCTTCCAAAAACACAATCACTTTAAAGTTATCCAAAACCTTGTATCATTCCGATATCAGCAACTTTTCATTGTGAAAAAAGAGGAATCCACTGTTACTCCACTTAATAAGCAAAATTGTCCACAAAATAATTTACTTCAAAACCATATATCTTCTAAAATTCTTCGTGATTTTCACCATCTTAATTCAATCAGCTACTGGCACGTAACTGCTTGCACTCTCCCTCGTGGTTGAAAATATGAAGACATCACTGGTTTAAATTTGACACCGCATTTTCTTTTTCACCAAGACCCAACACGTACATGTTTCGCTCCTCAGAGCGTCTTCAGGGGTCACAGTCGGCTATCGCAGACTGTTGGGCACTCGAGACCAGTCATTCACTGGGTCGTCACTCAAGGCGCCCACACATGCGTCATATATATATGTATTTTTAAATTTAAAACTCAATATTTTTTAAATTTACTTTTATATATATATTTTTTGTTACATTTGTACCCTGCGCTTTTCCACTCATGGCAGGCTCAATGTGGCTTCCATGGGGCAATGGAGGGTTAAGTGACTTGCCCAGAGTCACAAGGAGCTGCCTGTGCCTGAAGTGGGAATTGAACTCAGTTCCTCAGTTCCCCAGGACCAAAGTCCACCACCCTAACCACTAGGCCACTCCTCCACTGTTGCTACTATTTGAGATTCTACATGGAATGTTGCTATTCCACTAGCAACATTCCATGTAGAAGTCGGCCCTTGCAGATCACCAATGTGGCCGCGCAGGCTTCTGCTTCTGTGAGTCTGATGTCCTGCACATACGCTAGTGGAATAGCAACATTCCATGTAGAATCTCCAATAGTAGCAACATTCCATGTAGAACCTCCAATAGTAGCAACATTCCATGTAGAATCTCCAATAGTATCTATTTTATTTTTGTTACATTTGTACCCTGCGCTTTCCCACTCATGGCAGGCTCAATGCGGCTTACATGGGGCAATGGAGGGTTAAGTGACTTGCCCAGAGTCACAAGGAGCTGCCTGTGCCTGAAGTGAGAATCGAACTCAGTTCCCCCAGGACCAAAGTCCACCACCCTAACCACTAGGCCACTCCTCCACTGTTGCTACTATTTGAGATTCTACATGGAATGTTGCTACTATTGGAGATTCTACATGGAATGTTGCTATTCCACTAGCAACATTCCATGTAGAAGGCTGCGCAGGACGTCAGACTCACATAAACAGAAGCCTGCGCAGCCTTCTACATGGAATGTTGCTAGTGGAATAGCAACATTCCATGTAGAATCTCCAATAGTAGCAACATTCCATGTAGAATCTCCAATAGTATCTATTTTATTTTTGTTACATTTGTATCCTGCGCTTTCCTACTCATGGCAGGCTCAATGCGGCTTACATGGGGCAATGGAGGGTTAAGTGACTTGCCCAGAGTCACAAGGAGCTGCCTGTGCCTGAAGTGGGAATCCAACTCAGTTCCTCAGTTCCCCAGGACTAAAGTTCACCGCCCTAACCAATAGGCCATTCCTCCACTGTTGCTACTATTTGAGATTCTACATGGAATGTTGCTATTCCACTAGCAACATTCCATGTAGAAGTCGGCCCTTGCAGATCACCAATGTGGCCGCGCTGACTTCTGCTTCTGTGAGTCTGACATCCTGCGCAGCCTTCTACATGGAATGTTGCTAGTGAAATAGCAACATTCCGTGTAGAATCTCCAATAGTAGCAACATTCCACATAGAATCTCCAATAGTAGCAACATTCCATGTAGAATCTCCAATAGTATCTATTTTATTTTTGTTACATTTGTACCCTGTGCTTTTCCACTCATGGCAGGCTCAATGCGGCTTACATGGGGCAATGGAGGGTTAAGTGACTTGCCCAGAGTCACAAGGAGCTGCCTGTGCCTGAAGTGGGAATCGAACTCAGTTCCTCAGTTCCCCAGGACCAAAGTCCACCACCCTAACCACTAGGCCACTCCTCCACTGTTGCTACTATTTGAGATTCTACATGGAATGTTGCTATTCCATTAGCAACATTCCATGTAGAAGTCGGCCCTCGCAGATCACCAATGTGGCCGCGCAGGCTTCTGCTTCTGTGAGTCTGACGTCCTGCACGTACATGTGCATGTACATGCAGGACGTCAGACTCTCCAATAGTATCTATTTTATTTTTGTTACATTTGTACCCTGCGCTTTCCCACTCATGGCAGGCTCAATGCGGCTTACATGGGGCAATGGAGGGTTAAGTGACTTGCCCAGAGTCACAAGGAGCTGCCTGTGCCTGAAGTGGGAATCAAACTCAGTTCCTCAGTTCCCCAGGACCAAAGTCCACCACCCTAACCACTAGGCCACTCCTCCACTGTTGCTACTATTTGAGATTCTACATGGAATGTTGCTATTCCAACATTCCATATAGAAGTCGGCCCTTGCAGATCACCAATGTGGCCGCGCAGGCTTCTGCTTCTGTGAGTCTGATGTCCTGCACGTATGTGCAGGACGTCAGACTCACAGAAACAGAAGCCTGCGCAGCCTTCTACATGGAATGTTGCTAGTGAAATAGCAACATTCCGTGTAGAATCTCCAATAGTAGCAACATTCCACATAGAATCTCCAATAGTAGCAACATTCCATGTAGAATCTCCAATAGTATCTATTTTATTTTTGTTACATTTGTACCCTGCGCTTTCCCACTCATGGCAGGCTCAATGCGGCTTACATGGGGCAATGGAGGGTTAAGTGACTTGCCCAGAGTCACAAGGAGCTGCCTGTGCCTGAAGTGGGAATCCAACTCAGTTCCCCAGGACCAAAGTCCACCACCCTAACCACTAGGCCACTCCTCCATATACATGTGATATTGTGATTATCCTTCATTTTTGTACACAAATATTGTCATGAGATATGTATGTATATATACAAAAAAAATTTATGTCCTCCACATTTTTTACATGTTTTATATATACATATTTATTTTATATATACATTTTCTTATAGATATCCTGTTTTTATAGATATCTTTTTATTCATATGTACCTCTCGTTTTACAATTAAAATTGTATTTTTTTGTTATTTTTGTTTATTCTTCTTCTTTGACATTGTATATCGATACTGCTTTTTTATATATATTATATATATACTGTATATATCTGTGGTTTTTATTATATATCTATGTTTTTGTTATTATATATATATATATCTGTGATCTTTTTGTAGACGCCTGATGCAGGCCTATTGGCCGAAACACAGCGTTTGTGTCGAGTCTTTTTATCCAATAAACGTTTATTTCTTGAAGAATCCATCTCTCCAGTCTTTGTTTTCTGTGGTCAAACATCCCACTTTTCTTCTCTTACCTTGTGTTCTTCCATGGGACGTTCGAGTTCTCCGCCTCAGGCGGATTTTTCTGCATTCTTATTCATCAGATACTATATCGCATAGCACTGGACTATACGAATGTAAAAAATCAGAATATTCTGCTGGTTTTTCTCATTAGGGAACTAAACAGTGGAACTCTCTTTCCAAGGAAATTAGATGCATGGAGAATTCTTTCTCCTTTTGTAACCTGCTAAAGACCGATCTTTGTAGGCAATTTTTACTAATGGATGGTCAGTACTTACGGTCCTGAATTGTTATTAGGTTCTGTTACTGATTTCTGTTTTAATATTCTTAAATTTGTGATGTTATATTAATTGTCCTGTTCTCTGGGATGTTGAATGTAAGCCACATTGAACTGATAATGATCCGGATAATGTGGGATACAAATGTCAGCAAATGAAAATGCTGCATCTCAGCGGAAGCTTCAGGATAATGTGCAACTGATAAGCGTTAAAACATCAACTTCAGATGCATTGGAATGGCATTTAGAAGAATTACACTCCGTGAACCACACTTAAAAAAATAAACCCAAGTACTCACATTATGCGCAGCATCTGAAACCAGCACCTTAGCCATAATGTTTACCCAAGCAAAGCAAACCCCTGATTTACACAGTTATAAATCAGATTGTGATTACAATTTTACATATGAGGAAAGGAAGTCTAATAGCTTCCAGATGAATGTCTTGGTCTTACATAGGAGCTGTGAGTATGCGGCTGAATAAATACGACTGTGCTTTACTGTTTGTTTGTGAACACTCCAATGTATTATTGCAGTTAAAAGATTTTTGTTTTTAATTTATATTTTCAAACGTCAAAACAAAGGAAATGTAATCCAGACACTTTACAATAATCCACAAAACAACACAATACTACGTGGAGGGGCATAATCGAACGCAAACGCCCATCTCCTTGGGCGTCTGTCTCCGAGGATGGGTACGTGAAGGGGCGGGCCAGACCGTATTTTCAAAAAAGATGGGCGTCCATCATTTTTCTTCGATATTACGGTTTGTGCCGGGCAAAAGCTTCGGATTTGGGCAGATTTGAGCTGGGCGGTATCGTTTTTCAGCGATAATGGAAACCGAAGGCGCCCAGCTCAAAAACGAACAAATCCAAGGCATTGGGTCGTGGGAGGGGCCAGGATTCGTAGTGCACTGGTCCCCCTCACATGCCAGGACACCAACCGGGCACCCTAGGGGGCACTTGTAACAAGTAAAAAAACATTAAAATACTTCCAAAGTCCATAGCTCCCTTTCCCCCCCCCCCAAAACCCACTACCCACAACTCTACACCATTACCATAGCACTTATGGCTGAAGGGGGGGCACCTAGATGTGGGTACAGTGGGTTTTGGGGGCGGTTTGGAGGGCTCCCATTTACCAGCACAAGTGTAACAGGGGGTGGGGGGGTGGGCCTGGGTCCACCTGGCTGAACTCCACTGCACCCACTAACAACTGCTCCAGGGACCTGCATACTGCTGTGATGGAGCTGGGTATGACATTTGAGGCTGGCATACAGGCTGGAAAAAAACGTTTTTAAAGTTATTTTTTGGGGGTGGGAGGGGTTAGTGACCACTGGGGGAGTCAGGGGAGGCCATCCCTGATTCCCTGCGGTGGTCATCTGGGCAGTTGGGGCACTTTTTGGGGACTTGTTCATGAGAAAGAAGGGTCCAGAAAAAGTGACCCAAATTCTCGCTTCTGGCGCCCTTCTTTTTTCGATTATCGGCCGAGGGCGCCCATTTCTCCTTGGCCGATAAACACGCCCCAGTCCCGCCTTCACCACGCCTCCGACACGCCCCCCGTCAACTTTGTCCGTTCCCACGACAGATTGCAGTTGGAGACGCTCAAAATCGGCTTTCGATTATACCGATCTGGGCGCCCACGGGAGAAAGGTGCCCATCTCCCGATTTGGGTCGAAATATGGGCGTCTTTCTCTTTCGAAAATAAGCTGGATAGTATTATAAAAAGACATCCAGCTGAGTGTGTAATATTCTCGCATTGACTTTTCCCTGTAGAAAGAAGCCTACAGAAGGGAAGACCCTCCTTCACTAACACTCCAGCTAACCTTACAGAGAAACAACAGACAACTTCAAACACATTCACTTCACACAAACACAACGCACTCGCCGGCCAAGCATCCCCTGGGTCACCCGGAAGTCTTAAGAATCCAAAGATTCCTAAAGGCGTTGCCAAAGAAGAGCCTACTTCCTGTTATCCACTTTAAAAGAGTGGAAGTAAAGCAAACACTCGTAACAGGCCACATCACGGATCCTCATCGCAGGTTCAAAAGTGTAAGATCGTTTTCCTGACCAAAAGGATAGATATATCAATAAAACACCTTTGGGGTTGGCTTAATTTTTCAGATGCTTTCCCGGCTACTATGGGCTCCTTGATGTTTACTACAAGAGATTGTGATGCTGTAGACCTGAGGAGAAGAAGAAGAATTCAAGCTTGACTGGTGCTGGATTCTGAACTCTATACAGAAGGGACTCTGTTACTATGGGGGTCCTAAGTTTAGAAGCTCTAGTCGTGTTTTGGATGTCTGAAAATCAGTATTTGGACATCCATACGGCATGGACCTCCAAATCCCAATTTCAGAAAGCCATGATATGGACATCTAAAACTGCAGTACGTCCTTAAGGCAAGGGGGAGTGGCCTGGGCATATTTTGGGTGGGACTAAGGCGGGGTCAAAAGATAGACATCCAACTCTGATTGCCCAGAACGATGGATGTCCGTATTTAGACCTAGTACTACGTGGCACGTCCAGCTTGCAGAAAGCTGTTCCGATTGAGCTGTTCTCCACTGGATGAAGTAAGGGAAGAGTCACAGTAGGTATTTTTCTGTCCTTGGAAGGCTCACAATTAAGAAAAGAAAAGAAAAGAAAATGACAGATACACTGGGATCTGAACTGGAACCTCTGGTTACCTGCAGACTGATCTAACCATTAGGTGACCCTTCCATGTGGACCTCTCTGTGGCCATTTTATAATATGGAAATTTATCTGTTGCCACAAAGGTGGCTACATCCCTTCTTTTGCCCCATTCATAATTCGGACATTTCAGTTTGTAAAACAGATGCTTCTGCTGGATGTTGCTGGCACTTGGACATCAATTTCTCAAGTATTTTTGAAAAGGCTGTATGAGAAGTGGATGTCCATAGGCAACGTGCAGACTTGGATGTCCATATTTTCAGTTGGATGTCCTTTCTAAAATGCTGCTCTGGGTGTATGTGTACCAGGGGCGTAGCCAGACTTCGGAGGGAGGGGGGTCCAGAGCCTGAGCTGAGGGGGCACATTTTAGCCCCCCCACCATTGCCAACCTCCCCCCCCCCTGCCACCGCTGCCACCACCAACAACTTTAACCCCCCCTGATGACGACCCTCTCGACCCCCTCCCGCCGCCAACCCTCCCCCGCCGTTGCCTACCTTTGCTGGCAGGGGATCCCAACCCCCGCCAGCTGAGGTTCTCTTCTTCCTTCGTTCTGTTTCTGAGTCTGATGTCCTGCACATTGTACATGCAGGACGTCAGACTCACAGAAACAGAACCAAGTCTTGCAGATCAGCCAGCAACGCGGCCACTGGCTGATCTGCAAGGCTTCATTCTGTTTCTGTGAGTCTGATGTCCTGCACGTTGTACGTGCAGGACGTCAGACTCAGAAACAGAACAAAGGAAGAGAAGGACCTCGGATGGCAGGGGTTGGGGTCCCCCCCCAGCAAAGGTAGCAGACGGCGACGGCTGGTTAGCGGCGGGAGAGGGGTCGAGAGGGTCGTTGGCAGGGGGGGTCCAGGGCCAAATCTATGGGAGCCCAGGCTCCCGTGGCCCCCGTGGCCCCACGTAGCTACGCCCCTGACGTGTACACCTCTGAGTGTTTCTAGCAGCCCCTTTTTACAGTCCAGTGCATTAAACTCTACCAGAGAATTATATATATATATATATATATATATATCTAATATAATAAAACGCACCGTGAACGTTCTGAAGACAACGTTCTGTGAAGCCGGAAACTTGAAGCCGGAAGCTTCAAGCCATGAAGCCTTGAAGCCTTGAAGCCATCTGACATCACTCCCAGTGAAGCCTTCAAGCCAGCCAGCCGTCTCTGCCCCGCCCTCGCCTCAAACCAAACAAATCGGGAAGCGAAGCGTCAGGGAAGTAGGCGGCGCTCCCGACGTCTAGCCTTCCCTTCGCTGTGTTCGGGCAGAACACAGCGAAGGGAAAGCTAGACGTCGGGAGCGCCGCCTCCTTCCCTGACGCTTCGCTGCACGAACCGCCACGGAGGTAAAGTTAAAACGAAGAAGAAAAAAAAAAAAAGGGATGCATGGATGCGAAGGGGGGGGGCATGGATGCGAGGCATGGATGCGAAGGGGGGGGGAGAAGAGGGCGGGCCAGGCTGGGACATGGGAGAGAGAGTAGCATGGATGCGAGGGGGGGTCATGGAAGGGCAAGAGGGGACTTGCTGGAAAAGGATGAATGGAGGCGGCAGGGGACAGAGGAGCATGGATGGGCATGGATTGGAAGGGCAGGACTCGGAGAGGGGAATTGCTGCATAGGGATGAATGGAGGGGACAGATGGGCATGGATGGATATGGATTGCAGGGCAGGCCTCAGGCAGAGAGGGGAAATGCTGGATAGGGATGAATGGAGGGGGCAGGTGACAGACAAACATGGATGGCCATGGATTGGGAGGGCAGGGCTCAGGGACAGAGGGGAATTGCTGGAAAAGGATGAATGGAGGGGGCAGGGGACAGATGGCCATGGATTGGGAGGGCACGGCTCACACTCTCTCTCTCATATACAATGTCTTTCTGACTCTCACTCTCACACACTCTGTCTCACACTGTATCACATTCACTCTCTATGTGCCACACAGTCACTCACACACTCGCTTGGTCTCATACACTCACTCAAACAGAGAATCTGTGTCTCACACACACTCTCTCTCTCGCCCACACACACACACTCTCACTCACACTGTGTCTCACATACACACTTGCACACACTCTCATTCTCACACACACACTCTCTCACAAACACACTCACACCCAGACTCACGCTCTCTCTCACACAATCACACTTTCACTCTGACTCTCAAACAGTCACTCTCACATACACTCTCCCAAACATACACACTCCGAGGAAAACCTTGCTAGCGCCCGTTTCATTTGTGTCAGAAACGGGCCTTTTTTTACTAGTATATATATAAAATGGGCCTGATATTCAGATCGTGGAGTTAGCCCGGCGAATTCCTGCTTTCGGTGCTGAGCCCAATTCCAGTGACCAGCATTAAATATCTGGTTTATTTTTGGCCTGCTTGAACTTAACCAGCTGATATTAAGTTGGAACCGGCCAAAGATATTCCACCTATTGACGTAGCCATGTTTGGGTGCCAAACCTAGCTGGCCAGACACTGAATATCGGCGCTGACCGGCTATGTCACTCCACTAAGCGTTAATATTTAGCCGAGATTGCTGGCTCTCTGGCGCTGAATATTAGCGCTGAGCCGGCTAAGTACCATTTAAGTAGCCAGGTGCTGTTCCTGGATGGTTATGTGGTTTTGAATATCGGGGGGGGGGGGGGGGGGTTAGGGTGCCACTTCTGCATTGAATTTGGACTTTGAGAGGTGGAGAGTTTCTTCATAGTTTTGTTGCTTATCCTAGAAATAAGCAGTGGATTTTCCCAAGTCCTTCTTAATAATAGGTTACGGACTTTTCTTTTGGGAAATTATCCAAACCTTTTTTAAGCATTCATAATAGAGCTTTTATTACACAGCCAGCAAAAGCAACAGCATCAGAGCAACACGATTTATTGCCTCCTCCCCCCCCCCCCCCCCCTCCATAGCCTTCTATTGCCCAGAGACTTCTGTCTGGGAAAGATTTACTGTATCAAAGATAGCACAAACCTACAAAGCCTGTTAGAGATCTCGCTTTTTGTACACAGATAACATACCCCTGGACCAAATGCTTATTCTTAAAGGCTGCTGACGTCCCCTTTCCTTGGGAATTGGGATTTCTTTATTATTTCTTTATTTTCCCTGGGGACTTTTTGTCCTGCTTGGGAATGTTGTGGTATGAGCCTGCTTTTTTCTTTTTGTTTTGTTTTAAACATGTCCTCCAGCTTCTCTGAATCCCGAAGTTTTTTAACTTTGAACATGCTAAACTGGCAGTAAGCGTCTCTGTCTTGGGGCGCCCCCTAGCTGGTTTGGCAGTTACAGCAAGCTATGTTATCCTCTAGCTGAACGGGTAGATGTGAAGCGTCTGTTCACGCTTTCCAAAAATACTAGGACTAGGGGGCATGCGACGAAGCTACAATGTAGTAAATTTAAAACGAATCGGATAAATATTTTCTTCACTCATCGTGTAATTAAACTCTGCAGTTCGTTGCCAGAGAATGTGGTAAAGGCGGTTAGCTTAGCAGAGTTTTAAAAAAGGTTTGGACGACTTCCTAAAGGAAAAGTCCATAGACCATTATTAAATGGACTTGGGGAAAATCCACTATTTCTGGGATAAGCAGTATAAAATGTTTTGTACATTTTTGGGATCTTGCTGGGTATTTGTGGCCTGGATTGGCCACTGTTGGAAACAGGATGCTGGGCTCGATGGACCTTTGGTCTGTCCCAGTGTGGCAATACTTATGTACTTGGGACTCTGAATGGAATCTTGCTACTTTTGGGAGTTCTACATGGAATGTTGCTACACTTTGAAATTCTGCATGGAATCTTGTTATTCTTTAGAATTCTAGAATCTTGCTACTCTTTGGGGTTCTATATGGAATGTTGCTACTATTGGGTATTTGTGACCTGGATTGGCCACTGTTGGAAACAGGATGCTGGGCTTGATGGACCTTTGGTCTTTCCCAGTATGGCAATACTTATGTACTTATGTAGGTAGGACCTCCCAATTTCTTTTGGGTTATCAGACAGCACAATGGAATCCTTTTACTAAGCTGCTCTAATGTATTTAGCGTGTGCTAAATGATAAAGACACCCATTATATTCCCATGGGCATCTTATCATTTAGCACGCACTAATCATTAACGAGCACTAAATCTGTTAGTGCACCTTAGTAAAACGACCTCAGTGTTCCTCTTCTCTCCTTTTTTCTTGTTCAGACACATTGATTCACACAGAGGTAAACACAGAGGGGGCAGAGGTGCCATTTTGAAGGATTTTGCCAAACTGTGTGGCAGCACAGGGTGTCCCTTGCTGCCTGGCTGGGGCCCACTGTTTCAGCTGAAACCAGTTCGGTCTCTGGAACAGCACCCATTATTCCCTCTCTGTGGCCAGAGAAAGCCTCCCTCCCCCTTGCCCTGCAACCGGACAGAACCCACCTCCCAGACCCATCTATAAGCCTCCCCAGGCCTACTGTAAACTCTAGTGGTCTAGTGGCCTGGGTTAGGAGCAATCTCTAGTCACTCCTGCCTCTGCCATCTCCACCATCAACATGGCTGCCGAGAGACTACCGCTGAACGTTGCAGCAGCCATTTTGAGATTGGAGCCGGCATAGGCAGAAGTAATTCACAGTTTATTATAACAAACAAACAAAATAAATAAATAAATATATACACACACCTTCTATTAAGAACTTAAAAAAAGAAAACAGTAGTTCATTTCCAAGTTCTATCATATTTCTAATTCAACCTTTCCTTTCACAGTTTTATTTTACCAACATAAATCCTAGATATATTTCACTAACAGGCTTATTTTCGAAAGAGAAGGGCGCCCATCTTTCGACACAAATCGGGAGATGGGCGTCCTTCTCTCTCTGTCCTCTCTTCCAGCATATACATGTTGAGGTTCATAAGCCTGTCCCTGTAATTTTTGCATTCAAGACCGTTTACTAATTTCATACCCACCCTCTGGACCGACTCCATCCTGTTTATATCTTTCCGTAGTTGCGGTCTCCAGAACTGCACGCAGTACTCCAAATGGGGCCTCACCAGAGACTTATACAATGGCACTATCACCTTAAGATGATCTTAAGATGGCCAAACTGGTAGGAAAGGCGACTTTCAAAGCCAGAAGGATGTTCAGGTGCATAAGGAGAGGGATGACCATACACGACAGTGGCCTGTATAAGTACTACTACTACTTGACATTTATAGAGCGCTACTAGTGTTACGCAGCGCTGTACATAATAACGAAGAAGGACGGTCCCTGCTCAAAGCAGCTTACAATCTAAAGAACGAAATGTCAAGTTGGGTAGTCTAGATTTCCTGGGTAGAGGTGTAGAGGTTAGGTGCCGAAGGCGACATTGAAGAGGTGGGCTTTAAGCAGAGATTTGAAGATGGGCAGGGAGGGGGCTTGGCGTATGTGCACGGGGAGTTTGTCCCACGCGTGGGGTGAGGCGAGGCAGAAAGGGCGGAGCCTGGAGTTGGCGGTGGTGGAGAAGGGTACTGAAAGGAGGGATTTGTCTGTACTATGTGCAATTCTGGAGACCGTCTGCACCTACAGAAAGTTATAAACAGGATGGAGTCGGCCCAGAGGGCGCCTACAAAATTGTTGACCGGTCTCTGTCATAAACCTCAACAAGAGACGGGAGAGACGGGATATGATAGAGACATTTGAATACCTCAGTGGAATTAATGTACAGGAGGTGAGCCTCATTCAAATGAAGGAAAACTTTGGCATGAGAGGGCATTGGATGAAGTTGAGAGGAAATAGGCTTAGGAGGAATCTAAGAAAATACTAGTTCACGGAAAGGGCGGTGGACACGTGGAATGGCCTCCCAGTAGAGGTCGTGGAGACTAGGGCTGTGTCAGAATTGAAGAAAACATGGGACAGGCACGTGGAAGGAAATGGTGGACTTAGTGGTTGCTGAGGTGAGCAGACTGGATGGGCCATTTGGCCCTTATGTTTCTATCAACTGGACCAACTAAATATTTAGTGGCTGAGAAACTTTAGCCAGTCTCTAAAATGAAGCTTTATTTTTGGAAAGAAATGAGTGAGGGAGGGAATTCAGACAAAAAGTGAAAGAAGTGGGGTTTTGACAACTGTATTTCCTATGTTTCCAAAGCAAAACAAAGCTGTAGAAATGAGAAAATCACATCTCTGGAGCTGTGAGCTTGGTCGGATGTACTTGATGATGGACAAATATATCTGGGGGTCCAAGGGTTCCAGGAGGCAAATAAAAGTCACATGTATATTTGGCTGGTTTCGTCTTTATTGGTAGACTGGCAGGCAGAGTGAGTGGCACATTAACAGTCTCGTTAATTCTATACATATTGGACTGGATATTCCAAAAGCATATGTCCATGGAGCAGCAGCCATTAAGAGGGCAAGTCTATAACAGGGTCTTTACAAACAGGCATCCAAAGGGCCGCAGTAGAGGCTGTTCTCAACTTTCCAGCCTATGAGTAGATATGTGCTTAACGTTTAGACATTTGCACATCTTCCAGCAATAGCCAAGGCCACTGAGGGGGGGGGGGGCAGGGGGGACAAAATTCCCTGGGCCTCCAAGAGGGGCCCAGTGCTGCAGTCCCACCCACCCTCCGTCGTCGACCGTCTGTCACCTGGCCGGCCCCCTGCATTGAAATCACAGCGACTCTCACCTCCTTGTGAAAGCGCTGCAGGCAGCAGATCGCCTCCCTTCGGGCCTCCTTCCCTCCCTGCGTCCTGCCCTCATCTGATGTAACTTCCATGAGGGCGAGACACAAGGAGGGCAGGAAGGCCGAAGGGAGGCAATCTGCTGCCCTGCTGCCTGCAGCGCTTTCACACGGAGGTGAAAGGCACTGTGATTTCAATGCAGGGAGCCCGCCTCGGTGGAGGGGGGCGGTGGTGGCGACCTCGGGGGGGGGGGGGGGCAGCGGGGGTGGCCTTGACCCGGGCCCAGCCCAGTCTCTCGGCTTCCCTGGCAATAGCCCTGGTGTAAGTGCAAGCACCTGAGTGTGGCCAGGATGTGTGTAACTTATATTATTATGTTCATTGTGCACCAGTGGCGACTCCTCCTGTGTGAACACTCCCTTGCATTGTGCGCTGTGCCACTTACACACCCTTATAGAACAGAGTTTAGGTACTTTGCTGCTACTTATGCTTGTAACTGTACACTTACCCGTGAAAGCACGAATATTCTCTATACATGCGTGCTCAAGTTGCGTGTAAATGTGGGCACCATGTTACTGAATTGCCCTTTATAATGGATAAGTGTCTTCTCTGCCAACTCTTGGAGGCATTATCTAGATACGGTCCTGAAAATTCATACCGACCACTTTGGCACTATCTGGAAGAGCAGAGTTTGGGTATTTCTGCTAATTCTGGGGCCCTTTTACTAAGCTGCGTTAAGCAGCTAATGCAGGGTTTACTACGTAGTAGACAATAGTGCAGACATGAGCTACTGACTCCTGCACTATAAAGGCAGCCACTGTGGTAAAATTGCCTCCGTTAGCTGGATCTGGGCATGCCATGGGCGGGTGGAGGTTCATGACCACTGAGCATGCAGCTGGACCTACCACCACCTCAAGAGAAGAAGGTTAAGTATGGCCTACACTACTAGAAGTTCCTTAATGTAGCTGCTGAAGGCTGAAGTGCTACGACAGCACAACCCCCAGCACTTCTGATCCCCTCTCCAACATCCTCAATCCCTTCCTCAGCTGCAATAAGCCCCCTGATCCCTTCCTCATCATTACCCCTGTCCATGATCCCTTCCTCAACATCATCCTTATCTTCTGACCCCATCCACACCTTAAATATTGGAACAACATGTATGAAAGTTTGTCCTCTAGCAGGAGTTCTTCAAGACTACCACTAGGGATCATGGGCACCTGTGATACCCTGAGCGAGGGTTGAGGATGGGCCAGTGGAAGAACCCAGCCCGACAACAGGATATAAGCAAAAATAAAAATGTATTTATCTGAGTCCTGTGGCCAAGGAACATAAGTTGGAAAACCTTCCTCCATTCAATAAACACAGTTTCAAGCAGGTCTCTGGCTGACAGGCCCAGACATAGTCTGTGGCTGGTGGGGCTGTCACGCATCAAACACAGCCTGTAATTTCTTGGTCCTTCTCCAAGTCGCAGGTCTGGCTTCAGGTGACCTCAAAACAGAACTTGCAAGTCTCAATCAAATAGCAAAAGTGGCTTACCTCTGTCAGGTCACGATCACTGCACATCAGCAAGGGCACCCTTACACCACTGGGCAGCTTCTCATCTCCTAGGAGGTGAAGGAAGCTATTAGAGCTAAAAGAAAATCCTTCAGAAAATGGAAGAAGGAACCGACTGAAAATAATAAGAAACAGCATAAGGAATGTCAAGTCAAATGCAAAGCGCTGATAAGGAAGGCTAAGAGGGACTTCGAAAAAAAGATTGAGTTGGAGGCAAAAACACACAGTAAAATATTTTTTAGATACATTAAAGCAGGAAGCCGGCAAAAGAATCGGTTGGACCGCTAGATGACCAAGGAGTAAAAGGGATAATCAGGGAAGACAAAGCCATAGCGGAGAGATTAAATGAATTCTTTGCTTTGGTCTTCACCGAGGAAGATTTGGGTGGGATACCGGTGTCGGAAATGATATTTCAAGCAGACGATGGTAGAACGAGAGGACATGAAATGAGATTGAAGGGGGGCAGCCTCAAGAAAAATGTCAGGAAGTATTTTTTCACGGAGAGAGTAGTGGATGCTTGGAATGCCCTCCCGCGGGAGGTGGTGGAAATGAAAACGGTAACGGAATTCAAACATGCGTGGGATAAGCATAAAGGAATCCTGTGCCGAAGGAATGGATCCTCAGGAGCTTAGTCAAGATCGGGAGGCGGGGCTGGTGGTTGGGAGGCAGGGATACAAAAAGTAGCAAATATGAGTTATCTTTTTGGGCAGACTGGATGGACCGTGCAGGTCTTTTTCTGCCGTCATCATCATCTACTATTTGAAGCTGACGAGTCAGAGAATGAATTCTCTGTAAACCTGGAGGATGTAATGGGGCAGTTCTACAAACTGAAGAGTAACAAATCTCCTGGACCGGATGGTATTCATCTCAGGGTACTGATAGAACTGAAAAATTAGCTTGCAAAGCTATTGTTAGTAATATGTAATTTATCCTTAAAATCAAGCTTGGTACCGGAAGATTGGAGGGTGGCCAATGTAACGCTGATTTTTAAAAGAGGTTCCAGAGGAGATCCAGGAAATTATAGACTGGTGAGTCTGACGTCGGTGCTGGGCAAAATGGTAGAGACTATTATAAAGAACAAAATTACAGAGCATATTCAAAAGCATGGATTAATGAGACAAAGTCAACATGGATTTAGTGAAGGGAAATCTTGCCTCACCAATCTACTACATTTCTTTGAAGGGGTGAACAAACGTGGATAAAGGTGAGCTGGTTGATATTGTGTATCTGGATTTTCAGAAGGCGTTTGACAAAGTACCTGATGAAAGACTCCAGAGGAAATTGGACAGTCATGGGATAGGAGGTAGTGTTCTATTGTGGATTAAAAACTGGTTAAAAGAAAACAGAGAGTGGGGTTAAATGGTCAGTATTCTCAATGAAGAAGGGTAGATACCCAGGGGTCTATGCGGGGATCGCTGCTTTTTAACATATTTATAAATGACCTAGAGATGGGAGTAACTAGTGAGGTAATTAAATTTGCTGATGACACAAAGTTATTCAAAGTCATTAAATCGCGGGAGGATTATGAAAAATTACAAGAGGACCTTACGAGACTGGGAGACTGGGCATCTAAATGGCAGATGACGTTTAATGTGAGCAAGTGCAAAGTGATGCATGTGGGAAAGAGGAACCCAAATTATAGTTACGTCATGCAAGGTTCCACGTTGGTTCCACATTAGGAGTCACGGACCAACAAAGGAATCTAGGAGTCGTCAATGATGATACGTTGAAACCTTCTGCTCAGTGTGCTGCTGCGGCTAAGAAAGCAAATAGAATGTTAGGTATTATTAGGAAAGGAATGGAAAACAAAATGAGGATGTTATAATGTATCGCTCCATGGTGCGATCGCACCTCGAATATTGTGTTCAATTCTGGTCGCTGCATCTCAAAAAAGATATAGTAGAATTAGAAAAGGTTCAGAGAAGGGCGACGAAATGATAAAGGGGATGGGACGACTTGCCTATGAGGAAAAGCTAAAGCAGCTAAGGCTCTTCAGCTTGGAGAAAAGGCGGCTGAGGGGAGATTTGATAGAGGTCTATAAAATAATGAGTGGAGTTGAATGGGTAGATGTGAAGCGTCTGTTTACGCTTTCCAAAAATACTAGGACTAGGGGGCATGCGATGAAGCTACAATGTAGTACATTTAAAATGAATCAGAGAAAATGTTTCTTCACTCAACATGTAATTAAACTCTGGAATTTGTTGCCAGAGAATGTGGTAAAGGCGGTTAGCTTAGCGGAGTTTAAAAAAGGTTTGGACGGCTTCCTAAAGGAAAAGTCCATAGATCGTTATTAAATGGACTTGGGGAAAATCCACTATTTCTGGGATAAGCAGTATAAAATGTTTTGTACATTTTTGGGATCTTGCCGGGTATTTGTGACCTGGATTGACCACTGTTGAAAACAGGATGCTAGGCTTGATGGACCTTTGGTCTTTCCCAGTATGGCAATACTTATGTACTTATGTAGGGCTTCTATATCGGGGCCTCTCTGACCTATTCAGCTTCAGAGCCTATAGCTCCATACTGATCTGAGCCCCATCCCTCTGACTCAGCAAGGGAAGCTTGCTCCACTTCACTGTTGCCGCCGGGGAAACAGAAGGGAAGGCAGTCTGAAGCGCCGTGCCGTGCCTGCTCAACTTCACTGTTGCCGCCGCACCACAAGGTAACAAGTTTTAAATTACAGATGGTACTTAGGAAGGCGAGGGGCAGGTTTCTAACACAATTCACATTGGTCTGCCCTTGCGTGTAAAGGAGGAGGGGGAGGGAGGCAGGAAATAGGGGGTGGGCCTTGAACTCCGAGGAGAGGGAGGGAGGGGGGCCTAGAACTCAGAGGACACAGACAGGGGCCTACAACTCAGACGACAGAGACCGAGGAAGGGAGAGCTGTAACTTGGAGGAGAAGGGACGATGGAACTCCGAGGACAGGGAGGGGGGCCTGGAATTCCATGAGAGGGGGGAGGGGGGATGCGAAGCTGGAACTGCAAAGAAAACCTTGCTAGCGCCCGTTTCATTTCTGTCAGAAATGGGCCTTTTTACTAGTACATTCATAAAGCATTTTCCTCCAGTGGTCACTGGAAACATTTTCAACAATAAATCCTAACTAGCTAAGAACATCTTCAGTTGTTCCAAAATTGTAATGTTACTTTCTGAACGCAGAGCATCAGGCAATGAATTCCATCATCTGGGGCCTGCTATGGAAGAAGCCTTTGCAGGAGCTGATATGTCAAAAAAGAAAGGTTCAGATGCAGTGAATGTATGGAATAGATTTAAAGGCCATGGCCAGCGTTTCAAAAAGCGTTGGAATGTCAATCTTATTATTCCCAGCCAGGAAAAGCAAAACAAATCTTTTCAGTATGAACATGGATAAAGGATGCTGATGTGTATGTTTTTCACTTGCAGCTGTACATTTTTCATATGTGGATGGCTCTGAATGGCACCTGGCTTTTGTCTCCTTTCTCTCTGCTGACCCAGCTCAGCACCTGGATCCCACATGAGCCTCTAAACCATTAAGAGAAACAAATGGCAGCCAGCAGCAGCCTCTCAGTTTGGGAGTAATGGGAGGGGAGGGGGGGCCGGGGGGCTGGATCATTTCTATTTCTCTGCACTGATTCAGTGAATGGCTGATCAGGGGCTACTTTGAATAAACATGTGCAAAGTCTGGAAGAGCTGTGTCATAGACCACACTGGGCTCCTGTACTGTGTAATTTGAAGAAGGAATTCCTTTGCTATGTGTCATCTACCTTTCATATACCGCAGGGTCTCCTAATATTTCATAACTTTCTAATTCTTGGCCCTGCTCACATGCAGAGCTGGCTTTCAGTACAGAAATAAATATGACAGCAGCACATTCCAATGTCGTGTCACCGCAAGAAAACCAGAGACACATTTTTGTTCCTACATGTCTATTTCTTATTTTTTTTACCATTTTTGGAGACAGTGAAAAGAGGGACGACATTTCCTCCGTTACATTACAATGCTTTCACTTAGGGGTAATGATCTCATCCCTTATTTCAGCTCTGTTCAAGCCGATGACAGCCTCAGACAATAAATCCCACCTTATCCTTTAAAACTGTAATGGGGGCTGACTGCAGGGCTCAGATTCAGCAGGGAAACACATTTCCTGTCCCTCTCTAAAGCAAGACTGGAGCTCTCTTCTATGTCACACCATCTGTCCCTCTGTTGGCCCCGTGTTTTCTGAGATATGGGATGGAGGTTAGGAGAGTGTGGCCTTTACAAAAATAGATATGGGGGAGGAGTTGGCAGACTGAGACTTTTATAAAGATATATATGGGGGAAGGTGTTAGGAGACTGAGCCTTTTATAAAGATACTAGTAAAAAAGGCCCATTTCTGGCTCCAATGAAACGGGCGCTAGCAAGGTTTTCCGCAGAGTGTGTATGTTTGAGAGAGTGTCGTGAGAGTGTGTGTTAGAGAGAGAGTGAATGTGCAAGTGTGTGTGTGTGTGTGTGACAGAGTGGGTGTAAGTGTGTCTGTGAGAGAGTGTGTGTATGTGAGAATGAGTGTGTGCGAGTGCGTATGTGAGACAGTGAGTGTCCTCTCCTCTCCCCCCTCTCAGGACTCAGGACCCCCCTCCTCCCTCTCTGTGGTCTTAGGAACCCCCCTTCCCCCCTCTCTGGTCTTAGGGTCCCCCCTCCCCTCCCCCCCTCGCCATAGTTTAGATCTCGGTTGCCTGTGCCAATGAATCTTCCTATTTTGCAGCAGCCTATAAGTGGAGTTCTTTGTCCAGCTGGCTAGTCCCTTGAACAGGTTTTGCTAACTATTCTGCTTTTACTGCCTAATAAATTTACTGAGAAGTGTATGCCTTTACATCAACGTCTTCTCTTAAGAATACAATATAAGCTTCGTCTGTGGGACTCTCGGTGCTCCTCGGGTAGCTCCCACTGTGCCTCCGCTTGCGGCTTACTGCTGTGGTGTCGGCGTCTCCGTCCAGGCTCACGCGGCATGGTTTGGGTCCCAGCTACCTCTCCTTATGCTTTGTGGGGCAGTGCCGATCGGTCATGGTGCGCTCCGAATTGTGTTCACGCGTCATGGGTTTGACGCCACATTTCGTCGAGCAATGCAATTTGCTGAGTGTCAGTGCTCCACCCTTGATGTCATCACGTTGTGACGCGAGGGCGGGGCAGACACTCATGGAGAAAAAGCGATCTACACAACTACAAATTTAGAACGTTGGGAGACTTGAGGCTTCATTAGAACGTTGGAGATGCATTTTATATAGAGAGATATATGTGGGAAGGGGTTGGGAGACTGAGCCTTTTATAAAAATAGATATGGGGGAAGGGGTTGGGAGACTGAGCCTTTTATAAAGATAGTTCTGGGGATGGGGGTTGCGAGACGAGTCTTCTATAAAGATAGAAATGGGGATGGGGGTTGGGAGAGTGTGCCTTTTACAAATATAGATAAATCACTGAGCTGTTTGGGATCAAAAAGCAATATGAATTACCCCCACCACCACCACCACCACAATATTGCCAAACACGCAAAAGGGAATGTCAACAAAAGAAGGCTAGTGCCAAGGGTGAAGACCTGAGGTTTAAAAACCACAAAGTCCTGCGAGGTTACTGGTGAACATATTGAAATCACCCCCCTGGAGGTCCTGGTAGGCACGAGGCAGGGTTGCCCTCTCTCTCCTTTGCTATTTTTGTTGTATCTGGAACCTCTATTGCGTACTGTTTTGGCAGGCCCTGATATTTCTGGAGTCGCACTCTCTTCACAGTCAGTGAAGGTCTTGGCCTTTGCATACGACTTGTTTTTGACTCTCACTTCTCCGCAGGAGACTTTGCCTCGTCTGCAGGAGACTTTGCCTCGTCTGCTGTCAGTCATTGATGAGTTTGGCTGTTTTTCGGGCTTTTCACTTAATTCACAAAAAGCAGTGGCTTTACCAGACCAACCTAAGATAAAAGAGAATTGGGAGGGAGTTTTCCCATTGGGCCCAACAATCAGTAACCTACTTGGGTGTGCGAATTCTAGTGGATTTGTCTCGATTATATTCCATACATATGGAGCCTTTGAAAACAAGAGCTGCGGAAATGTTACAAGGCTGGCAGGCCCTGCCAATCTCCTTTTTTTGGGTGGGTGGCTTTATACAATATGGTACTATTTCCTATTTGGATGTATGTTTGCCAAATGTTACCTCTTTATTTACAATATAGAGACGAGAGATGGCTAAGCCAACAGTTGATTTTTTTTCTATGGTGGGGGAAGAGAGCCCGAGTGACCTTCTCGAGGGCGCAACTCCCCCGTGGTAAGGGAAGCCTGGGCTTGCTGGATCTACACCTTTTCTCTATAGCAAGTTGCCTGCGCCACATTTCAGACTGGTTTCGGTCTTCCCATTTTCTTTCTTGCACTTCTGCAGAGAGCCGCCTGTTTGGTTCAACGCACTTTGCTTATTGGCTTCAGGCGCCGGTGGGACAACCAAAATCCCTGGGGCCTCTTTCTTTTATTTTTCGACCATTACGACAAACATGGAGAAAGTGGTGAAGGCGGTTAGCTTAGCAGAGTTTAAAAAGGGGTTGGACGGTTTCCTAAAGGACAAGTCCATAAACCGCTACTAAACGGACTTGGAAAAATCCAAAATTCCAGGAATAACATGTATAGAATGTTTGTACGTTTGGGAAGCTTGCCAGGTGCCCTTGGCCTGGATTGGCCGCTGTCGTGGACAGGATGCTGGGCTCGATGGACCCTTGGTCTTTTCCCAGTGTGGCATTACTTATGTACTTATGGCGTTGGATGTGCAAATTATTTTCTTTGAATAGAGTGGTTTCTCCTTTGCTACCAATAAGGGGCAACCCAGACTTTCCGTCGGGGCAGTTCTTCACCCACTTTTCATCGTTGAACCTCCCGGGGAACGATTTTGTAGATCTCTATGAAGAGTTTAACTTGGAGCACCGAGATGTTTTTGCCTATATACAGTTATGTCATTATGTCCAATCATTACCAGGGAATTCTTTAACCTCAGTCATGTGGGAATGTTATAATGCCATACTGGGTCTGGATGCTCAGTTGCGCATTCCCGTGAAATATTTTCATGCTCACCTAAGAGATTCTATCCAACTATAAGATTTCTCTTTGGTGACTCAACAGTGGAATGTAGAGCTGAGAACACATCTCCTGTCAGAACAAGTGTGTGCCAGTCTGATGACAATCTATCGATTGACGGGAACTGCAGTTTAAATTTATATTTAGGCTTTACGTTTCTCCCCACTGAGCCTTCCATGCCACACTTCGTGACAGTGACAGCTGCCTCAAGTGTGCGGCAGGGGGTGCTCACCTGGGTCACATTTTTTGGTCATGCCCGCTAGTGAATGATTTTTGGAGAGACTTGTCCCTACATGTATCTGCACTTTGGAGGGTTTGATGGAGTCATACTCCAGGACAATTATTCCATGGCTTCTCTATTCATGGACAAGCCCCAGCGTGAATGAGGGCCTTTTTAAAGCGGTCAACACTCACAGGGAAAAAAATAATCCTGAAATTGTGGTTGTGTTCAGAGAGTCCGACGATTGCACACTGGCGCTCATCTATGATACACATGTGTTCCTTGGAAAGACGGGGAATATCAGACCTGTCCTCTATGAAAGGAAATTTGTTTTGTAAAACTTGGGCCCCTTTCTGGGATTCGCTTACCCCAATGGCTCGCAGTAGAATCTTGAATTCCTGAAGGGAGGGCTGGGTTAGGGGGAGGGTGGATGGTTAAGAGGTTTAGGATGGAAAGATTTGAAAATGTTTGTTATGACGCTGTCCTGCTTATTTTCGAACGAGAAGGGCGGCCATCTTCCGACACAAATCAGGAGATGGCCGCCCTTATAGATGGCCGGCCCCGTTCGATTATGCCCCCTCCACGTTAGTTTCTTATAGGCCTTGATTTTGGTCTTTCAAAAGTGGTTATATCACGTTTCAGAGAATGTTAAGCTGTATTTTCTTTGCAGTGTTAATAAACAAGATTTGGAAAAAATCCCCCACAAAGTCCTGTCATCAGGAAATATATGCATCTTGGATCCCAGAAACAGATCATTCAAATGTTTGAAATATTAAGCGTGGTAGGCACAGGTGTGTGATTTTTCCCAACTATGGCACCAGAGTAGGCAGAAAATTGGTGGAGCAAGAACATGATGGGAAGAGGGAGGGGATGGATGGATGGAGGGGATAATATAGGGAGTATGGGGGGGAGGTGGAGGATCAGACTATGATTTTATATTTGGGTAGGGAGTTGGACAAGAATACGACAATATCAAGTACAGTAACAGAGGGCATCTAGAAAGGAGGAAGAAGATGAGATGTGTACATGTTTTGCTGGGGAACAAAGGATTCGGAGCAGAAGGGAAGGGGAGACAGGAGGCTGGGACAGTCTGTCCTTTGCAGAAGTTACACAGATATGTATTGAATAACTCAATGTACTGACATCATTTAACTGTGAGAATCATGACTTGAAATGTGGGTGGTATAAATTCCCTGATGATAAAATGCACTGAAATATTGCAGCAGCAGTTACAGAAGCAAAAGGCAGATGAAGAAACTCACCTTACAGGTGTAGAGAATGCCAAACTGAAAAGGTGGTGGGTGGGTGAGGGTGTAGCAGCAGTGTCAGTGCAAGGAAAGAAAAGAACAGAGGCCATACTATTCCATAAGGGTACTGCTGACCAGATCAAAATGCTCACGTCTGATCCAGAGGGAAGATATGTAATCTGTCAGGCAGAGAGTACTACTGTGCAGTCTTTATTTATTTATTTATTTATTACATTTGTATCCCGCGCTTTCCCACTCAAAGCAGGTTCAATGCGGCTTACATAGTAATAGGGAATACAGAATATTATTAGAGAAAGTAGAGATAGGCAATGGAGAAGGGAGTAAGATGGGAGAACAGTCTGGGTCAATGTTGTTATCTCCTGGGTATGTGTGGGTAGGTGGGTTCATAAGATTAGTCTGGGTCATTCGGATAGGCTTGCTTGAATAGATGGGTTTTTAGTGCCTTCTGGAAGGGTAGATAGTCACAGATTCCTCCGTTCACAGGATAAATCCCTCCTCTCAGTACGCTTCTCCACCACCGCCAACTCCAGGCTCCGCTCATTCTGCCTCGCCTCACCCTATGCTTGGAACAACCTTCCTGAACCCTTACGCCAAGCCCCCTCCCTGCCCGTCTTCAAGTCTTTGCTTAAAGCCCACCTCTTCAATGCTGCGTTCAGCACCTAACCCTTACCATTCAGTGAATCCAGACTGCCCCAATTTGACTGCCCCTATCGGACCGACCGTTCACTTGTATATGATTGTAAGCTCTTTGAGCAGGGACTGTCTCTCTTTGTTAAATAGTAGCGCTCTAGAAATGTTAAGTAGTAGTAGTAGTAGTAGTGGATGGGTCTGGGGAGGGCATTCCAGAGTTGGCTGCCTAGGAAGGAGAAGTTGGATCCATAATAGGTTTTGTACTTGAGTCCTTTGCAATTGGGGTAATGCAGGCTGAGGTAATTTCGCAAAGATTCAGACATGTTTCTGGTTGGAAGGTCAATCAGATTGAGCATATAGCCCGGAGATTCACCGTGGATAATCTTGTGGATTAATGTGTGGACCTTGACGTTGATTCGTTCTTTGATGGGGAGCCAGTGAAGTTTTACATGAAGAGGAGTTGCGCTCTCAAAACGTGATTTGCCAAAAATGAGTCTCGCTGCTGTATTTTGTGCAGTCTGAAGTTCTTTCAGGATATGGGCCTTGCAGCCTAAGAAAATACTATTACAGTAGTCGACATGGGGAAGTACCATGGATTGCACCAAATTCCGGAATGTTTTCAGGAGGAGATAGGGTTTTATGCGTTTAACATTTTCTTTGTAGTGGATTTAGTGTGATTATCGAGTGAAATCCAGTGGCATAGCCCCACAGTCAATTTTGGGTGGACCTGAGCCCAAAGTGGGTGGGCAAAACATTTCCTCTGCCCTGCGCTACCCCCACCTCAAAATATAAACACTTTGATCCTTAAGCTCTATCAGCTGAAGATTTCCTCTGAAGGTGGCCAGAACTCCCTTGTACCAATCTTGGAGGCAGAGGCAACGTCCCTAAGCCACTGATGCTGGCATCCCACGCAGGATTAGTTGGTGGCTCAAGGAAGCTGTTGCCGACTGCAGAGTTTGGTAGAAGCTGTTCTGGCCACCTTTGGAGGAAACCCTGAGCTGGGGATGCTTGGGGCTTCCTGCTAGCTATACAGCAGGGCTCAGGGTCGGTGTTAGACATGCTAGGGCCCAGGTCAGAAAAAAAAGAAGGGTCTCCTGTCCCAATTTCCCACCTCCCATTACTATCACACTGACAAACAAGAGATCACAAATTAGAAATAAAAATATTTAGGCAAAAAATAAACTGGGAACCCGAAGAAATTAAACTTGGCATGTTCTGCAACACTGGAAAAATAAAAACAGAAATGCATTTATTTTCGACTGAACACAATACAAAGACATTTGCAATGCACAATTCCCAAAGCTAACGTATTCTATTTTCAACATTCAAAATAAAATGCTTAAGTACATAAGTAATGCCACACTCAGGGCCGTACCTAGGGTCTCTGGTGCCCCCCTGCAGACTATCAGTTGGCGCCCCCCCCCCCCCCCCCCCCCCCGTGAAAATGATCGCTCACCATTTGCCACACTGACAGGAATTGTCAGCAATATTCTTAGAAACAAATTGCTATACATTGCAAAATAAGATAGCAGATGTAAATTCTCAAAGTGGACATATTCCAAACACTAAAATGAAAATAAAATGATTTTTTTCTACCTTTGTTGTCTGGTGACTTTGTTTTTCTGATCATGCTGGCCCAGTATCTGATTCTGCTGCTATCTGTCCTCTTAACTCCGTTTCCAGGGCTTCCTTTCCATTTAGTTCTTTACTTTCCGCCTTTCTTCTTCATTTCTTGCCCTATATCCCCTGCCCCCTCCATTCATCCCTATCCAGCAATTCCCCTCTCTCCCTGAGCCCTGCAATCCATATCCATCCATGCCCATCTGTCCCCTGCCCCCTCCATTCATCTCTATCCAGCAATTCCCCTCTCTCCCATCCATGCTCCTCTCTCCCCTCCCATCCATACTCCTCTCTCTCCCCTGCCCTCCCGCTCCCATGTCCCAACTGCCCGCCGGCGCCCTCTTCTCTCCCCCCCAAGATCCCTTTCCTTGACATCAGAAGAAGGCGGGACACTGAACGAAGGGAAGGCTGGCTAGAGACGTTGGGAGCGCCGCCTCCTTCACTGACGCTGTGCTGCCGGACGGAGGTAAATTTAAAAGGAAAAAAAAGGAAAGGGATCTTGGGGGGGGGGAGAGAAGAGGGCGGGCAGTTGGAACATGGGAGCGGGAGGGTGAGGTAAGCATGGTGTGGCAGTGCCCCCAGAGGACGCCGCCCCCCCTGCCGTGCTTACCTCGCTTACCGTGTCGGCATGGCCCTGGCCACACTGGGAAAAGACCAAGGGTCCATCGAGCCCAGCATCCTGTCCACGACAGCGGCCAATCCAGGCCAAGGGTCAAGGGCTTTTTCTACGTTTGCTGTCTGGACATTTTGTTTTTCCCTTATGTTGGTTCCAGTTTCTCTTTTTTGCTTTCCTGTCTGTTATCTGCTAATTCTCCTTCAAGCAGCTGCTGTCCATTTGTCTTTTCTCCTGTCTATTCCCTCACTACACCTGCTTCTGACATATTGACTGTTCCTTTTTAGCCTTTTCCTCTCTTTTTTTTTCCTTTTCTGCTTTTCTGTCAATTCAAATTTCACCCTCTTTCTCACCCTTCTCCTCCGTTTTACTTTTCTGCTACCTATCTTCTTCTCTCACCCATTAGCTCTCCCATTCCCCATCTCACTGTTTTCCCAGCCTTTCCATTCCCTTTCATCTTTAATCTACTCCTCATTACCTTATTTCTACCCTCTGTAATCACTATCCTCTCATTCATTTTCTTGCCATCCCTCCTCCCCCTCCTGGTCTCTCCCACAGTTTCCACCATTCCCAGCATCTTCCTCCCTCCACCATTCTAGCCCAGCATCTGCTCTTTCTTTTTCCCCTCCCCACCTCTTATAGCCTGACATCTCCCAGTCCCTTCTCTCTTCTCTCCTGTACTCTCCTGTCATGTCCCCTACCCCAACGCAAGCGGCGTCCTTGGGCTGCGCAGGGTCCCGTCGACACGCACACTTGACTGGCACAGCCCTGAGCCATGTGTGTTTAGTTCTTCTCTGGCTGCAGGCTGCTTGATTGCTTTGCTTCCATGCACCTGGCTCTGCTCTCTCTCTGCCTGGCTTCCAGGCTCTTTGATTGCTTTGCTTCCACCCACCTGGGTCTGCTCTTCCTCTGCCTGGCTTCCCTTGCTTCTCTCCTATTGGTCTTCTGGTTCCTCCTTCCCCTGCTTTTGTCCTATGGCTGTGCTCCTTCTCCCTGCTGGTCCCTGCTGATGTCAGACGCCAGCATTTTATCAGCTGAGCTCTTCCTGGACCCCATGCTTCAGCTTCTACTTTGGTAGGTGTTACTTGCTCAGTAGTTTGCTTCTTCTCTACTTTGTCCCTAGTTGCTGACTTTGCCTGTACCCGGATTACTCTCTTGCCGGCTGCCTGCTTACTGACTTTGTCTGTACCTGGATTACTCTCTTGACCTGCTGCCTGCCTACTGACTTTGCCCGTACCTGGATTACTCTCTTGACCTGCTGCCTGCCTACTGACTTTACCTGTGCCTGGATTACTATCTTGCCTGTTGTTTGCCTTTTAACATTGCCTGTTCCTGGATTACTCCCTTGCCTACTGCCTGCCTATTGACTTTGCCTGTACCTGGATCACTCTCTTGCCTGCTGCCTATCTGGCTGTCCCGTTCACCACCCCACTTCCTGCTCCGTCTCGTAAGCTCTGCAGGCCACCCGCACCTAGGGGCTCAACCTCTGGGGAACGGCGGTCAGCCCAGGTGAAACCCGGGGTTGTCCAGCTGCCAAGCAGAACCTGGTCCGAGTACTGGGCTCAGCAGCGCTCTACTTGGTACAAGAACTCACAAGTCTGAGATCTCCCCCATGGTCCAGCATTTCTCCCTCTCTCTTCCTTCACTCCCATTGTCTGCCTTCTCTCCATCACGTCCTTCTGCTCCTGGATCCAACATCTCCCTCTTTCTCCTGTCTCTCCCTCCGTCTCATCCACCCCCGTGTCCAACATCCTTCCCTCTGTCCCATCGTTCACCATCTCTCTCTTTCTCCCTCCCTTGTTCTCCAGATCCAACATCTCCCGTTTCCCCCTCCCTCTATACAGCATTCTCTCCCTTCCTCTCTTCCACTGCCATGTCCAACATTTTTCCTCTCTCATTGCTCACCATCTCTTTCTCTCCCTCCCTTGTACCCCAGGTCCAACATCTCTCTCCTCTTCCCATACAGCACTTCTCCCTTCCTCTCTTCCACCATCATGTCCAACATTTCTCCCTTTCTCACCCCTCTCCACCCTTGTGCCATATCTCTCCCTTCCTCCCCTCCACCCCATGTCCAATTCTCTCTCTTTCCCCTCTCCTCCCCTTGTGCAGCATCTCTCTTTCCCTCCCCCACCCCACCCACATCTCTCCTTCCTCCACTCCCTCCAGCACCTTTCTTTCCCTCCCCCATGTCCAAAAATTATCTCTTTTCCCTCTCCCACATGCAGCACCATCTTCAACAATTGTCCTTCTATCTTCCCTTCCTCCCTCCAGTTGTCCAACACTTCTCTGCATCTTCCCCCATCTCACTTAAGAAGCATCACTTTCTCTTCAAAGGGTCACCTCTGTTGCATCCCACCCCCCCCCCCCCTCATGTCACAACTTCCTGTCTCTGCCTGGGTTGGATGCAGCAGAAGGGAGGCTTCCGAGTTAGTGGCAGGCAGTGTGTGGGAATCGCTGTCGCTGCCGGGGACCCTTTGAAGAAAGAGCAACACTTCTTAAGGGAGAGAGATACAGGACCACGGGAGCTTCCACTACCTGCTCCTCCTACCTGATGCTCTCAAGGGAGCTGCTGGGTGGTTACGCTCCTAACTAGTTGGTTTTTTTTTTTTTCATATTTTTTTTTTAATCATTTATTTATGCATTTTGCAAAATTGTACAAAACCAGGTTTAAACTTTGCTTTTCTCCTAAATACAACATTCTAACAAGCATACAAAGAGGCATATTTTCAAAGCACTTAGCCTCCCAAAGTGCTTTGAAAATATGCCTCATAGTCTCATTTTCTGATTCATTACCCATAATATGTCTTCTGGTATTTCACTTAATATCCCCCCTTCCCAAATTCCCCTCTCCCTCCCTCCCTTACTGAATATGTGGCATTAGGATTCCACAGAGGTTTCCCTCCAGGCTGTGTAAGATTCCCAGGTCTTTTGTTCCCACCCGTAACCTCCGCTCTCAGGACAAATCACTCCTATCTGTACCCTTCTCCACCACCGCTAACTCCAGACTCCGCCCCTTCTGCCTCGCCTCACCTTATGCCTGGAACAGACTTCCTGAGCCCATACGACGTGCGCCCTCCCTGCCCATTTTCAAGTCCTTATTCAAGGCCCATCTTTTCTCTCTTGCTTTTGGCGCCTAACCACCTTCCCCATTCCCGATACATACACTGACTACATAGCTTATTACCTTTAGATTGTAAGCTCTCTTGAGCAGGGACTGTCCTTCCCCTTGTCTAAACTTGTACAGCGCTGCGTAACCCTGGCAGCGCTATAGAAATGCTAAGTAGTAGTAGTAGTAGTAGTTTTGGTACTTAGCCATACGTCCTGTCCTCATGGCTGTGAGTTTAGACATTAATTGAATGTACTCCAATTTTTCTAACACGGTTGATATGTCTGGCAATCTTGGCTTCCTCCATGCTGCTGCTAATACTAATTTGCCCGCCACAAATGTTTGTATGGCAAATTGATGTACATGCTGTGGTACCTTGGGCGGCCGAAGATGCAGCAAACAGTATTCCATTTTCTGTTGATATTGTATAGCAGTCACTGAGCTGATAAAGTCTATGATACTTGCCCAGTATCTTTGTGCGTATATACATGACCACCAAACATGAGACATATCCCCATCTTCCCCACATTCTCGCCAACAGCTTGCCGAGCTTAATCTGAACATTTTAGCCAAGCGGGTGGGTATATAGTACCAGCTATATAATATTTTATATCCATTTTCCACCATCTTGCTGGACACCGATACCCGGAGCAGGGACTTAAATATCTGTGCCCATTGTGGGGGATCATATGTTGTTCCGATTGCTAGCTCCCATTTTTGTGTATAATGTTCTACTGGACACTCCCTTGCCAACAGAGCTCCATAGATTCTAGTGATACTCCCTCGAACACCCCCTCCCGTCATCCCCTTTTCCAGTTGTGTTTCTGTTAACTCCAGTTCCTCTCCCGCTGTTTGTTTAAGAAAGGTTTGCACCCTATGGTAGTGAAAAGCCTGTAGCGGGGAAAGCCCATAGTCCCGCTCCTAACTAGTTTGATAAACATTTGTATAAAAAACGATTAGCTTTATTAGTGAATCAAGACAACTTGCCTCTGTTGGTAGATGGAGTCTTTAATACTAATGCCTGGGACCTGGATATGGATGTTCCAAAATCCTAGACATGAGAACATGAATAATTACAGTGTCAGAATATTTGGAATACACACTTAGCCAAGACCTTAGAGAAAACAGCACCACTAAAAAAGGTCTTATGCCCCACTCACAAATGCTCACCTTGGTTTTCTCCAGAACTTTGGATCCTTAAACGCGAAGGACGGAAACTGGAAAGGAGATGGCCTAAATCTCACCTGGATGAAGACAAACTAAACTGTAGGAAGCAAAACCAAAATCAACCACAAAAGTGGAGAAACTGGATTCACTACGAGGGGAAGCGGAGAAGCAGAGGGGTAGCGTGATCAACAGGACACTTCCCAAAAAAAAAAACCAAGGAGGTGAAGAATAAGTGGTAAAAATGTCCTTGAATACTGGAAAATAAGACTCATGTTACTTTAACCTTTTTTTTTTTAAATTTATGATTCACAGTGAATTGATAGTTGAATTAATCTTACCCTTCAGCTTTGGATGTTGTTGACACCAATAAAGTTTCACTAACAGAAACACTCCCGGCAGCTTTTTCTAAGGAAGCAAACTGACACTTATGAATTCAGAAAGAGTAACCCTGCTTGTGGTTTTAAAAGCATTTTAACTCGATGTTCTACTTAATCAAAACCCACCTCATGGACGGGGGGGGGGGGGGGGTCATACATAAACATGGGAATAAAGGGAGAAAGCTTCTGACACGGTTGGTGACCTCTGACAAGGGCCTGTAAAAGAATCCTGGTCTTAAAAGACTGGACAGAGAGAAGGGTTCACATGGATGAGGGAATCTGTAACATTTTTCAATAATATTATAAACAACTAGTAAAAAAGGCCCGTTTCTGACACAAATGAAACGGGCGCTAGCAAGGTTTTTCTCGGAGTGTGTATGTTTGAGAGAGAGTGTGTGTGAGAGTGACTGTGTGAGAGAGCGAGAGAGTGAATGTGCAAGTGTGTGTGACAGAGAGAGAGTGAGACTGGGTGCGAGTGTGTGCCACCCCCCTCCCTTCAAGTTCCAGGGTCGTCCCCTCCCTCCCTCCCTTCGAGTTCCAGGGTCGTCCCCTGCCTCCCTCCTCTCTCCCAGTTCCAGTCCCCCCTCCCTTCCAGTTCCAGGCCCCCTCCCTACGAAGTTTGAAAGTCATCTTGACTTACCTCGTTGGGGTTACGGTGGCCGCCAGCAGCGGTAAAAGGCTCTCTCAGCTGTGGTCCCGCCCTCATTTCCTGTTTCCGCAAGGGCGGGACCACAGCTGAGAGAGAAAGAAAAGGGCCTAGGCTGCACGGCTTTTACCGCTGCTGGTGGCCGCCGTAACCCTGACTTGGTAAGTGAAGATGGAACGACCGGCACTGATACCTGAGCGGGAAGCGAGAGGGACGCGGGGTTGCGGAGGAGAGTGGCAGCGATGCAGAGTCCGAAGACAGCGAGACAGAGGCGACCACAGTAACATCTCCTGACGTCAGGCACGCAGGCTTCTACTGTGGGCGAGTGACGTCAGGAGATGGTTACGAACACAGGTAGCCTCATTGGAACGTTGGAGGAGCAAATTATTAGATTAGATTATACTTTGTATGTTCTGAATGTCGCTAAGATGATAGGGGACAGTAGGCAGCAGTTAGAAATTTGGAGGGACCTACCTTGATTGCTGGCTGGCAGAATTAGAGGGGCATAATTGAACGAAAACGTCTATCTCCATGGGCGTTTATCTCCGAGAACGGGTCCGTGAAGGGGCGGACCGAACCGTATTTTCGAAAAAAATAGACGTCCATGTTTTATTCGACAATTTGTGAGCTGGGCGTTTTTGTTTTTCAGTGATAATGGAAAATGAAAGCGCCCAGCTCAAAAACGAATAAATCCAAGGCATTTGTTCGTGGGAGGGGCCAGGATTCGTAGTGCACTGGGCCCCCTCACATGCCAGGACACCAACTGGGCACCCTACGGGGCACTTTTACAAAAACAAAAAAAAAGGTAAAAGAGCTCCCAGGTGTATAGCACCCTTCCCTTGTGTGTTGAGCCCCCCCCCCCAAATCCCCCTCAAAACCCACTGCCCACAAGTCTACACCATTACTATAGCCCTAAGGGGTGAAGGGGGGCACCTACATGTGGGTACAGTGGGTTTGGGGGGGTTGGACGACTAAGCATTAAGCAGCACAATTGTAACAGGTAGGGGGGGGGATGGGCCTGGGTCCACCTGCCTGAAGTCCACTGCACCCCCTAACAACTGCTCCAGGGACCTGCATACTGCTGCCAGGGAGGTGGGTATGACATTTGAGGGTGAAAATAAAAAGTTGTGAAACATCATTTTTTGTGGTGGGAGGGGGTTAGTGACCACTGAGGGAGTCAGGGGAGGTCATCCCCGATTCCCTCTGGTGGTAATCTGGTCATTTAGGTCACTTTTTGGGGCCTTATTCGTGAAAAAACAGGGTCCAGGAAAAGTGCCCTAAATTCTAGCTACAAACGCATACTTTTTTTCCATTATCGGCGAAAGGCGCCCATCTCTCCTCGGCCAATAACCACGCCCCAGTTCCACCTTCGCCACGCCTCCGACACGCCCCCGTCAACTTTGTACGCTTCCGCGATGGAGTGCATTTGAAAACGTCCAAAATTGGCTTTCCATTAAACCGATTTATTCGTTTTTGTGAAGTAAACGTCTACCTCCTGATTTGGGTCGAAATCTAGGCGTTTTTCTCTTTCGATTATAAGGTGGTTAGTCTAATTCATATGGTAATTTTGCCCAGGTTGCTCTGTATGCTGCAAACGTTACCACTTAGAATACTGCAAAAAAACAGTTTAGATGCCTCAATCAAACGGTCTCTAAATTTTGCTGGGCAAATAAAAAGTCTAAAGTAAGGATACAGTTCTTATGGAGTGGGGTGTGGTGAGCTAGGCTTACTGACCATGAAATTATGTAATCATGCTTATTAGACACATTAGAGGTTGGATGTTTAACTGGTGTCACTTTACCCCGATTGCAATGGAAGAAGCGTATTATTGCTCCATATCATTTTAATTCCTTCTTACACATCCTGACTGGTTTACTCCCCTATAAATTGGGTAAGAGCATTATGTTAAGACTGATGAGGAAACTGTGGAAGATGCTGATACAGAGGTTGGGAGGGGACCCAGCCATTACGGACCAGATCTCTCTAAGGGGAAATGTGGCTTTTGAGCCAGGACTTGGGCAATCCTGCGTTCTTGTGGGAGAAGGCAAGGCTGATTTTGCTGAAGCAGGAACTTGAAGGGGAAGGGCGATGGATTTCATTTAGGAAGCTTCAGCAGCGCATAGGGGCTAGATAGGGAAATAGATTTGCTTATTGCCAAGTGAAACACTTTGTAGCTTCCATGAATCGTGAACAACTTAAACTCTGAATGGGGGAAAGAATAACAGCCTTTTAAAATGGCATTTCAGAACATAATACCTCAATATCAGGCTTGCATAAGGCTTTGAACAAATTAGAGAGGGGAACAAGGTGGGGTGAAGCAGCTCTGGGCACAAGACCTAAGGAGAGACTTGGGAGATAGGACATGTTGCATAATATCAAAGGGCTTCCTGGGTTAACTGCTAGAGCGGATCTTAGAAAATGTTGTTTTCGAGTATTATGAGGCTATAGTTACTTGCGTGATTGGAGGAAACAGCCTCCGTATTCCTGATTCAGAACATATTTAAGTCTGTTAAAGCTCCAAGCTGAACAACGGTGGATTTTTAGATGAAAATCTCTGGAACCCAATGGTTTAAATACCTCTATACAATGGGCCACTTTTTTTGTAAGGTGGGCCATTTTAAAAATACATCAACATTTTCCCTTTAAATGCGTTAACTAATAGGAACGCATTGACAAAATTGGGCGTTAGTATTTAAGACGCAATTTTGTAGTCACTATCGGTTTACAAAGTGAAACCGCACAGAACGACAAGTAAATATGATGAACTATCAAGTGCAAATCTGCGTCAGCATATGTGAGAGTGGCATTTTGCAAGGGCTTATTTGCTGTTTTGATTTACAGATCTCACACTGCAGTACAAGGTCGTTTCCTTGACAAAGCCTGTGACGGCGAAACGGGACCCCGTCAGGCACACAAAAGTGAAACCATACTCCCCTCCGAAGGGACACCACCTTGTAAGTGGTGGACGGGCTTCCGTGTTTCAATGACTCAGAGGGCTATGCTGAAGGGTTACCCATATCAGACAGGCCTCTGAGGAGAAACCAGACAAAGAGTGTCCCAAATTAGGGAGAGGGGAAAGATGGTGACCTGAAGCTCGTACACTCAACGGCCCAGCTGTCCTCTGAAGTTCAGTTTTTGTTCACTTGAAATTTCCTCTCTGCATTGCAGTTGCCTTAACAGAGGAAGGGGACAATGGGGGGGGTCAGCCGCCGATGACCAGCTTTTTGTCCCCTGTTCAGCAGTGGCGTAGCCAGACTGCCAATTTTGGATGGGCCTGAACCCAAAGTGGGTGGGCACAAAATTTTCTCTCTACCCCCCTCCCCCAGCAAAATGTAGTCACGCTAATCAGATACATTTGTCACACAGGGTAAAGTGCTGCTTTTCAGTGCATCAGATTTCAGACAATTTATTTAATAGCCTAACACCCTTTTCAGTGAGCTTTCAGAGGCCAAAACCTCCTGCCTCAGGTCAGTATAATGCTGTTACGGTATCCTCGCCTGACCTAAGGAAGGAAGTATTGGTCTCTGAAACTTCATTAACACAGGTACCATATTACTTTATCCTAAATTAAAAATTAAAAAACCTTTCTTGTATGGCCATTTACTTTTTCTCATTGTGTCGCTCCCAGTCTCTAGATTCTGCTTTCCTTCGTTTTCACTTAACTCTTCTGCTACAGTTTCCTGGCCATTTCTCATTTTTCTCTCCTTTTTCTTTGCTTTCTTCAATATTTTTCTGCCTCTCTCTCTCTCTCTCTCTCCTGAAGAAATTGCAGAGTCATGGAATCGGAGGTAGGGTATTATTATGGATTAAGAACTGGTTGAAAGATAGGAAGCAGAGAGTAGGATTGCGTGGCCAGTATTCTCAGTGGAGGAGGGTAGTTAGTGGGGTCCCGCAGGGGTCTGTGCTGGGTCCGTTGCTTTTTAATGTATTTATAAATGACCTAGAGATGGGAATAACTAGTGAGGTAATTAAATTCGCCGATGACACAAAATTATTCAGGGTCGTCAAGTCGCAGGAGGAATGTGAACGATTACAGGAGGACCTTGCTAGACTGGGAGAATGGGCGTGCAAGTGGCAGATGAAGTTCAATGTTGACAAGTGCAAAGTGATGCATGTGGGTAAGAGGAACCCGAATTATAGCTACGTCTTGCAAGGTTCCGCGTTAGGAGTTACGGATCAAGAAAGGGATCTGGGTGTCGTCGTCGATGATACGCTGAAACCTTCTGCTCAGTGTGCTGCTGCGGCTAGGAAAGCGAATAGAATGTTGGGTGTTATTAGGAAGGGTATGGAGTCCAGGTGTGCGGATGTTATAATGCCGTTGTATCGCTCCATGGTGCGACCGCACCTGGAGTATTGTGTTCAGTACTGGTCTCCGTATCTCAAAAAAGATATAGTAGAATTGGAAAAGGTACAGCGAAGGGCGACGAAAATGATAGTGGGGATGGGACGACTTTCCTATGAAGAGAGGCTGAGAAGGCTAGGGCTTTTCAGCTTGGAGAAGAGACGGCTGAGGGGAGATATGATAGAAGTGTATAAAATAATGAGTGGAATGGATCGGGTGGATGTGAAGCGACTGTTCACGCTATCCAAAAATACTAGGACTAGAGGGCATGAGTTGAAGCTACAGTGTGGTAAATTTAAAACGAATCGGAGAAAATTTTTCTTCACCCAACGTGTAATTAGACTCTGGAATTCATTGCCGGAGAACGTGGTACGGGCGGTTAGCTTGACGGAGTTTAAAAAGGGGTTAGATAGATTCCTAAAGGACAAGTCCATAGACCGCTATTAAATGGACTTGGAAAAATTCCGCATTTTTAGGTATAACTTGTCTGGAATGTTTTTACGTTTGGGGAGCGTGCCAGGTGCCCTTGACCTGGATTGGCCACTGTCGGTGACAGGATGCTGGGCTAGATGGACCTTTGGTCTTTCCCAGTATGGCACTACTTATGTACTTATGTACTTATGTCCTGATTTAATTCATTCTTACTATCCATTCTTTAATTTCCTTCATCTACTTATGGCTTTTCATCTTTTTCTCACCCTTGTTCTCCCCCATGCCCCTTCCTCTTATTCTCCAGTCTTTCACTACTCTCCTTTTCCATCCAGCAGCTCTCCTCTTTCTCTCCCCATCCTTCCACTGCCTCTCCTCTTTCTCTCCCCATCCATTCAGTGTCTCCCCATCCTTCCATCCAGCATCTCCCCTCTCTCTCCCCATCCTTCCAGTAGTCTCCCCTCTTTCTTTCTGCATCCTTCCATCCAGTGTCACCTCTTTCTCCCTACCCTTCCATCCAGTCTTCCCTCTTTCTCTCCATCCTTCCATCCATCTACCCTCTCTCCTGATCCTTCCATCTAATGTCTCTCTCTCCCTCCTTCTAACCAGTGTCTATCTCTCTACCCTTTTCTGTTCAGTGTCCCTTCTCTCTCCACATCCTTCCAGTCTCTCCCCTTTCTCTCTGCATCCTTTCCTCCATCTCCCCTCTTTCTCTCCCCATCCTTCCATCCAGAGTCTCTCTCCCCATCCTTCCATCTGTTTTCCCTCTTTTCTCCCCATCCTTCCATGTTTTCCCTCTTTCTCTGCCACCCTTCCATCTGTTTTCCCTCTTTTCTCCCCATCCTTCCATCTGTTTTCCCTCTTTCTCCCCATCCTTCCATGTTTTCCCTCTTTTCTCTTTTCCTCGAGGCCCGCCCTGCATGCCAGCGCCAGCCCCAGCTCCCATTGCTGGCCACTGCTGCTTTTCCTGTTGAGCAGCAGGGCCGGCGCTACAAAAAGAAGAAGTGCTAATGATAAGGACGAAAAATGTACCTGTATATACCATGTAAACCACTTTGAATGTAGTTACAAAAACCACAAAAAGGCATATCAAGTCCCATTTCCCTTGCCCTTTTAGAGATTCTACATGGAATGTTGCTACTATTTGAGATTCTGTTGCTACTATTTGAGATTCTACAGGGAATGTTGTTATTATTTGAGATTCTGTTGCTACTATTTGAGATTCTACAGGGAATGTTGCTATTATTTGAGATTCTGTTGCTACTATTTGAGGTTCTACATGGAATGTTGCTATTATTTGAGATTCTGTTGCTACTATTTGAGATTCTACAGGGAATGTTGCTACTATTTGAGATTCTACAGGGAATGTTGCTATTATTTGAGATTCTGTTGCTACCATTTGAGATTCTACATGGAATGTTGCTACTATTTGAGATTCTGTTGCTACTATTTGAGATTCTACAGGGAATGTTGCTACTAATTGAGATTCTACAGGGAATGTTGCTATTTGAGATTCTGTTGCTACTGTTTGAAACTCTACATGGAATGTTGCTACTAATTGAGATTCTACAGGGAATGTTGCTACTATTTGAGATTCTACAGGGAATGTTGCTATTATTTGAGATTCTGTTGCTACTATTTGAGGTTCTACATGGAATGTTGCTATTATTTGAGATTCTGTTGCTACTATTTGAGATTCTACAGGGAATGTTGCTACTATTTGAGATTCTATAGGGAATGTTGCTATTATTTGAGATTCTGTTGCTACTATTTGAGGTTCTACATGGAATGTTGCTATTATTTGAGATTCTGTTGCTACCATTTGAGATTCTACATGGAATGTTGCTACTATTTGAGATTCTGTTGCTACTATTTGAGATTCTACAGGGAATGTTGCTATTATTTGAGATTCTGTTTGTACTATTTGAGATTCTACAGGGAATGTTGCTATTTGAGATTCTGTTGCTACTGTTTGAGACTCTACATGGAATATTGCTAGTAGAGGAGTAGCCTAGTGGTTAGTGCAGCAGACTTTGATCCTGGGGAACTGGGTTAATATTCCCAGTGCAGCTCCTTGTGACTCTGGGCAAGTCACTTAACCCTCCATTGCCCCAGGTACAAAAAAAAACCTACCTGTATATATGTAAACCGCAAACATTCTACCTGTGATACAGAAAATCTTTATCTGTTATGAAAACTACATTGCCAACACCTTGGTCTCAACAGCTTCAATGCTAGTAGCATGATGTTCCAGTTTCTGTGCTGGATCCTACAACATTGAGAAGCAGCCAGGGTACAGTATATGTAAACCGCTTTGGTTGTAACAACAGAAAGATGGTTTATCAAATCATTTAAGCCACATTGAGCCTGCAAATAGGTGGGAAAATGTAGGATACAAATGTAAAAAATAAAATAAAATCTATGACCCTTTATCCCGTGAGAAGCAGCATTAACATCAGTCACCAGATTAGTAGCCACTGTAGTTAGGGAAGAACTAATCCCTCGAATGGGGTCCCAAACTGACTCCACATTCACCACAGCAGGTTTTCGTATCTCCAGTACCACAGATGGCAGTTTTCATAATCTTTCCCCTCCACTGGTAACACTTCAGGTCAAAGGCTCTACATAATTCCTACTTTCTGCCTCATTCAAAGTGGGGGACGATATAGCTGTGGGAGTAACCGCTGACAACAGGCTCGGTGTCCAACCTCCATCACTGCCGAGACTCCCAGTTTGTGAGGGGGCTTAGCGAAGCCCCTTCCACACCTCAGCTCACTACTGCGTATCCAACCAAAGCAGAAGCTGCTGCTACATCAGGCCCCAATCGGAAGGTTTGTAAAGTGGACTGCTTCGTTGCTAGTTCCAGACTAGAATCTGAGGGGGGGGGGGTAAACTCTGGTCTCCACAGGAAGCAATACAAGACCAGGAGGTCAGTACATCTCAGAGCTCAAACCCAGGCGCCTGCACACTGGCCTCTTGGCTCCCTCTCTTTCGTGATAATCCTATTTTGAAATGGTTTCCATTCTTGCGTACTGCTCAAATTTCCTTTAAGTACCTTAACTGTAAGGCCATTAAGGGAGTAATCTTCCTTTGAGAAATATTCACCCACTGCCAAACTGTTTATTGAAACTTTATATTGCAATACAAGTGAACTTGGCAGGCACAGCAGGGTTAGTAGGCAGTGGGAGGGATGAAGAGTCTCTAGTGTGGCTTGCTATATTTAATTCAGGTTATCTATTTCTAGGGAGGGAGGGCAAGTTTCAGTGGCAGATAAGAAACCTGTTTAATGCTATGCATAGTGTGGCAGATTTCTTACCCATTTAAGATCATGTCTGATATTTATTCATGACCACTTACATGTTATATTTTTGGTGGCTGAATTTCACTTTGGAACAGGAGGGTAATTTCTATATCATTGTTGTGCATTTGTGGCCAGTACATGTGTAAATGGGCCTCTTAGCTACCAGCCAGCGCTGTGCAGGAGGTGTATGCAGAGGTGACGTTTGCACATTGCACGGACGGAGTTAGCAAATACATGCATAGATTAGGAAATGTGTTCGTTTAGGTGTGTACCGGGATAATCTAGATGCTGGAGGATGTGGTAACTGCAGTTAGTGTATCTGGATGTAAAAAAAAGATTTGGACAAGTTCCTGAACACTGGGCTAGAAGGACCATTGGTCTGACCCCATATAGCTCTTCTTATCTTCTTATGAGTTTGATGGTCTTAGAATCTGCTAAATTAAATACATGAAAAGTATGTATTTGATTCTACTGGGAAAAGGTGCCCAGCAATGGAACCTGTGGTATTTAAAGACTGAGGGACTGAAATTCAGCGCTACTTAACCGGGTAGGAGAGGTGTGGTGCTCACCGGATGGTGCTGTTGAAAACCCCGGCAGATCGCTGCAGCGCCAGATCTGGACAGAACCAGGAAGCTGGACAGAGCTGCTATTCTGTGGCCTGGGCTGGAGTGGACGAGCGGTCTAATAGTTTGAGCAGTGAGCTAAGATCCTGGGGAACTGGGTTCAAATCCCACTGCAGCAACTTGGGACCCTGGGCAATCACTTAAGCCTCAGTTGCCCCAGATACAAAAAAATCCACCTTAGATTGGCAGCCCACTAGGGACAGAGAAAGTAGCAGCATTCTCTGTTTATGTTTAGTAGATTAGTAGTCGTAGTATCTGGGATACCAAAAGGGCTGTTCTGAGTTATGGATGCAAGTGATGAATATGAGCAATACCTGGGTACCACCCAGTAGCTGCCTTGTGCCTGGAGAGTCAATGCTGGACAATGTTCCCTCTAAGCTGTGCAGGATTTCTCCACCTATGTTCCTGCCAGTGGGAGGTGCTGTGGCACAGGGAAGCTATTCTGAAACAGTGTATACAGCATGAAGCAAAAAAAAAAAACAAAAAAACAGTAAACCCCTGGAACTCTTTGCTGTTTTCTCAGCAACTGCTTGGAATTTCAAGGTGAAATTTTTCAGCTTTATTTGTTGTTACTATCTAGGTTTATGTAAAGAGTGGTATGAGATTGTGTGGAGGAGTGGCCTAGTGGTTAGTGCAGTGGACTTTGATCCTGGGGAACTGAGTTCGATTCCCACTGTAGCTCCTTGTGACTCTGGGCAAGTCACTTAACCCTCTGAAGTACCAGAATATATGTAAACCGCTTTGAATTTAGTTGCAAAAACCTCAGAAAGATGGTATATCAAGTCCCATTTCCCTTTCCCTTATGACATCACAATATCAGAAGTGAGCCAAGTATCGGGCAATCAAGCCATTGTGACATCACTGATGAGGTTGGCTCTTATTGGTGGAATGAGTGGAGGAGTAGCCTAGTGGTTAGTGCAGTGGACTTTGATCCTGGGGAACTGAGTTCAATTCCCACTGCAGCTCCTTGTGACTCTGGGAAAGTCACTTAACCCTCCATTGCCCCTGGTACAAAATAAGTACCTGAATATATGTAAACCGCTTTGAATGTAGTTGCAAAAACCTCAGAAAGGCAGTATATCAAGTCTCAGTTCCCTTTCCCTTATGACATCACAATATCACAAGTGAGCCAAGTATTGGGCAATCAAGCCATTGTGACATCACTGATGAGGTTGGCTCTTATTGGTGGAATGAGTGGAGGAGTAGCCTAGTGGTTAGTGCAGTGGACTTTGATCCTGGGGAACTGAGTTCAATTCCCACTGCAGCTCCTTGTGACTCTGGGCAAATCACTTAACCCTCCATTACCCCTGGTACAAAATAAGTACCTGAATATATGTAAACCGCTTTGAATGTAGTTGCAAAAACCTCAGAAAGGCAGTATATCAAGTCTCAGTTCCCTTTCCCTATTTGAGATTCTACATGGAATGTTAATGTTGTGCTCACAGTGTGCAAATAGCAGGCAAGTACATATTATAAAACACCTGATGTCCTTCTTCTCTGAACACACATTTCCATTGGAACATCTTGGGGTCAACTAGGTCCGAGCCTCTCATCACCACCAAGGTTATATCCAATTATATCTGCCATATATGGACTGCATGGCCTCAGCAGTGCCATAGCGAGGGCGGCTGACACCCGGGGCGGGTCGCCGCTGTGCACCCTCCCCCCCCAGCGCATTTTTAATTGATTTAAAAGCGAAAGGCGGGCGGGAGGGCCGATCCACCCCCGAGTCCACGTCGCTGGGAGCTGCGTTGGCTCCATTGGTTCCTTGCTCTCTCTGCCCCGGAACAGGAAGTAACCTGCTCCGGGGCAGAGGGAGCAAGGAACCAACGGAGCGGACACCCCCCCAGCGGCGTGCACCCGGGGCGAACCACCCCACCGCCCCCCCCCCTTCCTACGCCACTGGGCCTCAGTTCCTTCCAAAATGTCACCTTGACATGTAACATGTACTCCCCATTTCCTGAGAAAGCACTGTTGGTTACACGCAGCTGCAGGAAGAGAGTAAAAATATGCTGAGAACAGCGAGGCTAGGAAAACTGAGGGCTAACAGGGCCATATTACAGGCCTAGGATAGGAAGGAATATACAATGATGACTAGGTATTAATCCGCAAACCAATCTTTTCCGGAGATGGGAAGGCGGTAGAACGAGAGGACATGAAATGAGATTGAAGGGGGGCAGACTCAGGAAAGATGTCAGGAAGTATTTTTTCACGGAGAGGGTGGTGGACGCTTGGAATGCCCTCCCGTGGGAGGTGGTGGAGATGAAAACGGTAACGGAATTCAAACATGCGTGGGATAGGCATAAAGGAATCCTGTGCAGAAGGAATGGATCCACAGAAGCTTAGCTGAAATTGGGTGGCGGGGGGAAGAGAGGTTGGTGGTTGAGAGGCTAGGATAGGGGAGGGCAGACTTATACGGGGACTGTGCCAGAGCCGGTGATGGGAGGCGGGACTGGTGGTTGGGAGGCGGGAAATACTGCTGGACAGACTTATACGGTCTGTGCCCTGAAAAAGACAGGTACAAATCAAGGTAAGGTATACACATATGAGTTTATCGTGGGCAGACTAGATGGACCGTGCAGGTCTTTTTCTGTCGTCATCTACTATGTTACTATGTAAATAAGTATGTAAAATTTCTCTTTGAAATTCAAAGCAGTTGCTGAGAAAATGACAGAACCCTCTAGGGGGGTTTGTTAGATGCTAGTGCAACATTACACTTTGGTTCCCACAGTTTCAGGGACCAGAAGAAGGATCGTCACAAGCACCTGGAGAAATGCTCCTCCCGTGTCAGTCACTGGATACCCTTGTAAACAGTAAACATAGTCCAAAGCAGGTAATGTCAACGGTGGAACAAATATAATCCCCTTCTTCATATACATGTCACTCTTGAAAATGTAGGATATAAAAGCACCTGCATTGATCTGTCATGGATTTGCTATACTGCCTACAGGGACTTTCTCTGTTCCAATTGGGCTCACAACCTAGATTTTGCACCTAGGGCAATGAAGGGTTAAGAGGCTCTTTTATTAAGGTGCGCTAGAGTTTTTAGCGCCTGCTAATATTTCAGGCGCGCTAAACGTTAGGGGGGGGGCACATTTTGGCCCGCCGCTGTCACTGCCCCCACCACCACCAGAGCATAATGATACTTTGGCTGGTGGGGGTCCCCAACTTGTGGTAAGATCAAGTTCATGTGACACAGCCACATTAGAGAATCGGAGAACGGAAGAGTTGTGTTATGTCCATTACGTGCTTTGGTTTGATTGTGTTGCAGAGATTAGGCATTTAAGTTGGATCGGCAGGGTATGCCTTTTTAAACAGGTTGGGTATTAGTGATTTCCGGAAGTTTAGGTGGTCGTACGTCCTTTTCAAGGCTTTTGGTAATGCGTTCCACAGTTGTGTGCTTATGTAGGAAAAACTGGACGCGTAAGTTGATTTGTATTTGAGTCCTTTGCAGCTTGGGTAGTGCAGTTTTAGGTACGTTCGTGTTGATTCGGATGTGTTTCTAGTTGGTAGGTCGATCAAGTCTGTCATGTATCCCGGAGCTTCACCGTAGATAATTTTGTGAACCAGAGTGCAGATTTTGAAAGCAATGCGTTCTTTAGTTTTTAGTGAAACTGAGCACGTGCAACAGTTCACGCATGCTCAGTTTCATTAAAACAAGCGTGCAAGGCGCAACTGAGAACAGAGCAGGGCAGGCAATGCGAGACCAGTGCGGGACAAATGCTTCAGCAGGCGGGGGTTGGGGACCCCCGCCAGCCAAGGTACCATCGTGCTGTGGCAGGAGGGCGGTGGTGGTGGCGGCGAGCCAAAATGTGCCCCCCCTTCCATCGGGGTCTGGCTACGCCCCTGCTAAGAACTGAGATTTGCATAGTTAGGGGGATGTAGCATTACTTGTCTGTCCCTTTATCCAGTGTTCACCACCGTAACTGCTCCTCTTATATTCACCGTTCCCTGCAGTAGGCTGGTCGGGGAAGCAGGAGCCAAAAACAAAGAATTCAAACTGGGCTGGACTTTATTATACCTATCACAGTTTCCCTCCAAAAGGAGTCTCTGCCTTCACTGGTCAGGAGAAGCTGTTGAGGGTATTTAGTAAAGGCAGTAGAGGTCGCTGTTCTCCTCATAATGCAGAACCTTAGAGGTCTTGACACACATATATACAGCATGAGAAAAAAAAATACAAATTAATGTAAGACAGAGTTAACCAAGTGCTGAACTTTACCCATGAGCACTTTTGGGTGTCAATGACTGGCGCGGAGCGGGTGGATTCTACAACCCATGGCCACGCCCCCTTTCTCAACCTCAGCCTGATGATCAAAGGTAAACGCGGGGACTGGAGGCCTCGAACACCAGACTGGCGCCCACTTTCACTTTCGTACAAATGATCATTGGGCAAACAGCGCCCGCATCAGGCAATAGCACAGAGCTCATTTCAATTAGATTGAAATGAGCTCTGCGGTATTCTGCCCCTATGATCAGAGAACAGTGCTCAGATCGTAGGGGCAAAATAGTGCCTTAACCTTACGCCAGCTCAGAGCTGGCGTTAGGCTTAAAGCTTTGTTCCTGCCTTACAACCCCCCCCCCCCCGGTCAGACTCAAAGAGACCAGGCTGTCACTGTCAGACACCATGTCCTGGGGGTCCATTGGACCTCCGGACCCCGCTATTGCTTCGGCCCTGGTGACCTGGTGCCTCCCCAGACAGCAATACAGGGGTTAGAAGTCCAGCGGACCTCCAGTCCCCCCCCCCCCGAACCCCCCCCCCCCCCCCGACACAAGAGCACAGGGAGCTGGAGCTCCAGTGGATCTCCAGCCCCTCTAATCCCCCTCATACCCAAAAAATATCCCTGATAGTCTAGTAGACCCCTCCCCCTCGGTACCTGGATGCACTTAGCTGAGCAGGGCACCGACATATTTTAGGCAGCGCTGGAAGAAAAGGGAGTATGCTATTCCCTCCTCCTTCAGGGAGGTTACCGAGGGGGAGGGGGCTGTTAGACCACCAGGGCGGGGGAGGGATTGGGTTTGCTGCCTACTGGGCCACCAGGGATTTTTTTCCAGTGTGAGGGGGGAATGGGGCTAGAGATCCACCAGATCTCCAGTCTCCTGTGCCCTTGTGATGGGGGGGTCAGGGGGGACTGGCGGTGCACCAGACCCCCAGCCTCCGTGTTGCTGTCTGGGGGGCTTGGGGGCACTAGGCCATCAGGGCCGAAGTGATGGTGGGGGTCCAGGGGTCCCACAGACCTCCATCTCCTGCGTTTGACAGGTCTGGGATTTTCATAGCCCGGATCTGTCAAACATGTGCGGGAGGATAGTTGAGTGCATGCTCAGGCACTTTTCCCCTATGATCAGCGCTACTGCATTTACACCTACAATTGAGTGTTCCTAAACGCCAACTTACACTAGACAATTTGCACTCAGCATACTGCATTTTCTAGAATTGCCCCTGTGGGTGTAATTTTATAACAGGGCATTTGGTTTCAAAGCATCACAAGTACCTCTGTGTCATTATAAAATACCAGTGTAAACAGCAGAAATTGGACCTACCTTGCAGGCTCTTGAGTAGGTGTAAATATAAGAACATAAGAGTAGCCTTCCATCTAGACCAGTATCCTGTTTCCAACAGTGGCCAAGCCGGGTCACAAGTACCTGGCAGAACCCCAAAGAGTAGCAACATTCCAGAACCCCAAAGAGTAACAAGATTCCAGAATCCCCATGAATAGCAAGATTCCATGTAGAACCCCAAAGAATAGCAACATTCCAGAACCCCAAAGAGTAGCAAGATTCCAGAATCCGCATGAATAGCAAGATTCCATGTAGAACCCCAAAGAGTAACAAGATTCCAGAATCCCCATGAATAGCAAGATTCCATGTAGAACCCCAAAGAGTAGCAACATTCCGTGCTACCAATCCAGAGGCAAGCAGTTGCTTCTCATGTCTGCTTCAATAGCAGTCTATGGACTTTTCCTCCAAGAATTTGTCCAAACCTTTTTTAAACCCAGATACACTAACTACTGTTACCACATCCTCCAGCAAAGAGTTCCAGAGCTTAACTATTCGTTGAGTGAAAAAAATATTTCCTCCTATTTGTTTTAAAAGTATTTCCATGTAACTTCCTTGAGTGTCCCCTAGTCTTGGTACTTTTGGAATGAATAAAAAAAATCAATTTGCTTCTACTCGTTCTACACCACTCAGGATTTTGTAGACCTCAATCATATCTCCCCTCATCCGTCTCTTTAACCACTTTAGCCTTTCCTCATATGAGAGGAGTTCCATCCCCGTTATCATTTCAATCGCTCTTCTTTGAACCTTTTCTAATTCTGCTATATCTCTTTTGAGATACGGCGACCAGAACTGAACGCAATACCCAAGATGCGGACACACCATGGAGCGATACAAAGGCATTATAGTATTTTTAGTCTTATTCACCATCCCTTTCCTAATAATTCCTAGCATCCTGTTTGCTTTTTTGGCCACCATCGCACACTGAGCAGAAGATTTCAGCATATTATCTACAACACCACCCAGATCTTTTTGTTGAGTTCTGACCCCCAAGGTGGACCCCAGCATCAGGTAACTATGATTTGGATTATTCTTTCCAATGTGCATCACTTTGCATTTGTCCACATTAAATTTCACCTGCATCCTTATGGGCTGTTAAATATTCCTTTCATATAAAGAAGTTATCCACAGTGACAAAACTATCGTATAATGATTTTCTGATATGTGTTGCTAGGGAGTTTACAAAATAAAATTAGTAATATCCAAGGAAAGAGAGGACAAAATTACAATCTTGGAGGGAAAAACAGGATAAAAGGGGAAAAGGGAATCTGAAAGGGAATAAGGCACTAGGACAAAGGGAAGGGAGCAGAGGGTTCTGTTGCAGCCCAGTACTGGAGGACGGAAAATCAACCCTAGACCTGTTGAAATAGGTTTTTAGCAGATTCTTACTTTTTTGGCATGATGGCTCTGCAAGGATGTTGGGGGGGGGGGGGGGGAGAGTTCCACAATTTAAGCCCTACAGAACCGAAGGCGGAATCTCTAGAGATATCAAAACGGATATATGAGGGAGGGGAAAGAGCAAGTAACAGGCTTGAGAAGGAGAGAAGGGAATAAGAGGATCAGCCGGAGATACAGGAGATTGTGCTTTCAGCCCCTTGTACAAAACTTTTAACGTTTCAAAAAGTCTAGCAGAGATGAGTAAAGGGGTTGGTGAGGCCCCACCTGGAGTATTGTGTTCAGTTTTTGAGGCCATACCTTGCGAAGGATGTTAAAAAAATGGAAGCGGTGCAAAGAAAAGCTACGAGGATGGTATGGGAGTTGCGTTCCAAGACGTATGAAGAGAGACTTGCTGACCTGAACACGTATACCCTGGAGGAAAGGAGGAACAGGGGTGATATGATACAGACGTTCAAATATTTGAAAGGTATTAATCCGCAAACGAATCTTTTCCGTAGATGGGAAGGCGGTAGAACGAGAGGACATGAAATGAGATTGAAGGGGGGCAGACTCAGGAAAGATGTCAGGAAGTATTTCTTCACAGAGAGGGTGGTGAACGCTTGGAATGCCCTCCCGCGGGAGGTGGTGGACATGAAAACGGTAACAGAATTCAAACATGCATGGGATAGGCATAAAGGAATCCTGTGCAGAAGGAATGGAGCCACAGAAGCTTAGCTGAAATTGGGTGGCGGGGGGAAGAGGGGTTGGTGGTTGAGAGGCTAGGATAGGGGAGGGCAGGACATACTGCTGGACAGACTTATACGGTCTGTGCCCTGAAAAAGACAGGTACAAATCAAGGTAAGGTATACACATATGAGTTTATCGTGGGCAGACTAGATGGACTGTGCAGGTCTTTTTCTGCCGTCATCTACTATGTTACTATGTATAATCCAGACAACCAGCATTAAGAAATAATTTAACAGTAAATGATGTGGGTGCAAGTAGTCAGCTTCTCACACTTTGCATATTAAGTTTTGTGTCCATATTATGCAGTGTAAATGTTTTTCTATTTTTTTATTTTATTGAAATTGTGATCCTGACACAGCATCTCTCGCTGGCAGGAACATAGGTGGAGGAATCCCACACAGCTCAGAGGGAACTGGAGCCCAGTTAGCTCTGTGGCTAAAGTTGGGAAATCATCTTTGCTGTCTTAATTAGCTGCTTAATTTAACCAGTTAGTGGTGTGAATATCGCCACCAACCGGTTAAGTACCAGTTCCCCCAGGCTCCGCCCAAGCCCCGCCCATACACCACCAATAGAGCAGAGGCACTCTCTCCAGTTAAGTACCAGCTCCCCCCAAGCCCCACCCACAGACCGCACCAACAGGGCACAAGTGCTTAGTGGTGATTTTCACAGGCACTGTCTGGTTAATTGCCGCTGAAAATCTCTGGTTAGGCAGCCAGAAGTAATTTGGCCTGCTGCCCAGTTAAATCATTTTGAACATCAGGCGGATTGAGTATAAAATTTAGACACTTAACCCTAGCAAATTTTCAAAGCAATTTATGAGCATAACTGTCAGGTTTAGTAACAGAAATCCTTTGAATATTGGCCCCTATTTTATTTTATTTTATTTTTTGACAGGGAATGAGGCCTGGGTATAAGGATAGCAACTGCCCAGGTTGCTGGATTTTGCCAGTCACTCAGGTCAACATTTGAGATTCAATCAGTCTTTATCAGTTAAAATCAGAAGCCCTAAATGTAATGTGCGTCATCAGTGTTGTTGAGAAGAGACCTGGGAAGGGAGTCAGGGAATGCCTAGCAAGTGTCAGACTAGAGGGATCTGCATGAAAATTCATGGCTTCTACTGAGAAGCTGAAACCACATATTACTACAGCGATAAAGAGTAATATGAGGAGGAGAGGAAGACACGGGGCTCTCAGAAATGCATTTTTACATTTACCACTTATCATTTCCATTTACCAAGCCAGTAGATTCTCACAACAACCAATAAGTGTGACAGCGGGATTTCAGGAAAGTAAGCACATTTTCTGAGCTCTGTGGCTGGAAAAATGAGGAGGTCGGTTAAGCTGGGGTGATCTGAATGACTGGTCATGAGTTTAGCTGGTTAGAATCAACCCACAAATTAGTCCCATATGCCATAAACCTAGCAGCACTGGAAACCCCTCCCAATAAAGAAATGAACTGGGACTGCAGTGTGGCAGCAGAGATTACGCCTAGGAATGGGATCCGGCAGCTGAGAAGAGGTGGAGAGACTAGACTACCCCAGGTGCAGCAGAGTCTAGAGGCTGGGAAGCAGCGGAACAGAAGCATAATGACAGCTCTGGAAGGGAAGACCTAACAGCTGAAAAATAATGGAGCTGCCCCCCCCCCCCCCCCCAGGAGGGGAAGACTTAGGAACAGACCTGCAACTTTGGGTCCTAACAGCAAAGCAGTGAAGATACATCTCACACTTTCCTCTCCTCCCCCCCCCCCATCCCACTGTCTGAATCTCTCTCAGTTCTTTCTCCCACAGGTCCCGGCATCTTTGCCTCTTCTCCCCCCCCCCCCCCCCTGCATTCCAGTGGTGTAGCCAAACCGGACATTTTGAGTGGGCCCACAGCCTGAGGAGCACCCTCAATATTGAGAAAATTCCTTGTCTGTGCCCAGGGAGAGGTTATTTCTATAGGACTTAGCACCCCTAATAATTTTGAAAAGTTAGCTCCTATGCCCACAGCTAATATGGATGGGCATTATGGGTCCTTCCTTCCTTTCCTAACCCCCCCCCCCCCCCCCCCAATCCATTCTTGTAACCTGAAATCAGCCTTACATAGTAACATAGTAGATGACGGAAGAAAAAGACCTGCACGGTCCATCTAGTCTGCCCACGATAAACTCATATGTGTATACCTTACCTTGATTTGTACCTGTCTTTTTCAGGGCACAGACCGTACAAGTCTGCCCAGCACTATTCCCACGTCTCACCATTGGCTCTGGCACAGACCGTATAATCCTACTCCCCCTATCCATGTAGCCCAGCATCAGCCCTACCCTCCACCCCTCTCTGTGAATCGCTCTCTTCACTTCTTTCAGTTTTATCCAGTAATCTCGTCTGTGTTCCTTTGTCTTTTGCCTTTGGTTGGTCAGTAACGTGTTTGGTGAACCATATTGGTTTCCTTTTTCTTCTGTTCTTGTTGACCTTCCTTATATAAAGATCTGTTGCTGATTTTATTATAGCTCCTTTCAGTCTGAACCACAGATCCTCCGCTGCTCTTATGTCCATCCATCCCATCAGCACTTTCTTCAGGTGCTCCCTTCCCCTCTTTTAACAAAGTCAACCTGCTTAAAATAGAGGCTTTTGAACTTTGTGTGTCCGCATTCCGGTAGGGACAGGCAGGGCCTCGTGCTTCCTGAGGCCCCACGGTGCTCCCTCCTGCTCCCTGCTATCGCTGCGATCTGACTCTTTGCCTCTCCTCCCCCGAGCTGCAGGGTGCCCTCCCGACATCTACCTGAAGCCACTCTGTTGGTCTAGTGAAGTTTTGGGGGCAGGAAAGATCCCCAGTCTTTCCAGCCCGCTGCCGGCACTGACACTCTTGCTGCCATATCACTCTTTAAAAATGGCTGCCGAGAGTTCCATTATTACTACCAAGTATTACATATTAAGGGGATTTGTTTTAATTAATGGTTTTGCTTTTTAAACCCAAAGGTTTCCTATGATAGCATTGTGCACATTTAAATTAGTTTTTCTGTACAAGCTTTGCTTGATTTGTCTTTATTTGAAATAAAAAAAATGTTTAAAACACATCTTGTCAACAAGTGGCGGGGCTAAGTGGAGGCAGGGCCCCACAATTGCTAAGACCGGCTGGCTTTATTCCGGTTTAGCTCTTACATCAAACCATACAATGTGATGATCACTATTGGCCAGGTGGGCACCCACCCAGACGCTGGACGCATTATCTCCAATTGTGAGCACAAGATCTAACGTCACCCTCCCCTCAGGGGTTCTGTTTCAGCAGTGCGCTCTGAAAAGCATCCACAATCTTTCTGCTTCTTTCCGATTCCGCAAATGGGACCTTCCGGCAGGTTGACGTCTCCCAGAAACAGCACCCCCCCCCCCTTCATTCCCAAGTTTTGGATATCTGTGACCAAATCTTTGTCCAACATCTCTGACTGTGTTAGAGGTCTGTAGACAACACCTGTCCCTGGGGAGATTCTCTGTGTGTCTATGTTGCAGACCCTGGGCTATTTCTTCAGTACTTTGGGGCTATGAAGCTAGACCTCAGCATCCATAGGTAAACTTTAACTTATTTGTAACTCCAATTTTATGATGTAACCTGGTCTGGCATTGCCATAACAGGTCTCTGTAAGCCACCTTGAACCTGCAAATAGGTGGGGAAATATGGGATACAAATGCAATAAATAAATAAAGGGTTAAATGAGAAAACAAAAAGGAAACAAAACAAAAAAACATGGGTCAATTTTAGCAGGCAATGGAAAAGGTACTTACATAGTAACATAGTAGATGACGGCAGAAAACGACCTGCACGGTCCATCCAGTCTGCTCAACAAGATAAACTCTATATGTGCTACTTTTTCTGTATACCCTACTTTGATTTGTACCTGTTCTTTTCAGGGCACAGACCGTATAAGTCTGCCCAGCACTATCACCACCTCCCAACCACCAGCCCTGCCTCCCAACCACCGGCTCTGGCACAGACCGTATAAGTCTGCCCAGCACTATCCCTGTCTCCCACCACTGGCTCTGGCACAGACCGTATAAGTCTGCCCAGCACTATCCCCGCCTCCCACCACCGGCTCTGGCACAGACCGTATAAGTCTGCCCAGCACTATCCCTGCCTCCCAACCTCCAGTCCCGCCTTCCACCACTGGCTCTGGCACAGACCATATAAGTCTGCCCAGCACTATCTCTGCCTCCCACCACCGGCTCTGGCACAGACCGTACAAGTCTGCCCAGCACTATCCCCGGCTCCCAACCACCAGTCCCGCTTCCCACCACCGGCTCTGGCACAGACCGTATAAGTCTGCCTAACACTATCCCCGCCTCCCAACCACCAGCCCCGCCTCCCGATCTTGACTAAGCTCCTGAGGATCCATTCCTTCTGCACAGGATTCCTTTATGCTTATTCCATGCATGTTCGAATTCCGTTACCGTTTTCATTTCCACCACCTCCCGCGGGAGAGCATTCCAAGCATCCACTACTCTCTCCGTGAAAAAATACTTCCTAACATTTTTCTTGAGTCTGCCCCCCTTCAATCTCATTTCATGTCCTCTCGTTCTACCACCTTCCCATCTCCGGAAAAGGTTCGTTTGCGGATTAATACCTTTCAAATATTTGAACGTCTGTATCATATCACCTCTGTTTCTCCTTTCCTCCAGAGTATACATGTTTAGTTCAGCAAGTCTCTCCTCATACGTCTTGTAACGCAAATCCCATACCATTCTCGTAGCTTTTCTTTGCACTGCTTCAATTCTTTTTACATCCTTAACAAGATACGGCCTCCAAAACTGAACACAATACTCTAGGTGGGGCCTCACCAACGACTTATACAGGGGCATCAACACCCCCTTTCTTCTGCTGGTCACACCTCTCTCTATACAGCCTAATAACCTTCTAGCTACGGCCACCGCCTTGTCACATTGTTTCGTCGCCTTCAAATCCTCAGATACTATCACCCCAAGGTCCCTCTCTCCGTCCGTACCTATCAGACTCTCCCCACCTAACACATACGTCTCCCGTGGATTTCTCTTCCCTAAGTGCATCACTTTGCATTTCTTCGCATTGAATTTTAATTGCCAAACCTTAGACCATTCTTCTAGCTTTCTGAGATCCTTTTTCATGTTTTCCACTCCCTCCCGGGTGTCCACTCTGTTACAGATCTTAGTATCATCCGCAAATAGGCAAACTTTACCTTCTAACCCTTCGGCAAAGTCACTCACAAATATATTGGACAGAATCGGCCCCAGCACCGATCCCTGAGGCACTCCACTACTCACCTTTCCCTCCTCCGAGCGAATTCCATTCACCACCACCCTCTGGCGTCTGTCCGTCAACCAGTTCCTAATCCAGTTCACCACTTCGGGTCCTATCTTCAGCCCATCCAGTTTATTTAAGAGCCTCCTGTGGGGAACCGTGTCAAAAGCTTTGCTGAAATCTAAGTAGATTACGTCCATAGCTCGTCCCTGATTCAATTCTCCTGTCACCCAGTCAAAGAATTCAATGAGATTCGTTTGGCACGATTTCCCTTTGGTGAAACCATGTTGTCTCGGATCTTGCAACTTTTTGGCTTCCAGGAAATTCACTATCCTTTCCTTCAGCATCGCTTCCATTACTTTTCCAATAACCAAAGTGAGGCTTACCGGCCTGTAGTTTCCAGCTTCTTCCCTATCACCACTTTTGTGAAGAGGGACCACATCCGCCATTCTCCAATCCCTCTGAACCTCTCCCGTCTCCAAGGATTTATTAAACAAATCTTTAAGAGGACCCGCCAGAACCTCTCTGAGCTCCCTCAATATTCTGGGGTGGATCCCGTCCGGTCCCATGGCTTTGTCCACCTTTAGCTTTTCAAGTTGTTGATACACACTTTCTTCCGTGAACGGTGCTCTATCCACTTCATTCTCATTTGTCCTATTTCCAGTCCATCGCGGTCCTTCTCCAGGATTTTCTTCTGTGAAAACAGCACAAAAGTATCTATTTAGCAAATTTGCTTTTTCTTCATCATTATCCACATAGGGGTTCGCAGTATTTTTTAGTCTCACAATTCCCTTTTTAGTCATTCTCCTTTCACTAATATACCTGAAGAAATTCTTGTCACCCCCCTCCTTACATTTCTAGCCATTTGTTCTTCCGCTTGCGCTTTTGCCAGTCGTATCTCTCTCTTGGCTTCTTTCAGTACCACCGAGTACCACCTGAAAGAAAGCCCCGGTGTTAGGTAACTGATATGACAATGTTGACAGATGTATGTAAGCCACATTGAGCCTGCAAATAGGTGGGGGAATGTGGGATACAAATGCAATAAATAATAATAATAACTGAAAAAACATGTTGCCAGAACATCTAGAATCGTCCAAAGGCTACAGCACATGCTCACTATTAATCAAATCATGCATTGTTTTAAAACCCATCTTGTGCCAGTTCTCAAAGAAAGGGAAGAAAGTTCAAGTTACTCAATAGTGGAATGTTACCAAGAAATAAAAAAAGTATGTCAAGATCATTTCCATTGTGTTCCAGAACTGACAGTTTTGCCTCCAGGGAGGGAGCGGAATTTCTGCACTGGGAACACATAATAGCCCTGGTCAAGAGCAGTCTGCTAACACACAGCACAGAAAAGTCACTGCTGCCTCACAAACGCCTATAAATGTGCCATGTTTAGCATTTAGTTTATTTCCATTTTGCTGACACCTTTTTCAGTAGTAGCTCAAGGTGAGTTATTTTCAGGTACTCTGGATATTTCTGTGTCCCAGGAGAGCTCACAATCTAACTTTGTACCTGAGGCAATGGAGGGTTAAGTGACTTGCCCAAGATCACAAGGAGCAGCAGCGGGATTTGAACCGGCCACCTCTAGATTGAAAGACCACTAGGCCACTCCTCCACTCCATGCCAGATTATGGAGAGCTCTATCAGGAAAAGAGATCCCTCTCTCTCTTCCAGCTAACATTGGGGTTTTGAAGGCATCTAGAATCTTTCACCATCACTTTTACTTGTAAAACGTGTAAGTTGTACAGAAATCTCCCTTGTAAAACCTCTCTGAAATGTTCTCTGATGAGTCTAAATATACTTCCACAAGAAATTCAAGCCACAGCCCCTTCTATAAAATAATTGTGCAGCAACTGGAATATTAGCGGCTACGCAGGCAAGTGATAGCTGAGCGCACAGCTCTTTTCTATAAATGGCAATATGGCACATAAATGTAAGATGGCATTCATGGGGAGGAGCATGGGCAGGGCCTGGGTGGTATCAGTGTTTAAACACATTTAGGTGCACTCACATATGCATCCATCGGAATGGGGTAAGTGAATGCACCCACATATGCATCCATCGGAACGAGGTAAGTGGATGCACCCACATATGCATCCATCGGAACGAGGTAAGTGGATGCACCCACGTATGCATCCATCGGAAAGGGGTAAGTGAATGCACCCACGTATGCATCCATCGGAAAGGGGTAAGTGAATGCACCCACATATGCATCCATCGGAAAGGGGTAAGTGAATGCACCCACATATGCATCCATCGGAAAGGGGTAAGTGAATGCACCCACGTATGCATCCATCGGAAAGGGGTAAGTGAATGCACCCACATATGCATCCTTCGGAAAGGGGTAAGTGAATGCACCCACATATGCATCCATCGGAAAGGGGTAAGTGAATGCACCCACGTATGCATCCATCGGAAAGGGGTAAGTGAATGCACCCACATATGCATCCATCGGAATGAGGTAAGTGGATGCACCCACATATGCATCCATCGGAACGAGGTAAGTGGATGCACCCACGTATGCATCCATCGGAAAGGGGTAAGTGAATGCACCCACGTATGCATCCATCGGAAAGGGGTAAGTGAATGCACCCACATATGCATCCATCGGAACGAGGTAAGTGGATGCACCCACATATGCATCCATCGGAACGAGGTAAGTGGATGCACCCACGTATGCATCCATCGGAAAGGGGTAAGTGAATGCACCCACGTATGCATCCATCGGAAAGGGGTAAGTGAATACACCCACATATGCATCCATCGGAAAGGGGTAAGTGAATGCACCCACGTATGCATCCATCGGAATGAGGTAAGTGGATGCACCCACATATGCATCCATCGGAACGAGGTAAGTGGATGCACCCACATATGCATCCATCGGAACGAGGTAAGTGGATGCACCCACGTATGCATCCATCGGAAAGGGGTAAGTGAATGCACCCACGTATGCATCCATCGGAAAGGGGTAAGTGAATGCACCCACATATGCATCCATCGGAACGAGGTAAGTGGATGCACCCACATATGCATCCATCGGAACGAGGTAAGTGGATGCACCCACGTATGCATCCATCGGAAAGGGGTAAGTGAATGCACCCACGTATGCATCCATCGGAAAGGGGTAAGTGAATACACCCACATATGCATCCATCGGAAAGGGGTAAGTGAATGCACCCACGTATGCATCCATCGGAAAGGGGTAAGTGAATGCACCCACATATGCATCCATCGGAAAGGGGTAAGTGAATGCACCCACATATGCATCCATCGGAACGAGGTAAGTGGATGCACCCACGTATGCATCCATCGGAAAGGGGTAAGTGAATGCACCCAGGTATGCATCCATCGAAAAGGGGTAAGTGAATGCACCCACGTATGCATCCATCGGAAAGGGGTAAGTGAATGCACCCACGTATGCATCCATCGGAAAGGGGTAAGTGAATGCACCCACGTATGCATCCATCGGAAAGGGGTAAGTGAATGCACCCACATATGCATCCATCGGAACGAGGTAAGTGGATGCACCCACGTATGCATCCATCGGAAAGGGGTAAGTGAATGCACCCACGTATGCATCCATCGGAAAGGGGTAAGTGAATGCACCCACATATGCATCCATCGGAACGAGGTAAGTGGATGCACCCACGTATGCATCCATCGGAAAGGGGTAAGTGAATGCACCCACGTATGCATCCATCGGAAAGGGGTAAGTGAATGCACCCACATATGCATCCATCGGAAAGGGGTAAGTGAATGCACCCACGTATGCATCCATCGGAAAGGGGTAAGTGAATGCACCCACATATGCATCCATCGGAAAGGGGTAAGTGAATGCACCCACGTATGCATCCATCGGAAAGGGGTAAGTGAATGCACCCACATATGCATCCATCGGAACGAGGTAAGTGGATGCACCCACGTATGCATCCATCGGAAAGGGGTAAGTGAATGCACCCACGTATGCATCCATCGGAAAGGGGTAAGTGAATGCACCCACATATGCATCCATCGGAAAGGGGTAAGTGAATGCACCCACGTATGCATCCATCGGAAAGGGGTAAGTGAATGCACCCACATATGCATCCATCGGAAAGGGGTAAGTGAATGCACCCACGTATGCATCCATCAGAAAGGGGTAAGTGAATGCACCCACATATGCATCCATCGGAAAGGGGTAAGTGAATGCACCCACGTATGCATCCATCGGAAAGGGGTAAGTGAATGCACCCACGTATGCATCCATCGGAAAGGGGTAAGTGAATGCACCCACGTATGCATCCATCGGAAAGGGGTAAGTGAATGCACCCACGTATGCATCCATCGGAAAGGGGTAAGTGAATGCACCCACATATGCATCCATCGGAACGAGGTAAGTGGATGCACCCACGTATGCATCCATCGGAAAGGGGTAAGTGAATGCACCCACATATGCATCCATCGGAAAGGGGTAAGTGAATGCACCCACGTATGCATCCATCGGAAAGGGGTAAGTGAATGCACCCACATATGCAGCCATCGGAACGGGGTAAGTGAACAGGGTAAGTGGATGCACCCACATATGCAGCCATCGGAACGGGGTAAGCCCCCTGCACTCGACAGAAACGGCATTATCTAAAGTCTGCAATGACCTGTTCCTCGCCAAATCCAAAGGTCACTACTCCATCCTCATCCTCCTCGACCTATCCGCCGCTTTTGACACTGTCAATCATAACTTACTTCTTGACACACTGTCCTCTTTTGGATTCCAGGGCTCTGTCCTCTCCTGGTTCTCCTCTTATCTCTCCTATCATACCTTCAGAGTACACTCTCATGGTTCGCCCTCCACCCCTATCCCGCTCTCTGTTGGAGTCCCTCAGGGATCTGTCCTTGGACCCCTTTTTTCAATCTACACCTCTTCCCTGGGCTCCCTGATCTCAACTCATGGCTTCCAATATCATCTCTATGCTGACGACACCCAACTTTATCTCTCCACACCAGACATCACTGCGGAAACCCAGGCCAAAGTATTGTCCTGCTTATCCGACATTGCTGCCTGGATGTCCAACCGCCACCTGAAACTGAAAATGGCCAAGACCGAACTTCTTGTCTTCCCACCCAAACCCACTTCTCCTCTCCCTCCACTCTCTATTTCAGTCAATAACACCCTCATCCTCCCCGTCTCATCTGCCCGCAACCTCGGAGTCATCTTCGACTCCTCCCTCTCCTTCTCTGCACATATCCAGCAGATAGCCAAGACCTGTCGCTTCTTCCTCTATAACATTAACAAAATTCGCCCTTTCCTCTCTGAGCACACCACCCGAAGTCTCATTCACTCTCTCATTACCTCTCGCCTTGACTACTGCAACCTTCTCCTTACTGGCCTCCCACTTAACCATCTATCCCCCCTTCAGTCCATTCAGAACTCTGCTGCACATCTTATCTTCCGCCTGGACCGATATGATCATATCACCCCTCTCCTCAAGTCACTTCACTGGCTTCCGATCAGGTAACGCATACAGTTCAAGCTTCTCCTACTAACCTACAAATGCACTCGATCTGCAGCCCCTCCTTACCTCTCTACCCTCATCTCCCCTTACATTCCTACCCGTAACCTCCGCTCTCAAGACAAATCCCTCCTTTCAGTACCCTTCTCCACCACCGCCAACTCCAGGCTCCGCCCTTTCTGCCTCGCCTCACCCCATGCGTGGAACAAACTCCCTGAGCCCATATGCCAGGTCCCCTCCCTGCCCATCTTTAAATCATTGCTCAAAGCCCACCTCTTCAATGTCGCCTTTGCCTCCTAACCACTACACCTCTACTCAGGTAATCTAGACTGCACCAACTTGACATTTCATCCTTTAGATTGTAAGCTCCTTTGAGCAGGGACCGTCCTTCTTTGTTAATTTGTACAGTGCTGCGTAACCCTAGTAGCGCTCTAGAAATGTTAAGTAGTAGTAGTAGTAAGTGGATGCACCCACGTATGCAGCCATCGGAACAGGGTAAGTGGATGCGCCTAAATGTAGGTACATTGATGCCACTTTATGTTGGTATTTGACTGGTGCCCAGATTCGGTTCTAGAATTAGTACTCGGCATATGGCATCTGGTAATTCAATTGCCCCTTTAGTACATTTAGGGGATCACTCAGGGGCATAGGCAGGCCTCAAGGTGGGAGGGGGCCAAAGCCCAAGGTGGGGGGGGCACATTTTGGTCACCACCCCGCCGCCGCCACCCCCCCTCTGCCGTCTAGCTGGCCAACCCTTCCACCGCCCACTGTTGCTGCTGTACATTTTGGCTGGCGGAAGTCCCCAACCCCCAGCAGCTGAAGACTTCATTCAGCACTGGTCTCCGGCACCACTGCATTGCCTGCCCTGCTCTCTCTTCCCCTCACGTCCAGCTTGCTCAATGTCACTAAAGGGCATGTGCCCGATGTGAGGGGAAGAGAGAACAGGGCAGGCAGGGCAATGCAGCGGTGCCACCGCAGACCAGCGCTGGACGAAATTTTCACCAACCCCTGCCAGTCAACCAGGGGCCCAGCCCCCCCATGGCCCCACCTGGGCTACGCGACTGGGATCACTATGGAAAAACACATGGTATTGGCCCCTATAACACATCAAACAGCTGTTATGTTACTGTCAAACACATCTACTGGATGGACCGTACACAGTGGTGTGCTGGAGCAGGCTCTCACAGACTCGCAAGAGCCGGTTGTTAAGTTTTTAAGAATTTTGGGAGCTGGTTGTTAAAGTAGGGCCCTCCATGGCTACTTTAACAACTGGTTCCCAAAATGTGGGCTTGGGCCCCCTGCTGAATTCTCTTTTACTTTACTGGTGGGGATGCTGAGCCCTGCCAGCCAAGTAAATAGACTGCTGCTGCTCCCTGCTCTTTGTTTCCAGCTCTGAACAGCACTTGGGACTTCTCGAGCATGTGAAAGAAGTTCCAGCATGCTGCTCAGAGCAAGATGTTGGGAGTGGTGGCAGTCCATTTATTGGCTGCCAGCAAAGGTATGCCTAGCGTGCCCGCACGAAGGGAGGGAGGAGAGAGAGGCAAGTTTTGCTCTCCACCCCCCCCCCCCCCCCCCCCCCCCCGGCCACCCCTGGCCCTTCCAACTGCAGAGCTGGCTACGTCTGGAGAAAGAGCCTGTTAAAAATTTACCAGCACACCCCTGACCGTACAGGTCTTTATCTGCCGTCATTTACTATGTTACTATCAGTTGAAGTTACCGTGGGATACATAATAATGATGCAAAAACACCTCATTGTTATATACATTGACTAATACAGCTGCTGTATTCCTGGAAAAAGCGTTATATTTTCTGCCTGGGAGCTCTGAGCTGCCAACCCACAGCCAGAGATATTCATGGACAGCATCTTAGAGAGGCCAAGTATTACAAAGAATCTTCTCCCATTCCCCCCTCCACAAAGCTCTCTATCTTTTTATTTTTATTTTTTTTGAAAATTCCATTTGAACAATGTTTTGTGCTTTGTGTGTTTATCTTTTAGGCCATTAAAACAACACACACACAAGTTAAAAGCAGACAAAATCAAGCCATTGGAATGTAGGGGGGGGGGGGGTCTGCATTTTTAGCAGACATCCCAGGAGAGCTATGGGGCACTGCAGTGGACTTCATATAAATGCTCCCAGGAACACATCTCACCATTGCTCCTTTATCTTGTCCACTGAGCCCTCCAAAACCCACCCCAAACCCACTACCCCCAACTGTACACCACTACGACAGCCCTTATGAGTGAAGGGGACACCTCTATGTGGGTACAGTGGATTTTTTGTGGGTTTTGGAGGGCTCAAAGTTTCCACCACAAGTGTAACAGGTAGGGGGAGGTATGGGCCTGGGTCCACCTGGCCACAGTGCACTGCACCCACCACTAGACCACTCCAGGGACCAGGATGCTGCTCTAATAGACCTGGCTATAACATCTGAGGCTGTCATAGAGGCTGGTGAGTACTATTTTTATTCACATTTTTTTTGGGGGGGGGGGGGTAGGTGGGTGGGAGGGAGTCAGTGATCACTGGGGGAGTGAGGGGGTGGGGGGTTGATCTAGGGCACCTTTTTATGTCTTAGTCATTGAAGTTTTCACCCTAGATGTTTTGGTTTTGTTCCATTATGGTTGTAAAATGGCCAAGTGATAGGCAGACCCTAAGCCCTGCCATTGAAATATCCCCAACAACACCCCCTTGTGATTTGAAAGCACCTCAGATGAATTGGCATCAATCAACATCTGCATAATAGTTTTGAAAATACGGATTTTGACATTTTGAGAAGAAATTCGTCCAAAAGCTGCTTTATGACACTTTTTGGACATTTTTCTCTTTTGAAAATGAGCCCCATGGTAACATAGTAGATGATGGCAGATACGGTCCATCCAGTCTCATCACATAAGGTGTGATGTGATACTTCATGTGTCTACTTGATCTTGATTTCTCCTTGCCATCTTCACGGCAAAGACCCTAGAAGTCTGCCTGGCACTGCCCTTGTACTAAAACTTCTGAAGTTGTCATCAAAGCCCCTGAAACGCTCCAATCCAGCCCATCCAGGGCACAGACCATAGAATTCTGCCCATCTCTGGTTGGTTTGTCAATTACTAATCTCCAGTAAGCTTCTTTGGATCCATTCCTTCTAAACAGGATTCCTTTGTGTTTATCCCACACGTTATTTAATTCCGTTACTATCTCCACCGTCTCCCACGGGAGGGCATTCCAGGTATCTATCATCCTCTCAGTGAAAAAATAGTTCCTGACATTATTCCTGAGTCGGCCCCCCTTCAACCTCAATTCATGTGCTCTAGTTCTACACAGGGGCGTAGCCAGACCTTGAGGTGGGAGGGAGTATGCTCAGTTTCACTTAGAGAAGCGTGCAGGAGTGAGGAGGAAGAGAGAGCAGGGCAGGCAATGCAGCAGCGCCAGAGACTGGCGCTGAACAAGGCTTCAACCCCTGCCAACAAAACCATGGGCCCGGATGAAATTTTTTTTGGGGGGGGCCCATGCCCCTGTGGCCCCATGTAGCTACGCCACTGGTTTATCGCCTTCCTGTCTCTGACTTGTTCAGGTCATCCTCGTACATCTTGCTATGCAAACCCCATACCATTTTCGTCGCTTTTCTTTGAACTGCTTCAAGTCTTTTTACATCCTTAGCAAGATAGGGCCTCCAAAACTGAACCCTACCAGTCAATCCAAATGGGATACATAAACGCCAGATCTGTAGTCAACAAAGCAACAACAATAACAGACTGGATCACAACAGACAAGCTTGATCTTTTATTTATTAGTGAAACTTGGATTCATGATCTCAAAGACCCTATAATCTTAGAGCTATGCCCCCCCAGGATATAAAATTACCCACTGGACTAGACAGGTTAAAAAAGGAGGAGGTATAGCTATTATTCATAAATCCCATTTCATTGTTACAACAACAGCAGAGTCCATACTTCCCCAACTTGAGATTGCCTCAGTAAGAATCAATCATACAAATCTAATTGACTATCTCAATGTAGTACTGTTTTATAGACCACCAGGCAACTGTCAGGACTGCCAAACTCACTTTATGGACTTCATGTCGAACACATGTGTTTCTAACTCCAACCTTATTATAATAGGGGATATTAATCTCCAACTCAAAGATCCTAACTCAACTAACGCGAACGATTGCAAGGATTTCTTCCAACTATGGGATCTCCAATGGCCAAACCCGCAACCAACTCATATTAAAGGACATACTTTAGACATCATTGCATACAAATTCTCCCCAGACCTCAACCTTCGATTAACACCCACCAAATGGACAGACACACCATGGTCTGACCATTTCAAACTAAACTTTTCCTTACAATGGAGAAAAAATGTTATCCACTATAAAGAACAACGCATCACCTACACCACGAGAGGCCAAATTGACCCATCTACATTCTGGCAACAATTCTACAACAACGAATGGACAGCACAAACAGAATCAAACCAATTTCTTCTAGAATTGAACAACAGATGTCTAAATATATTAGACAACATAGCACCTTTGCAAACCAAAACCTCACTCATGAAGAACTCTATACCCTGGTTTAACGAAGAACTGAAGAGACTAAAAACTCAAGTCAGAAGGTTAGATCAAACATGGAACAAAAAAAAAAGACGACTCCACACTCAATGCTTGGAAACAACTACAAAGGAAATAAAAATACACCATCAGACAAACCAAAAGAACATATTACAAAACTATTATTGGACCAGATTACAAGGACACACATAAACTTTTCTAACTTGTGAGTAAACTATTAGACACCACTCCAGTGACTTCAAACAACATAGACACCCCATCAGCAGAGAATCTGGTGAAATATTTTAAAGAGAAAGTAGTAAAGTTACGATTCACGCTACTACTAACAACTACTGACCGAACCTGGACCAACTTTGACACACTTTTTGACAATACCATTTCTCAATCAATCAAAAGACTCACCAAATCTCAATGCAAACTAGACATATGCCCTAATAACCTTATAAAACTTGCACCTCAACAATTTACACAAGACCTCACGATGCATCTGAACTATATGCTACAAAATGGTCTCTTCCCAAAAGATAAAGGAAACATTCTACTCACCCCTATACCTAAGGACCCTAAGAAAAGTACAAGTGATCTAACCAACTATCGCCCAGTAGCATCTACCCCTCTGGTAACCAAATTAATGGAAAGTATGGTGACCAAGCAACTCACCAATTACTTAGATAAATTCTCAATTCTTCATGAATCACAATCAGGATTTCGGGCTAACCACAGCACCGAAACAGTTCTAACTACCCTACTCACCAAATTTTAACAAACAATTGCAACAGGAAACAACATACTTCTACTGCAATTTGACATGTCCAGTGCATTCGACAGGGTTAACCACAAAATATTACTAAATATCCTAGAATACTTCGGAGTCGGAGGCAACGTGCTCAACTGGTTCAGAGGATTTTTAACCACCAGAGCATACCAAGTGAAATCTAACTCGAGTATATCAACGTCATGGACTCCTGAATGTGGTGTGCCCCAAGGATCCCCACTCTCATCGACACTCTTTAACCTACTGATGACACCCCTGGTTAAATCGCTATTCAATCAAGGCCTGAACCCTTACATATACGCAGATGACGTCATGATCTACATTCCGTTCAAACATGACCTAAAGGAAATCACCAATGTCATCAACCACAGCTTCCAAATCATGCACTCATGGACAGATGCATTTCAACTAAAACTTAATGCAGAAAAAAAAAACACAATGTCTCATACTCACATCTCAATATAACACAAGTAAATTCACCATTATAACCACACCAAAGTTCTCCCTTCCCATGTCAGATACCCTGAAAATTATTGGAGTCACCTGGGACCAGAATCTCACACTTGAAAACCATGTGAAAAACACAACAAAGAAGATGCTCCACTCTATGTGGAAACTAAAAAGAGTAAAATCCTTCTTCCCAAGAAACATCTTTCGTAACCTGGTAAAGTCTATGGTCACCTAGACTACTGCAATGCACTATATGTTGGCTGTAAAGAACAACTCATCAAGAAACTTCAAACAGCCCAAAACACAGCTGCCAGACTCATATTCAGTAAAACAAAATATGAAAGCGCCAAACCCCTAAGAGAAAAGTTACACTGGCTTCCACTCAGAGAACGTATCACGTTTAAAGTCTGTACCCTGGTTCACAAAATTATCCACGGAGATGCTCCGGCCTATATGATAGACCTTATAGACTTGCCAGCTAGAAATGCTAAAAGTTTTGCACGCACATTCCTAAATCTTCACTTCCCCAGTTGCAGAAGACTAAAATACAAACTAACATATGCATCTAGCTTCTCATATATGAGCACACAGCTGTGGAATACATTGCCAATAGACCTGAAAAACATTTGCAATCTAATTAACTTTTGGAAATCACTGAAGACCTATCTCTTCAACAAAGCATACCACAATGACCCATAACAGGAACTATAATGCATCACCTCTTATCAAGATCCAAAATGTCTTCTCCCCATGCTTATTGCTTAATTTTGTAGATCTCTACATTCTCTGTAGTACCTATCCACACCCATCCTGTTAGAATATCAATGATATGCTTTGATGTCACCATGCATACCTCCGACCCAGCCCCATCCTCCCACCCTGTCACACTGTCATAGTAATGCTTGAATGTTTTCACTTATATACACTGTCAGCTAGCACATTTGCTTATTTCCGATCTGACGAAGAAGGGCAACCTTCGAAAGCTAATCAAGAAATGTATTAAGTTATGTCCAATAAAAAAAGGTATCATCTTATTTTCTTTTCCATGTTTTATTTTGTTTGATTTCTATTGATAACCTTAAGAGTGAACTAACACGGCTACCACACTCCTCTACTCTGTAGTACACAAATTGCATCTATACTCTGAAATGATGTTATATTAATCTCTCTATTTAATTGACCAGATCATCAATATTCGTTAGGCAATACCAATCGCCTCTTTTACTCTGTAATGACGATTCATTATGTTAGTCACATAATCTATTATGTAAACCATGCTCTCTATGTAATAACAAGTGTACCTTTTTACTCCAGAGTGGCGAATACCACAATGGAACATTGTAAGCCACATTGAGCCTGCAAATAGGTGGGAAATGTGGGATACAAATGCAGCAAATAAATAAACACAATACTCCAAGTGGGGCCTCACCAATGACTTGAACAGGGGCATGAAAACCTCCTTTCTTCTGCTGGTGCAGCCCAGCATCCTTCCTTGCTCCACCACCAGGGGGCTTCCACAAAGTCTGTCCAAGCCTTATCCAATGACCTATCTAGGTACTGGTCTGAACACTGCCTACTTACACCCAGATACTGAGTACTAGCTAGTATGTAAGGATGTAAAAAGAATCGAAGCGGTGCAAAGAAAAGCTAAGAGAATGGTATGGGATTTGCGTAACAAGACGTATGAGGAGAGACTTGTTGACCTGAACATGTATACCCTGGAGGAAAGGAGAAACAGGGGTGATATGATACAGACGTTCAAATATTTGAAAGGTATTAATCCGCAAACGAACCTTTTCCGGAGATACGAAGGCGGTAGAACGAGAGGACATGATATGAGAGTGAAGGGGGGCAGACTCAAGAAAAATGTCAGGAAGTATTTTTTTACGGAGAGAGTGATGGATGCTTGGAATGCCCTCCCGCAGGAGGTGGTGGAGATGAAAATGGTAACGGAATTCATACATGCATGGGATAAACATAAAGGAATCCTGTTCAGAAGAAATGGATCCTCAGGACCTTAGCTGAGATTGGATAACAGAGCCGGTAGTGGGAGGCGGGGCTGGTGGTTGGGAGGCGGGGATAGTGCTGGGCAGACTTATACGGTCTGTGCTAGAGCCAAAGGTGGGAGGCGGGGATAGTGCTGGGCAGACTTGTACGGTCTGTGCCATGAAAAAGACAGGTACTAATCAAGGTAGGGTATACACAAAAAAGTGGCACATTTCTTGGGCAGACTGGATGGATTGCAAGATTGCAAGACCGGTGCTCTAACCACTAGGCCACTCCTCCACTCCACCGTGCAGGTCTTTTTCTGCTGTCATCTACTATGTTATTATGTTACTATGTAGTATTCGGATACCAGTTCTGAATAACCAGCGTCAGAAACGCGTGCCCGCCAGCATTTGAAAACACACTGACCTCTGTATATTTCTTTCTAATTACTTGGACAGATATAGTGGTTCTTCAGTGGAATCTCAATGACACTGCAATGAAAAGGCTGAGCTCACTGCAATACAAACAGCGGAAATATTATCTTGCTTTAAAACCAATTAGCCATTTTCCCTGGGAATAAACATTCTGCATCATAGGAGTCACATATGGAATGATTCTGACCTTTGAGATGAAAAGCTGCCACATTGCAGCTGGTCTTTCTAGTACTATCTTTCCTTCGTAAGTAAGGTCAGCACTTCATCTGTGAGAGAAGCTCTTCACAATGGAACTGAGTGGGACAGAAACAACATTTCCCCTGGTTGGATTTGTTCATTTCTTTTTTTAGATCAGTAACATTAAAAAATGTAAACAGAGTGAATGAAATAACTCGGCTGCCCTTGTTCCCTTTGAGATATTTAACTTCTACGAACGAAAGGCTGTTTACTCTTAAGAGCAGCTCTGTATTCGTGAAATATGAACTAAAAACATGCTCTTATACACCACGAGGTCTCATAGAAGAGGATCGCATTGAACACACCTGATCTCCAGCCTCCGGCTGACTGGAGCAAAAACAGAACCAGCGACCAGAAAAGAATCCAAGCCAGGGGCGTAGCCAGAAATCAAATTTTGGGTGGGCCTAGGCAAGAAGTGGGTGGGCACCAAGTGTTCTCCCCCCTCCCAACCACCACCAAAAAAAATATTTCAGTTGGCGGGAAAATGCTTCTTTCCACCTTGGCAGTATGCAGCAGGCATGCGCTGAAAACTGAGCATGCACATATCAAGGAGAGTGCATTTTTGTTACCATCAGGGGGATGTCTTCAGCTGGCCGAGCTTGAGATCCCCATCAGCTACCACTAAATGTGTGCTACTGTTGGGTGGGCCTGAGCACTAAATGGGTGGGCCCCGGCCCACCCAGGCCCACCTGTGGCTACGCCACTGTTTTGCAAACTTTCCTCTTTGAGAGGTTTCTACCCCTTTGACAGAGTGTGTTAGATTGTAACTGGCCATCAATGGTTTATTATTTAGTTCTTATTGGTATCTTTTTTTGTGCTACTCTGCTCTTACTTACATAAGTACATAAGTAGTGCCATACTGGGAAAGACCAAAGGTCCATCTAGCCCAGCATCCTGTCACCGACAGTGGCCAATCCAGGTCAAGGGCACCTGGCACGCTCCCCAAACGTAAAAACATTCCAGACAAGTTATACCTAAAAATGCGGAATTTTTCCAAGTCCATTTAATAGCGGTCTATGGACTTGTCCTTTAGGAATCTATCTAACCCCTTTTTAAACTCCGTCAAGCTAACCGCCCGTACCACGTTCTCCGGCAACGAATTCCAGAGTCTAATTACACGTTGGGTGAAGAAAAATTTTCTCCGATTCGTTTTAAATTTACCACACTGTAGCTTCAACTCATGCCCTCTAGTCCTAGTATTTTTGGATAGCGTGAACAGTCGCTTCACATCCACCCGATCCATTCCACTCATTATTTTATACACTTCTATCATATCTCCCCTCAGCCGTCTCTTCTCCAAGCTGAAAAGCCCTAGCCTTCTCAGCCTCTCTTCGTAGGAAAGTCGTCCCATCCCCACTATCATTTTCGTCGCCCTTCGCTGTACCTTTTCCAATTCTACTATATCTTTTTTGAGATACGGAGACCAGTACTGAACACAATACTCCAGGTGCGGTCGCACCATGGAGCGATACAACGGCATTATAACATCCGCACACCTGGACTCCATACCCTTCCTAATAACACCCAACATTCTATTCGCTTTCCTAGCCGCAGCAGCACACTGAGCAGAAGGTTTCAGCGTATCATCGACGACGACACCCAGATCCCTTTCTTGATCCGTAACTCCTAACGCGGAACCTTGCAAGACGTAGCTATAATTCGGGTTCCTCTTACCCACATGCATCACTTTGCACTTGTCAACATTGAACTTCATCTGCCACTTGCACGCCCATTCTCCCAGTCTCGCAAGGTCCTCCTGTAATCGTTCACATTCCTCCTGCGACTTGACGACCCTGAATAATTTTGTGTCATCGGCGAATTTAATTACCTCACTAGTTATTCCCATCTCTAGGTCATTTATAAATACATTAAAAAGCAACGGACCCAGCACAGACCCCTGCGGGACCCCACTAACTACCCTCCTCCACTGAGAATACTGGCCACGCAATCCTACTCTCTGCTTCCTATCTTTCAACCAGTTCTTAATCCATAATAATACCCTACCTCCGATTCCATGACTCTGCAATTTCTTCAGGAGTCTTTCGTGCGGCACTTTGTCAAACGCCTTCTGAAAATCCAGATATACAATATCAACCGGCTCCCCATTGTCCACATGTTTGCTTACCCCCTCAAAAAAATGCATTAGATTGGTGAGGCAAGACTTCCCTTCACTAAATCCGTGCTGACTTTGTCTCATCAGTCCATGTTTTTGTATATGCTCTGCAATTTTATTCTTAATAATAGCCTCTACCATCTTGCCCGGCACCGACGTCAGACTCACCGGTCTATAATTTCCCGGATCTCCTCTGGAACCCTTCTTAAAAATCGGAGTAACATTGGCTACCCTCCAGTCTTCCGGTACTACACTCGATTTTAGGGACAGATTGCATATTTCTAACAGTAGCTCCGCAAGTTCATTTTTTAGTTCTATTAATACTCTGGGATGAATACCATCAGGTCCCGGTGATTTACTACTCTTCAGCTTGCTGAACTGACCCATTACATCCTCCAAGGTTACAGAGAATTTGTTTAGTTTCTCCGACTCCCGCGCTTCAAATATTCTTTCCGGCACCGGTGTCCCCCCCAAATCCTCCTCGGTGAAGACCGAAGCAAAGAATTCATTTAATTTCTCCGCTACGGCTTTGTCCTCCTTAATCGCCCCTTTAACACCATTTTCGTCCAGCGGCCCAACCGACTCTTTGGCCGGTTTCCTGCTTTTAATGTATCTAAAAAAATTTTTACTATGTATTTTTGCTTCCAACGCTAATTTCTTCTCAAAGTCCTTTTTTGCCCTCCTTATCTCCGCTTTGCATTTGGCTTGGCATTCCTTATGATCTATCCTGTTACTTTCAGTTGGTTCTCTTCTCCACTTGATACTTTGTTTATGGTATTTATTATAAACCTTGCCTGTTGCTTTATTTATTCTAAGCCACATTGAGCTCGAGTATGTTCGGGATAATATGAGTAGACATGGCAAAATAAATAAATAAATAAATAAATAAAATAGATAACCCTGACTTCCCTGGTTTTCAGCCAGCTTCCGTAACCACTAGGCTGCTCCTCTGGAAGAAGAATGTGTGTGTACATGATCGAAAGGCAATGGGGATTAAAAGATTAAGTCAAACTGTTTAAATAGATAAGACTAGTAGTTATCTTAAGCAGAAGTGTCGCCAGGTTTTGACGTCAGGGGGAGCCAGTGGCGTAGCCACAGGTGGGCCTGTGTGGGCTGGAGCCCACCCAACAGCAACACACGTATTAGCGGTAGCAGGTGGGGATCCCAAGCTCCGCCAGCAGAAGACTTCCCCCTGATGGTAATGAAAACGCTGTTCTCCAGGATACCAGCACCTGCGCATGCTCAGTTTTCAGCGCGTGCCTGCCGCAGACTGCTAAGGTGGAAAGAAGCGTTTTCCCACCAGCTGAGATTTTTTTTTTTGGTGGTGGGTGAAGTGGGTGGGCACCAAGGGGCTCATTTTCAAAGCACTTAGCCATAGGTTTCTATGAAATTTTGGAAGGCTAAGTGCTTTGAAAATGAGCCCCTTGGTGCCCACCCACTTCTTGCCTAGGACCACCCAAAATCTGTTGTCTGGCTACACCCCTGGGCCGGGGAGCAGACCTTTTGTAAAAGAGGCATCAGTGTGAGGCTGAAGGGTCAATCCAAGTGCCATTTCGTTAATTTGGGGGAGCAGCCGCTGTCCTTGCTCCCTCCATAGCTACACCTCTGATCTTAAGAGTCTGACATCATGAAAGAATCCATCACTCTGGGTATCTTGGACCCATCTGTGTTCATCTGTCCTGCACACGCTACAGGATCCCTCTGATATATCCTGTAACATAGTAACATAGTTGATGACGGCAGAAAAAGACCTGCACGGTCCATCCAGTCTGCCCAAGAAGATAAATTCATATGTGCTACTTTTTTATTTGTACTGTCCTCTTCAGTGCACAGACCGTTTAAGTCTGGCCAGCCCTATCCCCACCTCCCAACCATCAGCCCCACCTCCCAACCACTGGCTCTGGCACAGACTGTATAAGTCTGCTCAGCACTATCCCTGCCTCCCAACCACCAGCTCTGGCACAGACCATAAAAGTCTGCCCAGCACTATCCCCCCTCCCAACCACCAGGCCCAGCCCTATCCCCGCCTCCGAACCACCAACCTAGCCTCCCAACCACTGGCTCTGGCACAGACTGTATAAGTCTGCCCAGCACTATCCCTGCCTCCCAACCAGCAGCTCTGGCACAGACCATAAAAGTCTGCCCAGCACTATCCCCCCTCCCAACCACCAGGCCCAGCATTATCCCCGCCTCCCAACCACCAACCCCGCCTCCCACCACTAGCTCTGGCACAGACTGTATAAGTCTGCCCAGCACTATCCCCGCCGCCCAACCACCAGCCCCGGCACAGGCCGTATAAGTCTGTCCAGCACTACCCCCCCCCCCCCCCGCCCAACCACCAGCCCCGGCACAGACCGTATATGTCTGCCCAAACTAGCCCCGCCTCCCAACCACCAGCTCTGCCAGCCATTCCAGGCTAAGCTCCTGAGGATCCCTTCCTTCTGCACAGGATTCCACATGTGGGTGGACACTGTAGCGAGTGTCCACCCACATGTGGTAACTCAGGCAGGTCAGAGAACATCGATGGCGCAGAACCTATTACTTAATTATCCATTACTTTTCATCACTCGTATCTGTCTTGTCTGTCTGTATTATTTAGATTGTAAGCTCTTTTGAGCAGGGACTGTCTCTTTGTGTCAGATGTTCAGCGCTGCGTGTGTCTGGTAGCGCTATACAAATGCTAATAATAATAATAATAACCAAAGCCAAGAAAACGTACTGAAGCAGCAGCAGCCATGAGAAACAGAAATCAAAAACCATAGCATTACTCATACTCCTAATCCTTATCTGACTCCTTCTCCTGGCCCGGAACCAGCATCCTCTTACTCAGACTCCGACACTGGATTTCAGCCAGGTCTCCTCCACTTTTCTATTTCTGGATGCTCTCATTTCTTCTTTCGGTTGTCTTTATCAATGTTTGGCAGATTATTTTTTAAATTTTTCACACTTCCTTTGGATAATTCTGCTACTCTTTCTTCCTACCTCTCTGCCATTGCTTCATGGATGAACATATATTAGCTCTTCCTGTAGGCCTTAAACCCAGAAAGTCTCCCTTTCTCTGCTACTGACTACCTACCCCATCCTTCTTCAACATTCATTACTGTTGGGTGCTTTTGGAAATCTTTTTTTTTTTTTTTTCATTTTGTGTGTTTTTCTCCCAGTTCCTTTTGCTCCACTGGCACTGATGGACCTGAGAAAGACACATTTTGCCCTACACAATAGTGCCTGCTGTCCTTGGGATTGGGCAACGCCATTTTGAGGGGCAGAAATCGACAATAGCACTATTCTTTGGTTCATGGGTGCCAGTTATTTTCGTCGTAACATCGGGCAGGACTGACTGGTGATCAGTCCTGCCTAGGAAGGTATTACCACCACCGTGAATAGGGTAAGATGGTAGAAAATGGTGAGGAGAATTCTAAGAGGGCAAGGAATTATTTATTTATTTTTGCAGCATGGGTAATGTCAAAATTGTAATGAAACTGAACAAAATTGTGTTCATTTTTCTTTTGCTTTGACTTAAAGATTAAACACACAAATTAAATTTCGCTGTAACCCTTTGTAGCTCAGTGAGCATTAGGATGGGTTAGTTTTATGAAATTTAGGAGTTTGTAGAGATCTCAGGTCCGGGACCAGCAAGAGCTGATTGTACAGTAATCTATTTACTCAGCACTCTCCTTTCATCCAATAAGGCACTTCAGGCCAGGTTTTAAGTTCAGAATTAAAAGGCTTACTTAACTTGCATTTTTAAGGCAAAATATGTAACAACTCTCAATATCAAGTCTGAGGCAGAGGTAGGGAGAAAGTAATTTCCAACACTTGCAGTCTCTAGTACAGGCATGGGCAACCCCCAATCCTCAAGTTATGTTTTCAAGATTTCTATAATGAATATTTACATATAATGGAAGCAATACATGCAAGTCAGTCTTGAAAATCCAACTGGGTTGTGGCCCTCGAGGACTGTGGTTGCCCACCCCTGCTCTAGGAGGTATCCTTGGGAACACTTCGACTGGGTAGAAGCTCCTGGCCAGTCCTTTTTACAACTTTAATCTGTCTGAGGCCCTCCTCCAGAGAGAAGCGGCTCTATAACATCTCTTTATCAGTTTAGGGCCCTTAGGTATCAGACAGTTTTTAGACTGGACATTCGCTCAGTGAAAGATATGTGTCTGGTCTCAACCAGCAGCAAACACCTTCTGCAACAGTGACATTAAAATTAAATGCCCTTTTTGTGGAGTTTGACATTTCATAACCAGGCCCATGAGTCAGAAGCCGGAAAAGCTGTCAGGAAAGCAAAGATACAAATGGAAGAAAAGATAGCCAGTACAGCAAAACTGAGGGACAAGACATTTTTTAGATATGTAAGTGATAGGAGGAAGTGTTAAACTGGCAAAGTGAGGCTCAAGGGTGAAGGGAAGGAATACGTAGAAGCTGATAAGGATAAAGCTGGATTGCTTTGGATAAAATGAGAAACCGCACTGGGATTGGACGGATAGGGAGGAAGCATCGTGATTGGATAAAATTAAAAACTGCTCTGGGATTTGATGAATAGGGAGGAAGCATCGTGATTGGATAAAATGAGAAACTGCTCTGGGATTGGACGGATAGGGAGGAAGCATCGTGATTGGATAAAATGAGAAACTGCATTGGGATTGGACGGATAGGGAGGAAGCATCGTGATTGGATAAAATGAGAAACTGCTCTGGGATTTGATGAATAGGGAGGAAGCATCGTGATTGGATAAAATGAAAAACTGCTCTGGGATTTGATGAATAGGGAGGAAGCATCGTGATTGGATAAAATGAGAAACTGCATTGGGATTGGACGGATAGTAAGGAAGCATTGAGACTGAATAAAATGAGAAACTGCACTAGGACTGGATGGATAGGGAGGAAGCATCGTGATTGGATAAAATGAGAAACTGCACTGGGATTGGATGGATAGGGAGAAAGCATCGTGATTGGATAAAATGAGAAACTGCACTGGGATTGGATGGATAGGGAGGAAGCATCGTGATTGGATAAAATGAGAAACTGCTCTGAGATTTGATGAATAGGGAGGAAGCATCGTGATTGGATAAAATGAGAAACTGCATTGGGATTGGACTGATAGGAAGGAAGAATCATGACTGGATAAAATGAGAAACCGCACTGGGATTGGACGGATAGGGAGGAAGCATCGTGATTGGATAAAATTAAAAACTGCTCTGGGACTGGATGGATAGGAAGGAAGCATCGTGATTGGATAAAATGAGAAACCGCACTGGGATTGGATGGATAGGAAGGAAGAATCATGACTGGATAAAATGAGAAACCGCACTGGGATTTGATGAATAGGAAGGAAGCATCGTGATTGGATAAAATGAGAAACTAAACTGGGATTGGACGGATAGTAAGGAAGCATTGAGACTGAATAAAATGAGAAACTGCACTGGGATTGGACGGATAGGGAGGAAGCATCGTGATTGGATAAAATGAGAAACCGCATTGGGATTGGACTGATAGGAAGGAAGAATCATGACTGGATAAAATGAGAAACCGCACTGGGATTGGACGGATAGGAAGGAAGAATCATGACTGGATAAAATGAGAAACCGCACTGGGATTGGACGGATAGGAAGGAAGAATCATGACTGGATAAAATGAGAAACCGCACTGGGATTGGACGGATAGGGAGGAAGCATCGTGATTGGATAAAATGAGAAACTGCATTGGGATTGGACTGATAGGAAGGAAGAATCATGACTGGATAAAATGAGAAACCGCACTGGGATTGGACGGATAGGAAGGAAGAATCATGACTGGATAAAATGAGAAACCGCACTGGGATTGGACGGATAGGGAGGAAGCATCGTGATTGGATAAAATGAGAAACTGCATTGGGATTGGACTGATAGGAAGGAAGAATCATGACTGGATAAAATGAGAAACCGCACTGGGATTGGACGGATAGGGAGGAAGCATCGTGATTGGATAAAATGAGAAACTGCATTGGGATTGGACGGATAGGAAGGAAGCATCGTGATTGGATAAAATGAGAAACTGCTCTGGGATTGCACAAATAGGAAGGAAGCATCGTGATTGGATAAAATGAGAAACTGCTCTGGGATTGGATGGATAGGGAGGAAGCATTGTGATTGGTTAAAATGAGAAACTGCTCTGGGATTGGACGGATAGGGAGAAAGCATTGTGATTGGCTAAAATGAGAAACTGCTCTGGGATTGGACGGATAGGGAGGAAGCATTGTGACTGGATAAAATGAGAAACTTCTCTGGGATTGGACAGATAAGGAGGAAGCATCATGATTGGCTAAAATGAGAAACTGCTCTGGGATTGGACGGATAGTAAGGAAGCATTGAGACTGAATAAAACGAGAAACTGCACTAGGACTGGATGGATAGGGAGGAAGCATCGTGATTGGATAAAATGAGAAACTGCTCTGGGATTGGACGGATAGGGAGGAAGCATTGTGACTGGATAAAATGAGAAACTTCTCTGGGATTGGACAGATAAGGAGGAAGCATCATGATTGGCTAAAATGAGAAACTGCTCTGGGATTGGACGGATAGTAAGGAAGCATTGAGACTGAATAAAACGAGAAACTGCACTAGGACTGGATGGATAGGGAGGAAGCATCGTGATTGGATAAAATGAGAAACTGCACTGGGATTGGACGGATAGGGAGGAAGCATTGTGATTGGCTAAAATGAGAAACTGCTCTGGGATTGGATGGATAGGGAGGAAGCATCGTGATTGGATAAAATTAAAAACTGCTCTGGGATTGGATGGATAGGGAGGAAGCATCGTGATTGGATAAAATTAAAAACTGCTCTGGGATTGGATGGATAGGGAGGAAGTATCGTGATTGGATGAAATGAGAAACTGCACTGAATATGTAGGAGCAAAGTAAGCAGAACAGAATGCACTATGGAGCACTATAGCCACTATAGCAAAGCTGTATAAAAATATGGTGCCTGGCATTATTCATCTAACTTGGTTTTGTGAAAAAGCAGGCTCTGGCTAATTCCATCTTTCAGTACTGGGGCCTGGAACTCGTTAGGCCCAGATCTGCTCTCAGCAAACATTCTACACAGAGCCTAAAGGAGTGCCACCCGCCAAGGACTACAGAATTCTCCTTTGCTGACTGAGGTGACGCATTGGCTGGACAAACAGTGTGATAATTGCACATTGTTTACTGAAATCAGTACACTGTGATCACAGTAACTCTGCCATATCTTGCATGTGGTATATTGTTTTGCTTTTCCAAGTCAAAACATATGAAGTCAACAACTTTACTGTTCCAGATGAGGAGGGTTGTAATACCTAAGAAACGGGTAAAGAAGCCTCCACAAAATCATGATTTTATCTGGTTGTTATCAGAACAAGTTTCAGGGACACAGCCTGATCCGAGCAAGTCACACTACGAAGATGTCATCCGCTTGCTAAAGGTGTCTCCACTGTTTGCTGGTCCTGCTTCCATCTATTGAAGCCTGCTGTTGCCTGTCTACTGAGGTCAGCTCCAGTCTATATCACCATCCAGAGAGAGAGAGAGAGAGTGACCGACAGCCTTGCATCCCTGCTCCTGGCCTTGTCCATGCTCCTGGTGCAGCTCCTGTGATCATCCCGAGACAACACAAGTTCACTGATCGACTCTGCCTCTGTGAGAGTGCAGGAGCCAATACATCATCTGTCAGGTCGTAGCTACCTTTTTCCTAGTGAATGGGAATCAGGAGTCCTAATTAGTTGAGGAAATAGGTAATAAAGTGTGTATTATCTTTACCTTGCTTTCACAGGTACATAAACACTCATTGTTCACCATCATTTTGGGTAATTTAGCATAAATTAATTATTTCTACTCTACTTTACACTATTTTTCTTAGCTTTTAGATTTTTATAATACCTGTGCTTTGTGTCTGATTCTTTTCAGTGATTATTTCAGGCTATGAGATTGGATCTTGCGGTTTGTTAGAGGGACTTCTAATTACACCTAGGTACATTCCAGACTGCTACCTTATATATTTTGTTACCTGTGTATAGGTACCCTCATTGCCTGTCCTCTACCTGAGGCCAGGTGATCTGTTTAGCCCCATAGATAGAATGCAAGGAGGTTTAATGGACAGGAGTGGAAGTGAGCCTATCTAGTCCACTGTAAGCAAGGAAGCCAATTAGGACACTCTAAGGTTTCCCTTCCCAGCGCAGCCGTCATCCAGTAGACTCAAAACAAAGCATGTCAACCTATGAGCTGCTGCAAGGAGGTTTAATAGACAGGAGTGGAAGTGAGCCTATCTAGTCCACTATAAGCAAGGAAGCCAATCTTGTTAATCTCTGTTTCCACTCCCCCCCCCCCCCCCATGCAGCCATCATCCAGTACACTCAAAACAAAGCAGGCCAACCTATGAGCTGCTGCCAGGAGGTTTAATAGACAGGAGTGGAAGTGAGCCTAATCTCTGTTTTCATTCCCCCGCGCAGCCGTAATTTCTATACACTCAAAACAAAGCAAGCAAAGCTATTAACTGCTGCAAGGAGGTTTAATAGACAGGAGTGGAAGTGAGCCTATCTAGTCCACTGTAAGCAAGGAAGCCAATTAGGACACTCTAAGGTTTCCCTTCCCAGCGCAGCCGTCATCCAGTAGACTCAAAACAAAGCATGTCAACCCATGAGCTGCTGCAAGGAGGTTTAATAGACAGGAGTGGAAGTGAGCCTAATCTCTGTTTCCACTCCCCCGTGTAGCCGTCATATCTAGTACACTCAAAACAAAGCAAGCAAACCTATGAGCTGCTGCTAGGAGGTTTAATAGACAGGAGTGGAAGTGAGCCTAATCTCTGTTTCCACTCCCCCGTGTAGCCGTCATATCTAGTACACTCAAAACAAAGCATGCCAAACTATGAGCTGCTGCAAGGAGGTTTAATAGACAGGAGTGGAAGTGAGCCTATCTAGTCCACTGTAAGCAAGGAAGCCAATCTTGTTAATCTCTGTTTCCACTCCCCCCCCCCCCCATGCAGCCATCATCCAGTACACTCAAAACAAAGCAGGCCAACCTATGAGTTGCTGCAAGGAGGTTTAATAGACAGGAGTGGAAGTGAGCCTATCTAGTCCACTGTAAGCAAGGAAGCCAATTTGGTTAATCTCTGTTTCCACTCCCCCTCGCAGCCGTCATTCCTGTACACTCAAGACAAAGCAAGCAAACCTATGAGCTGCTGCAAGGAGGTTTAATAGACAGGAGTGGAAGTGAGCCTAATCTCTGTTTCCACTCTCCCGTGTAGCCGTCATATCTAGTACACTCAAAACAAAGCAAGCAAACCTATGAGCTGCTGCCAGGAGGTTTAATAGGCAGGAGTGGAAGTGAGCCTAATCTCTGTTTCCACTCTCCCGTGTAGCCGTCATATCTAGTACACTCAAAACAAAGCATGCCAAACTATGAGCTGCTGCAAGGAGGTTTAATAGACAGGAGTGGAAGTGAGCCTATCTAGTCCACTGTAAGCAAGGAAGCCAATTTGGTCAATCTCTGTTTCCCCCCCCCCCCCCCCCCCCATGCAGCCGTCATCCAGTACACTCAAAACAAAGCATGCCAACCTATGAGCTGCTGCAAGGAGGTTTAATAGACAGGAGTGGAAGTGAGCCTAATCTCTGTTTTCATTCCCCCGCGCAGCCGTCATTTCTATACACTCAAAACAAAGCATGCCAAACTATGAGCTGCTGCAAGGAGGTTTAATAGACAGGAGTGGAAGTGAGCCTATCTAGTCCACTGTAAGCAAGGAAGCCAATCTTGTTAATCTCTGTTTCCACTCCCCCCCCCCCCATGCAGCCATCATCCAGTACACTCAAAACAAAGCAGGCCAACCTATGAGTTGCTGCAAGGAGGTTTAATAGACAGGAGTGGAAGTGAGCCTATCTAGTCCACTGTAAGCAAGGAAGCCAATCTTGTTAATCTCTGTTTCCACTCCCCCCCCCCCCCCCATGCAGCCATCATCCAGTACACTCAAAACAAAGCAGGCCAACCTATGAGTTGCTGCAAGGAGGTTTAATAGACAGGAGTGGAAGTGAGCCTATCTAGTCCACTGTAAGCAAGGAAGCCAATTTGGTTAATCTCTGTTTCCACTCCCCCTCGCAGCCGTCATTCCTGTACACTCAAGACAAAGCAAGCAAACCTATGAGCTGCTGCAAGGAGGTTTAATAGACAGGAGTGGAAGTGAGCCTAATCTCTGTTTCCACTCTCCCGTGTAGCCGTCATATCTAGTACACTCAAAACAAAGCAAGCAAACCTATGAGCTGCTGCCAGGAGGTTTAATAGGCAGGAGTGGAAGTGAGCCTAATCTCTGTTTCCACTCTCCCGTGTAGCCGTCATATCTAGTACACTCAAAACAAAGCATGCCAAACTATGAGCTGCTGCAAGGAGGTTTAATAGACAGGAGTGGAAGTGAGCCTATCTAGTCCACTGTAAGCAAGGAAGCCAATTTGGTCAATCTCTGTTTCCACTCCCCCCCCCCCCCCCATGCAGCCGTCATCCAGTACACTCAAAACAAAGCATGCCAACCTATGAGCTGCTGCAAGGAGGTTTAATAGACAGGAGTGGAAGTGAGCCTAATCTCTGTTTTCATTCCCCCGCGCAGCCGTCATTTCTATACACTCAAAACAAAGCATGCCAAACTATGAGCTGCTGCAAGGAGGTTTAATAGACAGGAGTGGAAGTGAGCCTATCTAGTCCACTGTAAGCAAGGAAGCCAATCTTGTTAATCTCTGTTTCCACTCCCCCCCCCCCCCCCCCATGCAGCCATCATCCAGTACACTCAAAACAAAGCAGGCCAACCTATGAGTTGCTGCAAGGAGGTTTAATAGACAGGAGTGGAAGTGAGCCTATCTAGTCCACTGTAAGCAAGGAAGCCAATTTGGTTAATCTCTGTTTCCACTCCCCCTCGCAGCCGTCATTCCTGTACACTCAAGACAAAGCAAGCAAACCTATGAGCTGCTGCAAGGAGGTTTAATAGACAGGAGTGGAAGTGAGCCTAATCTCTGTTTCCACTCTCCCGTGTAGCCGTCATATCTAGTACACTCAAAACAAAGCAAGCAAACCTATGAGCTGCTGCCAGGAGGTTTAATAGGCAGGAGTGGAAGTGAGCCTAATCTCTGTTTCCACTCTCCCGTGTAGCCGTCATATCTAGTACACTCAAAACAAAGCATGCCAAACTATGAGCTGCTGCAAGGAGGTTTAATAGACAGGAGTGGAAGTGAGCCTATCTAGTCCACTGTAAGCAAGGAAGCCAATTTGGTCAATCTCTGTTTCCACTCCCCCCCCCCCCCCATGCAGCCGTCATCCAGTACACTCAAAACAAAGCATGCCAACCTATGAGCTGCTGCAAGGAGGTTTAATAGACAGGAGTGGAAGTGAGCCTAATCTCTGTTTTCATTCCCCCGCGCAGCCGTCATTTCTATACACTCAAAACAAAGCATGCCAAACTATGAGCTGCTGCAAGGAGGTTTAATAGACAGGAGTGGAAGTGAGCCTATCTAGTCCACTGTAAGCAAGGAAGCCAATCTTGTTAATCTCTGTTTCCACTCCCCCCCCCCCCCATGCAGCCATCATCCAGTACACTCAAAACAAAGCAGGCCAACCTATGAGTTGCTGCAAGGAGGTTTAATAGACAGGAGTGGAAGTGAGCCTATCTAGTCCACTGTAAGCAAGGAAGCCAATTTGGTTAATCTCTGTTTCCACTCCCCCTCGCAGCCGTCATTCCTGTACACTCAAGACAAAGCAAGCAAACCTATGAGCTGCTGCAAGGAGGTTTAATAGACAGGAGTGGAAGTGAGCCTAATCTCTGTTTCCACTCTCCCGTGTAGCCGTCATATCTAGTACACTCAAAACAAAGCAAGCAAACCTATGAGCTGCTGCCAGGAGGTTTAATAGGCAGGAGTGGAAGTGAGCCTAATCTCTGTTTCCACTCTCCCGTGTAGCCGTCATATCTAGTACACTCAAAACAAAGCATGCCAAACTATGAGCTGCTGCAAGGAGGTTTAATAGACAGGAGTGGAAGTGAGCCTATCTAGTCCACTGTAAGCAAGGAAGCCAATTTGGTCAATCTCTGTTTCCACTCCCCCCCCCCCCCCCATGCAGCCGTCATCCAGTACACTCAAAACAAAGCATGCCAACCTATGAGCTGCTGCAAGGAGGTTTAATAGACAGGAGTGGAAGTGAGCCTAATCTCTGTTTTCATTCCCCCGCGCAGCCGTCATTTCTATACACTCAAAACAAAGCAAGCAAAGCTATTAACTGCTGCAAGGAGGTTTAATAGACAGGAGTGGAAGTGAGCCTATCTAGTCCACTGTAAGCAAGGAAGCCAATTAGGACACTCTAAGGTTTCCCTTCCCAGCGCAGCCGTCATCCAGTAGACTCAAAACAAAGCATGTCAACCCATGAGCTGCTGCAAGGAGGTTTAATAGACAGGAGTGGAAGTGAGCCTAATCTCTGTTTCCACTCCCCCGTGTAGCCGTCATATCTAGTACACTCAAAACAAAGCAAGCAAACCTATGAGTTGCTGCTAGGAGGTTTAATAGACAGGAGTGGAAGTGAGCCTAATCTCTGTTTCCACTCCCCCGTGTAGCCGTCATATCTAGTACACTCAAAACAAAGCAAGCAAACCTATGAGCTGCTGCTAGGAGGTTTAATAGACAGGAGTGGAAGTGAGCCTATCTAGTCCACTGTAAGCAAGGAAGCCACTTTGGTTAATCTCTGTTTCCACTCCCCCTCCCATGCAGCCATCATCCAGTACACTCAAAACAAAGCAGGCCAACCTATGAGCTGCTGCAAGGAGGTTTAATAGACAGGAGTGGAAGTGAGCCTATCTAGTCCACTGTAAGCAAGGAAGCCACTTTGGTTAATCTCTGTTTCCACTCCCCCTCCCATGCAGCCATCATCCAGTACACTCAAAACAAAGCAGGCCAACCTATGAGCTGCTGCAAGGAGGTTTAATAGACAGGAGTGGAAGTGAGCCTATCTAGTCCACTGTAAGCAAGGAAGCCAATCTTGTTAATCTCTGTTTCCACTCCCCCCCCCCCCCCCCCCATGCAGCCATCATCCAGTACACTCAAAACAAAGCAGGCCAACCTATGAGTTGCTGCAAGGAGGTTTAATAGACAGGAGTGGAAGTGAGCCTATCTAGTCCACTGTAAGCAAGGAAGCCAATTTGGTTAATCTCTGTTTCCACTCCCCCTCGCAGCCGTCATTCCTGTACACTCAAGACAAAGCAAGCAAACCTATGAGCTGCTGCAAGGAGGTTTAATAGACAGGAGTGGAAGTGAGCCTAATCTCTGTTTTCACTCCCCCGCGCAGCCGTCATTTCTATACACTCAAAACAAAGCAAGCAAAGCTATTAACTGCTGCAAGGAGGTTTAATAGACAAGAGTGGAAGTGAGCCTATCTAGTCCACTGTAAGCAAGGAAGCCAATTGGGTTAATCTCTGTTTCCACTCCCCCGCACAGCCGTCATCTCTAGTACACTCAAAACAAAGCAAACAGATGAGCTTCTGCATCCACGTTGTGGTTCTTTATTGTTGGTCCATCTGTAACAAGTCTAAAGCTGTTTCAATTGGATAGGCAGTGCCTTAAAAGATGGAGAACAAAAGATTTTTTTAACACATTGGACAGCTTTTTAATTTATTTCAAAGCTTCCCATATGTAGATATAAATATCATGAAATAGCAATTGAATATCACTAAAACAGCTTAAAAATTATTTTAGCTGGTGGAAACAGCAATTTTAAACTCTGTATTTTGAGATAATTTTCTACACCAAAATGTAAATAAATAAATACACTGTATACAATACAGATGGCCAAATTTCAGTGAGGATGTCCTTTTTCCTGATGGGCTCGTCTTAGCTGTTGTAATCCGCCTTGGGAAGCCTGGTATTATAAAGATGATAGAATATATTGAAATCAAATGGAAGTAGAATTAAACTCTCCTTTCATCGGGGCACATGGAATCACACCTTCACCTCATCTCTTTTGTTCAAATGGATGTATTTTTATTCGACCACAATATCACCTTGTATTTGTTTCTCTACCGGACTTGGTGAATGCCTTTACAGTAGTATGTAAGCCACATTGAGCCTGCAAATAGATGGGAAAATGTGGGATACAAATGTAACAAATAAATTAAATAAATAAATATATATATAATTCTGTTTTAAGCATGTTTCAGGGATAAGTACTACTACTTATCATTTCTATAGTGCTACTAGACGTACGCAGCGCTGTACATTTGAACATGAAGAGACAATCCCTGCTCGATAGAGCTTACAATCTAATTAGGACGGACATATGGTTTTCATAAGTCAATGGAGAAAGGTAGATAGTGGGGTTCCCCAGGGGTGTGTGCTGGGACCACTGCTTTCTGCTTTTTAACATTCATAAATGATTTAGAGATGGGAATAACTAGTGAGGTAATTAAATTTGCCAACAACACAAAGTAATTCAAAGTTGTTAAATCACAAGAGGATTGCCAAAAATTGCAAGATGTCCTTACTAGACTGGGCATCCAAATGGCAGATGATGTTTAATGTGAGCAAGTGCAAAGTGATGTACAGTGGTGGAAATAAGTATTTGATCCCTTGCTGATTTTGTAAGTTTGCCCACTGACAAAGACATGAGCAGCCCATAATTGAAGGGTAGGTTATTGGTAACAGTGAGAGATAGCACATCACAAATTAAATCCGGAAAATCACATTGTGGAAAGTATATGAATTTATTTGCATTCTGCAGAGGGAAATAAGTATTTAATCCCTCTGGCAAACAAGACCTAATACTTGGTGGCAAAACCCTTGTTGGCAAGCACAGCGGTCAGACGTCTTCTGTAGTTGATGATGAGGTTTGCACACATGTCAGGAGGAATTTTGGTCCACTCCTCTTTGCAGATCATCTCTAAATCATTAAGAGTTCTGGGCTGTCGCTTGGCAACTCGCATCTTCAGCTCCCTCCATAAGTTTTCAATGGGATTAAGGTCTGGTGACTGGCTAGGCCACTCCATGACCCTAATGTGCTTCTTCCTGAGCCACTCCTTTGTTGCCTTGGCTGTATGTTTTGGGTCATTGTCGTGCTGGAAGACCCAGCCACGACCCATTTTTAAGGCCCTGGCGGAGGGAAGGAGGTTGTCACTCAGAATTGTACGGTACATGGCCCCATCCATTCTCCCATTGATGCGGTGAAGTAGTCCTGTGCCCTTAGCAGAGAAACACCCCCAAAACATAACATTTCCACCTCCATGCTTGACAGTGGGGACGGTGTTCTTTGGGTCATAGGCAGCATTTCTCTTCCTCCAAACACGGCGAGTTGAGTTCATGCCAAATAGCTCAATTTTTGTCTCATCTGACCACAGCACCTTCTCCCAATCACTCTCGGCATCATCCAGGTGTTCACTGGCAAACTTCAGACGGGCCGTCACATGTGCCTTCCGGAGCAGGGGGACCTTGCGGGCACTGCAGGATTGCAATCCGTTATGTCGTAATGTGTTACCAATGGTTTTCGTGGTGACAGTGGTCCCAGCTGCCTTGAGATCATTGACAAGTTCCCCCCTTGTAGTTGTAGGCTGATTTCTAACCTTCCTCATGATCAAGGATACCCCACGAGGTGAGATTTTGCGTGGAGCCCCAGATCTTTGTCGATTGACAGTCATTTTGTACTTCTTCCATTTTCTTACTATGGCACCAACAGTTGTCTCCTTCTCGCCCAGCATCTTACTGATGGTTTTGTAGCCCATTCCAGCCTTGTGCAGGTGTATGATCTTGTCCCTGACATCCTTAGACAGCTCCTTGCTCTTGGCCATTTTGTAGAGGTTAGAGTCTGACTGATTCACTGAGTCTGTGGACAGGTGTCTTTCATACAGGTGACCATTGCCGACAGCTGTCTGTCATGCAGGTAACGAGTTGATTTGGAGCATCTACCTGGTCTGTAGGGGCCAGATCTCTTACTGGTTGGTGGGGGATCAAATACTTATTTCCCTCTGCAGAATGCAAATAAATTCATATACTTTCCACAATGTGATTTTCCGGATTTAATTTGTGATGTGCTATCTCTCACTGTTACCAATAACCTACCCTTCAATTATGGGCTGCTCATGTCTTTGTCAGTGGGCAAACTTACAAAATCAGCAAGGGATCAAATACTTATTTCCACCACTGTATGTGGGAACAAGGAATCCGAATTATAGCTACATGATGCAAGGTTCCATGTTAGGAGTCACCAACCAGGAGTCATGGTTGACAATAGTTTGAAACCCTCTACTCAGTGTGCTGCAGCGGCAAATAAAGCAAACAGAATGTTAAATATTATTAGGAAAGGAAGATAAAAATGAGGATGCTATAATGCCTTTGTATCGCTCCATGGTGCGACCACACCTTGAATACTGTGTGCAATTCTGGTCACCACATCTCAAAAAAAGGTATAATGGAATTAGAACATGAATTAGAACAGACCGCCCAAAACACAGCAGCCAGGCTGATATTTGGTAAAACATGATTCAAAAGTGCCAAACCCCTCAGAGAAAAGCTGCACTGGCTCCCAATCAAAGAAAGGATCACCTTCAAAATCTGCACCCTGGCCCACAAAATCATCTACGGTGTAGTCCCAGGATACATGATAGACCTCATAGATTTACCAACTAGAAACAGAATCCGATCATCATGATCATACCTAAACCTACACTACCCTAATTGCAAAGGGCTTAAATACAAAACAATTTTTAGGCATCCTACTTCTCCTACATAAGGCCCTCATGATCAAAAGCCCCGCGCTGTTCCAAACAGTGCACTAAAAATAGCGCCGGGACAGCGCAGGGCTTTTCTGCATCGATGATCAAAGATAATGAATGCAAATCTAAGCAGCGCTATTATCTTTGATTATCATGTTGAAGTGCGGGAGAATTGCGCCCGAGCATGCGCTCAGCACAATCCTCCCGCACTTCTTTGACAGGTCTGGGCTGTCAAAAGCCCAAAACTGTCAAAGTGGCCTGCCGATCCCCCAACAAAGAGGCCGCCGCCACCGGCGACCAAACTGACTCCCACCCTCCAACCCAGCGATGGGGGGGGGCTGGAAGTCCGGTGGACCTCTGGTCCCCCCGACGACCCCTCCCCCATGTTCACGGAGGGCTGGAGATCCGGTGGTTCTCCAGCCCCCCCCCCCACGAACCCCCAGAGGACTTGGCTGCCGGCTTAGAAACGCTGCCCTACCCTCCCATCTGCGACGGGGGGGGGGGGCTGGAGGATCGGTGGGTCTCCAGCCCCCTAAGCCCCCAGAAATCGTTGTGATCCATCGACGGGGGGGTGGGGCCTAGAGGTCCACCGGACCTCCAGCCCATCCCAACTCCTCCCCCCCCGGCTTTCTCCACAAATCCCTGGTGGTCCGTGGTGACACGTAACCCCACCCTCCCCCTCCCGGCCCCCCTACCTTTGTTGGAGGAGGGACGCAGCCTGCATGTCTCCCTCCTCTTCCTTTTGACGCCGCTTCAAAATGGCGGCGCCCAGCCCCGCCCATTGCATCCTGGGATGCACTGGGCGGGGCTACATACCATATAAGGGAGCGATTCCCTTACATGGTATGAAGCCCCGCCCAGTGCATCCCAGGATGCAATGGGCGGGGCTGGGCGCCGCCATTTTGAAGCGGCGTCAAAAGGAAGATGAGGGAGACATGCAGGCTGCGTCCCTCCTCCAACAAAAGGTAGGGGGGCTGGGAGGGAGGGAGGAGAGTGGGGTTACGTGTCACCACGGACCACCAGGGATTTGTTGAGAACGCGGGGGGGGGAGGAGTAGGGGTGGACCTCCAGCCCCACCCCCCTCGGGTACAGCGGCCACAAGGATTTCTTGGGGTTTGGGGGGCTGGAGGCCCACCGAACCTCCAGCCCCCCCCCCCAGTGCTGGTGGTAGGGTGGGACAAAGCTTGGCCGGAGGCGGCCACAAAGATTTCAGAGGTGGTTCAGATCGTCGGGGGGGGGGACCGGAGGTCCACCGGACCTCCAGTCCCGTGTGCTGTTGCCTTGGGGGGGAACGGGGGCCTGCCAGCATGCAACTGCATGCTGGACAGGGGTGGTCTCACCATTCCTCCCCAATGATCTGCAAAATCTAACGCCAGCTCGGAGCTGGCGTTGATTTTGGTGCGGCCAGCGACCCAATCTTTGGTGCGCTGGTCGCTGATCATTGGGGATGAATGCGTTAAGCGCCAATTAGCATGCATTTGCAAGCTAATTGCGCTAGAAGCCCTGTTTAGCATGCATTTGCATGCTACTTGCACTGAGAGCCCTCAAGTGCGCTGTTTCAGGTGCTCAAGGGCTCTGATCATGGGTCAGCTGCAAACTCTGGCGCTAGTATGGATTAACAGCCTCTAGCGCCAGAGTTTGCTTTTGATCATGAGGGCCTAAGTGCACAAATATGGAATGCACTACCAAAAGCTGTGAAAACAATCCATCACCATTTAAACTTCAGGAAATCACTAAAAACCAACCTCTTCAAAAAGGCTCTTACCCCACCGACCCACCGTAAATCTCCAAACCCAGCAACACAGCATAACCAATGATCTTACTGGATAATATATAATCTACATTCCCTTCGACCCTCCTATTGTCTGATACACACCTACCTCATCAGACCACATTACAACCTGTATTTGATGGCATTACAGTACTATGTAAGCCACATTGAGCCTACTACTACTTAACATTTCTAGAGCGCTACTAGGGTTACACAGCGCTGTAACAAAGAGAGACAGTCCCTGCTCAAAGAGCTTACAATCTAATAGACAAGTGAACGGTCGGTCCGATAGGGGCAGTCAAATTGGGGCAGTCTGGATTCACTGAACGGTAAGGGTTACGGTAGGTGCCGAACGCAGTGGCGTACCTAGGGTAGTTGACACCCTGGGCCGGTCATTTTTTAACCCCCCCCCCCCCCCCCCCCAAATCCAGTACTAGGCATACCGAGAATACAAAACACTCAGGACCTATAGAGCAATTCTACCATACCATAAGCAGTCGTTTCTACGAGTCACACAAGGAAAAGGAAAGCATCTTAAACACTACAGTGAGCACTAGAACGTCAATTCACCTATTGTAAAACAAAAACAGACAGATTAGTACAGATCGTCGATCCTGCACAGTCAATGCCAATCGAAAGCCATGTCTTTTTCACAAATACAGATACACCCTAATCCACTATAGAACAAGTAATCATAAACTTTCTATTTAGTCAAAAATTAAACTGAACCCCCGATGCCAGACTCTGCATACAATGCAACACCACAGAAACAGAAAATGTCCCCTAGTACTGTGCAAAATATAAAGACAGCAGATGTAAATTTGAAAAAAAAAATAACAAATACCAATCACCACTTTACAAATTAACAAATAGAAATAAAACAAATATAGAAAATAAAATACCATTTTATTGGACTAATACATTTAGCTTCCAGAGGCCAAAATCTCCTTCCTCAGGTCAGTACAGTATAGTGCTGTTACAGTATCTTATCCTGACCTGAGGAAGGGGGTTTTGTTCTCTGAAAGTTAAGTCAAAATGTATTAAAATTAGTCCAATAAAAAGATTACCTTAGTTACATGTTCTATTTATAAACAACACAGCTACAATACTATATCCTAAAGCAAAATAATAAAAATATATATTTACAGTCTGTTGTCTCTGGTTTCTGCTTTCTTCATCTTCTTTTCACTGTCTTCCTTCCATCCAGGATCTGTCTTTGCTCTCTCTCTGTCATCCAGTGTCTGCCCTCTCTAATGTCCCTTCCATCCACTGTCTGCCCTCTCTCTCTGCCCCTTCCATCCACTGTCTGCCCTCTCTCTCCCTTCCATCCACCATTTGCCCCAGTCTGCCCTCTTTCTCTCTCCCCCTTCCACTCACCATCTGACCTTTCTCTCTGCCCCTTCAATCCGTCTGCCCTCCCTCTCCCATCCATCCAGGGTCTGCCCTCCCTCATGCTCCCCACTTCCTTCCAGGGTCTGTTGTCCCCTCTCTCTCTGCCCCCCCTTTTCAGCCCCCAGTTCCACCTGCCCCTAGTTCCAGCCCCAGCCCACATCTCCCACCGGCCCCCCTTTTCAGCCCCACTATCCCACCAGTCCCCGGCCCTTTTCTCCCATCAGTCCTGAGCTTCAGCCCCCAGCCACTTCTCCCTGTCCCCTTTTCAGCCCCTAGTTTCAACCCCAGCCCTTTTCTCTCACCAGTCCTGAGCTTCAGCCCCAGCCAGTTCTCCCTGTCCCCTTTAAAGCCCACAGTTTCAGCCCCTGCCCCGTTTCAGCCCACAGTTCTAGCACTAGCCCCCTTATCCCAAATACCCTCCTTTTCAGCCCCCAGTTCCAGCCCCCTTCATCCACCACATGCTTTGCAACCCCCCTTTTCAGCCCCAGACCCATTCTCCCACCTGCCCCAGGCATGGACCCATTCTCCCTCCTGCCCCCTTGTCGGACCCCAGTTCCAGACCCCTTCTCCCCTCTGAGCACCCCCACCCCTCCCCAATCCCCTTCTCCCCTCTGAGCACCCCCACCCCTCCCCCAGTTCCCTTCTCCCCTCTGAGCTCCCCCACCCCTCCCCAGTTCCCTTGTCCCCTCTGCAAACCCCTCTGAGCTCCCCCACCCCTCCCCAGTTCCCTTCTCCCTTCTGCGAACCCCTCTGAGCTCCCCCCACCCCTCCCCAATTCCCTTCTGCGAACCCCTGAGTTCCCCCACCCCTCCCCAGTTCCCTTCAACCCTCTGTGAACCCCTCTGAGCTCCCCCACCACTCCCCAGTTCCCTTCTCCCTTCTGCGGACCCCTCTGAGCTCCCCCACCCCTCCCCAGTTCCCTTCTCCCTTCTGCGTACCCCTCTGAGCTCCCCCACCCCTCCCCAGTTCCCTTCTGCGGACCCCTCTGAGCTCCCTCCCCAATTCCCTTCTCCCCTCTGAGCTCCCCCACCTCCTTCTCCCCTCTGAGCCCCCCCCCCCCCTCCGTGGAGAGCGACAGAGCCCTCTTCTCCTACCACCATCCTGCGCTTTTTTTTTTTTTTTAATCCATGCAGCCACGCAGGCAGCGCCTCGTGTCTGCCCTGCAGTGTGCTGTCAAATAAGAAAATCGCTTTGCCGGCGTCGGGCCTTCTCTCGCTATGTCCCGCCCACTTTTGAGGTAACTTCCTATTTCCTCGAGGGCAGGACATAAAGCGATTTTCTTATTTGACAGCACACTGCAGGGCAGACACGAGGCGCTGCCTGCGTGGCTGCATGGATTAAAAAAAAAAAAAAACGCAGGATGGTAGCAGGAAACGACGGAGCACCCCCCCACCCGGGGCGGACCGCCCCCCACTTGGTACGCCACTGGCCGAACGCAGCATTGAAGAGGTGGGCTTTAAGCAAAGACTTGAAGACGGGCAGGGAGAGAGCCTGCAAATTGGTGGGAAAATGAGGGGCACAAATGTAACAAATAAATGTCTGTTTACTTTTAGTGACCCTTTAGCAGGAGGGAAAGTACTATTCTACCTATGAAAAGTTATTCTGTTATTGCTGCATGAGCTGACACATTTAAAAAAATACAGATGAGATTAAATTAAAATATTACGAACAAATACTGACAATGTGGATGCAGCATTGTTTGTTTTCTTTGTTTAGAGTATACATTATATCATAACAGGGAAGAGAAAGTGACCAAGATTTTAATCTTCAGAACAAAAACTTTCTGTGCATTGGTTTAACCAATGATAATGTCCAGTGTTTCTCTATCATTAAACCCAATATTAGTCCCATCAGAGACGGGACCTTCAAAAATTGAACGAAACTCATTAATGTTCCTCTCCACGGAAATCTTTAGTAAAAGGCGAAAGATTTATTCGGTCTGAAGAGAAACCAGAGATTATAACTTCATCACCCTTACACTGCAAATGCCACCAAAAGCAGCTCCTAAACAAATTGCAGGGAGTGAAATACAAACCTGGAAAAAACGTATCCTCATATAGTGTCAGATAAAACCAACCACAAACAAGCAGTAAATTCTCATTAAAAGAAATGAAGAGGTAGTAATATCACCAGAAGTGTTTAAAAATAAAGCATTACCATTGCGCAGGGCATTATGGGTATGCATATACTAACTAATGGACTCAACATTCTGGACCCACCGCCCTCGCCCCGCCCACAAACCTCCCAGACCACAAAGTAACATTGGCAGCCACTGTACCTTCCTGATTCTACCACCGATGTTTAATAGACAGGAGTGGAAGTGAGCCTATCTTGTCCACTGTAAGCAAGGAAGCCAATTTGGTTAATCTCTGTTTCCTCTACCCTGCGCAGCCGTCATTGCTGTACACTCAAAACAAAGCAAGCAAACCTTTGAGCTGCTGCATCCAGATTGTGGTTCTTTATTGTTGGACAAATGTTGGTCCTTCTGTAACAAGTCTAAAGCTGTTTCAGTTGAATAGACAGGGCCTTAAAAGGTCAAGGAGAAAATAAATAACAATTGAATATCACTAAAACAGCTTCAAAAATTATTGTAGCTGGTAGAAACAGTAATTATAAACTCTGTCTTTTGTGCTCATTTTTCTATACTGTTGTATATAACTTGTTAGTCTCACTCACACACACAAGGATTGACTCGGGCTGCACATACTGCAACGGGACATGTTTATCCACTCCTACCCTAGCTGAGATAATATTTAACCATCTCTCTGACCTCACGTGCAACTTTCTTCAAATCAATCACCTTACTTTCTAATTCTTCCTACTTTCTTACCCATCTATATGTTACAATTTTGCCTTAGCCCTCACCAGTGGTGTTCCTAGGGGCGCTGACACCCGGGGCGGACCGCCGATGCGCCCCGCCCCTCGGGTGCAGCGCCCCCCCCCCCCCGGAACAGCGAGACTCCCCCTTCGAAATAACCCCCGGGTGCAGCGCGACCCCCCCCCCGGTGAAAGAACCCCCCCCGGGAGCACGCCGCTGGGGGGGGGGGTGCCGCGCGCCTGTCGGCTCTTTGTTTCCATGCTCCCTCTGCCCCGGAACAGGAGTAACCTGTTCCGGGGCAGAGGGAGCATGAAAACGAAGAGCCGACTGGCGCGCGGCACCCCCCCAGCAGCGTGCACCCGGGGCGGACCACCCCCACCCCCCCCCCCTTGGTACACCACTGCCCCTCACAACCAATTATAATGTTCTAGTACATATTGTGTTGTCATTGCAAGTAGTATACCATGTCATACTTTGTATTGCCTATTGCTCATGTTTGATCTATTCTTACTGTACACTGCCTTGATTGAATTCCTTCAAAAAGGCGGTAAATAAATCCTAATAATAATAATACAGATGTGCAAATTTCAGTGAGGATATCCTGTTTCCTGATGGGTTCATCTTAACTGTTGTTGTAATCTGCCTTGGGAAGCCTGGTGTTATAAAGATGGTGGAATATATTGAAATTAAATGGAATTAAAATTAAACTCCCCTTTCATTGGGGCACATGGAATCACATCTTCATCTGTTTTGTAGAAATTTACCTTTTAGATACACAAATGATTTATTCTGTTTTGAACATGTTGCAGGGGGCAAGTGGTTTTGTAAGTAAAAATACAAATAAATATTTTGTTACATGCAGATCTCTTTTGTTTAAACATAAATGGGCTATAAGCCCCTAATTCGTCCACTGGCTTTCTTTTATTTTGTAATTGTGATGACTTATATTGTGCCAAAACTGGTCAATAATAAAAGGCGCTCATTGTGAACACTATCCACCCTAAAAAGTTGTTTTGTGGCTGTACATGAGGACTTGTGTTATTAAATAAATAAGCACAATTACAAATATCCCAAACACTTCTTCATTTCAAATATTCATATAATGATACCACAATAAGAATAAATAAGTGCAAGTTGTGTCCCGTCATACATCCTAAGTTTATATAATCCTTTTAAGAAATCCAATTAATCGTTTAACTTATTAGTTGAACATAACCACAGAGGCATGATATGCTCGCATTTTTAATATGGTAATACTAGAGCCCAGCTACTACTACTACTTAACATTTCTAAAGCGCTACTAGGGTTACGCAGCGCTGTACAATTTAACATAAAAGGACAGTCCCTGCTCAAAGAGCTTACAATCTAAAGGACACGTGAACAGTCAGTCTGATAGGGGCAGTCAAGTTGGGGCAGTCAGGATTTCCTGAAAGGTGAGAGTTAGGTGCCGAAGGCAGCATTGAAGAGGTGGGCTTTAAGCAAAGACTTGAAGATGGGCAGGGAGGGGAAGGTTGTTCCAGGCATAGGGTGAGGCGAGGCAGAATGGGCGGAGCCTGGAGTTGGCAGTGGTGGAGAAGGGTACTGAGAGGAGGGATTTGTCCTGAGAACGGAGGTTTCGGGTGGGAACATAGGGGGAGACGAGGGCAGAGAGGTAGTGAGGGGCAGCAGACTGAGTACATTTGTAGCTAAGGAACAAGTTACTTTGAGTTAGTCTTCACTGGACCAAACTTGCTTTCCTTGTACCATCACCATCCAGCTGGATAGGCAGTGTCTTAAAAGGTGGAGGATAAAGGATTTTTTTTTTTTTTTACATTTATAGCACACATTATCCCAAGCAAACGTGGGTTCAATGTGGCTTACATTTGAAAATACAGAGAGACAGAATAATAGAATTCAGTTATAACATGGGAACAAATAGATGGATATGTCTGAAACATTTAACAAAGTTGAGATTAGCAACTATACCCGATTGGGCATTTAAAAGTTTGTCCTTTAATGATACCATGTGTTCAGAAATCATAGCCATAAGTATAGATATTTATTCAAAGATTATCACATGCCCACACCAGGACAGTCATTCATCACATTGCAAAAGTAAACAACAACTTCTACAGTGTACATCCAATCCTTATTTCCATCTTCCAAAATTCCAGACAGCAGATGTACAGGTTGGCAGGACCCAAAGCGCCCCAAAACAAGTAAAGTCGGAGACAACACAGTTTATACCTAATTGTTTAACCACCCTTAGGATCCACCTTTTGGTTTAAAAAGCAAACCACATGTATGTAAGGTCTGCATAAACAAATTAAAACAATAAAAGTTTAAAGCAAATGCCCATATGTAATACGTGGTATCAATAATGAAACAATGATGGAATATTCACATAGCAGGCAGCCTGAGCCGACAGATTTATTTTCAGCTGAATATAATTAACTTTGTAAGAACTGGCAGCTAATAGTTGGCTAAACTGGACAATGTTGGCACATTTAGACTGGACTTCTGCATGAAGGTAGCTCTGCCCTCATTATTCAATATCTGTCTCTTAAATAATAGTAATAAAAATATCAAGTGCATTTTTATAATTTACCTCTGCAATCCACAAAACAAAAGGAGCAAATTCTCACGTGGCATTTTTCTTTTGATGTAAGCACAGGAAAAAAAAGATGTAAAATGCTCCCAGGTTTCAACCTAATTCATGTTTAATGTGGGATATAAATGTCATAAATAAGTAAAGAAATAAATAGATAGAAACTCTGAATGTGGAGCAACTGATTCTCATAACATGTCGTCTGTTTTAGTGGCTCTTTACCAGGAGAAAAAAAATCGCTGCACGAATATAACAGTGCTAGGGTGTCCCTGTACCAGCCCCTCCAAATGACACATTGATTACGATTTATAACAAATTACTACTCTACCTATGAAAAGTTATTCCTTTATTATACTTCCTCTGTGTACATCTTTATACTGCACAAGCCGGCATGTTTGAAAATATAAGTGAGATTAAATACAAATCACAACGTGACAACGTGGATGAAGCAGCTCATAGGTTAGCTTGCTTTATTTTAAGTGAATGGCAATGACGGCTGCGCAGGGAAGGGGAAACTGAGACTGACCTAATTGAAATATAGAAACATGACGGCAGATAAAGGCCAAATGACCCATCCAGTCTGCCCATCCTTTGTAACCCCTAACTCTTCCTTTTCCTAAGCGACCCACATGCTTATCCCATGCCTTCTTAAATTCTGGAACAGTCCTCGACTCCACCACCTCCACTGGGAGGCTATTCCATGCCTTCACCACCCTTTCTGTGAAATAATACTTCCTTAGGTTACTCCTAAGCCTATTCCCTCTTAACTTTGTCACATGCCCCCTCATTCCAGAGCTCTCCTTCATGTGAAAAAGGCTCTCTTCCTGTACATAAATGCCCTTGAGATATTTAAACATCTCTATCATGTCTCCTCTCTCCCTCCTCTCTTCCAGCGTATATATGTTGACAGTGCTTTTTTTGTAGAAAAAAAGGTGCCGGTACTCATTATGGGCGGGATCACCACATATGGCTCCACCCATATGATAGCCACACCCCTTATACCAGCCATGGCGCATATAAACAGTGGGTTTTGTGGTGGGTTTTGAAGAGCACACATTTACCAACACAACTGTAACAGATGGGGGTGGGTGGGCCTGGGTCCGCCTGCCTGAAGTGCACTGCACCCACTAAAACCGCTGCAGGGACCTGCATACTGCTGTCATGGAGTTCGATATGATATATTTTTTTGAGGGTGGAAGGAGGTTAGTGACCACTGGGGGAGTAAGGGGAGGTCATCCCCGATTCCCTCTGGTGGTCATCTGGTCAGTTTGGGCACCTTTTTGTGGCTTGGTTGAAAGAAAAAAAGGACCAGGTAAAGTCGTCCAAGTGTTCGTCAGGGACACCCTTTTTTGCCATTATGGGTTGAGGACGCCGATGTCTTAGGCACACCCAAGTCTCACCTTCGCTACGCCTCCGACATGCCCCTGGGAACTTTGGTCGTCCCTGCGACGGAAAGCAGTTGGGGACGCCCAAAATCGGCTTTCAATTATACCGATTTTGGCAACCCTGTGAGAAGGATGCCCATCTTGCGATTTGTGTCGCTCTTCTCTTTCGAAAATAAGCCTGCTAGTTACATTTACTTAGTTACTATACAACATTGCCCACTTTGTTGGAGGCACTGTATGGAGAGTTGTACCATGGACATACCTGGTGGACTTGTTGAAAAGCGAGAGCTTTTTAGAAGTATGTGCAGGCTCAGCTTCAATGTTAGACTGGACAAGACATCTCTTGGGATCTGGCTATGTTTCTGTGTGATGGGCCGGCACCAGATCTCCTCTCAATACGTCAACATTTGGTTAAGCTGAGTCTGGCTGCCACTGCCTAGAAACCATGGGATCACTTTCTCTAATTGAGTGGATGTCTAAAACGTGATACATTTGTGAGATGGAACGTCTGACTGCAAAAAATCAGAACCCATTTTTTTAGTTATTTTCCTTAGGATTATTCATCATGTGGACAAAGAGACTTTTGTTTCTTGACTTGGGATATAGAAATCATGTTTGGTTATTTTTGGGATGTTAGCAGGAGGGGTGGGGGTTTGATACTTGTTAGCAAAAGCTTTATGGGTTCAATGGGGTGGACTGTGGGACAGGAAAAAAGTCCATCATGTGCTCTGTGTGACCCCCCCCCCCTGAAAATGGGCTCTGGCATAAGGCTGGAGAAGAGAGGATTTTCTGGGGGGTCACTGAAGAGATGGAGCTGACATTGACAGCCTGGTGGGAGAATTACAATATATAACCCAGGCCCATGGGGGCAGGGCCAGAAGTTAATAAAAGGGGTGGTCTTTGGTAGCCCACCCCCACCCCCGAGACGTGTAGCATCGAGGGGGAAGTCCTAGGTCCTAATGCAGGAGAAGTTTGCAGTGTGTGGTGATTTGAAGACTCTGCTACACGGCGGTGGGTGCCTGCAGAGTGGTTCTGACTTGGGAAGGACAAGGGGGGCTTGAGGAAAAAGACACCCCAGGTAGGAGAAGTGGGAGCGGGTGAGCCTCACTTCTGGCAGGACTTTCATTGCCTGTGTGATTGACCCCAGAGAGCAACTGAAGAGATTATGTGGAGATGATTGTGGACTGAGAGTTTAATCAAAATTACCAAGTACTGCATAGGAGCTGGCTCTGTGGGTGCTTGAGCACCCCCAATATTGAGAAAATTCCTTGTATATGTGCAAGTACATAAGTACATAAGTAATGCCATACTGGGAAAAGACCAAGGGTCCATCGAGCCCAGCATCCTGTCCACGACAGCGGCCAATCCAGGCCAAGGGCACCTGGCAAGCTTCCCAAACATACAAACATTCTATACATGTTATTCCTGGAATTGTGGATTTTTCCCAAGTCCATTTAGTAGCGGTTTATGGACTTGTCCTTTAGGAAATCATCCAACCCCTTTTTAAACTCTGCTAAGCTAACCGCCTTCACCACTTTCTCCGGCAACGAATTCCAGAGATTAATTATACGTTGGGTGAAGAAAAATTTTCTCCGATTTGTTTTAAATTTACTACACTGTAGTTTCATCGCATGCCCCCTAGTCCTAGTATTTTTGGAAAGTGTGAACAGACGCTTCACATCCACCTGTTCCACTTCACTCATTATTTTATATACCTCTATCATGTCTCCCCTCAGCCGTCTCTTCTCCAAGCTGAATAGCCCTAACCTCCTTAATCTTTCTTCATAGGGAAGTCGTCCCATCCCCGCTATCATTTTAGTCGCCCTTCGCTGCACCTTTTCCAATTCTACTATATCTTTCTTGAGATGCGGCGACCAGAATTGAACACAATACTCAAGGTGCGGTCGCACCACGGAGTGATACAATGGCATTATAACATCCTCACACCTGTTTTCCATACCTTTCCTAATAATACCTAACATTCTATTTGCTTTCCTAGCCGCAGCAGCACACTGAGCAGAAGGTTTCAGTGTATTATCGACGACGACACCCAGATCCCTTTCTTGGTCCGTAACTCCTAACGTGGAACCTTGCATGACGTAGCTATAATTTGGGTTCTTTTTTCCAACATGCATCACCACATGCAAGGATCAATTATTTCCACTCAGCTTAGCACCCCAATAATTTTGAAAAGTTGGCTCCCATGAAGTACTGTATCTGGTTTGGCAAATGAAGGAGATTAAAGATAGAACTGGACTGTGAGTCTGACAGCCCTGATATCATTGGAGATTATATTTTGCGCTGCGATGGCCATCTGAAGGAAAACACCCTGAACTGTACAGACCAAGTTGACAAGTTTTCTGAACTGTTTTCCAAGTTACTGTTAGCAAAACACGTTGAATTTCAACACTGAGACTGCTGACTAGTTTTTGAGTGAGAGTGGCCCGAGAAAGAGAACACCCTAGGCCTACCGGATTTACTCTGGCCCTGGCCTATGCCCAGCTCGAGTGATCCTGCCAGAGGGAGTAGCATGTCTGCAGAAGCAAATGTTCATGTGACCCTGGTCTTGTGTGAGGCACGAGACCCCGGGGGAAGCTGATCCGGAGCTCAGCCTGAGGTTACATTTGTGTTTCTCCAGTTTGCATTTTGCGTTACTCAATAAACAGACCATTGACAAATGAAAAACAATGGAGGCCATCATGGTTGAGTGACATGTAGCAGCAGTGAAGAAGGAGTAGAACAGGATAAAACTAGTGCCCCCCCCCCCCCCCCCCCAAAAATTAACTCTGGCTATGCAACTGCTGCAGACTTGGCAGTAACAGACAGCATTTGAGAATGAGATTCGTGAACACAGAGTTATTTATTTGAAAGAAAGAGCTCCATGAGTGCAGACGGTTAGGAGCTGCAGATTTCAACCATCCATAGATGTACAGAAGGATCATCTCTTCCGAAGGTCCCCACCGGGGGGGGGGGGGGGGGGGGGGTCATTTCCAAAAGCCATTTACCAAGGTACAAGAGCTCTCTGAAAATCGTCTATGCTGTACACACCTTATTTCACACTATGGATATGTTTCCTTACACTTTCACAGAGGAATTCCCAGGGTGGGATCAGGTAACATGGAAGTTAAATATCAAGAGAAAAAGCAGATGAACAAGGGACAGAGAAAGTCCCTGCATATATAATAGATGTAAACTGCTTTCTTTGTGCCCAGAAAGGCGGCCTATCAAATCCCCGATCCTTTCCCCTTTAATTTTCCCATGGGACTTTGCACTTGTCCACTCAGCTTTGTAAATGACCTGATTAATTATTTGAATCTTAAAGAGAAATGCTAATAGGGTGTCTTTTGAGGCACCGAGAAATATAATCTGCCCTTTGCTCTCTTGGTTCCACTTTTCCTCCCTCAGTGTTTCATGAGATCAATATACATTGACAACAAGTCCTGGAATCAGACGATGCAGGAAGTGGCTTCAACTCATAAAGAGCCAGGGAAGGAGAGGGTCCACTTAGAATCATATCTTCTGAGGTGGATGTCCTCTGCTTCTGGGCCTGCATTTGAACTTCTAGCACTAGCCACAGGCCTTTGCACGGTATCAGCCGAGTTCCCACCCAGCAATTCCCACATAAGGGAGACAATTCCCACCAAGGACTCCCCCCCCCCCCCCGGTCATTTCCCACCCTCCCTAGCCTTTTTTTGTTTTTTTGTTACATTTGTACCCCGCGCTTTCCCACTCATGGCAGGCTCAATGCAGCTTACATGGGGCAATGGAGGGTTAAGTGACTTGGCCAGAGTCACAAGGAGCTGCCTGTGCCTGAAGTGGGAATCGAACTCAGTTCCTCAGGACCAAAGCCCTCCACCCTAACCACTAGGCCACTCCTCCACTGTTGCTACTATTGGAGATTCTACATGGAATGTTGCTATTCCACTAGCAACATTCCATGTAGAAGTCGGCCCTTGCAGATCACCAATGTGGCCACGCAGGCTTCTGCTTCTGTGAGTCTGACGTTCTGCACGTACGTGCAGGACGTCAGACTCACAGAAACAGAAGCCTGCGCAGCCTTCTACATGGAATGTTTGTACCCTGTGCTTGCCCACTCATGGCAGGCTCAATGCGGCTTACATGGGGCAATGGAGGGTTAAGTGACTTGCCCAGAGTCACAAGGAGCTGCCTGTGCCTGAAGTGGGAATCAACCTCAGTTCCTCAGTTCCCCAGGACCAAAGTCCACCTCCCTAACCACTAGGCCACTGTTCCACCAACCTTAGCTTCTTTCTTGTATTGGGTTTCATAAGTCTTGGCAGTGTTCTTTTTTTTTTTTTTACGGCATCTGGAACAAGGAGGTTAGAGCAGGGGCGTAGCCAGACACCCAATTTTGGGTGGGCCTAGGCCCAAGATGAGTGGGCAGAAGAACTCCACCTTGTCCCACAAATGATTTGGTCTCTCCCTCTCTTGCTTGCATGCCACATGGTCTCTCAAACATCCCCCCTCCCCCATATACCTTTTAAATAGCAGATTTTCACTTTCAGCGAGCAGCAACTAATACACATTGCTCATGCTGGCCCCACAGCCTTCCCTCCGATGCAACTTCCTGTTTCCGCATAGGCGGGAATACATCAGAGGGAAGGTTGTGGGGCCAGTGCGAGCAGTATGTAACAGTCGCTGCTCGCTGAAGACAAAGATCTGCTATTTACAAGGTATGCAGGAGGAACAGTTGTTGGGAGTTTTCCGCCGATGGGGCTTGGTGATCTCTGCCAGCCACATCATAGGTATGCTGCTACTGGGTAGGCCTGGGCCCACCCAGGCCCACCCTTGGCTATGCCACTGGGTTAGAGCAGCAGAGGACATATAATTTATTTATTTATTTATTTATTTTGGTGCATTTGTACTCCTCATTTTCCCACAGGAGCAGGCGCAATGTGGCTTACAATAATTCAAGAGGAAAAAATACAATGTAAAGATGACTCAGTTTCAGATTGAGACAGGCAGGGAATGGAACAGTGGAAAACACGGGGTGAAAGATAGGGGCAAAGCAACCGGCAGATAACCATGTACAGTCAGGAAGGGAGAGAGGTTAAACAAAGGAGTTGCCAGTGGAATAAGCTTTGGCGAATAAGAATGTTTTTAAGGACTTTGAACAGGTGGTGGTCGACTAGTTCTTTTAGTTGTCTCGGCAGAACATTCCAGAATTTTGGACTAATGTAAGGGAAGGACGAAGCAAAAAGGGAATAACGGAATAACTTTTTCATAGGTAGAGTAGTAATTTGTTATAAATTGTAAGGGGAAGGGGAAAGGGATGTGTACAAGATAATGTTTGTAGGGGGGGGGGAGGTGAGAGGGGTACTGCCCCCCCCAAACGATCTGGAAGAGGAAAGGGAGGGAGATTACTTGCCTTGCGTGTTTTGTATTTTTTGGGTTTGGGTGGGAATTGTCCAGGTGGGAACTGACCTAGAACCCTTTCCACAGCCAAGTCTCAGGACAACAGTTTTCCATCCATTTGCTTTACTCTCCTGCACTTTAAGGATCTCTCAGCAGACTGACTGCTGAGCTCCTGTCTTCTCTGCAGTGCAATCTTGTTTTTTCACTTTCTGATCAGCTTAATCATAGCTTTCATATCTAAACTTTGCTACAGCAGCCCGGACTTGTTCTGCCCAGTTAATGCTTTTCCCACATGGACCCAGCCTGCCAGCTGCTTTCCCTGCTGTTTATTTACCGGTAGGGACATGACTGAACCTGGCTGGCTTCACTATAACTAATCTGACACAACAGCTTCCATTGTCAATTCAATTTGCACTGTCTAATTTTTAAGCCCAGTCCTCGAGGCAGCTATTAAAAGGCTGCTGGGGTGGGGAGTAGAGGGAGGATTGGGCTATTTTGTATGTATCTTGGCTTAAAAACAGAGTTTTGATTTCAATGCAATTTCCAGCCCCCTGAGAGGAAGGTGTGGGTAGGAAGGATTTAAAATGCACACTTAACTAACTCACTTCTCAACTTTCCACCAATGATGTCATGCAATTAAAGCAACCCTTAATGTTTTTATCTTGTAATGGATGTACTGTTTTTACTGTGGTAGAGACAAAAACAGTGACGGAATTCAAAAAGATGTGGGATGAACTCAGAGGGACCCTATTTAGAAAATAGATTGGTAGAAAAAAATTAAAAAAACAAATAAATTAAATGACTGCGGGGGGGGGGGGGGATGTGTGATTGACACTTTATTTATTTATTTATTTATTGCATTTGTATCCCACATTTTCCCACCTTTTTGCGGGTTCAGTGTGGCTTACAATATGAGATGAATGATGGAAATACAGATTGTTACAAATTGGTTATGGAATACATTGTGCAGAGTTATGCGAGACACTCGAAGTGTCGTTAAGGAATGTAACAATGGAACACAAACATTAAAATGTTGGAAGGAGACAATGAGAGCTTAAAGGGCGATAATAAGGTATAGAGACATATGGTATACATATTTCTGTGAGTAAAGGTATGAGTGATGTGAAATTACGGGGGATGAGAGTTCAGAAGTGGATGTATGATGCATTAATGAACAGTGAGTGTGGATTTTATGTGTTTTGGCTCTTTCCGTAGATTTGTTCAAAAAGATGGGTCTTCAATAATCTGCGGAAGGAAGCTTGCTCGTGGATCGTTCTTAAGTTGCGCGGCAGTGAATTCCAAAACTGCATGCTCATGTGAGAAAAGGTTGACGCGTGTAGCGTCTTGTATTTCAAGCCCTTGCAATTGGGGAAGTGGAGGTTGAGGAAGGTTCGGGATGATCTTTTGGCGTTCCTGGGTGGTAAGTCTATTAACTCAGACATATAGGCTGGGGCTTCGCCGTGAATGATTGGCTACTTCGTTGTAAAGAACTTAGGGGAAGATGCACTAAAACAATCGTTAATGCCCTTCACTTACTGATTCCTTAGCGAATCGTTAAGCAACGGGAATGCATCAAGGAAATCGCATGCAAATGAGCTGGTCGCTGCTAGCTCATTTGCATAGGATTTCCTTCCAAGCCAGTTGGCCAGCTGAACATGCGCAGAGCAGCCAAGGCGTTATGCTGGCTGCTCTGCGCATGCCAAGGACGTCCTTTATGGACGTCTTTCATTCACTCAAAAAAAACAAGTCGTCCCCATAATTGGGAGGGAGATCAAAGGGCTACGAGGAGGCTCCTGATGCTGCTGGCTGCTATCGGTGGCTTCTGCTCTGGCCGCCTTGCTCCTTTCTGTCTGCTCCGGGTGTTAGCAGCACATCCGATGCCCCCTCCTCCAGGTCTCTCTCAGCCAATCACAGTGCGTTTAGCTGTCACTGGTGTCAGCTAAACGCGCTGTGATTGGCTGAGAGAGACCTGGAGGAGGGGCATAATCGAAAGAGACGTCCAAATAGGTTTTTTGATTTGGACGTCCTTGCACGTCTCTCTCCGGCGGTGGTCATTACAGAAGGACACCCATCACAAACAAATCTGGGGGGAAAACGTCCAAGTGCTCATCAGGGACGTCCTTTTTTTGTTAGTGAAGGACGTCCATGTTAGGCACTTTAGAATGATGGCCATGACAAGCACTTGGACGTGGCTAGGCAAAGGTTTCCGGCTGGTTGCTTTTTTTGTTGTTGTTTGAGGGAAGGACGTCCCTGACAAGCACTTGGAAGTTTTTTTTTTCCCGGTTTTTTGGGGGGGTTAAATTTATAGAAGTTTTAGAGGGCGAATAAATCCCGCGCAGCCCCAATGAAGGTACAGACCTCCAGTTAGATTTTCCACATAGGCAAATCGGAAAACCGGTAGTGCATCTCATTACAGTACGATTTATACACATTGTAATACTAATTTGCTCATCTGCTTCCGTTTTCGTTAGCTGCTACTGTGACAGGACAATGCCCTTTTGTGCATGTCCTGGTTTACTTGCACGTTAAACTAGGTAGAACCATGTTAAAACCCATGTTAATTGCTCGTTAAGTTAGTGCATCTGGCCCTAAGGCTGGTGCCAGGCAGACTTTGTAGGTCTGTGTCTGCATGTGGGAATCCAGTTTAGGTTAAAACTGGAAAGGGTTTCAATGGCAATTTCAGTATCTGGAACCGAGGACAGTGCTGGGCAGACTTTATGGTCTGGGTCCCGCAAATGACAAGATGGATTTGGATAGGCTGGAGTGAGCTTTGATGGCAACTCCAGTAGGTGGAACTTAAGCACAGAGCCAGGCAGACCTCTATAGTCTATGTCCCAGAAATGCCAAAGAAATACTGGAACCGAGGACAGTGCTGGGCAGACTTTTATGGTCTGGGTCCCGCAAATGACAAGATGGATTTGGATAGGCTGGAGTGAGCTTTGATGGCAACTCCAGTAGGTGGAACTTAAGCACAGAGCCAGGCAGACCTCTACAGTCTATGTCCCAGAAATGCCAAAGAAATACATTCATTGTTTATTTAATCATGAATTGATATAATAAGTAAGACTGTTGGGCAGACTGGATGGACCATTTAGGTCTTTATCTGCCATCATTTACTTTGATACTATGAGGCTTATTTTCGAAAGAGAAAAATGTCTAAAAAGTGGCATAAAGCAGCATTGGACGTCTTTCTCACAAAAACGTCCAAATCAGTATTTTCAAAACATATTTTTCAGATGTTTTTCTATGTCTGCAGTGCATCCAAATCTCAAGGGTACGTGTCAGAGGCATGTTAAGGGCGGGATTTGGGCATTCCTAAAACGTAGACCTTTCTGAGCCATAATAGAATAAAACGAAACTAAAACTAAGACATTTTGAGCTGGACCTGTTTTTATAACAAATAAGGCACACAAAGATGGCCTAAATGACCAGCTGACCACTGGAGGGAATCAGGGATGACCCCCCCCCCCTTCAATACCCCACAGTGGTCACTGACCCCTTCCCACCCTCCAAAAAATGTAAATACAAATATTTGTATTTCTAACATTTTTACCCCGCACTTTTCCACGCAATGGCAGGCTCAATGCAGCTTACATAGTAAAATGGCATGTATGGCTTACAAAGTGAGGGGAAAGAAATAGGGTGGGTCCCAGCAGGGTAGAGAAATAACCCAGTTTGGGGCAATGGCTGGTATCTGTCCAGTGGCACAAGAGCTTTTTGTTGTTGTTTGTGGGGTTTGAGGTTAACAGGCTTAGACACAAGGCAGTGCTGATACTCCTAATTCTTGTGTCATCAGCCTGATCTGCCCTTGTTGTCCAGCAATGGCCATAGCAGTAAATAATAATAATAATAAGAAGAAGAAGACTGAGGTGTGTAAGACCTGGAGGAAGAAAGGAAGCCCTGATCCTACTGAGGACAAGGGGAGCCGCCACTACCGCTTGCAGTCTCTAGAGGGCGCTCTCTCTGCTCTGGAACGGCCGACAGCAGCAGGGAGGCCAAGCTCTATGGTCGCAGACGGCGTCAGTACGTCGGTCCGCCGGTGTCGCGCTCTCCCATTGGTCTAAATTGGCGCCTGCCCAGTCTTGATGCGGAAGTGGCGCGGGTGGGGCGGGGCTTACAAGTGCTGAGGTGTCGGTTGCGGTCGCCGCTGCTTCTCGTCGTGATGCCGTATTACCAGACCTGGGAGGAGTTTACGCGGGCGGCCGAGAAGTTGTACCAGGCCAATCCCATGAAGGTGAGGAGACCCCCCCCTGCCCCCCCCTCTGCGTTTTCTTCTACTATCCACCAGGCGTACGCAGCGCTGTACACTTGAACACGTAAGAGACTGTCCCTGCTGCACAGAGCTTGCAATCTAATCGGGACAAACAGGACCCCCTCCCGGACAGTCTCTCCGGCCTTTAGATGTCTTCCCTGTCTTGGGTCTCTGCTTATCCCCTCACCCACTTCACTCAGCTTGCACTAACACATGTGGACAGTCTATAAAGCATAAGAACATAAGAGTAGCCACTGGGTTAGACCAAGGGTCCATCCAACCCACTATCCTGCTTCCAACAGTGGCCAAATCAGGTCACAAGTGCCTGGCAGAAGCTCAAATAGTAGCAACATTCCATGTGGAACCCAAAAGAGCAGCAACATTCCATGTGGAACCCAAAAGAGCAGCAACATTCCATGTAGAATCCCAAAGAGTAGCAAGATTCTATGTAGAACCCCAAAGAGTAGCAAGATTCCGGAATCCCAAAGAGTAACAAGATTCTATGTAGAACCCCAAAGAGTAGCAAGATTCCAGAACCCCAAAGAGTAGCAAGATTCCATGTAGAACCCCAAAGAATAGCAAGATTCCGGATTCCCAAAGGGTAGCAAGATTCCATGCAGAATCTCAAAGAATAGCAAGATTCCGGAATCTCAAAGAGTAACAAGATTCCGTGCAGAATTTCAGAGTAGCAACATTCCATGTAGAACCCCAAAGAGTAACAAGATTCTATGTAGAATCCCAAAGAGTAGCAAGATTCTATGTAGAACCCCAAAGAGTAGCAAGATTCCGGAATCCCAAAGAGTAACAAGATTCTATGTAGAACCCCAAAGAGTAGCAAGATTCCGGAACCCCAAAGAATAGCAAGATTCCATGTAGAACCCCAAAGAGTAGCAACATTCCGGAATCCCAAAGAGTAACAAGATTCCATGCAGAACCCCAAAGAGCAGCAAGATTCCATGTAGAACCCCAAAGCGTAGCAACATTCCGGAATCCCAAAGAGTAACAAGATTCCATGTAGAACCCCAAAGAGTAGCAACATTCCGGAACCCCAAAGAGTAGCAAGATTCCATGCAGAATCTCAAAGAACAGCAAGATTCCGTGCAGAATTTCAGAGGAGCAACATTCCATGTAGAACCCCAAAGAATAGCAAGATTCTGGAATCCCAAAGAGTAACAAGATTCTGTGCAGAATCTCAAAGAATAGCAAGATTCTGGAATCTCAAAGAGTAACAAGATTCCATGCAGAATCTCAAAGAATAGCAAGATTACGGAATCCTAAAGAGTAACAAGATTCCAGAATCTCAAAGAGTAACAAGATTCTGTGCAGAATCTCAAAGAATAGCAAGATTCTGGAATCTCAAAGAGTAACAAGATTCCATGCAGAATCTCAAAGAATAGCAAGATTCCGGAATCTCAAAGAGTAACAAGATTCCAGAATCTCAAAGAGTAACAAGATTCCATGCAGAATCTCAAAGAATAGCAAGATTACGGAATCCCAAAGAGTAACAACATTCCATGTAGAACCCCAAAGAATAGCAAGATTCCGGAATCCCAAAGAGTAGCAAGATTCCATTCAGAACTTCTAAGAATAGCAAGATTCCGGATTCCCAAAGGGTAACAAGATTCCATGCAGAATCTCAAAGAATAGCAAGATTCCAGAATCCCAAAGAGTATCAAGATTCCATGCAGAATCTCTAAGCATAGCAAGATTCCGGATACCCAAAGAGTAACAAGATTCCATGCAGAATCTCAAAGAATAGCAAGATTCCGGATACCCAAAGAGTAACAAGATTCCATGCAGAATCTCAGAGTAGCAACATTCCATGCTACCAATCCCAGGGCAAGCAGTGTTCCCCCATGTTCATCTCAATAACAGACTATGGACTTTTCCTCCAGAAACTTGTCCAAACATTTTTTAAAACCCAGATACACTAACAGCTGTTATCACATTCTCTGGCAACATGTTTCAGAGATTCTTTCAGTGAAAAAAAATATTTCCTCCTATTTGTTTTAAAAGTATTTTCATGTAATTTCATTGAGTGGCTCCCTAGGTTTTGTACTTTTTGAAAGCTAGACAAGTCTGTCAGTATTGTGCTTTCACTATCTTGATGAAATGAGAATAGCCAAAGATATCCAATGAAAAGGCATCACCTACACCTTCACTTCTCACCCTTAATTAGAGAGTACTAAATCACCTGGACCGGATGGCATACACCCCAGGTACTGAACTCTCGAATATGAAATTGCTGATCTGTTAATGATTGTAACCTGTTGTTAAAATTGACCGTAGTACCTGAAGATTGGAGGGTGGCCAATGTAACACCGATGTTTAAAAAGGGTTCCGGGGTGATGGGGAAACTACAGACCAGTAAGCCTGACTTCAGTGCCAGGTGAAATAGTTGAAACTATTATAAAAAATAAAATGTATGGAACACATAAATAAAACATGGTTTAATGGGACGGAGTCATCATGGGATCAGCCAAGGAAGTATTACCTCACCAATTTGCTTCATTTCTTTGAAGGAGTGAATAAGCATGTGGCTAAAGGTGAGTCGGTTGATGTAGTGTATCTAGATTTTCAGAAGCTTTTGATAAATTCCTCATAAGAGACTCCTCAGAAAATTAAATAGTCATGGGATAGAAGGCAAGGTTCTGGTGTGGATTAGGAATTGGTTATTGAACAGAAAAGAGGGTAATACTAATAATTTCTGTAGCACTACTAGACATATGTAGCGCTGTACATATTATATGCAAGTACTTTCTCTCTGTCCCTAGAGGGCTCACAATCTGTTTTTGGTACCTGGGGCAATGGAGGGTTAAGTGACTTGCCCAAGGTTACAAGGAACCGCAGTGGGAAGCAAACCCAGTTCCCCAGGATCAACGTCCACTGCACTAACCACTAGGCTACTCCTCCACACTGGAAGGGTAGGGTTATGTATCTCAATGGAGGAGGGTGAACAGTGGCGTTCTGCAGGGATCTATATTGGGACCGGTGCAATTTAACGTATTTATAAATGTCCAGACGCCAGGTCATCTCAGTGTATGTATTAAGTTATGGGTTGGAGTAGGGTTGGGGGAGGGGGTGATTTTGTATACAACCATTAATTTTGAACCAAAACTGGAGTAATGAGGGGGAGGGAGAGTGGGAGTTTTCTCACAAAACAAATATACTACTACTACTTAACATTTCTAGAGCGCTACTAGGGTTACGCAGCACTGTACAATTTAACAAAGAGAGACAGTCCCTGCTCAAAGAGCTTACAATCTAATAGACAAGTGAACGGTCGGTCCGATAGGGGCAGTCAAATTGGGGCAGTCTGGATTCACTGAACGGTAAGGGTTAGGTGCCGAACGCAGCATTGAAGAGGTGGGCTTTAAGCAAAGACTTGAAGACAGGCAGGGAGGGGGCTTGGCGTAAGGGCTCAGGAAGGTTGTTCCAAGCATAGGGTGAGGCGAGGCAGAATGAGCGGAGCCTGGAGAAGGGTACTGAGAGGAGGGATTTATCCTGTAAACGGAGGTTATGGGCGGGAACGTAAGGGGAGATGAGGGTAGAAAGATAGTGAGGGGCAGCAGACTGAGTGCATTTGTAGGTAAGAAGGAGAAGCTTGAATTGAATGCGGTATCTGATCGGAAGTCAGTGAAGTGACCTGAGGAGAGGGGTGATATGAGGTATGGGATCATGTGTTGTCCAGCTTTTTGCTGTATGATGTTTTTGCCTATTCTTCTGTATGTTTGATTGCTGTCATGTAATTGTTTGATGTTTTTGTCTAGATTGTTGTTTAATTGTTAGATGTAGGATTTGTTTGATCCTGAATAAAATTGTTAAATCTTAACATATTTATAAATGATAAATGTGTGGAGGAGTGGCCTAGTGGTTAGGGTGGTGGACTTTGGTCCTGGGGAACTGAGGAACTGAGTTCGATTCCCGGCACAGGCAGCTCCTTGTGACTCTGGGCAAGTCACTTAACCCTCCATTGCCTGCCGCATTGAGCCTGCCATGAGTGGGAAAAAGTGCGGGGTACAAATGTAACAAAATAAAAATATGGAAAGCGGAACGACGACTGAGGTGATTAAATTTGCAGATGATACAAAACTATTCAAGGTTGTTAAAGCACATGCGGACTGTGAAATATTGCAGGAAGGCCAAAGGAAATTGGAAGACTGGGCATCCAAATGGAAGATGAAATTTAATGTGGACAAATGCAAGGTGGTGCACGTAATCCGAATCACAGTTACCTGATGCTAGGGTCCACCTTGGGAGTCAGCACCTAAGAAAAAGATCTAGGTGTCATTGTAGACAATATGTTGAAATCTTAAAAGCAAACAGGATGCTAGGGATTGTTCGGAAAGGTAAATTAAGACCAAGAATATTATAATGCCTTTGTATCACAACATGGTGCGACCTCGCCTTGAGTATTGTTTGCAATTCTGGTCGCCGTATCTCAAAAAAGATATAGTGGAATTAGAAAAGCTTCAAAGAAGAGTGACCAAAATGATGGGATGATGGAACTCCTCCCGTTTGAGGAAAGGCTAAAGAGGTTAGGGCTCTTCAGCTTGGAAAAAAGTTAGCTGAGGGGAGATATGACAGAAGTCTACGAAATCCTGAGTGGTGTAGAGCAAGTAAAAGTGAATCGATTGTTTTACTTTTTCAAAAAGTACAAAGATGAGGAGACACGTGACGAAATTACAGCAATGACTTTTTTGGCAGTGTTTAAGAAAAAGATAAAGGCTTTGCCATTTCAGAGAGCATTCTCTGAAGCATAGCTGGTGGGGGCTTAGGGCTCCCAGATCAAGGTTAAGGCTTTGTTATGTTGTTGAGTGTATTGATGGTGTTTTATGTGGTTAATTATGTTTATTTATTGTACTCTGCCCAGATATTGTATATATATGGCCGCCCTTGCTCTCAGTAAAATACAGGTCCAATGGCTCAGGCTAAAGAGCTAGGCCTCTGCAAGCAAATGGCTCATAATAAGAGCTGGGCTTCTCTTAAAAATCCAAAGTCATCTCTGATACAAAATACATTTTTCTGCAGCACAAGCTGAACTGAGTTCTCAGGGAGCTGGCAAGAGAGGGGGTCCTTTGCTCTTATAAACATGCCTGGGACTGGCATCAGTGAAGAGTCATGAAAGATGTTTCCATATCATCAAGCTGATCAATTCATAGACTGGTGGGTTGTGTCCATCTACCAGCAGGTGGAGATAGAGAGCAATCCTTTTGCCTCCCTATATGTGGTCATGTGCTGCCGGAAATTCCTCAGTATGTTCTCTATCTCAGCAGGTGGTGGTCACACACAGCAGCAGCTCTGGCTAGGCCTCCAAGCCTAATTTTTAGGTTTTGTTGAGTGCCTGGGGTTGAGGGCTCTTCTTGAGCAAGTGCAAACCTGGTGGCGCCAGGTCCTCCTTTTCTCCCCCCTCCCGCTGGCTCCGTTAAAAAAAAAAAAAAAAATTTTGAACGTCCTTAAAGGCGTTTATTTCGACGTTTATTTAAATGTTCATTGCAGCTACTCACTGGGACACCAGGTCGTTACAGCTCGGAGCGGAAAGCAGGTAATTTTTACCTTTTATAGCGGGCAGGGGGTTCCCCGATTTATCTCCACGTGGCATATGGCGTCGGAGGGCGAGGGCGTAAAGAGTCGCTCCCCGGATCGCTTGGGCGCTTCTAGAGGGGATGCGGGGGTCTTAAAGTCTGATTCGCCCTTATTGGGTGACAGTTTTGTGACCGATGAGTGTCCCGGTCCTTCCTCCGGTGGGGCGGTTTTCCCGCCATAAACGCCCATCCCCCGCTCCTCGCCTCCGCCATCTTGGCCGGCCACGCGGCTCGGACGGCTTCTTCTTGGGCCGCCCTTGAGGTAGGAGACATTAATGCCATGAACGCCCTTAATTTGGGCGACGGCACAAAGGCGGCTAAAATTAAGCGCCGTTTTTCCCGCATAGCTCCTTCGCGGAGTGTCGCGCCGGACGCCATCTTGGATGCGCAGCATGTCTCTCCCCCGCTCTTGCGAGCGCCGGTTGAGGGTGCGTCTAGGGCTGTTGCCCAGGCTGCGGAAGTGCACAGTCTGGGGGGTTTTTCCCCCGAATTTATTTTGCTGCTGCATCAGGCCTTCCTTATGCAGAACGCTGCCCCTGCTCCCTCGTCTGGTAAAGAGGTTGAGGCCCCCGGAGGTAAACGCCCTCGGGTTGATTCCCAGGCCTTGGAGGACTTTGTCTCCTCCGATGTAGATGAGGGCAGCGTATCTGAGTTCTCCCAACGGTCCTTTGCGGATTCCTTGGAGGAGACGGATCCCCGCTCGGATGGAGCGGATGACCCCTCTGCAGCGCGCCTTTTTAGCTCAGAGGATTTGCCCAACCTGTTTGTGCAGGCCATGGGCATTTTGAAGATTTCCTCTCCGGAGGACGTCTCTCCCTCAGCCCCTGTTGGCTCTGCCATTATGCTGGGGACCCAAACGCCCGCCTAGAACCTTCCACGTGCATGATGCCATGCACACCTTAATTTCGGCTCAATGGGATGTCCCAGGAAGCGAGCCTTAAAGTGGCTAGGGCTATGTCCCGCCTCTATCCTTTGCCTGTAAGTGAACGTGAGGCCTTTCTGTGGCCTACCGTGGATTCTTTAATCACTGCAGTGACTAAGAAAACGGCGTTGCCGGTGGAAGGTGGCACGGCCCTAAAGGACGCCCAAGACAGAAGATTGGAGGCGGCCTTAAGGTCCTCCTTTGAGGCGGTTGCTTTAAGTTTGCAGGCCTCAGTTTGCGACTCCTATGTGGCCAGGGCGTGCCTGACTATGGTGCAGCGGGCTTCCCCCTCGGATCATTCCTTGAGGGCTGATTGGTCGGCCCTGGAATCGGGCTTAGCCTATGTGGCAGACTTGCTGTATGATGTCTTGAGAGCCTCAGCTAAAGGCATGGCTCAGACAATCTCTGCGCGGTGGTGGCTTTGGCTGAAGTATTGGTCTGCTGACCACGCCTCTAAATCCCGCCTGGCTAGTTTGCCTTTTAAAGGCAAGCTGCTCTTTGGGGTCGAGCTGGACAAAATCGTGACCGATCTCGGCAAGTCTAAGGGCAAGAAGTTACCAGAGGTCAGGGCTCGGGCTAGTACTCGCCCTGGTACCTCCAGAGGACGGTTTCAGGAAGCCCGTCGGTACGCCCGTGCCGGTCGGGCTCCTCTGCCCCCTCTTCCTTCAAGAGGAACTTCTCCCCCAAGCAGCATTCCTTTTCGCAGAGACCGCCGTCCCGGAGGTGCTCCCTCCGGTTCTCCCCCAGGGTCTCGTACCCAATGACGGGGCCTTGGTCCACGCCTCAGTGCAGATTGGAGGACGGCTGTCCTCGTTTATGGGCGAGTGGACCACAATAACTCAGACGCTTGGGTGCTGGAAGTCATCAGAGACGGCTACAAGCTAGAGTTCTGCCGACCCTAAAAAGACGGGTTTTGTACTCTCTCCCTGCAAGTCTCGGTCAAGCTGTGGCAGTGCAGCAGACTTGGACAATCTGATCGCCTGGGGGCGGTCGTTCCGGTGCCAGAAACTCAGCTTGGCAAGGGACGTTACTCCTTTTTCTTTGTGATACCAAAGACAGGAGGTTCCTGTACGGCCTATCCTCGACCTCAAAGGGGTCAATTGGGCCTTGAAAGTTCGGCACTTTCGCATGGAGACCCTCCGTCTGTTATAGCGGCAGTTGAAGGAAGGAGAGTTCCTGGCCATCCTTGGACTTCAAGGAAGCGTGCTTGCATATTCCCATCTGGCCTCCTCATCAACGCTTCTGCGTTTTTGCAGTCCTGGGCCGACACTTCCAGTTCAGAGCCCTCCCGTTCGGGTTGGCTAATGCTCCGCGGACCTTCTCCAAAGTAATGGTGGTCATTGCGGCCTTCCTAGGAAGGAAGGAGTCAAGTCCATCCTTATCTGGAAGATGTGGTTGATCCAAGCCCCCTCTTATGCAGGGTGCGGCCAAAGCTGTGAAACCCGGGGTGGTTGCTCTTCTGAGCTCCTGGGGTGGATCATCAACTGGGAGTAAAGCAGCTGCGCCCGACGTCAGTCCTTGGAGTATATGGGAGTTCGATTCGACACCAAGTGGGCAGAGGTTCTGCCAGACAATCGGATGTCAAGCTTCAGGCTCAGGTGGACTAGTTCCTAGTAGCCTCTCCTATTCGGGCTTGGGACTACGTGCAGCTGTGGCTCTATGACGGCCACGATGGAAGTAGTGCCTGGGCAGGGCTCATATGAGGACCACTACAATATCTCTGCTGCTGCGCTGGACTCCGATGCGGAGGATTATGCTGTGCGCCTTCCCTTGGACCCAGCAGTGCGCAAGGCGCTGAGCTGGTGACGCAGACAGACAAGTTGTCTGCAGGAATGCCTCGGTGACCCCGGAGTGGATTGTCGTCACGACAGACGCCTCTTTGATGGGCTGGGGAGCCCACTGCTGGGCAAGGACAGCGCAGGGCTTGTCTCCTGCAGAGGCAAGTGGTCTATCAACCTCCTGGAAACTCAGAGCCATTCGGTTGGTGTTGTTGGAGTTCATCCCGGTACTGGTGTTGAAGCTGTACGGGTCCTGTCGGACAATGCCACGGCTGTGGCCTATGTCAACCGCCAGGGAGGCGTACCAAGAGCCGCCCTCTAGCCACGGAGGCTATGAATCTATGCCAGTGGGCGGAAGCGAACCTGGAGCAGCTTTCAGCGGCCCACATTGCCGGAGTCATGAATGTCAAGGGGACTTTCTCAGTCGCCATACCTTGGAGCCCGGAGAGTGGCAGCTATCTGCTCAGGCGTTCTTGGACATCACGAAGCGCTGGGGCCAGCCGAGCCTAGATCTGATGGCGTCATCGGCCAATTGCCAAGTGCCGCGCTTTTTTCAGCATGAGGACGGGACCCTCGATCCCTGGGAGTAGATGCTCTCCTCCAACAGTGGCCGACACAAGAGCTTCTCTATGTGTTCCCGCCCTGGCCCATGTTGGGCAGGGGCTGTAGACCGGGCCAAAGCATCCCGGCAGGGTAATCCTGGTGGGTCCGGATTGGCCCAGACGTCCCTGGTATGCGGACTTGATCAGGCTCTCAGTCGGCGATCCTCTGCGGCTGCCAGTGGAGCAGGGCCCGTTACATCAGGGTCCGTGGTGATGGAGGATCCCTCCACCTTTGGTCTTACGGCCTGGCTATTGAGCGGCAGCGTCTGAGAAAGAAGGGCTTCTCAGACAAGGTCATCGCCACTATGCTGAGAGCGAGGAAGCGCTCTACTTCTACTGCTTACGCCAGGGTTTGGCGTATCTTTGCAGCGTTGGTGTGAAGCAGGCTCACTTTCTCCCTTCACTGCTCCAATTTCTTCAGTGTTGGCGTTCCTGCAAGAAGGTCTGGACAAAGGCCTGTCGCTCAGTTCCCTGAAAGTTCAGGTAGCGGCTCTGGCTTGCTTCAGGGGCCGCCTGAAGGGTGCTTCCCTGGCTTCGCAGCCAGATGTGGTGCGCTTTCTCAAGGGAGTTAATCACCTGCGCCCTCCTCTGCACTCAGTGGTGCCTGCGTGGAATCTCAACCTGGTGCTAAGAGCATTGCAGAAGCCGCCTTTTGAACCCTTGTCGAGGGCATCTCTGAAAGACCTGACGTTGAAAGCAGTCTTTTTGGTGGCTATCACTTCAGCCAGAAGAGTTTCTGAGCTCCAGGCACTCTCATGTCGAGAGCTTTTTCTGCAGTTCACTGAGGCAGGAGTGACTATTCGCACAGTGCCTTCCTTCCTGCCCAAGATTGTTTTTCGCTTCCATGTGATTCAGCAGCTCTGTCTCCCTTCCTTTCGTAGGGAGGTCTACCCAGAGGAATACTCTGCTCTCAATTTCTGGATGTGAGACGAGTCATCATCAGATACTTGGAAGTGACCAATGATTTCCGGATATCGGATCATCTATTTGTCCTGTTTACAGGTCTTCGTAAGGGTCTGCAGGCTTCTAAGCCTACAGTGGCAAGATGGGCAAGGAAGCCATTGCAGCGGCTTAGGGTCCGTCTCCTTGGAAGAGATTTGCAAGGCGGCAACTTGGGCTTCGGCCCATACCTTTGCCAGGCATTACCGCTTGTCTGTGGCTGCTCGGGCGGAGGCCCGGTTTGGAGCTTCAGTGTTGCGGTCAGGGATTTCTATGTCCCGCCCTGGGTGAGTACTGCTTCGGTACATCCCACCAGTCTATGGATTGATCAGCTTGATGATATGGAAGGTAAAATTATGTATCATACCTGATAATTTTCTTTCCATTAATCATAGCTGATCAATCCATAGCCCCTCCCAGATATCTGTACTGTTATATTCTGGTTGAATTTTAGGTTCAAGTTTAGCCTTCAGTTACTTCAGGAGGACTTCGTGTTCAAGTTCTTCTTTCACTTGGATTCTTCAAGAGTTGAGACGAGTTTGTGTTACAGTGAGCTGCTGCATTCCTCTCCCCTCCGTTTTACGGGGCTGGATTGAGATTTAAATTCTGCCGGCACTCCCTCCGCTTCGTGCGGCTGTAGGGCAGCTTTGTACCCCTCCCGCTTCGGCGGTGTTAGGGTCAGTCAGCTCCTCCCGCGGTTGCGGTTGCAGGATAAGCCAGATCCTCCCGCATCGGCGGGTGTGGTGTCCCTCCCCCCGCTCCACGGGGATGAGCTGGACGGATTCCCCCTCCCCCACTTGTGTGGGGATGAGCTGGGTTAATTCCCCTCCCCCGTTTCGGCGGTGGTGAGCTGGGCAGAGTGTCCCTTCGTGGGTGTAATTCTCTAAGTGCTGAGTCCTGCGGATGGAGCTTTGATATCGACATACTGAGGAGTTTCCGGCAGCACATGACCACATATAGGGAGGCAAAAGGATTGCTCTCTATCTCCACCTGCTGGTAGATGGACACAACCCACCAGTCTATGGATTGATCAGCTATGATTAATGGAAAGAAAATTATCAGGTATGATACATAATTTTACCTTTGGGCTAATGAAAGTAGATAAAGGGGTAGATGTACGTAGTTAGAGAGTACTCAGAGGGAGGGGGGAGCTGAGAAGAGCAGAGTGACCGATGAAGTCATCTCGCCAGCTGTGCTTTGCACCCCTTTTGTGTATAGTTAGAACCTGGGACCTAATGAAGTCACCCTTATCGGTTCCTTATCAACTGATAAGAGTTAGCAAGTTCTGCTGACAAAGCTGGATCCCATTGGAATCCATTGGGTTGAGACAGTATAAAGGAAGCACCCCGAGAGGTGTAAGACAGAGATGCTGATGGAGGAGAGAGACAGAGTACCACCGAGAGCTGGTGTGTCGTGTGATTCTGTTCCACTGTATGATTGACTGAATTGCTGGTATCCTCATTATTGGGTAATGTATCAATTCTAATTAATACTAATAAACTATATCTCTTTAACTAATTAAAATTGGGTTCCTCTTTAATTACAGACTTAGTTACGGCTGAGTCTGTACCGAACTGCCATGAGCAGATTCAAGGTTGGGAAAGCTAGATATTTGGAGGGCATATGTAACTTTGCCCAGAGAGATGAGACAGGCCACTGCTTCCGCTGCCTGATTACTAAAGGCAGATTCTAAGAAAATAAACAATATTTGGATGGGTGGATTATAAATTTGTGTAACTAAATAAAACACATAGGAGGAAATATTATTTTCATTCAACTGATTAATCTCTGGAACTTGTTGCCAGAGGATGTGGTAACAGCAGTTAGCATATCTGGGTTTAAAAAACAGTTTGGACAAATTCCTGGAGGAAAAGTCCATGTTATTGAGATAGACATGGGGAAGCCACTGCTTACCCTGGGATTGGTAGCATGGAATGTAGTTGCTATTTGGGTTTCTGCCACTGTTGGAAACAGGATACTGGGCTTGATTGGACCGTTGTCTATTCTTATGTTCTTATAATAAATGTAACATTTGCACTGGTTTTAAAGCCACTTCCTTTTTGACTGCTTTGTTTGTGGAGATGTATTTCCTAGTAAAGCACTGCGATACCTCCCATGTGGAGGTTTAATTTACAATGGGAATAATGTGGTATTTTTATATGAAGGGGGAAAGGGGGTGGGACTTGATATACTCCAATTCGATATATCAAGCGCTTTTGACATAGAAGACCCCGATATGCTCCTTTCCCTACTGGACAGCATCGGGCTTGGAGGCCCCGTACTCGGATGGTTCACTGGCTTCCTCTAAAATCTAGATCCTACCACGTTAAATCAGCTCATAGCATCTCTCCACATTGAACTCCAGACTGTGGTGTTCCACAAGGTTCCCCACTATCCCCTACGCTATTCAATATTCTGATGGCTCCACTTGGCCACAAACGAGAAGAGAAAGCACTGAAGTCCAGTATAAGAGAACCCCATGTGCAGCATGAACGTCCTTGAATCTCGCCAGTGGTCTGCAACCTTGGTCTTGTGAAAAGTAAGTTGTTTGGCATACTTGTTATGCTGGTGTAATGTGCAGTGACTGAGGTGAGAGGACCTGGGCACTGATCTATGATGTTTATTTTGTTGCTTTACAAGATTACACTTCTACAAACGTGCTCTTTAGAATCAATTCCACCAATTAATACCTCTGTGGCACATTAATTGTTTCAACACAGTCTTCTTAATATATACTTTAACCTTGACTTCAGATCTCCGTTGTGCCTATTGTTTGCTTGCTAAATAGACTACACCTCTCTGCTGTACCGTTGGATTTTACCACTATTATAACAGCGGGAATCCTCATTAGTCTAGGTTAGTAATTCTTTTTACATTTTTTATACATATTCCGCCTTTATAATGTCATTCGGTTTAGCACTTATCTTTTCTTCTGGGCTTTCTCACTGGTTTGCTCCTGTTTCGTAACATCTTCATCTGGAGCTAAACCTTTATAGTGCCAATTATCTTATTCCTGCGCTTGAACCGTTCTGTCTCCCAGCAAGAGATTGTATTTGGATTTTATGTTATCTGCTTTGAACCTGTATTTTGGAGTTGACGGAATATAACCACCATTACCAGATACTTTGTGCTGCATCTGCCTTGGAAAGGACCACATCGGTGGTTGGTATGAAATCTGCATTAGGTGCTGCCCAGAGCAGTTCAGTTTCAAGATGTGCTCCATGTTTCTTGACAGTGAGCGTAAGCCGAACTACAAGAAGCTGGTCTTGAAGGTTTGACAGATGCACTGGGGAGCCAGTCATGGTTGCTACTTGCCAAGCCTCACTAAACTGATCCTTAGGCCTTTCCCCAGAAAGGGGCACCCCAAGAGTCTATGCAAAGTCTGTCACCCAGTTCAAGCTTAAGCCAGTGCTTCAAAGACTCATGCTGAGTCCTTGACTCAGAACCTGGATGTAGTGGAGGTAAGGGATATAAATATAGAAAACTTCAAACATTTAGGAGTCGGGGAAAATTTATACACGATCTCCCCCTTATTTGCTGTCTTTGCCTTAAATTGTGTGTGTGTGGGGGGGGGGGGGGGGGGTTGTTTTTTTTTGCTTTTTCTTTGAAGTTTTACTTTTCTGATTTTTATTTGCCCAGGTTACCTGGCTTCCAGAATTCATTTAGCCTTGATGGAGGTTCCTTGTGTTGAACCAGCCTCCAGGCATATCAATTTTGCATCTTCCTGTGCCAAGGCTGCTTTGCTGTAGTACGCCACAGGCCTAATCTGGCAGTTTTCAAACCTTTAAAAGGGCCTTCTGGGTTTCCTAGTTTCAAAGCTTAAAAAAGGGGGCAACCAAAGTGATAATGGGAATGGAACTCCCTTCATGTGAGGAAAGATTAGAGGTTAGGACTTTTCAGTTTGGAAAACAGATGGCTGAGGGGAGAGATTGTGGTCTACAAAATCCTGAGTGGTGTAGAAGTGAAATACTTTTAAAACAACAAGGAAGAAATATTTTTTCACTCAATGAATAGTTAAGCTCTGGAACTTGTTACTACATCCTCCTACATTGATTAATGTATCTGGGTTTTAAAAAAAAGGTTTGGACACGTTTCTGGAGGAAAAGTCCATAATCCTTTATTGAGATGGACATGGGGGATGCCTCTGCTTGCCCTGGTATTTGTAGCATGGAATGGGTGTTACAATTTGGGGTTCTGCCAGTTACTTGTGACCTGGATTGGCCATGGTTGGAAACAGGATACTGGACTAGATGGACCATTGATTTAACCCATTATGACTTCCTCTGAGCCTATATATGCTGAAAACATTTATATGACAAATAGCTGCAATTTGCAGAAAAAGACTTAACAGAGATTTTATTCTAGGACTAGAAATTGTGTTGGCCATTCTAGCCTGATTAGGCTTGTAATTCAGTTAGAACCAGCCTCTACCAGGCTACAGCATCAGACGTCTTAACTCTTGTTCAGTACTCTTGTTTTATCATAATTCCCTTCTCTCTTATTTGTCCTGTTTGTCTGTCCTAATTAGCTTGTAAGCTCTGTCGAGCAGGGACTGTCTATGTCCAGTGTACAGCGCTGTGTACGTCTAGTAGCACTGTAGAAGTAAGTAGTAGTAGTATGTCTTAATTTGTAATACCAGGGTTTTAACACCCCTATTTCAGGAATCTTTCCCCACCCCAAATGCTTGGTTATCTTTCACAGCCTATTCCCTCTTTTCCAGAGGAGTTAATGGTGGAAATGTAAGTAGGTTGTACCCCGAAGGGGGGGGGGGGGGGTTGCCCCACATCTCTAGCACAGGGTGAGGATAAAAAGCTTGAGGGTTTTGGCAGAATCCCAAAGAGTAACACTCCATGCTACCAATCCCAGGGCAAGCAGTGGCTTCCCCAATGTGCATATCAATAACAGACTATGGACATTTCCTCCAGGAACTTGTCCAAACTTTTTTTTTAAACCCAGATATGCAAACTGCTGTTACCACATCCTCTGGCAATGAGTTCCAGAGCTTAACTATTTGTTGAGTGAAAAAATACTGTTTTTCCATGTAGTTTCATTGAGTGTCCTCTTAGTCTTTCTACTTTTGAAACCGTAAAAAAAAAAATCGATTCACTCCTGTATTTATTAGCTTTGTGGCCCTGTAATCTTGTTTTTTTTTTTTTTTTTACATTTTGAATATTTATGTTGAGCCTGGATGTTCAGCTTCAAGATTGTTCTCAAAAGTTGGTTTTAAGTATCTTGTTTTATGCTGTTACCCCTTGTGTAGATGAGGCCAGTATCCGGCTTTGGCAGCAGTTGTCAGGCTTCACTTCTACGCCCAATCTTTTGCCTGGGTAAGGGTAACAGTAGTGCACCTGCCTGTTATTCCCCAGTTGTGTGACTCACATTTAAGTCTTACCTGCTAGCAGACTGGCCATTTGTTCAAAGTATCCACGTCTCTCTCAAAATTACTACTACTATTTATCATTTCTATAGCACTACCGGACGTACGCAGCGCTTCACACTTGAACGTGGAGAGACAGTCCCTGCTCAATAGAGCTTACAATCTAATTATGACAGACAGGACAAGTAAGGGATAAGGGTTAGGACAGACAAGACGTATCAGGGATATGGGACAGTTGAAGGTTTAGGAGTTAAAAGCAGCATCAAAAAGGTGGGCTTTTAGCCTAGATTTGAAGATGGCCAGAGATGAGGCTTGGCGTACTGGCTCAGGAAGTCTATTTCAGGCATATGGTGCAGCAAGATAAAAGGAACGGAGTCTGGAGTTAGCGGTGGAGGAGAAGGGTGCAGATAAGAGAGATTTACCCAGTGAACGGAGTTCCCGGGGAGGAATGTAGGGAGAGATGAGAGTGGAGAGGTACTGAGGAACTGCAGAGTGAATGCACTTATAGGTCAACAAGGGGAGTTTGAACTGTATGCGGAAACGGATAGGAAGCCAGTGAAGTGACTTGAGGAGAGGGCTAATATGAGCATAACGACACTGGCGGAATATTAGTCGTGCAGCAGAATTTTGAACAGATTGAAGAGGAGAGAGATGACTAAGTGGGAGACCTGTGAGAAGCAAGTTGCAATAGTGTAAGCAAGAGATAAGAGTGTGGATGAGGGTTCTGGTAGTGTGCTCAGAAAGGAAAGGGCGGATTTTGCTGATATTACTACTACTACTTATCATTTCTATTTCGCTTCTAGACGTACGCAGCGTTGTACACTTGAACATGAAGAGACAGTCCCTGCTCGACAGAGCTTACAATCTAATTAGGACAGACAAACAGGACAAACAAGGGATAAGGACAAAGGGTAGCAAGATTCCGGAATCCCAAAGAGTAGCAAGATTCCGGAACTCAAAGAATAGCAAGATTCCGGAATTCCAAAGACTACTACTACTACTTATCATTTCTAAAGCGCTACTAGATGTATGCAGCGCTGTACACTTGAACATGAAGAGACAGTCCCTGCTCGACAGAGCTTACAATCTAATTAGGACAGACAAACAGGACAAACAAGGGAATATTAAAGTGAGGATGATAAAATAAGGGTTATGAACAAGGGTTAGGAGTTAAAAGCAGCATCAAAAAGGTGGGCTTTTAGCTTAGATTTGAAGATGGCCAGAGATGGAGCTTGACGTACCAGCTCAGGAAGTCTATTCCAGGCATATAGTGCGCAAGATAAAAGGAATGGAGTCTGGAGTTAGCAGTGGAGGAGAAGGGTACAGATAAGAGAGATTTACCCAGTGAACGGAGTTCCCGGGGAGGAATGTAGGGAGAGATGAGAGTGGAGAGGTACTGAGGAGCTGCAAAGTGAAAGCACTTATAGGTCAATAAGAGGAGTTTGAACTGTATGCGGAAACGGATAGGAAGCCAGTGAAGTGACTTGAGGAGAGGGCTAATATGAGCATAACGACACTGGCGGAATATTAGTCGTGCAGCAGAACTTTGAGGAGTTCTTGAATTTTGAATCAGTTCTTGACGTGTGACAGTTTGTCATCTTGCTGTTAAGAATCTATTAAATACTGGTTAGAGAGACCACTTCCTCTATATTCAAGTTACTGTCTGTATTTTGTGAGCTCTCATTCATCATGCTTACAGATGGTATTCTTGAACCCTGTCCTAACGTGAAAATGAGCGTGAAGTGGTAGGTCTGTATTGTAAGCCTGATTCTTATTGCTCGGCTCTCATGCCTGTTAGGCTCTTCCTTTAGCAGTTTTTCCAGGCTAATACTGCTTTGTTCCTGAACCCAGTAATTTTCTGTGTTTTTCTCCTCCTTCCATTATTATTCATAAAAGAACCTTTAGCATTCATTTTCAGTCTATTAATAAATGCTTGATAAATTGTTGGGATTGGTTTTGCTATTTTAAAGTTCTCTTTTGGTGTTTTTTTTTTAATTGACTTATTCTTACACATGGTTACATTTTCCTTTTATTGTATTACTTGATATATGGCAAATCAGTACAAAAGAGGTGTCTGTCTAAGCAGTTTATCAAAAGAGAAGTTAACAAAATTATAGACTAAGAATGTACAAAGACAAAGAGAGAAAAACAGCAAGGAGGCAGATCAGGGCAGAGTTACAATATTATCCAATAGGTAATTTGCGGAGTGAGGACACCCAAGGTAAGCAACTGCAATTACAGCTTCATCAGCCTGTTCCAAGTTGGGAAAATGCCCTACGTTTATGAAAAGATGATTCCACTCGTAATAGCCAAGGGGGGGAGGTTGATCCATAGTTTACATTGAAAGAAGTAGACCTGATGTCAAGCCAGAAGTGTCGATGGGATGGTATAGTAAGAAGACTTTGATGGGATGAACGAAGGCATTTCAATGGGCCGTAAGAGATGAGAAGGTTAGAAAGACCCGAATGGAGAACTTGATAGTAAGATAGTTAAAATAATACGATAAGCAATTAGCATCCAATACTCTTACAGATATAGTGGGGTAATGTGGTCATGTTTTTGTCTTTCCAAATACCGTATATACTCGAATATAAGCTGAGAACATTTTTCCCATAAAAAAAAAGGGGGGGGGGGAAGGTTAACTCAAATATAACAATTTTATTAAAGACAAACCAAAGCATAGACAACCAAAATTGCAGTGATGCATTGTTCATATATGAGATTACGTGTAATACAAGCAATAATGCCTTCTGTCTTCAACCTTTTAACCATTTTTTCATCCCCCCCCTCTACCTCTGTATTGTAATAGTCAACCATGTTTATTGATGACTCAATCCATACAACCCATACGGTAAGTAGCATAGCGTCTGAATACCTACAATCGGTTTGAGAAACTTCAACAATTATTACCAACTGAAACCATCATTATATTTTTACATTTCAACAATTTTTTTGCTGACCCATCCAAACATAGAGTAACATATATAATCAACTCCAAGTGATGTATGCTAATAGATAACTCCCCTAATCCCCCTCCTTCCCCATCCTGCTCCATATTATCTCTCCCCATCTGATAAATATGAAGCTTAACTCAAATATAAACTGAGGGCTCATATGCACATATTTCTTTCTCATGATGACAGGCATTTCTCTCCCTGTTCCCTGTCCCTCCTCCTCCCACAGTGACTGTTACTTCCCCACCTATCCCCTGAAGTGACCAGCATTTCTCTTACCGGTAAGCCTGGACACTGACACGGGAGTAACTGCAGCCAGGGCCAGTTTGGGACCTTGACCATCTGCGAATGCTTGATGCTCCAGCTGGCCCTGCTTGCAGTTATTTCCAGTCCAGACACCCACCCTGCTCCGTTTCTTGTGGGCTTCATGCCTTTTCTTTCCAGCACTTCCAAATGTACATAGTCTACATTCTTCTTGTCTTTATGCACCTCCTGACTCTGTGAAATAGCTGTAGGTCACTAAAGCTTCTGCCTATATTGCTTCTCGGTTCCTTTTATATGAAGGTGACATTTTTTGAATATTTTGGATGGATCGGCAGTACAGTTATAAGCACTATTGTTCAGCTATTCATAATATTTAAAATTCCAGGGCTGCAGGATATCCTTAAGAGGCAACTCACACTGTTTTTCTCTATGTCCATCTGCTGGTAGACAAGCATAACCCACTAGTCTGTACTGGTCTGGTAGGATTAAAGGAAAGAAAATTATCATTTAAGACATAACTTCTCGATATACTAAGCTGCAAACTGTCAGCACATCTCATACGACCCCTGTTACATGAGAAAATCATTCAGCGTAAGGGGGATCCTATTCACGCTCTTCAAATGTAGTATATATCATCAATGCAAAATATGAGTGGACAGCTAAGTTCATCATTGATTGCACAGTGTCACAATTGTGGTCGTGACCCCTCTCAGGCTCACCTTATTTCCGGTGGTCAGCTTCTGAGCTGGCTTCTGTCTGTTCTTTCTGAGTTAGTTTGGTCTCTGTCTCTGTGTGCTGGCTGCTTCCGGCATGGCTCTGATTGCTCCGCTATGCTGCACCTGTGTGTGTTAAGCCTCTCTGTGCTTCAGTATGCTTTCTGTCTATGTTTTGGTTTGTGTCCCTCTTGCCCTCTGGTGGCCAGACCTGGTGGCTGCATTGGATTGTCTGTGTGCTGTTTCCCGTTCCAGACTTCAGCCCAGTCCAGTCTGGATCTTCCGGCCTGCCAGACTTGCTTGTCTTGTTTGAGCCTGCACAGCACCCCTAGCTGCGTGGTGATTGCTGCAGCTGAATCTCAGCTGCTGCTGGGCTTATTAGCCATTTGGAAACTCTCTGCTTTGCCTTTGCATCGCCTAAGGCCCTGGTTTGTTGGTGCTTGCTGCACTTCTGCCTAGTCCAGTTTATAGTCTGTACTAGCCGTTCAGCCTGTAAAAACGGGCTAGTATAGGAGGGGGGGGGTTGAAAGGCCCCCCACCCCGCCGCCGAGTTCACCGCTGCCGCTCCCCCTCTGAGTTCGTTCCCCCCCCCCCCCCCCCCGGAGCAGTCGCCACCCACCTTCCACCCGGTCGGGCCCTCGTTCCGCTATTGAAACAGCGAGGGCAGGCAGCACACAGCTGTACTGCTGACTGACTGAGCTGCCGTGGCCTGCCTTCTTCTCTGCCTGTGTCCCGCCCTCATGTGACATAACGTCGTCGAGGGCGGGACACAGGCAGAGAAGAAGAAGGAAGGCCGATGGCAGCGTGCCCTCACTGTTTCAATAGCGGAGCGAGGACCCGACCTGGTGGAAGGTAGGTGGCGGCGGCGACTCCGGGTGGGGGGAGCGTTAGCGACGGCGGTGTCCCTCGCAAATACGCAATGGAGACCCTCTCTGTTCCGCCCTCGTCATCACGTATTGACACGGGGCGGGGCAGAGAGGGTCTCTACTGCGCATTTGCGAGTGAGTACGACACTCGCCATTTATATATATTGATTCTTGCCTGATTCTAGTTTAGTCTTTGTGTAGCTTCTTGTACTTTATTGCTTGTTTCCCAGTCTTGTTTCTTGTTTGTATGTCTTTGTCTAGTTCTTGGTTGCCTGTGTTTCTTGTTCAGTGGCTGCCTGGCAGCTTTCAGTTCTGTCTCCTGTCTATCAGTGTTTGTTCCATGTTTCAGTGGCTGCTTGCAGCTTTCAGTTCTGTCTCTTGTCTATATGTTGTTGTTCCCTGTTTCAGTGGCTCCTTGCAGCTTTCAGTTCCGTCTCTTGTCTGTCTGAGAGTCCTAGACTAGTATTCTGCCTAGCCTCCCTTTGTATTCTAGTCCCTGTGTGTATCCTGCTGGTATCCAGTTCCGGCCCTGTCCGGCAAGTCCTGCCGGCCACCTGCACCCAGGGGCTCAACTCCTAGGGAAGGGTGGCCAGGTGCAGGTGAAGTCTAGCCGTCCCTGTCCGAGTTCTGTCTTATCCCTGTGTGGGGTGGTTTTGCCCAAGGGCTCACGATCCTAGTTCCTGCTTTTGGAAAACGTGACACACAGTAGCCGTGAAGAAAACTGGATGGTTTGCTTAGGGTTTATTTTTTAATATGTGCATCTTTTTCTCCTTCAGGTGCGTGTTGTGCTGAAATACAGACACACTGATGGCAATCTATGTATGAAAGTAACAGATGACGCAGTTGTAAGTACAAAAGGCAGATTATTGATTTGAAATAGAAGTTTTAGTAAAACCCTTCTGTAGAACTCGCATGGGGTGTGCAAGGGAAGGATATACTGCCTTTCTGTGACGCATCAAAAGCAGTTTACATATTCATCAGCTTCCCTTGCTGGTGTGATGCAAGTTGACAGCACTGGGGACGTGTCGTACAGGGTGAGTGGGTTCCTCCCCCCCCCCCCCCCCCCCCGTTTGTGTGCCTTATATGTTGAGCCTCTGAACGAGTGTCTTCTATATGGTGGTAGGGCTTTAAGTGACGTTTTCCTGTTGTGCAGTCATCTTGTGAGCATCTGATTTTATTTTTTAAATAGAGAAAATATCTTCACCAATTTGCATTTAAAACTTGTTGCTACTAGAACACGTTGATTGCAGTCACTTCTATATGTTGAAGGCTTGCATGGCAGAGGCCCCTCTTTACATGTCCAACCTAGTGGACCTACTGCCCAGAAACGCCAAGAGATCAGCCTGCAAATTCCTCAACTTGAACTTCCCCAGCTGTAAAGGGCTTAAATACAAGCAAGCATACGCCACCACCTTCTCGTATAGAAGCACACAGCTATGGAATGCGCTACCCCCAACCTTAAAAACCATGGACAATCTAAGCAACTTTCGCAAATCCTTGAAGACACATCTCTTCAACAGAGCCTACAAAAAGACCCTCTAAAAACATAAATCACCACACAACCAACTACACCTCCCACATCACCCTACTTAACACCCTCTTCTCTTTCTCTAAATACCTTCGTCCTACCACCGACTATATCTACTATTCCCTCATGAATATCTCATAACAACACTCTGTAAGCCACATTGAGCCTGCAAATAGGTGGGAAAATGTGGGGTACAAATGTAATAAATAAATAATAAATAAATAAATTAGGTGGATGAAGCTGTATCTCTGTCCCACTTCACCAGTTCCCCTCCGATTCCCTGGTTCACATTTCCCTGTGCTTCTCTCCAGAGGTCAGTGAAGGGTCCCTTACAGGTGGTCAGTCCAAGGTCTCCTCTTGTGGTTTCCTTGCTAGTTTATCCCTTGGCACTGGCAACGTCTCTGCTGATGTTTTAAGCCAACTGTGTTGAAGCCTAACCCTGCCTTGCAGCATTAGTTTGTTTGTTACATTTTTAACCCGCGCTTTCCCACTCATGGCAGGCTCTATGCAGCGGGCAATGGAGGGTTAAGTGACTTGCCCAGAGTCACAAGGAGCTGCCTGTGCCGGGAATTGAACTCAGTTCCTCAGTTCCCTAGAACCAAAGTCCACCACCCTAACCACTAGGCCACTCCATGATAGGCATCTGAATGCTGCTTACACAGTGCCCTGTCCCAAAACATTTACCTCTTAAGTCTAAGCACAAAGAACTTGCTGGATGAAGGAACTGACATGGTCTCCAAGTTCCCCCTTGTGTGCTACCTGCCCTGCCTTACCTCCAATGTGGCAGCTGCTGATACAGGGAGTGTGGGCTAAAATGTCTGTCTTTTTTTTAACAGTGTTTGCTGTATCGGACAGACCAGGCACAGGATGTAAAGAAGATAGAGAAATTCCAGAGTCAGCTCATGCGACTTATGGTTGCCAGGGAGTCCCGCAACGTTGTGATGGAAATGGACTGAACTACTGCTCACTTCACTGGATTGGATTGGACTGGAATGTTGGGTCTTGAGGGGCTTGTGAGCCACATCACATGCTTTCTGTTGAAAGCCTCTAATTTATTTTTTTTTTTTTGGAACTTGAGAGAGAGTCATACTGAAGAATAACTTTTTGTGCTAAACAATTTCATGCAATCTTTTGGAATTGTACAACTTAAGTAGTTAAGTGCAAAACTGCCTCTTATACAGCTTTTCTCCTTGCTTAAGTGTCTTGGTTTTTTTTGGTGGTTTCATTTTAATAGAGTAGGACTTCTTGTGAGCTGAGTATAACCTGAGACATGGAACTTGTCCTGCAAGTGGGATTTTTCTTCCCATATCTTTCTTTCTGCTTGAGCTATTGTGGCAGGGGAGGCTGAAGTTCTGCTCTCCAGTCCCTCAGGCTATTAATGGCTCCAGGTCTGAGCCGTTCTTGCTCTCTGACATAGCTCGGAGGCTTTCCTGTAAGAAACGGCCAGTAAAAAGTGCCCAGGAAGTTCCATTTGTTTTCACAGCTCGGTATAGCGTCCTGTATGATGTACAAAACCAGTACCTCAAAAGTAAACTTGTATATGTAGGCAGAGCCAATTTCATCTGACTGCATTGATGTCATAGTTTTCTGTCTCTTTTTTTTAAGTTAGAAAATAAATTTCTTTTGCTCCTCATAACCACTGTTTTCTCTCTTGTGGCCGAAGTTTTATTGGGAAAAGGCAGGAAAGGAGAATTGTGTACATGCGCTTGAAGGTAAAATACATGCCAGCACTGTGTAACCAGGTTAAAAACAAAAATATTTAAAAAAATCAGAAAAACTGGACAGCAAAGTTAACAAATTAAACCAGAAACTCAAAATTTGCTTTAGATGGTAACTAAGAGAATTGTGAATAAAATGTCAAATTTTAAAGAAAACCGAAACCTCAACTTCCAGGGACGCCACAGAGATGGCCTTCCCTTAACGGCTTTTATCACGGGTTTCTCTCAATCCTCTGAAACAAGCCACAATAGAAAACAGATTTTAAAGAAGAAAACTCCTAAACGAGAAAAAGCTATAGTGACCAAAGGAAAAACAGCAAATTCACAAAGACACTCTTCCCTTAAGAAAGCATCGTTATGCTGAAAATATTATGCCTACATGCGCACAGTAAAAAAAAAACAACTACTACTTAGCTTAGACACCTGGGTGATATCAATATTATTTCTTGTATTTGCCTAATATCGTCTGTCCCGGTCAGTTTCAACAAGTAGATCCACTGTAGTACTTTTCAGATCAAGGGGTTCCCTTGTTTTGTATCTGCATCAGGAGGAATCCACCAGGGAAATGTTCCAACTAGTAACAAGATGGGGATGGCTGGAATAAAAACGCTCTCCAAGGACTTTCCCTTGTACGACATGAGCAATGAAGGTGGAACCAACAAAAGCTCAGTAGAACGCCTTCCACTCTAAGGGTCCCTTTAACCCCTTCGGAGTCCTTTTGCAATCTGTATATCCATTCGTTTCATCTGTCCAATATACTTTAAACCACAGGGACAAGTAATTAAATATACCACTACTTAGAAATACAAGAAATGGAGCATTTTAATATAAACCCATTTTTTGGTTAACATTATCCCAACATTTGAAAGTTTACTCATTAACATCACAGATAATAATACACTGTCCACTGTCCAGACTGGTGAGTCTGACGTCGGTGCTGGGCAAAATGGTAGAGACTATTATTAAGAACAAAATTACAGAGCATATTCAAAAGCATGGATTAATGAGACAAAGTCAACATGGATTTAGTGAAGGGAAATCTTGCCTCACCGATCTACTACATTTCTTTGAAGGGATGAACAAACGTGGATATTGTGTATCTGGATTTTCAGAAGGCGTTTGACAAAGTACCTCATGAAAGACTCCAGAGGAAATTGGAGAGTCATGGGATAGGAGGTAGTGTTCTACTGTGGATTAAAAACTGGTTAAAAGATAGAAAACAGAGAGTAGGGTTAAATGGTCAGTATTCTCAATGGAGAAGGGTAGTTAGTGGGGTTCCCCAGGGCTTTGTACTGGGACAGCTGCTTTTTAACATATTTATAAATGACCTAGAGATGGGAGTAATTAGTGAGGTAATTAAATTTGCTGATAACACAAACTTATTCAAAGTCATTAAATCGCGGGAGGATTGTGAAAAATTACAAGCGGACCTTACGAGAGTGGAACACTGGGCATCTGGCAGATGACGTTTAATGAGAGCAAGTGCAAAGTGATGCATGTGGGAAAGAGGAACCCAAATTATAGCTACGTCATGCAAGGTTCCACATTAGGAGTCACAGACCAAGAAAGGGATCTAGGTGTCGTCGTTGATGATACGTTGAAACCTTCTGCTCAGTGTGCTGCTGCGGCTAAGAAAGCAAATAGAATGTTAGGTATTATTAGGAAAGGAATGGAAAACAAAAATGAGGAAGTTATAATGCCTTTGTTTCACTCCATGGTGCGACCGCACCTCGAATATTGTGTTCAATTCTGGTTGCCGCATCTCAAAAAAGATATAGTGGAATATTGAACATAAACATCGTATCAATTCTGGGAAAATCCATAAGCCACTGGTTAAACTCTGTTTCAGCTTACAACATACATTTGCCCAACAGCGATGTATGGCTATAGAACAACTTGTGGATAATGGACACGGGGGTAATATTTCACGATGCTCGCGTGAAAAAGAGTGAAAATGGATATACAGATTGCAAACTGACACCGAAGAGGTTAAAGGGACCCTTAGAGTGGAAGGCGTTCTACTGAGCTTTTGTTGGTTCCACCTTCATTGCTCATGTCGTACAAGGGAAAGTCCTTGGAGAGCGTTTTTATTCCGGCCATCCCCATCTTGTTACTAGTTGGAACATTTCCCTGGTGGATTCCTCCTGATGCAGATACAAAACAAGGGAACCCCTTGATCTGAAAAGTACTACAGTGGATCTACTTGTTGAAACTGACCGGGACAGACGATATTAGGCAAATACAAGAAATAATATTGATATCACCCAGGTGTCTAAGCTAAGTAGTAGTTCTTTTTACTGTGCACATGTAGGCATAATATTTTCAGCATAACGGTGCTTTCTTAAGGGAAGAGCGTCTTTGTGAATTTGGTAAATTGTTTTTCCCTCTTTTTTTTTGGTCTTTAAGAGTTGTGTTCTATTGTGGCTTGTTTCAGAGGATTGAGAGAAACCTGTCATAAAAGGCAAGGGAAGGCCGTCTCTGGAGGCATCCCTGAAGTTGAGGTTTCGGTTTTCTTTAAATTTGACATTTTGTTGACATAAACACCGCCACGCTGGGAAAAGACCAAAGGTCCATCAAGCCCAGCACTCTGTCTCCGATAGCGGCCAATCCAGGCCCCAAGAACCTGGCAAAAAAATCAAAATTTAATAACGATCAATGGACTTTTCCTTCAGAATTCCAATTCCCTTAATTACCATCTAGAGCAAATTTTGAACTTTTGGTTTCATTTAAAAACAAAAATAAACATTTACTTTTGCCACCTAAGCTAAGATCAGTTTTGCTAAGGTTTATGCTGTACGTTTTCAGACTTTGTTGTATGTCATCTTTTTTAGGGGCTTGTGCCAGCCCAGCAGAGTCCTTTTGTACTAATGAGTGCATTTTAAAGGGTGACAAGTGAGGTGATCAAATCTGTGGATGACACAGTTATTCAGAGAATTTGCAGAAGGATTTTGTGAGACTGGATAAGTGTAAAATGCCCATTGTGGAAAAGAAAAAGAATAATAATCCCAGCAGCAGCACTAGCAGGGACAGAGGACAATCTCAAGCCTCAAGAAGTCCATCAGCCACTCTGAAGAGATTCATAAGAATAGCCATAGTGGGTGAGACCAGTGATCCATCCAGCCCAGTATCCTGCTTCCAGCAGTGGCCAATGCAGGTCACAAGTACCTGGCAGAAACCCTTGGAGAGCACTGAGTTGTAGCTTCTAGAGCAGGGGTGGGCGGCGTTTATACACAGAGGGCTGCATGAATGTCGACACGATCCCTAGTGGGCCAAACACAGAAAGTAACAAATGTGCCATATAATTTACTGCTAACAAAACTCTGTGATGACGATTGAATAGACATGAGTTTAGTACCACAATGAAAGACAGAAGTACATGGTAACAGACCAAACACTTGCTAACAATGAAAAATAAGTCTTGTCCTGTTGTGTTCTTTAATGGTTCCAGTGAGAACAAAACTCTGCTTAATGATGTTTAAGCAGGCTGTTTTCGGTGTATGTATCCCATACATAGCCTCATGGGCTGCTAGTTGCCCACACCTGTCGTTCTAGGGCAACAGTTGTCTGCTCCTATTTCCACAGACGGGCAAAGGAAGGTGGAGGCAGTGCAGTTGCAGGATGGGATGTTTTTGCTGAGAAGTGTTTGCAGTAGCTTTTGGCAGATACAGATATTGAAAGTATCATAGCACTGGTACATAAGTATTGCTACACTGGGACAGACCAAAGGTCCATCAAGCCCAGCATCTTGTTTCCAACAATGGCCAATCCAGGTCATAAGTACCCAATAGTAGCAACATTCCATGTGGAACCCCAAAGAGTAGAAAGATTCCATTCAGAATCCCAAGTACATAAGTGTTGCCACACTGGGACAGACCAAAGGTCTATCAAGCCCAGCATCCTGTTTCCAACAGTGGCCAATCCAGGTCACAAGTACCCAATAGTAGCAACATTCCTTGTAGAACCCCAAAGAATAGCAAGATTCTAGAATTCTAAAGAATAACAAGATTCCATGCAGAATTTCAAAGTGGAACCCCAAAGAGTAGAACGATTCCATTCAGAATTCCAAGCACATCTTATATAATAAAACTCACCCTCAACGTTCTGAAGACACTGACGTCACTTCCTTCAAGATGGGTTCGAAGGGTTCGTGGTGGTGAAGCCACCGAAATCGTCAAGTCTCGGGGCCCTGCCCTCGCGTCAAACGTGATGATGTCGAGGGCTGAGAATTGGCGTCACACACCGAGGGCGGAGCAATGGCGTACGGTGCGTTCAGGAGGTGCGGAGCAATGGCGTCAGAACGACGAAGGGGTAGGTAAGGAGGGAGGGAGAGGGGGGTTGTTGGGGAGGAAAACCTTGCTAGCGCCCATTTCATTTGCTCCAGAAACGGGACTCTTTTACTAGTAAGTACATAAGTGTTGCCACACTGGGACAGACCAGAGGTCCATCAAGCCCAGCATCCTGTTTCCAACAGTGGCCAATCCAGGTCACAAGTACCCAATAGTAGCAACATTCCATGTAGACCCCCAAAGAATAGCAAGATTCTAGAATTCTAAAGAATAACAAGATTCCATGCAGAATTTCAAAGTGTAGCAACATTCCATGTAGAACTCCCAAAAGTAGCAAGATTCCATTCAGAATCCCAAGTACATAAGTGTTGCCATACTGGGACAGACCAAAGGTCCATCAAGCCCAGCATCCTGTTTCCAGCAGTGGCCAATCTACGTCACAAGTACCCAGCAAGATCCCAGGTAGTTATTAATGTGTTAAGTAATGAGGAGTTAGCGGGTCTGAGTCCCTCATAAGTAGTGAATAGTATGAAAAAGGAACCTGGCCTTTCACCTTTTCCTTTGCCCTCTGACCCAGTTCCAGCATCAGAAGCCCCCAAAGAAAAAGAGGTAGTCATGAGTTATCACCATACAAAAACATTGTGGAGTCGTACATAAGCATCGCCATGCTAGCACAGACCAAGGGTCCATTGAGCCCAGCAGCCTGTCACCGACAGCAGCCAAAAGAACAAGCAATTTGTCCCGCCTGTCCTAGAAATACAGCTTTATTCCCTCATCCATTCAGGAACATTCTATGGCTTTTTCTTCCAGGAAGCCGTCCAACTCTTTTTTGAAGTCCGCTAAGTTAACCGCCTCAACCACCTTTTCCGGCAGCGAATTCCAGAATTTAACTACGCATTGAGTGAAGAAAAATTTCCTCCGATTAGTTTTAAATTTACCACACTGCAGCTTTATCACATGCCCTCTTGTCCTAGTATTTGTGATACTTTCAGCCCAGTGTGTGGTGGTGGTCAAAGAACGAATGTTGGGGATAACTTGAAAAGGAATGGAAAACAAAACTGAGGATAAAATTAGACCTTTGTAAGAGGTCTGTGGTACCACTACACCTTGAGAAGTGTGTGAAGGATGGAGTGGAGCTAGAAAAGATTCAGAGAAGGGTAACAAAAATGCTAAATGGGATGGAACACGTCCCTTAATGAAGAGAAGCTAAACTGAGCAAGTGGCGTGAGATGTCCCCCCCAGGCTGCCTTCCATGTTCCTCTACACCAGTGGTTCCCAAACCTAGTCCTGGATGCACCCCAGCCAGTATCTACAATGAATATTGATGAAAGAGATTTGCATGCAGTGGAGGCAGTGCATGCAAATCTCTCATGAAAATTCATTGTGGATATCCTAAAAACCCGGCTGGCTGAGGTGCCTCCAGGACCAGGTTTGGGAACTTCTGCTGGTGTGGCTGCTTTTACTCAGCTGTTTACTATAGTTGAGACGTGCACAGAATGACACTGAAATCTACCCCTGATTGCATTACTGCGTCCACTGCAGGCTTGGCCCAATGGTTCAGTCTCTGCACTTCCCGTTTCTTATAAGATGTTGGGTGCATCAGCTGCTACCCGCAAGGAGCAGTGACACCTACCACCTAGGCTCCAGGTCCTTCTGAAACAGCTACTTCTGCTCTGCCTACACTAGAGGAGAGGGGACAAGAAGATTAGCAAGTTACCTTAGTGTATGTTAAGATGACTTTTTATTTTTTTGTTTAATGAAGTAAACTTTCAAGTGCATTCAGGTCAGTAGGCTTGACTTTAGTTCATTGCTTCTGCCAGGCGTTCAGTCAGAGCCCCTCGTTCATCCTCTTCACCATCTTGCAAACTTTCTTTCACATTGGCAGTAGTTTATTGGTGCTGGACAAGACTGGCCACTTCATCTTTTGCCTCTACTGCAAGCAGAAAATGTCTCTATGCCACAGGTGCCAGCTCTGTGGGTGCTTGAGCCCCCCCCCCCCCCCCCCCCAGTCGTGAGAAAACGCCTTGAATCTGTGCAGTAGCCGATCTTAGCCGTATTGAATGCTGTGGAAATAGAATTGCTGAAAGACTGGCTCACGGACTGAAACAGGTTTTGATGTCCCAGGGTTCTGAGCACGTAGCGTAGGGGTCTCAAAAATGGTATTGAAGGGCCATGAAAGGCATTTCTAAACTGCCCTTCTGAGTTACTTAACCACTTATTGGTGGGGTGGGGCAACATAAAAGGCATACAAGAGCAGTAACTTAAGTTGTCTGTACTTTTCCTCTTTCTGTTTGGGCTCAGATTTATTTTATCGCTGTTTGCCAGTGTGCAAGAGGGTTTTCTTCCCAGGGAGCTGCTAGTGAGTGTGCATGGAGGAAAGCCTCTAGCTCCTATCACACGGAAGTAGAGCTTTGAGTTTTTGGGGGCCTTTTGAGGTAGTGTGGGCAGCCTTCCTCCTGTGCCCCATTTGTCTCTTTGGGTTCAGGAATTTTCAAAGAAAAACTCCACAGGTACATAACAGTGGTATGTGAAAAGCACTGAATAAAGGCCGTCAAGGGTTTTGCCAACTGAAGTTGAAGCAATTGCTCTGTCTACGGCTGTCAGTCATTTAGTGCAGCCAAAGCTTGAAGGGTCTGTGTCGGTACTGAGCATTTAGCTGAAATGTCCTCAGATCAGCTGGGCCATTTCTTTTTGAAATTTCTGGAGTTCAGCTTTGTCAGTCCATGGAATGGTACACCCCCCTCCGCCCCAATTATATTTTCAGTATGCGAGTGTGATTGTGAGCATTCGTGTGCACTTTTTCTTTTTTTAATCAGATTGAGTATGATCCAAGGAGAAATTATCACTTCATCTTTCCTTTGACCAGGGCTTCTCAACCTAGTCCTTGGGCTGTATGAAGACAGTCTGCTTTTCAAGAAATCCATAACTCTCATTTACTGCCTCCACTGTATGGAAATCTATCTCATGTATATTCACTTTGGATAACTGACTTGGTGTGTCGTGAGGACTGGGTTGGGAAGCCCGGCCTTGGGCCCGTCTACACTTAAGGAGTAGGTCTCTACCTGAAGACACTTCCTGTTTTCAGATTTTATATAAGAAATGATCAAGTATGTTCCAATTAACTTAAAACTGAGGACGAAGTGGGTACCTCTAGTCAGGTACCTTGGATTCCTCAAGAGCTGGTATGGTACTTATCTGTCTACCAAAATGGATGTAAGAGAATATGGGAAATGCTGTGCTCCTAGTACAGGAGCTAGATATCAAATTTATTGCGACTTAATATACTGCTTTGGAGAAAACGTAACCTATCAAAGCAGTTCACAGCAAATTATATTGAAAAGCAAAGCAGCTAAAATAACATAGGAAAGGGGAAATAGTCAAAAAGCACAAAAAAGTAGCATGGGCAGAAGTGGGCCCGAAATTGACACTGTGAGAGACCGGACCCTTTGTCCCCGTCAGTCAGCACTAGGCTTCCTAAAGCCCGAATGCCTCACCAAACAACTATGTTTTAAGTTTAACCTTAAAAACAGGCACAAAAATTTGCAGACAGAGGTCAACTGGGCTAGAATGCCAAAGAGCAGGGCCTTGTACACTATGTATATATATTTTTTTCTTTCTGATTGAAGAGAAGTGGATAGAATGATGTGGTGGAACCTGGAGAAATATGGCCATGTGACACACAAGGAGCCATCGAGGGCGATAGGACAGTACAAATTGTGAGAGGTACGTAGGGTGACCTGAATGAAGAATCTTAAAAACCAGAAGGAGGGAGGGTCACGTGATGAGCTGAGGGAGGAAGTCGCAGCTTTCATCTCTCCAGGGTTCCCCCTCTGCTTTTGCGCCACTAACGGCTAATTGCAACAGCGAAACTGCCACAGAATCGGTGTGCTAACCAGGAGTAGCTCATGGATACATTTGTGACCCGAGAGCGACCCCAGCAAAAACGGCGAAAAAAGGAGCAGACAAACCGCAAGGCTCGGGAGATTCCAAGATGGCGTCGAGCACGGCGACGGACCCACCTCCACAGTTCCACCCGATGCAGCTACAACAAATCACAGAAGCGGTCAAGTCTGCACTTGAGCCGCAACTTACCAAAATTTCCGAACGACTCGAGGGAGTTGAAATGCTGTTAGGAGAGATAACGCGTCGCAAGGGGGAGCTGGAGGTACAGGTGTCCGAATTGGAAGACATGGCCCAGGGCAGAGAGGGCTTACTCATGGAGCTCCAAAACCAGCTAAAGCAACAGGCGCAGCACCTGGATGACTTGGAGAACAGATCAAGGCGGTCCAATCTGCGCCTGATCGGCATCCCAGAGTCGGTGCAGGACCGGCAACTGCCTGCACAATTGGAGCGCTGGCTAAAGCAGGAGTTCGCTTTATCTGATAGCACTGGACCCTTGTGCTTGGAAAGAGCGCATAGATTGGGACGCAGGGCCACTGGCAACAGGCCTTGAGCTGTGATCATAAAGGTCCACAACTTTCTTCACAAGGAAGAAATACTGAGAGGAGCGAGGGCGAAATGGGACACTCTAACATTTGATGGAGTGGGAGTTAAAATCTTTCAGGATTACTCTGTTGCCCTACAAGCGCGCAGGAAGGCTTATGGTCCATTGTGTCAACACTTGGTTGAGAAAAAAACAGAGATTCATGCTACTTTATCCGGCACAGTTGAAAGTCTTAATGGAGGGTGGATAGAAAACATTCCAATCTCCTGAAGAAGCAAAAAAGATGTTGCAGGATACTCCAGTATCAAGCCCTGGGCAGCTGGACTGAGGAGTGATGATAACACGCCAACAATTAGAAGTTGAGTTTTGTTAAGGTTATGTGACATTTTCTGTGGAGGGCGGAATGCACACTGTTGAATGTAAGTATGGCTTGAATGACCATGTATGTATTGGGCAAGAATGAGTAGGCGTGGAGGGTGGGGGGCCCCTTATCACTTTGTGACCTGTACTCTCCATGCAGCAGAAGCTGTGTTGGGAGACTGAGTGGTTAAAGGGGGAGAAAGAGTGGGGAGGGGTAAGGGAGGTTGGGGGAGGGGGGGTCAAGTGGGAGGTAATAGTGAAGGGAAGTATGGAAGTGGGAGGAGAATTTATGGGAGATTGAAAAGTGCAGAAAGGGAGGCTCAGAGGAACAACGTATGGGTGGGGATGCTTCGGGGAGAGGCTGGGCCCCCGGAGCTACATAATGAACGAATGAAGTGGATATGGGAACTTGTGGCAACAAAAGAGGATTGGGAAATCAACTCTTAAAATATTATCTTGGAATGTGGCGGGGATAACGTCGCCAATCAGGCGCTATAAGATCTTGTCACAGTTGAGGGCGCATGGAGCTGTCATCGCTTGTCTTCAAGAGACAAAGCTCTCGGATAGTGAGCATGCGAAATTCTGCCAAAGGTGGGTGGGAGAATGTCATTATTCTTCTTCCGGGAACCGCAGGAATGGGGTGGCTGTCCTCATAAAAAAGGGAGTGTCCTGCCAGACCAAACTTGTGTATAAGGACTCTGATGGGCGAGTAGTGTTGCTTCATGTAAATTACCAGGGAACAAAATTTTACCTATGCACAGTATATGGGCCCAATACATTCTCTCCCTCCTTTTTTCAACAATTGGTGGCATTGGGCTTGCAACACACAGATGCCCCGTGGGTGTGGGCCGGGGATTTCAATCAAGTAATGGACCCTGCATTGGATAGATCCTCACCCCGAGCGGTAGCAGCAGTTGGGGGAGGGAGAGGCCTGGCAGCTATGTGTAACTCCCTACAGTTGGTTGACCCTTGGAGATTGTTGCACCCTGCGACGCGGGATTATACTCACCAATCCAGGGTCCATCAATCGTGGTCCCGCATTGATTACATACTATTGACAAGCTCTTGGTTTTTTAGGACGCGCAAGGTATTCATTGGCCCCACGGAGATTTCTGACCATTCTCTGATTGGGATAGAGTTGACCGTTGGCATGGGAGAGCCCGTGGTGAGTTCCTGGCGATTCCCTTCGCACTTGTATCAAGACCGACAATTCATAGAGCACATTAGAACTCGATGGCAATTTTATGTAGAGACTAATGAGTCCTCTTGCACATCATCAACCTTGTTTTGGGAAGCCTCCAAGGCGGTACTCCGCAGTGAGGTTATCGCATTCATGAGTGCAGGAGCCAAACGGCTAGCAGCAGGCATCATGCAATTAGAGTTAGCTTATAAGACTACAAAGAGGCAACACATAGTAAATCCATCTAGAGAACACCAGGAAAGAGTAGCAACTGCCCTAGTGGCGTTAAATTCTATGATCCATGAAAAATATAAGGGGCTATTGTTTGCTAGGCAGCTAAACTTTCAGAGATTTGGCAATAAGGCGGGAAGATTGCTGGCACAGGTAGCAAGAGCAAAAACCTTGCGGAATTACATTTCTCATATTACTCCAGATGCTGGAACTTGCATCTCGCAGCCGGCAGAGATAGCAAAGGTTTTTAAAGACTATTTCCAGGGAATTTATTCCCAGAGTGGAGAACCCCAATCACCTTTTATAGATGATTACTTAGAAGATGCAGGTATGCCGCGCTTAGAACAAAGAGTAAAAGAACAGTTGTCATTACCTATAAGAGCACAGGAGCTTCAAAAAGCCATAAAATCTCTTCCGCTTCGGTCGGACCCTGGCCCAGATGGGTTCTCGGGCGAGTATTATAAAATATTGGGCTCGGAAGTGGTGGGGCCCCTTGTGTCATACTATGAGGCGGTGATAGACCGTGGTTTCTTTTCCCCGGGGGAGAACGAGGCCTTAATCACCCTCATCCCGAAGCCTGGCAAGCCTCAGGACCAAGTAGAATCTTACAGGCCAATCTCATTGCTCAATGTTGATATTAAGCTTTTAGCAAGAGTATTGGCTGAGAGATTGGCGCAGCATTTGCTGTCCTTAATTTGTGAACACCAAGTGGGTTTTGTCCGAGGGCACCAGGCGACGGTCAATGTGCGCAAAGTCCTTTTATCCATGGCACACGGTCACAACACTAAGAAGCAGATATTATTGTTGAGTTTGGATGCTGAAAAAGCGTTTGATAAGGTGCAGTGGAACTACCTTTTTAAAGTGCTACAATGGGTAGGGCTGGAGGGCTGGTTTATGGAACCGATTGCGGCCTTGTATGCTAGCCCTCGGCGCGCATAGTGACGAACGGAACTGTGTCTGCAACATTCCGGTTGCAGAGAGGGACAAGGCAGGGTTGCCCACTCTCCCCGCTGTTGTTTTTGCTGTACCTAGAGCCTTTGCTCCGCACACTTCTGAAAGACCCAGATGTTGCGGGGATCACCATGCCGACACAGGAGGTTAAAGTACTAGCATTTGCGGACGATATCCTCTTGACTCTGACACGACCTGAGAAATCGGTGCAGCACTTACAGTGGTGGAAATAAGTATTTGATCCCTTGCTGATTTTGTAAGTTTGCCCACTGACAAAGACATGAGCAGCCCATAATTGAAGGGTAGGTTATTGGTAACAGTGAGAGATAGCACATCACAAATTAAATCCGGAAAATCACATCAACTGCAAGAAGGGAAGGCCTAATCTCTGGCTCTGTAGGCTCACCAGCTGCAGGATGTTTAGATCCCCCTTTCCACTTAAGGTGAGTCCATTGTCCTTGGCAATCAATGACCTTTCGGCCTTAAAGTCCTGTAAGAAACGGATCTCCCCTCCCCCCTGCCACCTTTTGGGGCCTAACAAGGTCCTTTTCCCCCTTCCTGGGTTATGTCATTAGATGATGTCTACTGTTTACTTATTTTAGTTCAGTTGCTGGGTATTCTTCTCACTCCCAAAACTTAGGGCATTGTCACAAGACTCCAGAAGGATTAGTCCCTCTGCCACCTCCCAAGTAACCTTCCCTGCTAAGCAGCATCCCACACAAGTCCTCAGTGTGTTTGCCCTAACTGTACATGTGGGCCACGGACTAACCTCAAACCCAGGTCATTTTGTAAGGCTGATTCTTGGTGGATCTTGGCGTGGTGTCTCTATTTCCCTTTCATGGGATATACACCCCGTCATGTGCATCTAGGCTGTTTGTGATTATTAATCTGGGTTTCTGGGAAATGGCCTGAACCTGTGTTGCATCAATTTATGCTCCTTCCTACGTCAACAGCAGCACTTCCCCTGTGCTCCTACCAGAAGTGAAAGCAGACTAAGAGGCACAACCGTGCTCTCTTCTTTCCCCCCTCCCCCGAGCTGCCATTACAGTGTTGTAGCTAAGGGTGGGCCTGGGTGGGCACAGGCCCACTCATTCTTGCCTCAGGCCCACCCAGTCAGCAGCCCATGAGGCCCCCAAAACTCTTCAGTGGCGGCGCCTCACTACTGTCTCTACCTCTTCTCCACTCGTGTGGCCTGGCATCTGCCAGTCTCTCTCTGGACTCCCCCCCTCCTGGTCTACCTCAGAGCTACTGCCGGCGGCAATTCCTACAGGCATCCTGTGCCAGCCCTGCAGGGCCAGCGCAGGTTGCCTATAGGAACTGTGATGGGCAACGGCTCTGAGGTAGGACTGGGGGAGGTGCTTCAGAGAGAAATGGGCAGATGTCAGGTTGTTAAAACCCCCCACTGTATTGTATGTATGGACAGGGGTGGGGGTGGGAAGGGCCCACCCAAAATGGAAGGTCTGCCTACGCCCCTGCCGTTGCCTCTGCAAATCCAACCTCATTCAGCCACTAAGCTCCCGTCGTATTACCACTGCAGCTGTGGTCTCATTGTGGCACCTACATCTTGATGCCAAGTTATAGAATTTTGGCAAATTTCTTAAAAGAAAAGTCCGTAAACCATTATTAAGATGGACTTGGGAAAATCCACTGCTTATTTCTAGGAAAAGCAGCATAAAATCTGTTTTTCCTCTTTTGGAATCTTACCAGGTACTTGTGATCAGGGGCGTAGCCAGACCTCAGTTTGGGGGGGGGGGCACATTTTAGCCCACCTCCCCCACGCTTCTGAGCCCCCCCCCCTGCTGCTGCAAGGTACGTTTGCAGGTGGGAGGCCCCAACCCCCTCCAGCTGAAGCGTTTGTCCCGAGCTGGTCTCGCACTTGCTTCCTCTTCTGTTTTCAGCGCGACTGGAAAAAGGAGAGGAGGCAAGTGCGAGACCAGCGTGGGAAAGATAAACGCTTCAACTGGCGGGGGTTGGGGTCAGGGAGGTGTGGGAGCCAAGAACACAGCAACACTTTTTGCATCAGCAAATGCATTTGATCTTCAGTCCGTTCACCGACACCACATAGCTCCACAGTCAACAGCAGGGATTATGTCTTGACTGAATCCAGAAATGGTAACCAGCAATGTGATGGACCCTCCAGTAGGCAGCAGTCTGAAATGTTTACATAAAACTGCCAGCTGGGTTCTTCAGAATTTCAGATTACTCCAACCACCATAATCTGTACTCTCTCCAAATCATCCACCCCTGAAAGTATTGATTCTTGCCAAACTAGGAGCTACACTGCTTGGAAGCCTTCTCGCTCTTTCAGAGTAAGGAGGTCAAGACACTTGCCCCACCGCATGAAAGAAGATGGGATTTTACTCTAGTATTCCTGGTTTGAATGAAAACTGGAGCATTTAGTTCTATCCTGAACATGAGAACTTTAAACAAATTTCATATGAAACAAAAATTCACTTTGCTGTCTGTTTTGAGCAAGGAAGACTGTACACCTTGGAGTTAAAGGAAATCTATGATTTGGATGTAACGCTCACATTTAGGGGGGGGGGGGGGTGAGGGGAGATGGGACATAATTCTAGTATGTATTTCTATTTGGATTAGCTTCAGCTCTTTGGCTATTTGCGAAGTGTCTCTTGCTGTAGTGTGGTTTCCCTAAAGTGGGGGTGATTTACTTCCATGCTTGATCGGGTGAATCAGAAGTGGACAGATCCATGCACCACATTCAAATGTGAGTGAGGGTTGCTAAAATTACATCAGCCAGAATATGCCATGACCTGTACTTTCAGTCTTAGTGTGACCTCTAGTGGTCAAATAGAAATAGGAGGCAATATTTGAATAAAAAGCAATCATAACAATGGTTATTCCACACTTGATATTCTGCTTTCTCTGTAGATACAGTCAAAGCATTTTTACATATGCTATTTTTTGCAGGTACTTTGTACCTGAGCCAATGGAGGGTTAAGTGATTTGCCCAGGGTCAGAAGGAGCTGCAATAGGAATCAAACAACAATGATATAAAAGAATATAAATGGATGGGGTCAGTGAATACGAAACACTACATTGCTGATATGGTCACCAAAAGCCTTACAGAATATAAGGCCTCTGTTTAGAAAGCCTCGCTGGTGGTGTGGTTTTGCCAACACAGGCTGTTCACGTTGAATGAGCTGTGTCTGCAGTGCAGCGCGGCTTTGTAAACAGGGAGGGGGAGGTAAGATAGGGTAATTCTAGTTGAATATTGGGCATTCCACAGAGAGGATGTCTAATCAAGCCCCACGACTTACAGGTATTTGTAATGCTTATATTTGTGGTACAGAAGTACATAAGTATTGCCATACTGGGAAAGACCAAAGGTCCATCGAGCCCAGCATCTTGTTTCCAACAGTGGCCAATCCAGGTCACAAATACCCAGCAAGATCCCAAAAATGTACAAAGCATTTTATGCTGCTTAGCCAAGAAATAGTGGATTTTCCCCAAGCCTGTTTAATAATGGTCTATGGACTTTTCCTTTAGGAAGCCGCCCAAACCTTTTTTAAACTCCGCTAAGCTAACCGCCTTTACCACATTCTCTGGCAATGAATTCCAGAGTTTAATTACACGTTGAGTGAAGAAAAACTTTCTCCGATTCGTTTTAAATTTACTACATTGTAGCTTCATCGCATGCCCCCTAGTCCTAGTATTTTTGGAAAGCATAAACAGACGCTTCACATCTACCCATTCAACTTCACTCATTATTTTATAGACCTCTATCATATCTCCCCTCAGCCGCCTTTTCTCCAAGCTGAAGAGCCTTAGCTGCTTTTGCCTTTCCTCATAGGGAAGTCGTCCCATCCCCTTTATCATTTTCGTCGCCCTTCTCTGTACCTTTTCTAATTCCACTATGTCTTTTTTGAGATGCGGTGACCAGAATGGAACACAATATTCGAGGTGCGGTCGCACCATGGAGCGATACAAAGGCATTATAACATCCTCATTTTTGTTTTCCTTTCCTTTCCTAATAATACCTAACATTGGGTAAATGTAGTTTGCTTTTACTTCATGTACTTTGAAAGTCTTCAGGTACGGTATCTATCTAAACTTGCAAGCTGTTTGTAATGTCTCATTGCGTAGCATCCCGGAATACACACAGCCTGAACACCAGAAGTTTAGACAGATGTTAGCTAGAAGCCACCAAAGTGCATAAAATATATTATGCAAAGTTTAGCTTTCCAAAGAATCAGCTGTCCTTAATCAGATTTTGCTCACACCTTTTTCAGTAGTAGCTCAAGGAGAGATACATTCAGATCCACTAGCTATAATCCAACCTGGAGCACTCCCTCTTAAGCCATTGCGTTTCTCTGTGTCCTCAAAATCAAGTTTACAAATATAAAAATAGAAATCATCAGAAGAAAGGAAATAGAATTCCGTTCAGATAGAAACAAATAGTATAACAGAGCTGCTCCCCCACATGGCACCCACGTCTCCACCCTAGGCAGGACTTATGGGAAAGCTTCCTTAAGTAGGTAGGTTTTCAATTCTGCTTGAAATTTTTTTATTTTTATTACATTTGTACCCTGCGCTTTCCCACTCATGGCAGGCTCAATGCGGCTTACATGGGGCAATGGAGGGTTAAGTGACTTGCCCAGAGTCACAAGGAGCTGCCTGTGCCTGAAGTGGGAATCAAACTCAGTTCCTCAGGACCAAAGTCCACCACCCCAACCACCAGGCCACTCCTCCACTGTTGCTACTATTTGGGATTCTACATGGAATGTTGCTATTCCACTAGCAACATTCCATGTAGAAGTTGGCCCTTGCAGATCACCAATGTGGCCGCACAGCCTTCTACATGGAATGTTGCTAGTGGAATAGCAACATTCCATGTAGAATCTCCAATAGTAGCAACATTCCATGTAGAATCTCCAATAGTATCTATTTTATTTTGTTACATTTGTACCCCGCGCTTTCCCACTCATGGCAGGCTCAATGCGGCTTACATGGGGCAATGGAGGGTTAAGTGACTTGCCCAGAGTCACAAGGAGCTGCCTGTGCCTGAAGTGGGAATCGAACTCAGTTCCCCAGGACCAAAGTCCACCACCCTAACCACTAGGCCACTCCTCCACTCCTAAATTTAGCTAATCTTAAGGATAAAAGCTGGACATTCCAAAGACACTGAAAATCTAAGGGCAAAGGTGCGGCACATTGATGGTAGGAGAGAGAGAGAGAGAGTTGATGGCCAATCTGCATTTTTAGCTGTATCTTTATTGGGCCATTTTTTATAGGTAAAGCCTTTTTTTGAAGATTGCCCTCTAAAGTCTAGAAAGATGCTAAATTGATTTACTGTGTACGAATACTACTGTGCTATGTGCAAAAAGATAAACTGCTTCCTACTGAAGATAGTGCATATCTGTTTACAAAGGGAACTGGGGACTTGATATACTGCCTTTCTGAGGTTTTTGCAACTACATTCAAAGCGGTTTACATATATTCAGGTACTTATTTTGTACCAGGGGCAATGGAGGGTTAAGTGACTTGCCCAGAGCCACAAGGAGCTGCAGTGGGAATTCAACCCAGTTCCCTAGAATCAGAGTCTGTTGCACTAACCACTAGGCTACTCCTCCAGTAGCAACATTCCATGTAGAAGCCTGCCCTTGCAGATTAGCAATGCGGCCGCGCAGGCTTCTGTGTCTGTGAGTCTGACATCCTGCACACATGTGCAGGATGTCAGACTCCCAGAAACAGAAGCCTGTGCGGCCGCGTTGCTGATCTACAAGGGCAGGCTTCTACATGGAATGTTGCTAGTGGAATAGCAACATTCCATGTAGAATCTCCAATAGTAGCAACAGAATGTCAAATAGTAGCAACAGAATCTCCAATAGTAGCAACATTCCATGTAGAATCTCAAATAGTAGCAACATTCTATGTAGAATCTCCAATAGTAGCAACATTCCATTCTCAAATAGTAACAACAGAATCTCCAATAGTAGCAACATTCCATGTAGAATCTCCAATAGTAGCAACATTCCATCTAGAATCTCATATAGGGAAAGGGAACTGGGAGTTGATATACTGCCTTTCTGAGGTTTTTGCAACTACATTCAAAGCGGTTTACATATATTCAGGTACTTATTTTGTACCAGGGGCAATGGAGGGTTAAGTGACTTGCCCAGAGCCACAAGGAGCTGCAGTGGGAATTCAACCCAGTTCCCTAGAATCAGAGTCTGTTGCACTAACCACTAGGCTACTCCTCCACTAGCAACATTCCATGTAGAAGCCTGCCCTTGCAGATCAGCAATGCGGCCGCGCAGGCTTCTGTGTCTGTGAGTCTGACATCCTGCACACATGTGCAGGATGTCAGACTCCCAGAAACAGAAGCCTGTGCGGCCGCGTTGCTGATCTACAAGGGCAGGCTTCTACATGGAATGTTGCTAGTGGAATAGCAACATTCCATGTAGAATCTCCAATAGTAGCAACAGAATGTCAAATAGTAGCAACAGAATCTCCAATAGTAGCAACATTCCATGTAGAATCTCCAATAGTAGCAACATTCTATGTAGAATCTCCAATAGTAGCAACATTCCATTCTCAAATAGTAACAACAGAATCTCCAATAGTAGCAACATTCCATCTAGAATCTCCAATAGTAGCAACATTCCATCTAGAATCTCATATAGGGAAAGGGAACTGGGAGTTGATATACTGCCTTTCTGAGGTTTTTGCAACTACTTTCAAAGCGGTTTCCATATATTCAGGTACTTATTTTGTACCAGGGGCAATGGAGGGTTAAGTGACTTACCCAGAGTCACAAGGAGCTGCAGTGGGAATTGAACTCAGTTCCCCAGGATCAAAGTCCACTGCACTAACCACTAGGCTACTCCTCCACTCATTCCACCAATAAGAGCCAACCTCATCAGTGATGTCACAATGGCTTGATTGCCCAATACTTGGCTCACTTGTGATATTGTGATGTCATAAAGGAAAGGGGGAAGGGAAATGGGAGTTGATATACTGCCTTTCTGAGGTTTTTGCAACTACTTTCAAAGCGGTTTCCATATATTCAGGTACTTATTTTGTACCAGGGGCAATGGAGGGTTAAGTGACTTGCCCAGAGTCACAAGGAGCTGCAGTGGGAATTGAACTCAGTTGATTTTAGCAGATCTGTGAAGTGGCATTTTGTCTTTTGTGTGCCAGAGTCTTTTGTGTGGAGGAGCAGCAGGCGGAGAACCAGGGACCCCAGGGTTTAAATCCCGCCTCTCTTACTGTCGCTCCAAGGATAGCCTGTTTGCAGTACTGCAGCCTCCCAGGTCGGCTCCTTCTGTCATATTTCATTTGGCTCATCTGGTCCCTCCTGAAGTAATGCTCGCACTATCTGATTCCACCTCATTATCAACTTCTATCCGCTCCCAGAGGTAGCAGTCTGGGTTCTGACCTGTATGATCTTTCCATACATTCTCAGATAATGTTACATTATAATCTTTCCCCATTTTGACAATATGGGGGGGACCATTTCTAAAAGAATTTGATAAATTCTAGAAATTAAATCCTGCTTCTCCACCCATGGTTTCAAGTATTTCTGGTTTTATCAGATTATCATTTGCATCCTTTGTTAGCAAGGCCACCACTCTGGAGATATTTGAATCTCTCTTCCTCTTGTAATTCATTAGCAGCTCAGACTTTTTAAAGAGTAAATCTCCTCTGCTTAAAATTCCTTTCCAGAGCTATAATTCTCAAAGCTCCCTCTTAGCCAAGGCTGATTTAGTTTCTGATCCTTCAGAGTTTATCCATTAAGAATCAATCATGTCGAGCATTTTTCCTGCTACAGACCCAGGGTCTATTAGTGCATCTCACTCTCTAATCCTTATCCCTGCAGCCTGAATCTTGAGCATGAGGTCATATCTTCTTCTGGTCTCTGAACTAGTGTCTCATTTAGTTTTAAGTAATTTGCTGTACCATCTTTTTCATAAAAGGAACAAAACGGTGTCCAGGCTAAAACTATAAAACATGAGTAAACATACAAACAGCACAACAAAGAAGAAAACAATACTCGGCCTTCTACAAGAGAATCCAACAGAAGATCATGAAAGGTTCCACGTTAGGAGTAACAGACCAAGAAAGGGATCTAGGTGTCGTCGTTGATGATACGTTGAAACCTTCTGCTCAGCGTGCTGCTGCGGCTAAGACAAATAGAATGTTAGGTATTATTAGGAAAGGAATGGAAAACAAAAATGAGGATGTTATAATGCCTTTGTATCGCTCCATGGTGCGACCGCACCTCGAATATTGTGTTCAATTCTGGTCGCCGCATCTCAAAAAAGATATAGTGAAATTAGAAAAGGTACAGAGAAGAGTGACAAAAATGATAAAGGGGATGGGACGACTTCCCTATGAGGAAAGGCTAAAGCGGGTAGGGCTCTTCAGCTTGGAGAAAAGGCGGCTGAGGGGAGATATGATAGAGGTCTATAAAATAATGAGTGGAGTTGAACGGGTAGATGTGAAGCGTCTGTTTACGCTTTCCAAAAATACTAGGACTAGGGGGCAGGCAATGAAGCTACAATGTAATAAATTTAAAACGAATCAGAGATAATTTTTCTTCACTCAACATGTAATTAAACTCTGGAATTCGTTGCCAGAGAATGTGGTAAAGGCGGTTAGCTTAGCGGGGTTTAAAAGAGGTTTGGCCAGCTTCCTAAAGGAAAAGTCCATAGACCATTATTAAATGGACTTGGGGAAAATTCACTATTTCTGGGCTAAGCAGCATAAAATGTTTTGTGCTTTTTTGGGGGATCTTGCTGGGTATTTGTGACCTGGATTGGCCACTGTTGGAAACAGGATGCTGGACTTGATGGACCTTTGGTCTTTCCCAGTATGGCAATACTTATGTACTTATGAGAAGGCTTACAATCTGGTGGGAGACCAAGGAGCTAGATCAATGCTGTACAAATTCTTAAGCAGGGGCCACTGTGGATCTAGACGGGCTGGAGGAGAGCCAACAGAACATTTCCTGAATGGGGCCATGGACTGACCACAGTCCTCAAGGGCCGCAACCCAGTTGGGTTTTTTAGGATTTGCCTACTGAGTATGCATGAGACCTATTTGCATACACTGCCTCCATTGTATGAATGTTAATTGGAGAAAAGTTGAGGACTGAGGTTGCTTACCCCTCCTCTAGAAGGACTTGGGAACTGCCACACCTGTTCACAGGGTCCAGTGGGTTGTTCTAGAAGGCTCTGTGGTTGTCAGCACCATCGGATGATACTTCAGAGAGCAGCTTCACTTAATTCAGGTCTGTAAATTGTGCAGGATCCTCATTTGCCATTAGTGGGTTGGTTTGGGTTTTTTAATTTATGAGACTTTCTGTAGCAAAATTTCAAGAAAAACCTACACAGATGAGGTATGAGATAAGGATGGTGGGCAGAGAGCGCTGCACTGAGTCATTCTGAATGTCTTAAAACAAAATTAAACCTGCTTTTAGAAAAGTAATGAAGAATTTGTCTGGTGATGTAAGAGCAGTAATTGAATCTGCTTTTGTATGTGCATTTTAGGCTATGCAGAGGCTTAAAGAAACCTCCACTCTAAGAATATTAAAAGCATGCAAATATCGTCCAATACAATGCAGCCACAATCTGGCAAAACTTGCAGTGAGTATCATTCCCACATCCTTATTGCTTAGAGGGTTTTGGAAGCCGTGTCCTCCGCCCAGCTGTGGGTGAAATTCCACAGGACTGCCTTAAGGGGTGACTGTCCATGACCTTGTATCCCAGGCAGAATGTGCTTCATTGGCCACTGTAGCAGGTTTGGTAGCTCTGTTTACTCTTAGTGGAGAAAAGCCATCGTTTTCATAGTCATGGTAAGTACAGTCTTCAGATTTAAAGATATGGAAATTCTGAAGTCTCCCCCCCCCCCCTCCAAAAAAAAGGGCACTCAGGATCTGATAAGTACATAAATACCGCCACGCTGGGAAAAGACCAAAGGTCCATCAAGCCCAGCACTCTGTCTCCGACAGCGGCCAATCCAGGCCCAGAAGGACCTGGCAAAACCCCAAAATGTAATAACGATCAATGGACTTTTCCTTCAGGAATCTGTCCAGACCCCCCTTAAACTCAGCAAGGCCAATATAGTATCAGAGTACAGCTATTTACATTGTATCATCTGTCAATCTGTACCCGCAGTTTCCCATCTGATCAAGCCGCCCTGCTTTTTAGTTGTCATGTTCTCACTTTCAGTAATCCATTTAAATAAGAAATTTAATTTAAAACTCTTCAGTGACTTTGAAAACCCATTAGGGGAATAAGTATATTACTCCCATGCATCTTCCTACAGCTACACGATCTCAATGCTAATCAAGTCATTACCTTCCCTCTTTGATCCACAGGGAAGAGGGTCATTTTCAAAATAGCCATTGACCTGGGTCCATCAAAGTGCTTGACATTTATTCCATGCAGTAATGTTCTCTGTCGCTAGTGGGCTCACAGTCTGTTTTTGTACCTGGGGTAGTGGAGGGTTAAGTGACTTGCCCAGAATCACAATGAGCTGCAGTGGGGATTGAACCCAATTCCCCTGCTTCCCAGCCTGCGACACTAGACATTATGCTCCTCCGGACCTTTGTTACAAAAGAAAGGTTCATTTTTGAAGCATGATGTCTGCAGGACTATTTTGGAAGGGGTAGTGTTGGGTTATCATGATCAGTTTCATTATCTAAGGCACGGGGAGGGAAGCATGTGAGACTGAAAGGTCATCGGGGGTTCTTAATACCCTTACACTGGCAGGGCTGCTGTTACGGGGTGGCAAACAGGGCAGGGGAACTTAAGCCTGTCTCAAGCTGAAGGAATTATAGCCTGCAAGAGGGCTGTGGGATCCCCTCCCCACCTTTTCACCCTGGGCCCCTGCAGGTCTACCACAGCCCCATAGAGCAGTCCTGGCACAATGAGCTCTTGAAAGTACATTGCCAGTGTCTCAACTACTACTACTCATCATTTCTATAGCGCTACTAGACATACGTAGCGCTGTACACTTGAACATGAAGAGACAGTCCCTGCTGGACAGAGCTTACAATCTAATTAGGACAGACAAACAGGACAAAGAAGAGATAAGGGAATATTAAAGTGAGGATGATAAAATAAGGGTTCTGAACAAGTGAATAAGGGTTAGGAGTTAAAAGCAGCATCAAAAAGGTGGGCTTTTAGCTTAGATTTGAAGACGGCCAGAGATGGAGCTTGACGTACCGGCTCAGGAAGTCTATTCCAGGCATATGGTGCAGCAAGATAAAAGGAACGGAGACTGGAGTTAGCGGTGGAGGAGAAGGGTGCAGATAAGAGAGATTTACCCAGTGAACGGAGTTCCCGAGGAGGAATGTAGGGAGAGATGAGAGTGGAGAGGTACTGAGGAGCTGCAGAGTGAATGCACTTATAGGTCAATAAGAGGAGTTTGAACTGTATGCAGAAACAGATAGGAAGCCAGTGAAGTGACTTGAGGAGAGGGCTAATATGAGCATAGCGACACTGGCGGAATATAAGTCGTGCAGCAACTGTGTCTGAGAAAGAGCTGTCACAGCTTTATTTCTCTGTATCCAAGAAGCCCTAATGTGCCAATCCCATGACTTTATTAAAAAGATTTCCATAAACCTGTATTCTCTCTAATGCCCTGTCTTTTTAACACACATTTAGCTCTCTGCACTGTAATGTGCTTCCAATGTGTATCCAGTGGAAACGCTGTTCTGTTAGGGGCAGCGAGATCTGTTCCTGTGACCAGCAGTGGCCTTGGAACGTGGCTTCTGTGGCTGCCTTGTGCAATGGGAACTGCTAATTATCCTTTCATCCTGGAATTTTCAACACTGCCTGTGTATCAAAACACTACTGCTTAGCCCAAGAGGTGGCTGTGAAAAGAAATCTACTCTGGTATGCCAAATTCCTGTGCATTATCTCTGATCTACAAGGCCAGCCAGCACCCAGTCACAGCTGCAAACTGGGTCAGAGTTTTGCATGAGAGACTGTAGCAGAATCTGCTGTGTTTATTTTAACTCTTTGAGCCACCTCACATGCAGGTTTTCCTTTCTTGGTTGTGCTAGGAATTATTAGGAAAGGGATGGTGAATACTATAATGCCTTTGTATCGTTCCATGGTGCAACCACACCTTGAGTATTGCGTTCAGTTCTGGTCACCGTATCTCAAAAAAGATATAGTGGAATTAGAAAAGGTTCAAAGAAGATCAACCAAAATGATAAAGGGGATGGAACTCCTCTCATATAAGGAAAGGCTAAAGAGGTTAGGGCTCTTCAGCTTGGAAAAGAGACGGATGAGGGGAGATATGATTGAGGTCTACAAAATCCTGAGTGGTGTAGAACGAGTAGAAGCAAATTGATTTTTTTTATTCATTCCAAAAGTACCAAGACTAGGGGACACTCAAGGAAGTTACATGGAAATACTTTTAAAACAAATAGGAGGAAATATTTTTTCACTCAACAAATAGTTAAGCTCTGGAACTCTTTTCCGGAAGATGTGCTAACAGCGGTTAGCGTATCTGGGTTTAAAAAAGGTTTGGACAAATTATTGGAGGAAAAGTCCATAGTCTGCTATTGAGGCAGACATGGGAAGCAACTGCTTGCCCTGGGATTCGTAGTATGGAGTGTTGCTACAATTTGGGTTTGGGATGGACCATTGGTCTGAGCCAGTATGGCTACTCTTATGTTCTTATGATATTAGGTGGACTGTCAATGTATGCTCCCCTCCCCTTCAGACCCAGGAATTTGGTAATTAAAGTACATAATCACGATGAACTCAACAGCACCCTCCCAGCTTAAACTTGTAAAAATGGACATCAACTATGAAATATTGAACTAGGTTTCATAAGAATATAAGAACAGACGGAGGAAGTGACGTCACCGATGTGATCGGCAGCTCAAATTAAGAGCTCCGTGGAGACGTGCAGAAAACAGCGGTTAAACCCCTATAATACGAGAATTTAATTTCCTAGACGATAGGTTGAACTTACCAGACTGTATGGCAGCCAGAAAGAAACTTTCAAAATTTAAGTTTGCGGCTGAATCGGCGAAAGCGGGAAGCAGAGGGCCGGCAGGGTTGCCTCCGCGCGAAAACAAAATGGCGCCGGAGGAGCCCGAGTCGGAAACCGAAACCGAGGAACGGAGCGGCAGAGAGGTGGAACTTGAGAGGAGCGAGATAATTAAATGGTTCCAGGAGTTGAAATCGGAGATGATTAATACTAGAAATAGCATACACGCTGCTGTTAAAGAATTGCGTGAAGAAGTAAAAGACATTGGTAACCGCGTGGGTGAGACTGAGGAACGCCTGGAGGAGATGGAGGCGGGGGTGGAGAGCCTGGCGAAAACAGTTAAAGAGGAGAAACAGCAACGTGAAGAATTGGAGATTCGGTTGGAAGATCTGGAGAATCGCTCCCGAAGGGGGAACTTACGCTTTAAAGGAGTGCCAGAGGAGGCCCAATATATGGAAGCGGCGAAAGTGGTGCAAGAGATTTGCAACTTCATTCTGAGCCAAGGGAGAGACCCCCAGGAGAGTACAGATAAGTTTGAAATTAAAATCGATCGAGCACACCGGAGTCTGGGACCACAGCGGGGGGAGAACCCCAGGGATATCATTGCTTGCTTTCATGACTTCCAGGTGAAAGAGACTGTTTGGAGGAAAGCCCGTGCTATGGGTGATATACAATGGCAGAATATTAAAATACAGATTTTCCAAGACTTGGCGAAAACTACTTTACAAAAGAGGCGGGAATTCCGCGAAGTGACGAAATATCTGCAAAAGACTGGTCTGCGCTACAGATGGACTTTCCCCAGTGGTCTTATGGTCACGGTGGGGAATCAGACAAGGAAAATACAACATCCGACGGCAGCAAGGAAAATCTTGGAGAACATGGGGTGCACGGACCTACCAGAGGAGCTGCGAGTCCCCACTAAGGATGGTAATGGAGAGAAAAGTGCCAGCCCTGGCAGATGGCTCCAGCAGGGGAAAAGGGGCAACAGCATAACCAGAGTGAGAAAGGAACGTGGCCTGGAACAGCAAGGGGACACTTGAATGGACAAATGCAAAGGGGCAGATGCCCGGGTGCTAAGTTTGGTCACTTGACCAGTTGTAGTAAGTGATACCATGTTGGTAATGTTTAAATGATCATATGTTTACGATTCGGATAGAATGTATTTGGAATTAATGAAGGGGGTGGAAGGATTGAAAGTGGGGGGGGGAAAAATGGGAGGCTGGTTCTCCAGGGGACGACACTTTCTTAGGGGATATCTGGCAGCTTGTGGTAGCAGCCAGTCGGGGGGTAGGGTTGGGGGGAGGGGGGAGGTGGGGAAGGGAGGGGGGAGGGAGGGTGGGATTACAGTAGGCTTGTGGAATGTAAATGGCTTGAATACACCAGAAAAAAGAAGTATTGTAAGCAAGGAGATACACAAAATGCAGTGGGATATTATTATGATGCAGGAGACACATATCCAAAGGAAGGATGTTAGGCTTATTCAATATAAAAACCTGGGTCAGAATTATATATTGACGGACCCTAGAGGGGGGAAAAAGGGTGGCCTGGCGATTTATATTAAGGATAGGGTACCATTTGTGCATGAGCAAACGTTCATGGAGAGCCAAGGAAGATGTATTGCGGTCACGGGTAAGATCAATGAACAACAGATCACCCTAGTTAATATATATGCACCCAATGATGGACAAGGTGCATTCTTTGAAAAATTAAGACTAGAGTTGACAAATTTTGTGAGAGGGGAAGTGATTCTTGGAGGGGACTTCAATTGGGCGGTAGCGGATTTAGACCACTCTAAGGGAAAGAAAAAGGGTGGAGTTTCAGCAAATACAACTAAATTATTGGGTCTGGTCAGGGATCTTGATTTGATTGATGTTTGGAGATTGCAACACCTTGGGCAGAGGACGTACACATTCTACTCGCATGCACAACAAACATATACCAGGATTGATGCAATTTGGGGTTCCCGATCTATCTGGGGGGAGGTGGGAGACTCTGGTATAGGGAGTATTCATGTGTCAGACCACGCCCCTATATGGGCATCTTGGAGGGGGTTGGGGAGAGAAAAGGGTCACACTTATTGGAGACTGAATGAATCACTACTTGACTCAGTGGAGGACTGTGAGGAAGTCCGGAGGGTGATAAAAGAATACTTAGCCTACAATGACACGGGGGATGTGGCAGAGGGGACACTCTGGGACGCTCTTAAAGCGGTGGTGAGAGGACATCTGATCAAAAAAGGCAGTCAAAGGAAGAGGGAGGGGCAAAGGCGGGAACTAGAGGTAAGACAAAGATTAGCGACCCTAGAGGCCCAACATCAAGGTGGACAATGTCCTGAAGTACTGGTAGAGCTGAGGGAATGTAGAGCGGTCTTATGTCAAATTCAAATTAAACAGATGGAGTTTCAAAGGAAGTTAGCTCAGCAAAAGTTTTTTGAATATAGTAATAAGTCGGGGAGGATGTTGGCGCGCTACCTCCGCCGGAGAAGGGTGGGCAATACTATCATGAAATTAAAGGGGGAGGGGGATACGTTATTATATCAAGATAAAGAGCTTAGAGACCGATTTGCCCGATTTTATACAGCACTGTATACTAAGGAAAGTGGGGAATCGGGGGAAAAGATTAAAGAATATCTAAGCGGGTTGGGATTGCGGAAACTAAAAGCGACACAAAGAGAGGCATTGGATAAGCCCATAATATTGGATGAGATAGAAAGAGTCATTAGGGGTTTAAAGGGAGGGAAAGCGCCGGGACTCGATGGGTACACGGCTAAATTCTACAAGTTAATGTGCAAAGAGGTAGGGCCACTGTTAATACGGGTAGGGAATGAGTGCTTCACATCGGGGACTCTGTCAAGGAGTATGTATGAAGCGGGAATCTCGGTAATTCCCAAGCCGGGGAGAGATCCCACATTGTGTGCATCCTATAGGCCTATATCCCTTATAAATATTGATATTAAGATATTGGCCAAGGCGATGGCGGAGCGGATTAATAAATTTCTGCCCCAATTGATCCATGAGGATCAATCAGGCTTTGTCCCGCGCAGGCAGGTTGCGGATAATATAAGGAGATCCCTAAACATAATATGGGAGGCCCAACGCCGGGGGGGGGGATTTTGTACTTTTAACAACGGACGCAGAAAAGGCATTCGACCGGGTCGAGTGGCATTATCTATGGGAGGTGTTGGAGTTTATGGGGTTTGGCCCAGGGGTAATGACATGGCTCAAGGGGTTATATGCAACACCAAAAGCTTGTATAAAAGTGAATGGGGGATACTCCGATCAGTTTCGGATACAGCGGGGTACGCGGCAGGGATGTCCCCTGTCGCCCCTACTCTTTGCACTGGCAATTGAACCGCTGGCGCAGAGAATTAGGGAGACGATTAGCATTGAGGGGATCAGGGTGGGCGATCAAGAGCACAAAGTGGCGTTATTCGCAGATGATATTCTGTTCTATGTAGGTCGCCCGGAGGAGACCCTAAACTCAGAGCGTTTGGAGCTATATCTGGATTCAAAGTTAACTATGATAAGTCGGAGGTGCTGGGCATCACGGGTCCTAATTTGGATATGGGTAACCTGTTAACCAAATTCTCTTTTAAGCAGGCCAAGGAGAGCTTTCACTATCTTGGGGTGAGGCTTCCTCGGGATCTTGCAACGGTATATGGGATTAACTATGTCCTCTTGATTAGAGAACTTAGAGCAGATTTAAGTAGATGGAAAAATGGGTTGCTCTCATGGTGGGGCAGAATAGCGGTTATCAAGATGAACCTCCTCCTGAGGTTATTATTCCTCTTTCAGACGTTGCCATTGGAAGTACCCTCGGGTACCCTGAACAGATTACAGACCGATATGTCTAACTTCGCCTGGGGAGAGAAAAGGGCGAGGTTATCTAAGCGAATTATGTGGAGTGGGGTGGAGGAAGGAGGGAGGGGGATGCCCAACATCACATGGTACTATCAAGCGGCACAACTGAAGCAGGTGGCGGAATGGAGTAAGGGGGAAGGGGCACCAGTAGCCGTATTAGAGCAACTATTGGAGCCTAGGAGTAATCTGGAAAGAGGTTTGTGGGGATCTGGAAGGATGAGCACCTCCCGTAGGGAAACTGAAAACCCATTTATAGGGCACTTGTTACACACATGGGATGTGCTGAAGCGCAAATTTAAAAAGGGAGTTAAAACCTCAACAATGGCCCATATTACTCATGAGGCAGAGTTCCCAGCTGGAGAAGCGGGGGGTACGTTTCATGAATGGAATAGAAAGGGTTTGCGGAGATTTAGAGACTTGATGTCAGATGGTACACTAAGGACATTTGAGACATTAAGGAGGAAGTTCGACCTGCGAGAGTCTGACAATTATGCATATTTGCAGGTCAAACATTATATGAGTAAACAGGGGTGGTTGCATGCGGACCCGAGGGAAAGGGAGCCCCTAGAAAACATATGGGTTACACTGGGGATGGGGAGGAGAGGCATATCCAGGTTATACAATTATATTAGAGGCAGCACAATGAATAAATTACCTTATATGAAAGCATGGGAGAGAGATTTGAACTGTGAACTGAGTGTGAAGGAATGGGAAAGAGTATGTATAGAGGTAAAAAAGGCATCAGTGTGTGTATTAATAAAGGAAAATGCCTACAAAGTCTTAAGCAGATGGTATTACACGCCTGATCGGTTAAAACGAATGTACGCTAATGCATCGGACAGGTGTTGGCGTTGTGATAATGATCTGGGTAATTTTATACATGTGTGGTGGTCTTGCACTCTTGTACGCTCCTTTTGGGATGATATTATTATGTGTGTGACCTCTATTCTGGGTACGCAGATTCCTGCAGAACCAAAGTGGTGCTTACTGGGGTGGGGAAATAAAAGGGGCAAGAAATGGCAGAAGCGGCTAAAAAGACTATGCTTATCAGCTGCGAAGCTAGAAATAGCAGCCCACTGGAAACAGAGAGTGGGCCCTACGATTGAAGAGTGGAAAATGAGGCTCCGAACCATAATGGGACTTGAGCAAATGACGGACAGACGGAGGGGTAGATTTGACCCTGACGCAGAGGAGTGGACACATCTAGAGCGTTTATGGACTGATGCTACTAATCTACAGAGTATTCAGCCATAAAGGGAGGGAGGGGGGGGGGAGGGGGGGGAGGGAGGGGAGAAAAACTCAATATGTTTTCAAATGCTTATTCTGTAGTTCCTTGCATTGGTAATTGCTGTACAGCTGTTAGCTGAATAAGTGTATGTATTGAGGAACAAGGTGATGGAATAAAAAACATTTTTCAAATAAAAAAAAAAAAAAAAAGAATATAAGAACAGCCATACTGGGTCAGACCAATGGTCCATCTGGTCAAGTATCCCGCTTCCAACAGTGGCCAATCCAGGTGACAAGTACCTGACAGAATCCCAAATAGTAGCAACATTGCATGTTATCAATCCCAGGGTTTCTCCATATCTGTTTCATTCAGCATATGCATAGTGAAGGCCATTTCCAAGGTAAACAGCCCATTTGATCATTTTCCAACCTCCCCGCAAGAAAAAGTCTCTGTTGATAATTAGTTGAGTTTGGCTGTTAGGTTCAGTTTTGCTTTAATTGCAGTTTGTCAGCCCTGACTTTCCTGCACCAATAAACTGAAAGACATCCTGTTTTACTGCATGTGTCTCTTCGGTAAGACCAAACTGAAACACTTCTAAATCTCACTTGAAGATAAAAGGATTTCTGGAAGCACTGTGGGCCTCTGTTGAACTTTCTGTCAAGGTGGTGTATCACCTACCCCCACTGAACAGCACTCGAGCTACAGCGTCAGTCGGGCTCCTCTGACATGTTTTGCAGATTTCTTATTGGACTGGCCAGAATGGAAAATCCCAGCTCCTGCTGCATCTCTTTCCTTTCTGTTGAGAACGTTTTGCTTCCACTTAATGTCCTGACGCGATTTCTGAAGTATCCACTCTAGTGTGTGCCTTCTCAATCGTAATGGAAGCAGGGGCGTAGCCAGATTTCGGCGGGAGGGGGTCCAGAGCCCGAGGTGAAGGGGCACATTTTAGCCCCCCCCCCGGCGCCGCTGAACCCCCCCCCCGCCATTGCCGACACCCACTGCCGCCACCAGCACCACCACCAGCAACTTTGACCCCCCCTCCCCCGCCGACGACCCTCTCGACCTTCTCACCTGCCCGCCCGCCGTCGCCTACCTTTGCTGGCGGGGGACCCCAACCCCCCACCAGCCGAGGTCCTCTTTATCCTTCGTTCTGTTTCTGAGTCTGACGTCCTACATCAGACTCACAGAGATAGAACAAAGCCTTGCGCCGGAAGAAGATGACCTCGCTGGCTGATCTGCAAGGCTTCATTCTGTTTCTCTGAGTCTGACATCCTGCACATTGTACATGCATGACGTCAGACTCACAGAAACAGAACGAAGCTTTGCACCGGAAGAAAAGGACCTCGCTGGCTGATCTGCAAGGCTTCGTTCTGTTTCTGTGAGTCTGACGTCATGCACGTTGTATGTGCAGGACGCCAGACTCAGAAACAAAACGAAGGAAGAAGACTTCGGCTGGCGGGGGTTGGGGTCCCCCACCAGCAAAGGTAGCAGATGGCAATGGCGGGTTGGCAGTGGGAGGGGGGGGGGTTGAGAGGGTCGTTGGCAGGGGGGTCCAGGGCCAAATCTACGGGGGCCCAGGTCCCCGTGGCCCCATACTAGTTACACCCCTGATTGGAAGGTAACGGAACTGTACAACCACCTTTAGTGAAAATCCAAAAAACTCTCAGCAGGTTGGTACTGACTTAACAGAGCTCCACCAGGACCCAGCTAATGTTTGTTAGCTGTAGATAAGCTATTTGTCCAAGGTCCTTGGAGTTGATATCAGAAGACAGTCCTTGCTCTGGATTGCTGATTCATTGTACAATGCTAGAGGGTTTTGATGGAACCCTATCTTCTGCCTAGATTCCCACGGTATATATAACTGCTTTGTGACTTCAGGTCCTGCAATGAAGTCGTGAAGCCCTGTCCGTGAATTGGGAAGCATTCCAACATGCAGCAGAAAACGCAACCACTTTATAAATAATTTGACATTTCACATACTTAACGTCACACACAGTTGTAGAGTCAACTAGTGAAGGATGGTTGCTGGTGTCAAATGCAACAGTGGACAAGAATTGGGACACCAGGTTTAGCCAAGAGGAGAGTGTCTGCTTAGGGATGTTTGCAGCATAGGAACAAGCTGGAGCAGCCAAGATGTTGAGGGAATCTACCCATTCAGGCAGTAGCCTAGGCAGCCTTACACACCTTCCCATCCCCCATCACCTAGTGCAAGCACACACAAAAGGTTGCAGCTTTATTGGATGGATATACAATACATCTGTCCTGAGCCAGTCCCCCTTTGCAGCATGTTCAGTTTCCAGCCCTCAACCCGTCATCCAGACCCAGCTAGCTGTCCAGGGGCATCCTGTGCCAACCTCCAGTCCCCTGTAGTACTGTGTCCCCTCGCTATACCCCCCCCCCCCCGAGATGGATGTTACTGGCTCAGGGATCCACCACCCCTAAAACCTTATTCAAAGGGTGGGTGGGCTGAAAAAGGCCAAACACCAGAGATGGTCGGTGGCCCAACTGTTTGGGGAGGCTAAAGGGGGTGGGGTTAGGGGTGGGGCCAGGGTGGAGCTTAAATCCATAATTTTCTGATAACACACAGAAAAAATAAATAAATAAAAAGTCACAATTAATACCTTTTATTAAATTTAGATATTAGATATGTATCATATGTCAAAGAATAAAGTGGTTGCTCAAAGCATATACTAACCACAATCGCTCAACTGCAAAATGCTATGCACAACTTTGTGCAAAAACACACTCAGAACCTTACTGTACCATAAATATTACACTGGGCAGAACCTAATACACCAATATACCACCCATACGGAAAATGCAGACCGTCAACAATACGAAACAAAGGATCATATCATCACAATTCTCATGTAGAGCCACAAAACACCCTAATTCATGTTTAATGTGGGATAAAATGCCATAAATAAGTAAATAAATGTAAACTTTTAATGTTGAGCACCTGATTCTCAAAGTGGACATATTCCAAACACTATAATGAAAATAAAATGATATTTTCTACCTTTGTTGTCTGGTGACTTTTTCTGATCATGTTGGCCCAGTATCCGATTCTGCTGCTATCTGTCCTCAGTGCAGGTCAGGAAGTCATCCTGGTTAAATATCTCCCTGGCAACCCAGGACACCTCCAGCCAACCCCCCCTGCTTTCCCAGCAGTAAGGTAAACAAACCATAAACCAATTTCTACAACTGCTAGAGGGCTTTCACTGCAGCTCCTGCTGTGAGGATGGAGGTAAATCAACAATTTAATCCCCTCAGAGCAGCTGGACTCCACAGCTGATCCATTCTGCTGCAGCAGGGGGGAGGCTTAGCCTCTCCAAGCCTCTTATACCGGGTGCCTATGCCAAACACCTTGGTTTGCCCCCTTTTATCTGATATCTTTAGCCTACTCCCAGGCCAGTCTGGTCCCACCCCATGGACCTACCCTTCTTCCTATACATTCAGTAGTCAGTGGAAGGTGGAGAGAAGGCAAAGGGGGGAAGGGCAATGTCACCTGGTTACTGTCCCCTTCCTGGGCCCTATATTGGAGAGGGAGGGAGGAAAAGAAATTACCCCTCCCCTTCCATCTTAAGCTGCTACTGTCTGTTTCTCAAGTGCTCCCTCAGCACCAGCAGTCTCTCACAATTCCCCCTCTACATCCCACCCTCCCTCCCATTCCCAGTTTTTTACATTATCTCCACTTCATCATAACGAGTCAGTTACAAAGCCAATCGAAGACATGGCCACCTCCTTCCCAGCCTGTCCTAGCTGGCTATCTGGCACCAGGGTGGAAATGGTAACTGAGCCAAAGAGCGTCAGATGCGAGCCAGGAAGCGCGGTGGTTACTTCCGGCTCTTTTTCCCACTGCAGGTGGACCAGTGGCATAGCCAGAACTGTTTTTGGTTTTTTTTTATGAGGGAGCCCAAGGTTAATCCAGCAGGAAAGGAACTGAGGAACTGAGTTCGATTCCTACTTCAGGCACAGGCAGCTCCTTGTGACTCTGGGCAAGTCACTTAACCTTCCATTGCCCCATGTAAGCTGCATTGAGCCTGCCTTGAGTGGGAAAGCGCAGGATACAAATGTAACAAAAATAAAACAGATACTATTGGAGATTCTACATGGAATGTTGCTATTATTGGAGATTCTACATGGAATGTTGCTACTATTGGAGATTCTGCATGGAATGTTGCTATTATTGGAGATTCTACATGGAATGTTGCTACTATTGGAGATTCTACATGGAATGTTGCTACTATTGGAGATTCTACATGGAATGTTGCTATTCCACTAGCAACATTCCATGTAGAAGGCTGCGCAGGCTTCTGTTTCTGTGAGTCTGACGTCCTGCACGTCAGACATAGTAACATAGTAGAAGCAGAAGCCTGCGCGGCCACATTGGTGATCTGCAAGGGCCGACTTCTACATGGAATAGCAATATTCCATGTAGAATCTCAAATAGTAGCAACAGTGGACGACTGGCCTAGTGGTTAGGGTGGTGGACTTTGGTTCTGGGGAACTGAGTTGGATTTCCACTGCAGCTCCTCGTGACTCTGGGCAAGTCACTTAACCCTCCATTGCCCCATGTAAGCCGCATTGAGCCTGCCATGAGTGGGAAAGCACGGGGTACAAATGTAACAACAAAAAGAAATACCCTACCCGTTAACCTGGATCCAATCAATACATGTAATAAAGTTTTAGGGGTTATTATACAAAAGCTCTGTTAGTATAAATCATTTTTTTTTATTGAAAGAGAAGAAACAGCAGAGAAACCATAGTAGGATACATATGCAAACTTCATACAAGTGAAATTCCTGCCAAACCTCCATCCCTTCCACACCCCCACCTTCCAACAAAAATCGAGAACAAAAGGGAAAGAGCCAGGACTAAATAAACAGAATAAAACCCCCAGAAGAATATCCAACCCCTCATAATCTGCCCCCACCCCCCCCCCCAACCTAAAGCTACAACAGGTTGGGAACAGACCAGGAAGAATACTCCTCCAGGAAGTCAAATGCCAGCAAAAAAGAGAGGAAACCCCCAAGGAAGGGGTTCTGATAGCTGGTCTCCAAAAAAAAGTGAACCATATGGCACAAATCTCCTAGTCCTCCGTACCTGACCCCACCAACAACCCCCCCCCCCCCAGAACACACACACACACACACACACACACCTCCAAAAGCCAGGAAATGGGGCTACTACATCCTATCCTTACAGCATATTTAAAATAAAACTATGAGCCCTAGGGGAAAGGGAAGAAAGGGAAGAATCCCAGATCAATAAAAACTCTACACTTGAGAGGTATGTCCACCCCTTGTTTCTCCAACAACATATGATGGTGAAGCAGACTCTAAACAAATCAAAATCTAAATAGGAATCAAAATAATCTAAATTTCCTCCAAACATTAATTACTAACAAATCAGGAAAATATAAATTTTAATACAATCTTCAAAGAAATCTTTATTAGCAAATACAAATCAGTGTACAATAATTAATATTCTTTACACATCACAGAACACATCTAAAATAGCATATTAAACACCATTCATACTCCACTCATACTACACACCAAAATTCAAATTCTGAAATCTAGGAAAGACTATCAATAGAGAAACCAAACAGACCATTGGATCCTCACATGGAATTCCTCCTGCAATTACATATTAAATATACTGGCAGCATTAAACAACCTCCAGCCACCGTATTTCAGTTCTTATTTGCTCCACGGACAAGATATCAAATCTCAACAGATTAAAGTTCGATAGTCAGTCCCTTCTGGTTTTCATTTCCATAATCCACATCAAATGTCATATATATTTTTCTCTTCAATACTCTTTGCCTCTCATTCTCTGCCAGCCCCAAAAGAGGGGGAATCTGACGTGGTCCATGTCAGGATTGCTGGACATACTTAGATTAATATGAAACCAGTTTCTGACTTCTGAGAACTTCCCCCTCCCTCAGGAATCACTAAGGACATCAAATGGACCAAATGGTGCTCAGAGGCCTGATAGCCCTTTTGTTTCTCAATTACTCCTGATTAGCATACCTATGTCCTCTCTGGGCATCTGGGAGCAGTGCTCTGGTGAGAACAAAGAAAGCCAGACAGATAGGCTCCAGAACTAGGGACTTCAAAGAGGAGAACCTGTGAAAATGGTCACCGTCCTTGTAAAGGGAAGTAAACTAGAATTTGACTGGGAAGGAAAGAAGTTTTTTTTTATCTCTTTCTGTTCCTGAGGTATAAAGCAGAAGCACATGGCTCTGCTCAGCTCCTTTCTCTCTCTTTCTTTTTTTCTCTCTACACACACACACACATCTCCAGCAACCAGAGCCCCCCCCCGGCTCTGCCCCCCCCCCTTTCTCTCATTGATTCCCCTCTAAGCCTACATACAGATACAGCATTGGAATATTTACCTGTACTAAGTGCTGTGATCCTATATACGCAAATACAATATACTTTCTATATATATTGTGAAGAGTAAGGGGCTGTCCTGTCCTGGGTAGGCCACTAGGTGGCACTGTTCCCATAGAAATGGGGGGAAAGGTCCAGGTCATGTCATTATTGAGGAGTCCACCAGAGGAGCCAGTAGGGGGATGTCCAGATGGAGGTTGCTAGGACCAAGGAGAGTCCTGGGCTGGAAACAGGTGTAGGTAGTTAGGGGCTGGATCCTGCCTGGAATTAGGGGGAAGAGCCTGAAGGGGTGGAGAAGCTAATTAACCACCTTATACCTGCCTGAGTAGTGAAAGAGAGGGGGAGAAGCTGGGACCTGGCAGCTTGAGGAAGAAGATCCCCTTTGAAGGTGCTGGCTGAACTTTGTGCACTTTTTTAAACTATTGCTGAAAAGGTGACAGCTGCACTACCAGCTGAGAAAGTCTTTAATGACAAAGAAAATGCTTTTGTAGGGCTGTTAGAACTGTGAAAGTTTGGGGAAAGGGTTTAATTAGAAGACTCTGAGTAACTGCCTTTTGCTATGTTTGAGTTGAAGAAGAAATGTTTTGAGTTCAATAAGCCCTGAAGAGTATGTGAAATGGCCACTAATAAAAACCTTTGCTTATAAGAAGCCTGGTGTTGGTGAACGTTTGTGAAGGAAGCTAAGCAGGGTCGGCCCTGGCCAGGTCTTGGAAGGGTGACCAGTTCACAATATCCAAACCCATGTGGATTGGGTATTCCCTAGACAACGAATGCTGACAGTCCACACCTTGAGAATTGACTTCTTACCAAGAATTCTTGCCTTGCAAATAAGCAATCGGTGACCCTCACGTTGCAGAGGAAAGGCTTCGTACCTGTCCAGTAAAACAACAGCAGCTGACAGTGGAATAGCCGAACTCGACAAGCCTTCCAAATAATGAATCACCTGTGTCCAATAGCGATGCACTACAGAGCATTCCCAAAACGCATGGATAAATGAGTTACGCTGGTGAGATAATTTCAAACAGAGGGGAGGGTCAATGCCGCCCATGTGAAACAGTTGGGTCTAGGTGATGTGTGCACGATAAAGCACTTTAAGCTGACATTCGCACAAATCTGCTGCTATCGTCAGGTGGGAGATGCAAGCAACCAATTTACCGAAGTCCAGAGAAGCAGGTAGTCTGTTTGGCCGTCACGTTTGAAGAGTTTTTAGGAGGATAAAATTTCAGGAAAGCCTTATCTAAGGTAGATACTGATAGGCGGTCCTGGTCTTCCAGAGTGAAAAGTGAGCTCAACTTATCCCCATGACCAGCAGCTAACGCAGCACCATCTAAAGTGTTGACATAATGGCGCAACTGATGATAAGCAAATCCATCTGCCAGATTATCAGAAGGGCTCTCTCCCAAATCTCACAGTGGTAACAAAGAACCATATAGACTGAGCACACATTCAAGATGAGCAATCTCCGAAGCCTCCCATCTATGAAAGGTGCCATTATCAATACTCAGGAGAAGCTGAGTGTTCCCTTGGATAGGCAGTAACGTAGAAGTGTGGGAGAAACACCCTACAAAGTCAAGAGGGCCTTCCATAACTCCTGCAAGGGTGGTAATAAAATGCTTCCCCTCACTGGTGCTGGAAGTTCCTTGCTGGGCACTTGTGGAGAAAACTGAAGGGCCAAGGGTGAAATAGCTCCATCCTAATAGGGCTGTAATCTTCGCGGTCTAAGAACCAGTCTTCCAAGTGCCTAGCAAGACATGCCTGGTTACACTTATAGAGAGATCAGGCAAACCCAACCCTCCAACCTTCCAATGACCCATTAAGCAATGTACTGGAAGCTTTAAGCACAGGATAAGCAACAATGAAGAATACACAAAGGTCTTTCCACACTATCTTAAATGGGAGCATCTGGAGAGCGTAGAGCCATTTAGAGAATTCCACCATTTTAAACAAATGGATCCTTCCGTGCAGCCCCAGAGGTAACGTCTGCCAACTGGCCAGAAGGGCTGATGTGGAATCTAACAATCAGGAAATAGTGAGAGAAGATAACTCCGAGGGCTGCATGGAAAGATGGAAACCCAGATATTGAAAAGAACAGGTTACCCAGTGCAAGAGGAACAATCCCTCCCAATCTTGCCACACATGGTCTGATGACGCAAGAGCCAAGGATTTCTGGAAATTTTGAAGAAAACTGGAAAACTCCTCATATTCATGAAATAATTCAAACAAAGTCTTAAGAGAAGTTTGAGAGTAAGTGAGGTGAACTATAAGTCATCCACAAAAGCGGAAATCTTAAATACAAAAGCTGTATTAAAAAGTGGCCTTAGGATCCCTTACATGGGTCTTTTCCCGGCATTTCTTTTCAAATTGTTGTATTAATGGCCATGTGTTAATGCTCATGCAAAACAAAATAGTGGACAATATTTGAAAATTAAATTAATTACGCAATGGTAAAACAAATCAAAATAAGGGAGGAAAAAGACCTTAGGACCCAATGATCAATTCCCCGCTCTGTTCCAAAAGAGCACTGAAACAGCACAGGAAATTAACTCCCCAATGATCAATGCTAATAACATTCAAATTTAGGCGCATTATTAGCATTGATCATTGGAGGGAAGCGTAGGAGGATTGCGCCTGGCATGTGCTGAGGCATAATCCTTCCGCACTTGTTTGGGCCATCAAAAGAAAAGCCTGGACCTGTCAAACATTCCAAAGACTCCTGGACCCCCCCCCCCCCCCAAGGCAAGGCCCTGGTGGCATAATGCCCTCGAAGCAAACACCCAGACTATGGATAGTAGTAGTCACTGCTGGTTCCTGGCTGAAGTACCTTCTCATACCGACATAATACAGTGGGGGAAATAAGTATTTGATCCCTTGCTGATTTTGTAAGTTTGCCCACTGACAAAGACATGAGCAGCCCATAATTGAAGGGTAGGTTATTGGTAACAGTGAGAGATAGCACATCACAAATTAAATCCGGAAAATCACATTGTGGAAAGTATACGAATTTATTTGCATTCTGCAGAGGGAAATAAGTATTTGATCCCCCACCAACCAGTAAGAGATCTGGCCCCTACAGACCAGGTAGATGCTCCAAATCAACTCGTTACCTGCATGACAGACAGCTGTCGGCAATGGTCACCTGTATGAAAGACACCTGTCCACAGACTCAGTGAATCAGTCAGACTCTAACCTCTACAAAATGGCCAAGAGCAAGGAGCTGTCTAAGGATGTCAGGGACAAGATCATACACCTGCACAAGGCTGGAATGGGCTACAAAACCATCAGTAAGACGCTGGGCGAGAAGGAGACAACTGTTGGTGCCATAGTAAGAAAATGGAAGAAGTACAAAATGACTGTCAATCGACAAAGATCTGGGGCTCCACGCAAAATCTCACCTCGTGGGGTATCCTTGATCATGAGGAAGGTTAGAAATCAGCCTACAACTACAAGGGGGGAACTTGTCAATGATCTCAAGGCAGCTGGGACCACTGTCACCACGAAAACCATTGGTAACACATTACGACATAACGGATTGCAATCCTGCAGTGCCCGCAAGGTCCCCCTGCTCCGGAAGGCACATGTGACGGCCCGTCTGAAGTTTGCCAGTGAACACCTGGATGATGCCGAGAGTGATTGGGAGAAGGTGCTGTGGTCAGATGAGACAAAAATTGAGCTCTTTGGCATGAACTCAACTCGCCGTGTTTGGAGGAAGAGAAATGCTGCCTATGACCCAAAGAACACCGTCCCCACTGTCAAGCATGGAGGTGGAAATGTTATGTTTTGGGGGTGTTTCTCTGCTAAGGGCACAGGACTACTTCACCGCATCAATGGGAGAATGGATGGGGCCATGTACCGTACAATTCTGAGTGACAACCTCCTTCCCTCCGCCAGGGCCTTAAAAATGGGTCGTGGCTGGGTCTTCCAGCACGACAATGACCCAAAACATACAGCCAAGGCAACAAAGGAGTGGCTCAGGAAGAAGCACATTAGGGTCATGGAGTGGCCTAGCCAGTCACCAGACCTTAATCCCATTGAAAACTTATGGAGGGAGCTGAAGCTGCGAGTTGCCAAGCGACAGCCCAGAACTCTTAATGATTTAGAGATGATCTGCAAAGAGGAGTGGACCAAAATTCCTCCTGACATGTGTGCAAACCTCATCATCAACTACAGAAGACGTCTGACCGCTGTGCTTGCCAACAAGGGTTTTGCCACCAAGTATTAGGTCTTGTTTGCCAGAGGGATTAAATACTTATTTCCCTCTGCAGAATGCAAATAAATTCATATACTTTCCACAATGTGATTTTCCGGATTTAATTTGTGATGTGCTATCTCTCACTGTTACCAATAACCTACCCTTCAATTATGGGCTGCTCATGTCTTTGTCAGTGGGCAAACTTACAAAATCAGCAAGGGATCAAATACTTATTTCCCCCACTGTATCTCTGTTAACAGATATTTGACTGTGACTCATCTGCATTATAAGTTATTTTGCAGGTGGTCACGTGATGGTTTGAGGGAGGAAGTCGTGTCTTCCATCTCTCCGAGGCTACCCCCTCTCTGAGCGATAAAAACGGTTATAAAAACTCGTTGGAAACAACCTGCTGAAGAGGGGAGAGTAGAAGGAAGTAATGGACCCATTTGTGACGCGAGAAATGAGGGCGACGCCGAGCAGACTCGCGCAAAAGAGTGCAGAGACAAAACGTGGACTCGAAGAAAACAAGATGGCGCCCGGCCCAGCAGCCGGCTTGACTCCAGAATTCCACCCGAAACAGCTACAGCAACTGGTGGAGGCAGTTAAAACCGCACTCACGCCTCAGCTAAATAAAGTGCTAGAGCAGCTGGCAGCAGTGGAATCCTCGCTGGGAGATACCACGAGACGAACGGGGGAGTTGGAGGTCCGGGTATCCGAACTGGAGGACTCGGAAACAAATAAGAACAAGGTGATAAAGGAACTACAGCGAATAGTGAAAACGCAAGCGCAGCACCTTGATGAGATGGAGAACCGTGCCCGGAGATCGAATCTGCGTCTAATTGGTATCCCAGAGACTGTACCAGATCGTTTACTTCAATCACAGTTGGAGAGCTGGCTAAAAACAGAGTTTGCACTGTCGGATAGCTTTGGCCCCCTATGTTTGGAAAGGGCACATAGACTGGGAAGACGAGTGGCAGCTGGAAATAGGCCCAGAGCAGTAATAATAAAAGTCCATAATTACCTCCATAAAGAGGAAATTCTGAGAGGCGCGAGGGCAAAATGGGACACCTTGGCCTATGATGGCGCAGGAGTTAAAATATTCCAAGACTATTCAGCTGCATTGCAAGAACGTAGGAGAGCTTTTGGCCCAATTTGCCGTCATCTGGCCAAGAAAAAGCAAAGATTTATGCTCTTGTACCCTGCCCAGCTAAAAGTCCTAAAGGAGGGAGGATGGCAGACCTTCCAGACTCCAGAAGAAGCGCAAGAGCTATTAGAGTCAGTAAATCCCTCAGATGGGGAAAAGGACACTTGAAGAACATGGACATCTCAAATCGAAGCCACAAGTCTTGATGGAAATTTAGCCTCCTGGAATGGAGGCGAAGACTGGTAATATGGCACAGAACTAACTTAATCAAAGGAACACGTATGTTTTTGAAACCACAGTTTAGTTCAAGGGGATAACGGGAAGGAGAAGGAGGAATGTGAGAAAAGTGTGAATGCTATATTTGGGGTTAATCTGGGAAGAACACAAGAAGGGGGGTAAGAGCACAAGAGCAGAATAGAAGGGATTCAGCAGAGGGTCATGATATGTAAGGAAGACAGGTTAGGTTATGAGAGGGGGAGCCTACACTCACACGACCTTAGCCTACTATAACAGTGGGACACCTTAGGGTTTTCAAAAGAAGGGAGGAGGAAGAGGGGGGTTTAAGGTAAAGGGAGGGACAAGGGGAAATAAGAATAAGAGGGAGGATGGGGGATAAAAGGGGGGGAAGGGAGATAGGGAGTAAGAAATATCATAACTATGGCTTCGCAGGCCCTTTATATTTGGATGTAAGTTGCAAAAGCACAAGAGTAGAGCAAATTCAGATTCGGGGGAGGGTGAGGCTGGGCACCCAAAACCCAATTAACATTTTCAAAGCCGAGCTAAGTCTCACCAACCATAATAAACATAGATGACAAAAGCAACTCGAGTGGTATCCTGGAATGTAGGGGGTATAGCAACGCCCATTAAGAGGACAAAAATATTACAGGCCCTAAAAAGACACAAAGCGGATGTGGCATGCCTCCAAGAGACTAGATTAACGGAGGTTGAACACAGGAAGTTGCAGAGACAGTGGGTGGGGCAGGTGTTCTCAGCCTCAGCAGAGGGAAGAAAGCGGGGCGTAGCAATCTTAATACGCAAAGGGCTAGCAGCTAAAGCCGAATTACTGAAAGCAGACCCCCTAGGGAGATATGTGATAATACACCTTTGGCTTCAACATAGAGAATTTTTGGTGATCTCGTTGTATGGCCCGAATGAATATACGCCATCCTTTTTTCAATCCATAGTAAAACATTGCACCTCCCATGATTCATTGCAGTTATTGGTGTGTGGAGACTTCAATTTAGTGGCAGATCCCACGGCTGATACTACAAACCCCAGGGAGGCCCCACAAGGAGGTAGCAAACAAAAAGCTCTACCCACATTCATGCGTACCTTAAATTTAGTGGACACCTGGAGGGCCCTACACCCAGAAACCAAAGACTATACACACTTATCTAGGGCACACGGTACAAGCTCCAGAATAGACTATATTCTCATAGATAGGCAGGCATTCCACTGGGTGAGCGGAGCAGGCATAGGTCCTACAGAGATATCAGATCACGCGATTGTGTGGGTAGAACTGGAGGCCCCAGAGCAATATCAGCGAGCAGGGGGTTGGAGGTACCCGAGTTATCTATATGAAGACAAGGAATTTACAAGATATCTAAATGATAAATGGGAAACATATGAGAGGTTTAATAGCCAACACGCGGAAAATCCTAGTCTTTACTGGATGGCCTCCAAAGCGGTGATACGGGGAGATATAATAGCTTATGTGCAAATGAGGAAAAAAAGACAGGCTAAGGCGATTTTAAACTTAGAGCTTCAACTCCAGAAAGCTAAGCGGAAATATATAAACTCCCCAACAGTAACAAATAAAGAACAATACTTGGCAGCCCAAGTGGTCCTGAACTCATTAATTCATGGGCAGACAGTGAGGTCTTTGGTGTACTTCAAGTGCCGGATGCAAAGATTTGGCAATAAATCAGGCACACTATTAGCGAGGCTGATAAAATCAGAAGGCCCTGACCGAGTGATCACAACACTGCGGGATGCCCAGGGGGTGTTAAAGACAAAAAGCGGAGATATAGAGCAGATCTTTCACAACTATTTTAGGGAGCTTTACAAGGGAGCGCCTGCAAGGGACTTGAGCAACCTGGCCAATTACTTAGACAAGGTGGGACTTACTAAGCTTCAACAACCACAAATAGACATGCTGAATCAGCCACGTACAGGAAAAGAGCTACAGGAGGCGATAAAAGCCCTGGCTCTTAACTCTGCCCCAGGACCAGATGGTTTTATGGGAGAATATTATAAATCCCTGCCAAGGGGAGGGATAAAGGCACTCGGGAGCTATCTAGAACAAGCCATAGAGGACAAACAATTCCCCATACATGCTAATGAAGCCCTAATCACGTTGCTTCCGAAACCTGGGAAAGATAAGATGCACCCAGGCTCATACCGACCCATTTCATTGATTAACGTTGATATCAAAATTTTGGCCCGGATGCTGGCTACACGATTAGGATCATTGCTGCCAGAACTTATTGGGGAGGAGCAGGTGGGCTTCATTAAGAACAGACAGGCAGGCAGTAACGTGAGGCGTCTACTATTAGCCATGGCAAAATGTCAGAAGGAACAGAAGTCTGCATTGATCCTTAGCTTGGATGCAGAAAAAGCATTCGATAAGGTGGATTGGGGGTATTTATTTGGGCTTTTAGATTACATCGGAATCCGGGGATGGTATGGGGATGCTATAGAGGCCTTATATAACTCTCCCCAGGCAGCTGTATTAGTGAATGGAGTGAGGGGAGGCAAATTCCACATTCGACAAGGGACAAGGCAGGGCTGCCCCCTCTCGCCCCTCCTATTTGTTTTAGCAATGGAACCTTTGCTTAGAGTTTTGAAGGGAGATGAAGGAGTAAGGGGGGTGGGCCTGGACGGAGGTACGGTTAAGGCCCTCGCGTTTGCAGATGATTTACTGGTGGTGGTCCAAGAACCAGAACACTCAGTACCTAGGGCTTTGAAGTTGATCCAGGAATATGGGGCCCTATCAGGATACACACTAAACATCCAGAAATCTAGAGCTTTAGAAATAGTGCCTGGGGACAACATAAAAAGTAGATTACAACTCCCTATAGAATGGGAAGACGAGACTATAAAATATCTGGGAGTCACAATACCACGGGAACTCCCACAGGTGTATGGATGGAATGTGAGAAAGCTATTGAATGACATGAGGATAAGCCTACAACTCTGGCAGGGACTCCCTTTGTCACTTATGGGGAGAATAGCGCTGTACAATATGGTGATCGTACCGAAGTGGCTATATGTGTTCCAGACCATGCCACTATACCTGTCCAAGACTGATGAAAAGAGACTTAACAAGACACTGCAAACATTTCTATGGGTAAAGAAAAGACCTAGAGTGGCGTTGTCCACGCTTTACTTACCAGTGGAATATGGGGGCCTAGGGCTCCTGAACTTGCGCTATATGACTATAGCAAGTGGAATGAGACACTTAAATGACTGGCTGCGGCGCACACAATATTTCACGCCCTCCCACCTCGAGCTACAGGAGACGGAGCAGAAACACATTGGCTACTTATTACACAAGAAAAGCAAAGCAGAAACCAGCCTATTAGTCCCGGCGCAGTTATTACCAGCAGCGCAGGAAACTTGGCGCTGGCTGTGCAGACATCATCGTTTTTCGCCAGGGACAACCCCATACCTCCCAATATGCGGCAACCCGGATTTTCCACTGGGTCAATTGCATGAGGTGTTCAAAAGATGGGAAGGTGTGGGGTTGGAATATGTACTTCAGGCAATAGACGAAAACGGAACAGTTGTGCCCTGGGAGAGCCTCCGGGACCGATTTAAACTGAACCAAGCAGATTGGTTCCACTATTACCAACTACGGCACTACATATTGAGCCTATCCCGGGAGGCTCTGGCGGAGGATGTGCAGGAGGAGCTGGGTTTGGCGCTTTCATTGGGAGCGCAACAAAAAGTGCCACTCACATACCACCACAGACATTTGAAGGACATGGCTAAAGAACCAGACTTTGAGAGACTTTCTAACCTGTGGAGTACAGAACTGGGGACCAAAGTAACTCCTGTGGTGGTCCGTGAACACCTCCTGGGATATCGCAAGAACACAGATCAAGCAGTTTATTGGGAATTACAATTTAAGTTTGTATTGAGAGCATATATACCGCCTAGGAGGGCGTTCCATATGGGGGCATCACCGGACGGAGCATGCCCCAAATGCGCAGCGGAGGGAGCAACACTGGGACATATGTTTTGGGGTTGCCCCTGCATCCAGCAATTTTGGAAAGCCGTGAATGGACAGATACGGGCTATTTGGCTGTCGAATTGGATTCTAGACGCAAGGCTCCTCTTTGGACACATGCGGTTTACGGGGCCCCCAGTTAGGGGCCGCCAAGCATTTACGCTCCGTACAGTGATGGTGGCCAAGAGAATAATTCTGAAGACATGGATGTCTAAGGAGGGCCCTACAGTGGCTCAGTGGAGAGGGCAGATGATTCACCTGCTGCGCACTGAGAGAACAAGATTGAGAACTCAACGACCCCTCCATGCTCGGATCTTCTGGGCTTGTTGGACTCCGTTTTGGCTTACGCTGACCAATCGAGCTAAAGGACAAATAATGAACATGTGAAAATGCTTAAGAACATTTAGAAAATGGGACCTGCGAAGTAAGAGACTGTGATGATAACGGGAGGGGGGGAAGGGGGATGAGGGAGGTAAAGGGAGGGCAGGGGATAAAATGTAAAAAGTTACTGGGGAGATAAACAGTTGTATAGATCTTGCAGGGTGCTTGCTAGTAAAGATATGTGGTTTATTTTGCAAAACAAGAGAAATTAAGCACTGTTTAAATCTGTTGATATGTTCTCCCGAATAAAAATTATTGAAACATAAGTTATTTTGCATCAAAGATCAATAGACCCCTGACGCAGGTCTTCATGGCCGAAACATGTTATGTGTCGGGTTGTTTTTATTGATTTGAATAAAGACCTTGTTTAGGAAGACACCAACTGTGAGAGGACTCTTTTTGGATCCACTGTTTGTGTGTTTGGCATAATGCCCTCCCCATGCCCCCTAGACACTGACTTGGGGCTGGAGGTCTGGTGGACCTCCAGCCCCCCTAACAGAAAAGAGGAGTGGAAAAGAGGAGTGTTTCCTGCTATCACCGAAGAAGAAACCGCCCATCTCCTCTCCATCTCGAAATCCACCACCTGTTCCTCAGACCCCATCCCCACCAACCTACTTATCACCATCACTCCTACTATCACCCCACCATCTGTCATATCCTCAACCTCTCTCTCTCCACTGCAACTGTCCCGGACACCTTCAAGCATGCTGTGGTCACACCACACCTCAAAAAACCATCACTTGACCCTACCTGTCCCTCCAACTACCGCCCCATTTCCCTCCTACCCTTCCTCTCCAAGATACTTGAATGCGCCATTCACAGCCGCTGCATTGATTTTCTCTCCACTCATGCCATCCTCGATCCGCTCCAATCCGGCTTTTGCCCCCTACACTTGACAGAAACGGCACTATCTAAGGTCTGCAATGACCTGTTCCTCGCCAAATCCAAAGGTCACTACTCCATCCTCATCCTCCTCGACCTATCCGCCGCTTTCGACACTGTCAATCACAACCTACTTCTTGACACACTGTCCTCCTTTGGGTTCCAGGGCTCTGTCCTCTCCTGGTTCTCCTCCTATCTCTCCCATCGTACCTTCAGAGTACACTCTCATGGTTCGTCCTCCTCCCCTATCCCGCTCTCTGTTGGAGTTCCTCAAGGCTCTGTCCTTGGGCCCCTTCTTTTCTCAATCTACACCTCTTCCTTAGGCTCCCTGATCTCTTCTCATGGTTTCCACTATCATCTTTATGCTGACGACACCCAGCTTTATCTCTCCACACCAGAAATCACTGCGGAAACCCAGGCCAAGGTATCGGTCTGCTTATCCGACATTGCTGCATGGATGTCCAACCGCCACCTGAAACTGAACATGGCCAAGACTGAACTTATTGTTTTCCCACCCAAACCCACTTCTCCTCTCCCTTCACTCTCTATCTCAGTTGATAACACCCTCATCGTCCCCGTCTCATCTGCCCGCAACCTCGGTGTCATCTTCGACTCCTCCCTCTCCTTCTCTGCGCATATCCAGCAGATAGCCAAGACCTGTCGCTTCTTCCTCTATAACATTAGCAAAATTCGCCCCTTCCTCTCCGAGCACACCACCCGAACTCTCATCCAGTCTCTCATTACCTCTCGCCTTGACTACTGCAACCTACTCCTCACCGGCCTCCCACTTAGCCATCTATCTCCCCTTCAGTCCATTCAGAACTCTGCTGCACGTCTTATCTGCCGCCTGGACCGATATACTCACATCACCCCTCTCCTCAAATCACTTCACTGGCTTCCGATCAGGTACCGCATACAGTTCAAGCTTCTCCTACTCACCTACAAATGCACTCGATCTGCAGCCTCTCCTTACCTCTCTACCCTCATCTCCCCTTACGTCCCTACCCGTAACCTCCGCTCTCAAGACAAATCCCTCCTTTCAGTACCCTTCTCCACCACCTCCAACTCCAGGCTCCGCCCTTTCTGTTTCGCCTCACCCCATGCCTGGAACAAACTCCCTGAGCCCATACGCCGGGCCCCCTCCCTACCCATTTTCAAATCACTGCTCAAAGCCCACCTCTTCAATGTCGCCTTCGGCACCTAATCACTTTATCTCTTCTCAGGAAATCTCATCTACCCCAACTTGACATTTCGTCTTTTAGATTGTAAGCTCTTCCGAGCAGGGACCATCCTTATTCGTTAATTTGTACAGCGCTGCGTAACCCTAGTAGCGCTCTAGAAATGTTAAGTAGTAGTAGTAATAGTAGGTCACACCTGGTGGTCTAGCATAACCTCCTGGTAGTCTAGTGTCCCCGAACCCCCCCCCCCCCATCCAATAGATGCTGGAAGAAGGAACAGCATCCCCTCCTCCTTCCAACGCTGCCTCCAAAATGGCGGCACCCTGACACTGGGCAGGGCTTCCATACCATATGATCATATGGGCGGAATACCACAGTCGGTCATTTAAATATGATTTAAATGATCTTTGAGGTTGCAGCAGACCCTCTGATCATGCCCTGCTGGTAAATGCAGGCACTTTGATCATTGAGTGCTGCTTACCTAGGCCCCCATTATAATCATTGGTCACAAAACCTCCCATGACTTCACACATACGATAAATTGAAACAAAAAATGACTTAAGAATTCAACGCATGTACATAGTCACTAAAAATGTCCATCCATGTTCATAAACTGTAGTGCAAAATGCTTGCATGTCAATATCTGTGCTCACAAATCATAAGGGTTACAGGCAGATTTAGCAAACAGCTGAGCTCAGTTTCATGTGTCCATAGAGCACAGCACTGTGTTGAAAAGCAAAACACAGCAGAAAGTGAATGTGGTGCTAATGTTTCATCAGGCCACGACACGGAGCGACAGTGTCAAGCAGCATCGCTCTGTCCCCTGAGGAAGCTTTGATCAAACAGCTGAGCTCAGTCTCAAGTGACTGTCCATAGAGCAAAGCACCGTGATGGAAAAGCAAAACCACAGCACAGAGTGGTGAATCCAGTGCTAGTGTTTCGTCCGACACTCTAAGAAGCCACGGTGCGGAGCATAATCCTCCTGCACTTGTTTGACGGGTCCAGACTATGAAAAGCCCAGACCTGTAAAACGCAAGAGACGGAGGTCCATTGGACCCCTGCCATCACTCCCACCCAGACAGCAAAACGGAGGCTGGAGGTCCAGTGGACCTCTCCCTGGTACAAGGGCCCAGGGGGGCTGGAGATCTGGTGGATCTGAAGCCCCCCCATCCCCCTCAATCCATGGTGGCCCAGTGGGCTGCTAACCCAACCCCCCCCCCCCCCGTACCTCCATGATGGAGGAGGGAGTAGCCCGATGATGATGGATGCAAGGGTAAAGCCAGTGGCTTCTAGTGCCCGCTTTTACTTTTCATCATTGAGCTGCAAGGTTGCTAACCTACAATTTGTGGTTAGTAAAAGCACCCCTGTAGTGTGAGATAAATGCATGCACTTGAAATGAATGTGTGAAAAGAAACAAAAACCACAGAAAAATTCTGAAAATACAGAACACAAATCAGTTTTTTTTTTGTTTGAACATGTAGATCCCGGATGGAAAAGGGCAAAGTCTCCTGCAATTAATTGCAACAAAACGAAGGCGTGGTAGAGGCTGGCACCGTTCCCTAGGTTTTGTGGCCAAAAAGCAAAGACCGGTGGAACTGGAACAGCAGAAGCCAACAAGGTTCTCCAGACCCTGAGGCAGAAACGCTGAGTGGCCCTCGGGGGTCCCAAGGCCCTGCCCACCAAGAAGAGAAAATGAGCCTTAGGATGTGATTCCCAACCCCCAGCCAGTCAGGCTTTCAGGATGTCCATAATGAATATGCATGAGACAGATTTGCATGAAAACCTGCCTGGCTGGGGTTCCCTGGACCTCTGATGGGGGGAGACGTAATGGCTGTGAACAGAGGGCATGATTGAGACATGTGATGGGAGGGGGCAGAGGTAGGTGACGTTTGCTGGGAAATGAGTGGGGAGGGGGGCAGAGCTTGTGGCTAGTCCTGCTGTGGTATTTGTAGTCCTTGAAATCTGGGCTGGAGATCTGCAAATGGATCAGGCTGAGGTTGCCAGAAATGCCACCTGAACTGGGTGACTGGGAAGCAGTGGGAGAGAGGCTGCTGGACTGGAGACCCTTTTCTTTGGTCTTTAGGGTTGGAGCTGTTGCTCTTGGCACTTTTTTTTGGTAGCTTAATTTGTATTATTTTGACAATGACTAAACTTCACCATAAATGCAAAAAGAAGACGTGACATAACAGTAACTGTTTCTTGGTAAATGATTCCCAAAAGTTGCCAAAGGTTTTCACTTGCAGGATGAGAAAAGGGGGGGGGGGGGGGGGGGGGGTTGAAGGCATTTGGGGCAGTTTTCCAGGGCTGCTGCCTTTGATCTTCTTTGCACCTTCCTTCGGGGGAGGGAGTCGTCGCTTAAATGCACGTTCATTCCCTGATCTACGTTTCTGTGTTTGTTGTAAGCTCAGTGGAGCAGGGACTGTCTCTTCACGTTCAAGTGTACAGCGCTGCGTACGTCTAGTAGCAGCAGGGGGAGCTCCGGGCAACGGATGGGGTGGGTGGGGCCACCCGTCGGGGGCGGGGCCACCCATCGGGGCGGAGCCTGACGGCAGCACCTCCCGGTCAGGGGAAAGGAAACGACTCGACACAGGCTGCGACGTCGTGGACAGATCGGAACCGAACCATCTGGGTGCATCTCTCGCAGGTGATGATGGGGGAGAGGGGGGGGGCGGGGTGCGTGTCGCGACTATTGGCGATAGGCTCCAATTGCTACACTCGGGAGGAGGAGGAGCCCGTGTCCTTGTGTCTGGGTCCTGCCTGGACCGGAGGATCGGACGGACCGGGCCGGAGGGAGTGGAGGGGGGGGGGGGGAGGATCTCCCACTACCACCACTGCAGCCCCCCCTGGTAAACTGACCATTTCAGAAGTAAGAAATGCAGAAGGTTCGGCCAAATGACCCTTGTTTACCAGTGAGGATTTCCCTGAAAAAAGAGTGGAAACAATTGTTTTCTGCAGTTGCTCCATTAACTACTTCTCAAATTTCTGCCAGGTTTTTTGCAATAAAGTCTGTCTTAGAATCTACAACTTGCTTGTTCTTAGCGAGATTAAAAGGACGATCAGGAGGTCACTGCTTGAGCACCCCCAATAATTGAGAAAAGTTGGCTCCTATGCCTGCAGGTTTCATTCTTGTCCTAAAAGCCCTTCAGCTAAGAGTTAATAAGTCAGTCATTAGGTGAAGGAGCCACATTGGATGAGTCTTTGACCTATTTCTAATTTGCCTTTTTTTTTTTGGCAAAAACTGTTGAAAAGTGTGGACATGATCATGAGCTACATCAGATTTTAGCCAAGGTTTCCCATCAGAGATGATACTGAAACTCTTCTGTTGACTATGTTGACAAGGGGTCAAGCGCTCATATCCCTTGACATTTTACATTACAAGAATGAACTCATAGACCACTAGTTCTCCAATGGAATTCAGAGCACTTTTGATACAGCAGCTTAAAGTGATTGATCTATTGGGAACAGAGAGAATTTTGTGTTGTAAACAGATATTGTGTGGATTGGCCATCCAGCCTACATCAGGGGTTGGCGCAATCGGCCACTTTATTTATATGTTTTTTAGGCATCCTTGGCCTGGATTCTAGAATTTGTGCGGACGATATACAGTTTTTCTTTAAACTGGAACAACCCAATACTAAGGCTTCGCAGTTTTTGCTTATATGAGCAACAGTTAAATGAGGTTGAATCTTTTAAAACAACATGAACAAGACCCAACATGATTTTATCAAATTCACCAATTTTAGGTGGATGGTGTTGAAATTCGCTTTCTTCCCAAAATGATCTCTTTGGGGGCTGGTTCTGAATTCTTCACTTTCTATGGCAGATCAGTTTAGTAAAATGATTAAAACTATTTATTTTAAGCTGAAGATTGTTAGATGGCTGAAAAAATGTCTGACTGAAGAAAAATTTCGTACAGTTCATCGTACAGTCATACCTTACTTTGATTACTGTAACGGACTACAGATTAGATATTCCAAAAAGATTCTTGCGTTCTTTGCAAGTTACCCAAAATTCAGTGGCCCGTGTTATCACCGGACTGTCCAGACCTGATGATATTACACCTTCGTTAATGAAGTTGCCAGTTGATTCTGTTGCTGGTATTTAAGGTGCTGGTTAATAAGATCTCCCCAGTGGTTGCAGCGTCTCTACATTCGCATCGACCTGTGCGGTCACTTACAATCATCTTTGGCTTAATGTTTTGCATCTTCCAGCATTTAGGATTCTTCACCTTGAGACGTAGGCCCTACGTTATTCAATGCTTTACCAGCAATGAGAACTTGGAAAGATTTATGTTGTTTCAAAAGCTTACACTTTAAGATGGTTAGTTTTAGAATTTTTGTATTTATTTATTTTTATTTACTGGGCTTTATTAACTGCCTTTATGAAGAGATTTTATTTTGATATATTTTATTGAATGTTTTTGTTTTATTGATTTGTTATTATATGTTTGAGTTGATATTATGTATATTTGTTCTCTGCCTAGAATTTTGCAGATAGTGTGGACTATAAATACTGTAAATAAATGTGTGTGGCAGTGCTTTGCCCCCCCCCAAATTTGGCTTTGGCTGGTGGGGGTCCCCAAGCCTCACCGGCAAAACCCTTCCTGTGGTGCCACTGTGCTGCCTGCCCTTCTTCCTCCTCCCTCACGTGCATGCTCGATTTCACTAAAAGCAAGCATGGGCGCCAGGGCGGGAAAGCAGGCCAGGCAGTGCAGTGCAGAAACGCTTCAAGGACTCCCCTTCCCTCTCCCTGCCCAAACATTTGCTCCCTAGGCATGTGCCTATTTGCCCATGTCTTAATCCTGTCCTGCCTCTGAACTACTTCATGCGTTGACTGCGATACCATTTGGGACCTTATGGCCCAGACCTCGCATTCAGATTTGTAGGGTACGAGAGGCCAATCAAATCTAGTTAAGTACGAGGTAATTTTGTGACATTGGTCCAAATGGGGCTGTGCAGGGACAGGGAAAGTTGTCTCTGTTTTTGAAATGGAGCAGCAGATACAGGGACAGACTTTCTAATGGACAGAGTTAAGCAGGAATTGTAGTGTCTGTGTTATGGGCCACCAACTGACGTGTTATCGAACAGGGCTGCCAAGAGACACGGCCGCCCCCGCCCACCCTCTTACCTTCCTGTGTCTGACTGCTCCTCTCTCAGTCTGTCTCTCTGCTCCTGTGTTCTAGGAGGACCCAGATGATTGCATTAACGACACGATAATCCGGGTCACACAGGTTATCACGTTAATAGAATTATCCAGGCCCTCCTGACACACAGGAACAGAGAGACAGACTCGGAAGCAGGCAGGCAGGAGGAAGCTTGCCAGTGCCGGTCCCCACCTTGGAGACCGGGCTTGGAGTTTGCCCCCCCCCCCCCTTCCAGAGAGCTGACTTTCCCCACCTTGGTTTTGCGTGAATTTGGAGGAGCTGCGGCTGGTTGCCAGTGTCTTGGGGAAAGCAGAGGGTTAATTTTACTCTGTTTTTAGTATAGGATTTGGAAGTTTTGCCACAGACTTTGCTCTATAAGTGGTTCTGGCCAAACCCAATCCCAGAGAGCTACAGAGACGTTTTTTTTTTTTTCTGATGGCTAGTACTGCTTGGAATGCCCTCCCGCGGGAGGTGGTGGAGATGAAAACGGTAACGGAATTCAAAAATGCGTGGGATAAACATAAAGGAATCCTGTTTGGAAGGAATGGATCCTTAGAAGCTTAGCCGAGATTGGGTGGCACAGCCGGTGGTGGGCAGACTTCTACGGTCTGTGCCCTGAAAAAATGGCAGAAACAAATCAAGGTCAGGTATACACATAAAGTAGCACATATGAGTTTAAATTGTTGGGCAGACTAGATGGACTGTGCAGGTCTTTTTCTGCTGTCATCTACTATGTTACTGTATAGTAAATGCATATTTGTATGTGAATACTGAAGAAAACAGTTGCATAGTGCAGCTGTTTGTGACAGCAGGACTGGTGTTATATGGCTTCTAGGCCTTTAGTACAGATCCTGGGTCCACCTTTGTCTTTTCTGTTTCCTGGGATTGATAGAAATGGCTCTGAGAAATACATTTATCAGTGAACTGGAATTCAGAGCTCAGGTTTTTCAAGTTCAAGGCCACACCGCCTGCAATTTCAAAGGTGACATTCCTTAGGGCCTAGCAGTGAGGATGAGGAGAAAAGGAGGCAGCAGGTCAACCCCCAGATCCAGCAGGACTAACCAGCTGGATGAAAAGTTAGAAAATCAATAAATAAAGAAGGCTGGACTACACAGGAGTGGCCTAGTGGTTAGGGTGGTGGACTTTGGTCCTGGGGAACTGAGGAACTGAGTTCGATTCCCGGCACAGGCAGCTCCTTGTGACTCTGGGCAAGTCACTTAACCCTCCATTGCCCGCCGCATTGAGCCTGCCATGAGTGGGAAAGCGCGGGGTACAAATGTAACAAAAATAAAATAGATACTATTGGAGATTCTACATGGAATGTTGCTACTATTGGAGATTCTACATGGAATGTTGCTACTATTTGAGATTCTGTTGCTATTATTGGAGATTCTACATGGAATGTTGCTACTATTTGAGATTCTGTTGCTATTATTTGAGATTCTACGTGGAATGTTGCTAGTGGAGGAGTGGCCTAGTGGTTAGTGCGGACTTTGATCTTGGGGAACTGAGGAACTGGGTTCGATTCCCACTTTAGGCACAGGCAGCTCCTTGTGACTCTGGGCAAGTCACTTAATCCTCCATTGCCCCATGTAAGAAGCCGCATTGAGCCTGCCATGAGTGGGAAAGCGCGGGGTACAAATGTAACAAAAATAAAATAGATACTATTGGAGATTCTACATGGAATGTTGCTACTATTGGAGATTCTACATGGAATGTTGCTACTATTTGAGATTCTGTTGCTATTATTGGAGATTCTACATGGAATGTTGCTACTATTTGAGATTCTGTTGCTATTATTTGAGATTCTACGTGGAATGTTGCTAGTGGAGGAGTGGCCTAGTGGTTAGTGCGGACTTTGATCTTGGGGAACTGAGGAACTGGGTTCGATTCCCACTTTAGGCACAGGCAGCTCCTTGTGACTCTGGGCAAGTCACTTAATCCTCCATTGCCCCATGTAAGAAGCCGCATTGAGCCTGCCATGAGTGGGAAAGCGCGGGGTACAAATGTAACAAAAATAAAATAGATACTATTGGAGATTCTACATGGAATGTTGCTACTATTGGAGATTCTACATGGAATGTTGCTACTATTTGAGATTCTGTTGCTATTATTGGAGATTCTACATGGAATGTTGCTACTATTTGAGATTCTGTTGCTATTATTTGAGATTCTACGTGGAATGTTGCTAGTGGAGGAGTGGCCTAGTGGTTAGTGCGGACTTTGATCTTGGGGAACTGAGGAACTGGGTTCGATTCCCACTTTAGGCACAGGCAGCTCCTTGTGACTCTGGGCAAGTCACTTAATCCTCCATTGCCCCATGTAAGAAGCCGCATTGAGCCTGCCATGAGTGGGAAAGCGCGGGGTACAAATGTAACAAAAATAAAATAGATACTATTGGAGATTCTACATGGAATGTTGCTACTATTGGAGATTCTACATGGAATGTTGCTACTATTTGAGATTCTGTTGCTATTATTGGAGATTCTACATGGAATGTTGCTACTATTTGAGATTCTGTTGCTATTATTTGAGATTCTACGTGGAATGTTGCTAGTGGAGGAGTGGCCTAGTGGTTAGTGCGGACTTTGATCTTGGGGAACTGAGGAACTGGGTTCGATTCCCACTTTAGGCACAGGCAGCTCCTTGTGACTCTGGGCAAGTCACTTAATCCTCCATTGCCCCATGTAAGAAGCCGCATTGAGCCTGCCATGAGTGGGAAAGCGCGGGGTACAAATGTAACAAAAATAAAATAGATACTATTGGAGATTCTACATGGAATGTTGCTACTATTGGAGATTCTACATGGAATGTTGCTACTATTTGAGATTCTGTTGCTATTATTGGAGATTCTACATGGAATGTTGCTACTATTTGAGATTCTGTTGCTATTATTTGAGATTCTACGTGGAATGTTGCTAGTGGAGGAGTGGCCTAGTGGTTAGTGCGGACTTTGATCTTGGGGAACTGAGGAACTGGGTTCGATTCCCACTTTAGGCACAGGCAGCTCCTTGTGACTCTGGGCAAGTCACTTAATCCTCCATTGCCCCATGTAAGAAGCCGCATTGAGCCTGCCATGAGTGGGAAAGCGCGGGGTACAAATGTAACAAAAATAAAATAGATACTATTGGAGATTCTACATGGAATGTTGCTACTATTGGAGATTCTACATGGAATGTTGCTACTATTTGAGATTCTGTTGCTATTATTGGAGATTCTACATGGAATGTTGCTACTATTTGAGATTCTGTTGCTATTATTTGAGATTCTACGTGGAATGTTGCTAGTGGAGGAGTGGCCTAGTGGTTAGTGCGGACTTTGATCTTGGGGAACTGAGGAACTGGGTTCGATTCCCACTTTAGGCACAGGCAGCTCCTTGTGACTCTGGGCAAGTCACTTAATCCTCCATTGCCCCATGTAAGAAGCCGCATTGAGCCTGCCATGAGTGGGAAAGCGCGGGGTACAAATATAACAAACAACAAAAAAAAATAAAATAAACAGCCTTTTCATGGGACAGCCCTGCGGACTGGGGAGTAGAGAGTAGGATGAGGACAGAAATGAACCTGATTCCGTTGGAATCTAAGCTGCCCCCACAAGAATTTAACTTGTCCCTGCCAGAAATTAATGGTACCTTAAAAAAAAAAATTCTGGTCTGCTCTCTGTCTCTCTCTGTCTCTACAATCAAGGAAGGAATGGAAGTTGCAATTTGAAACATGAAACGCTCTGTTGCGCACATGTAAGAATTGTTTCTGATTCGCTGGTACTGCGTGCTGAGAGGTCACCACATGTACATGCCATTAGGTCAGGTGACCTCTGATGCTCATGCCTGTGTCAGAGCTCAAGCCTGCACATCAGCCCGGGAGCAGAGAGGGTTAATGGAAGACCTTCCGCATCCGCAGAGGAGGAGGAGGAGGAGGTGGCACTCAAAGAACTTGGTACTTGGTAGGTGAGAGGCAGGTGCAGCTTTCACTTCCATGGTAATCCCACAGACCCCAGTCCTGTGCAGGTCTCTACTGCAGAGTCCTGAAATTGACCCCCTCCCCCATATTCAGCAAAGGAGCTTGTTCTGTAGCGAGGGTGCTCAGCACCCACAGAACCAGGGACTTGCACGGGGACAGAAATCGAACCCATCCCGCCTGTCCCCACTGCAAGTAATCTCCTTCACCCCCTACCCCTGGCTCACCCAGCCCTTCCGTACTGCATCGCATCCCACTGCACAGTCACCTTGACCCCCCCCTCCCAAGAAAACCAGATTCTATAACCAGTGAAAATACTGCTAAAAGTAACGTAAATGCATTTTCCTCCGTACGCTGCTAAATACACAATTTTAAAAGATGTGTATTTTAAAAAAAGCAAACATCCAATTTTTCTTACTTAAGTATGCAAATGTGGAATGCATTACCAACGAGTGTTTTGCAAGGCCTACCCTATTGATTCTACTTAAATGCCACAACTCTACAATACATCTATACATACATTGCAATGAATATTTTATTTCTTATTTCCTTGTCCCTTATTGTACCCATTTACCTCTACCTTATCTGACCCTTTTTTAAATTGTATTTGTTTATAACCTACCGTACTTGGCGTCCACCGTTAAGGTATTTTGTAAGCCACATTGAGCCTGCTAATATAAATAATAAATGCGGGAAACAAATGTTATAAATAAATAAAAATAAAGACCTGGTCCAAGAGCCAAAGTTTCACCTGCTTCCTGAGTAGAGAGAATCCTGTGGTTTTTATTAGATTATAGTTGAAGTCTGTATAAATGAATTCATTTTAATTTAAATTTCTTATGTACATCTAATAACCTGTTCAAAGCGGTTTTCAGGATACCTAAAACCCATTTCGTATGTGTAAATGTGTTTCACACAGAGAAAACAACATTTGCTGGACCTATTTCCTAGACATGTACAGGTGTAATGTTTCACGATGGCTGCCTGTTTATTCCTGGTTCTCTAATGCCCAGAGGATCAGAAGGAAACGCAGGTGCCCCAGGATCAGAAAGATGGGAGGAAGATTTTGACTTTATATCCTGAGGGATTTTGCAATTCACCTTCATTTGAGGAGTAACATAATATCTGTGAGGAAACGGACTGTGGAACCCACCTCTTTATTGCCTTTGAAAAGTGTTTGTTTGAACAGGGCTCTGCACATGGACTTTGTTCTGGGTATCGGAGAGGCCGAGCTCGGAGCTCTCTCAGCCGATCGTGTTACTGCTGCTCCTCCACACGACTTCCCTTTCAGACCAGAATCTGTGCCAGAAGCGTTACCAGCTTTTGATGTCTGGTGGAGGAACAGACCTTTTGTAAAATGGGTGCCCATGCAAGGCTGCAGACCCAATCCACATAGGCTCCATTTAATTCCAGATCCATTTGGGGGGGGGGGGGCAGCTGCTCCTTTTGCACCCCTCCTTGCTACACCTCTGATTTTAGCCCAGTCCTCTGGCAACAAGAGATCCACAATGAATATGCATAAGATAGATTTGCATGCACATGCCACGTTTTCAAAGCTGGAACTAGGTTTGTGAGCCCTTGGGCCACTGCCGAGGAGCGGCAGGCAAAACCACCCCACACCAGAGGCAAGGCAGAACTCTGACAAACAGTAAGACTTACCTGCACTTAGCTGCCCTTCCCCAGGAGTTGAGCCCCTGGTTCTAGGCGGCCGGCAGGACTTACTGGACAGGGCCGGGACTGGATATCAGCTAGGCAGCACAGGGACTGAGGGTCAGAGGGGAAAGAAATGAACAAGGGCAAAAGGCAGGAAACTGGGCTAGGACTCACAGACAGACAATACAACACAAGGCAGGGAGTGGACAAGCTAGGGGACAGGGGCCTTCGGAAGGAGCAGATTTTCTGTCCCTGGAAAGTGGAAATCTTTTGTTTATTTTCCTGGGAAGGTAACTCATGACTTACCAAATGTATAATTTTTGGCTTCTTTTCTTCAGATGGAACTGAATGATCCACAAAAGGTACGATGAGGAAAGGCAGGCCTTAGATGGATTAAAAAAACAAACCAGGTCACTCTAGGTCCAGAACAGATGGGTCTGAAGAGTTAAGGGGCCATCAGCTGACAGATGTGCCTGTTTGGGAGCGATATAGGAAGCCAGGAGAGCAGAGATTTATGCATTTAGCCAAGTGATGACAAGATCCCATGTGCTGACCTTGTTCCCATCTCTTTGTCCTCCTCCCCTCCCCCCTGTTAATAGCTAATTATCTTGCAGCCACCACATAGGATTTAAGACATTATTCGGACGCTGCTTTGCCAAATTAGATCTATCAGGCCTCTGCCATCCTTGTGCTAATTCATCCCCTTACCAGCTGCTCAGACTATTGCAATTCCCTTTACAAAGGAATTTACCAATTTACACTCAGGCAACTCCACCCCTATCGGATTAAAATCGTACAAAATGTACCAATTGTCTGTCCCCTTTGCTTAAGAAATGTCATTGGTCACCAATAACCTGTAGAGTCAAACTTAAAATCGTGATCCTTGCCTTTATTAAGCACAACCTTTGAACGTTCTTATTCCCCATTCTCCTTCATTCTTATTATGATCTCAGAATGACAGACTTCTCTACATTCCACCTCCTGCAAACTGTGCACCTTGATCCTACTACTACTACTTAACATTTCTAGAGCGCTACTAGGGTTACGCAGCGCTGTACAAAATAACAAAGAAGGAGGGTCCCTGCTCAAAGGAGCTTACAATCTAAAGAACGAAATGTCAAGTTGGGGCAGTCTAGATTTCCTGGGTAGAGGTGTAGAGGTTAGGTGCCGAATTCACCAATTCTGTGTCTTAGCTCCACTTTTGTGGAATTGACTTCCCAGGAATGTTTGAGTTGAATCCTCTTCAGCATAGTTTAGACCTGGACATACGGCGTTTTTCTTCGCTCAGGCCTCAGGAGATTGACTTCTCGGGTGCTGTGGGACAGCTGGGAGACTACACGTCTCTGCTTTCTAAATCACTTCTTGCTCGACTCTTTCCATGTGCTCACCCCTTTCTTACTACAAAATCGCTGTTGTAATTTGTAAACCGCTGTGATATTCTACGACTGCTGGTCCATTGAGACTTGCAATGAACGTAACATGTGCTTGTGACCATCTTTGCAGAGAGACACGCAGTATTTTACTGCTCACGATGACAGAGTGAGAGCTGAGGTCTGAAAATCAAGGCTCAGTGCCCCCGGGTGCACGGAGCTGCCACTAACATGGTGCCGTGCCCCGACGGGCATGCGCAAAGGTGCCAGTGGGGTGCCAGCTGGGCGCGGTGGGAATTTTCCCGCTGCACAGCAACACCCCGCCGAGGTGGGTGGGGAGCCAAAAAGGGGGTTATAACCCCGGGGTGGAGCCCAGATGTCCTTTTCTGGCATCTGGGCATCTGCCTGCACCCAGCCCCCCCCCTCCTCCCGAAATAATGTAGACCTGAACATATCTGTATTACGTTGCAGCTTTGGTGGGGTACCCAAGCCTGAGGGAGTAAGCTAGGCAGCTGGGACAGCTGTGCTCACGGTTGAGCTTCCTTGCTGTGCGGCGGGGAGCTCTGTATACGATTGGTCAGTCTTGCTAATGGCGGCGGACTGTGTTGGCTAGTAAGCCGGAAGGTTTGATTGGCTTGGGTATACCCAGTGTAATGGTGTTTGTATTTAAAATAAAGCTGCGGCCAAGTTGTGCCATGTTAAGAAATACTGTGAGTCCTGTTATTATTTCATTATCACAAGTCCCCGGTAGGCCTATGTTAGTGCAGTAGCTACAGTTGCCCTGGTTGACCTAGCAGGCGTGGCTACCACGTTGTTCACCTTTGCTGGCCCCTCTGGGTATTCTCAATTTTTATCAGCTGTCGACCTGCACCAGTGATTGCAAAAAAAAAAAAAAAGTGTTGGTGACCATGTTAGATAAGTGCGTTCATAGGAGCCAACGTTTCAAAATGATTGGAGTTGCTAAATGCAATGGAAATGACCCCTCCCAGGACACAGTCAAGGAGTTTCTGCAGTATTGGGGATGCTCAGTCACCCACAGAGCTGACTCCTCTCATGGATCAAAACTGGTCAATAAACACAGAAACACAGGGTAAGACTTCATGGCGAAGGAAGGTAAATGGTGATCTGTATTGGGACGAATCCTGTTGGCAGCTCCGCAGTCTGAGCTCTTCAATTCTTCCGTAGTCTGGAGAGGTCCCGGAGGACTGGAGAAGGGTGGATGTGGTCCCTCTGCACAAGAGTGGTAGAAAGGAGGATGTCAGGAATTATAGACCTGTTAGTCTGACCTCATGCTGGGTAAACTAATGAAAACTCTTCTGAAGTGGAGGCTTGTGAGGTGTCTAGAACTGAATGGACTGCAGGACCAGAGATAGCATGGTTTGTCAGACAAATCGGATTGGTCACCCAGTCAAAGAAATCAAACAGTTGGGTATGGGAGGGGCGCTAGATATGGTGTACTTGGATTTTAGCAAACCCTTTGACACGCTTCTGCGCAGGTGATTGATAAATAAACTTGAGTGCCCTCGGTATGGGACCTAAAGGGACTGACTGGGTTAAAAACTGGTTACGTGGAAGGAGAAAGAGAGTACTGGTAAATAGAGGTTGCCATATTGGGTCAGACCTATGGTCCATCTAGCCCAGTATCCTGCTCCCAACAGTGGCCAATCCAGGTCACAATTACCTGGCAGAAATCCAGTTAATAGTAACTTTCTATGCTACCAATCCTGGGGCAAGCAGTGGCTTCCCTCATATCCAACTCAATAGCAGACTATGGACCTTTCCTCCAGGAACTTCCTGCAGGAACATGTCCAAACTTTTCTTAAACCCAGATACGCTAACCGCGGTTACCACATCGTATAAGTACCTGAATATATAAACCGCTTTGAATGTAGTTGCAAAAACCCTCAGAAAGGCGGTATATCAAGTCCCATTTCCCTTTCCCCTTTCTGGCGGCAAGTTCCAGAGCTTAACTATTCTTTGAGTGAAAAAATATTTCCTCATTTGTTTTAAAAGTATTTCCATGAAATTTCGAGTGTCCCCTGTCTTTGTACTTTATGCAAGAGTGAACAATCGATTCACTTCTACCCATTCTACACCATTCAGGATTTTGTAGACCTCAATCATATGCCCCCTCAGCTGTCTCTTTTCCAAACTAAAGAGCCCTAACCGCTGTAGCCTTTCCTCATAAGGGAGGAATTCCAGCTCCCTTTATCATTTTGGTCGCCTTTCTTTGAATTTTCTAATTCCGCTATTTCTTTTTTGAATATTGTGTTCGATTCTGGTCTCCATATCTTGGTGATGTCGCACCATGGAACAATACAAATGCATTATAATATTCTTGGTCTTATTTACCATCTCTTTCCTTTTAATTCCTAGCATTGTTTTTGCTTTTTTGACTGCCGCTGCACACTGAAGATTTCAGCATGTTGTCTACAATGACACCTAGATCTTTTTCTTGAGTGCAGACTCCTAAGGTGGACCCTATCATCAGGTAGCTATGATTTGGATTATTCTTCCCAATGTGTATCACTTTGCATTTGTCCACATTAAATTCCATCAGCGGTGTACCGCAGGGATCCGTCCTTGGGCTGGCTCTTTTTAACATCTTGTGAGTGACATTGCAGGAGGACTGTCTGCTAAGGTTTGTCTCTTTGCAGGCGATACTAAACTTTGTAATAGGGTAGCCACCCTGGAGGGTGTGGATAGCATGTGGAGGGAGCTGGCGAAGCTTGGAGAATGGTCCTGTAATTAGCTCAGATTTAATGCTAAAATGTGCAGGTCATACACTTAGGTAGCAAAAATCCAAAAGAAAGGTACGAAAGAAGAGCGACACTTGGGGTAATTTTGTCTGATGATCTCAAGGTGGCCAAACAAGTAGAAAATGATGGTCAAAGCCAGAAGGATACTCGGGTGCATAGGGAAAGGGATGACTGTGTGCCATTCTGGAGACCACATAACATGGTAAACTCATTTTACATGGTATGTGATACTTTATACCTGAGTTTGATTTCTCCTTGCCATCCTCAGGGCACAGACCGAGAGGTCTGCCCAGCACTGTTTTTGTACTAAAAGTTCTGAAGCTAACGTCGAAGCCCCTTAAAATTTACACTCCATCCCATCCATATCTATTCAGTCACGATCAGGGCGCAGACCATAAAAGTCTGCCCAGCACCGGTTTCACTTCCCAATTACCGGTGTTGCCATCCAATCTCCGCTGAGATTCCGTGGATCCATTCCTTCTAAACAGGATTCCTTTGTGTTTATCCCACACATGTTTGAATTCCATTACTATTTTCATCTCCACCACCTCCTGCAGGAGGGCGTTCCATGTATCTACCACCCTTTCCGTGAAAAAATACTTCCTGACATTACTCTCTTAGTGTGTATCTACGAAAAGATATAAACAGGATGGACTCAGTCCAGAGGGCGGCTACTAAATTGGTAAGTGGTCTTTTTCATAAAGCATATGGGGAGAAACTTAAGGCTCTCAGTATGTATACTTTAAATGAAAAGGTAGGAGAGAGGGGATATGATGGAGACATTTAAATACCTCTGTGGCATGAATGTACAGGAGGTGAGCCTCTTTCAAATGAAGGAAAACTCTGGAATGAGAAGGCAGAGGATGAGGTTTAGAGGTTATAGGCTGAGGAGTAATCTAAGGAAATACTTTTTCATGGAAAGGGTGGACTTGTGTAATCACCTCCCGGTGGAGGTGGTGGAGACAAGGACTGTGTCTTTATCTTAAGAAAGTGTGGGACAGGCACGTGGAATCTCTTAGGGCAGGGAGGAGAGATAGTGGTTGCTGTGGATGGGCAGACTGGATGGGCCATTCGGCTCTTATCTGCTGTCATGTTTCTCTGTTTCTTCTATTTCTGAATCCAGAAGATAGTTTATTCCAGGTAATCAAAGCCAAAACTATGGACAAATAGCTCAAAAGGATTGTCACAAAACCGAGTGAACAGGAAATAGCTATGCTGAAATGCTTCTGACAAATTAGGTACAAAGTTACACACAGAAGAGAAAAACAATTTATATGACTCGTAAACTTTTAATGGTCTTGAGTGGCTCTTAACCACTCGGCATGAGATCTTGGCGTCACGGATGAGGTTCTCTAAAACCCTGAGCCCAAAGGTAGTTCAGAACAGAGAAGGACTTGAAAACGATTAACGAAATAACTAACTTTCGTAAATCACTGAAAACCTATCTCTTCAACAAGGCCTACAATGGGAATCCATAGCTTACTATAACACTTCACCACGTCACCCTATTCTGATAGTCATCCTTCTATAACTTTGTTCAGCTCTTTTCTCCTCATCCATGATCTTGTTGTAACACCAATTGTACCTGTCTCCTGGAATGGTGATGCCATAACAGATCTCTGTAAGCCACATTGCGCCTGCAAATAGGTGGGAAAATGTGGGATACAAATGCAATAAATAAAATAATAAATACAGCAAAACAAAGAATTTTTAATATTTGTATTCTCACCTGATAATTAGGCAGTTTTTGATTAGTTGATGTTAAATATATGTTAATGATGCCTTCTGTCCATTCCCTCTCTTTATCTATGTGTCGTGACTGGGGGAATGTGTGATATAAATGTATGATGTGTTATGATATTTCCTTGTTTCTTATCATAGAAGAACTAGCAGTTAATGTGTGGAGCTCACTGCCACGGGCTGTTGTAAAGGTAATAGTAGAACTGGGGTTTTTTTTTGGGGGGGGGGGGGAGGTGAGATAAATCAGTCGCAGCACTTGGAGATGTCACCTTGGCTTTAATACCTCCCCTAATGTGTGGGCTAGAAGTGGGAGAGGTGAGACAGTTCATGGAAGTGCTACAGGTCCTCTGAGCAGCCAGTTCTTTACAGTTTGGATTGACCTTTGGCAGTGTGGCAGAAGTTGTGCTTTAATATTCAATGTTCGATCTGATCAAAGTTAAGTTTTGGAATGTTTTTCATTCTGTGAGAAGGGAACACATTTCATGATAAAATCTAAGTTTTCTTTTTTCTTTTTTTGTTTTTTTAAGACAGCAAAATCCTGGCTCTTTAACACTCCCTGAGTTTGGAGCATAGTTGTGTTCTCTGCGTTGAAATTAGGGTAAGGATTTTCCTGGAGTGGTGGTGGTATATTTTTAGGTTTATTTATTTATTGCATTTGTATCCCACATTATCTCACCTATTTGTAGGCTCAATGTGGCTTACAGAGTTTGTTATGACATTGTCATTACATGATATCAGATACACTTAGTGTTGTGTAGAGATTAAGTAAGGGAAGAGAGAAGAAGGTATTAGGTAGGTTAGTATGGAGGTGGACTTTAATAATTGGAAGGTTTGGTGAGGTAGTTTTGTGAGGCTATGGGATCTCTTTGTAGGCCTTATTGAAGAGATTTGCGGAAGTTGGTTATTTCGTCAATAGCTTTCAAGGTTGTAGGTAGTTCATTCCACAACTGCGTGCTCGTGTATGAGAAGGTGGTGGCGTGTGTCTGCTTGTATTTTAGTCCTTTACAGCTGGGGAAGTGCAGATTGTGAAATTTGCGGGATGATCTTATGGCGTTCCTGGGAGGCAAGTCCACAAGGTTTAGCATGTATATTGGCGTGTCTGCGTGAATGATTTTGTGTACAATCGTGCATATCTTGAACACAATGCGTTCCTTGAGTGGGAGCCAGTGAAGTTTCTTTCTTAAGGGTTTTGCACTTTCGTATTTGGTTTTTCCAAATACGAGTCTGGCGGCTGTATTCTGGGCTGTTTGGAGTTTTCTGATAGTTTGTTCTTTGCGGCCAGTGTACAGTGCGTTGCAGTAGTCTAGATGACTTAGTACCATTGACTGTACTAGGGTACGGAATATGTCTCGCGGGAAGATAGATTTTACTCTTTTGAGTTTCCACATGGAGTGGAACATCTTTTTCGTTGTATTCTTCACGTGAGCATCGAATGTGAGGTTTCGGTCGATGGTAACTCCAAGAATTTTCAGATTTTGTTCCACGGGGAGGGAGCAGTATGGTGTGGTTATGGTGGAGTAATTGTTTTTGTTGTGTTGTGAGGTGAGTACAAGACTTTGTGTTTTTTCTGCGTTGAGTTTTAGCTGGAATGCATCTGCCCAGGAGTGCATGATTTGGAGGCTTTGGTTGATTTCGTTGGTAATTTCATTTAGATCGTGTTTGAACGGGATGTAAATCATGACATCGTCTGCGTATATGTAGGGATTAAGGTTTTGATTGGCTAGAAGTTTGGCTAAAGGTATCATCATTAGGTTGAAGAGAGTTGGTGAAAGGGGGGGGATCCTTGGGGAACTCCACATTCAGGTGTCCATGGGAGTGATCTGTCCGCGTTTGTTGTTACTTGGTATGATCTTGTGGTCAGGAATCCTTTGAACCGTTCGAGAACTGTGCCTCCTACTCCGAAGTATTCTAGTATATGTAGTAGAATTCCATGATTAACCATGTCGAAGGCGCTAGACATGTTGAATTGTAGGAGGAGTATGTTGCTACCAGTTGCAATTGCTTGTTTGAATGAGTTCATTGCGGATACTAGTACAGTTTTGGTGCTGTGATTTGACCGAAATCCTGATTGAGATTCATGTAGAATAGAGTGTTTGTTTAAGTATTCCGAGAGTTGTTTTGCCACTATGCCCTCCATGAGTTTGGTTATGAGTGGGATAGATGCTACTGGGCAATAATTGGTTAGGTCCATCGTGCTTTTCTTAGCATCTTTTGGCAGTGGAGTGAGTAAGATGTTTCCTTTCTCCGTGGGAAAGAGGCCATTTTGAAGCCTGTGGTTTATATGATCCCTGAGGTCTTTTTTGAATTGTTTGAGGGCGGATCTTATTAGGCTGTTGGGGCACATATCTAGTTTGCATTGTGACTTGGTGTATTTTCCAAGCCATTGTGAGATTTCATCTGGCGATATTGTGTCAAATTCGGTCCATGCTCGGTCTGCTGGGCTTTCCTCAGGTTTTGGATCTAGACATTCAAGGATGCTTGTGTACTCAATTGTGTTGGTGGGTATCATGAGTTGGAGTTTTATAATTTTTATGAATATATATATATTTTTTTATTGATGATTCTGCAATGCCATACATAATATAGCTGAAAAACTGTTACCACATACAGAAGCTAATATACTTACAGGCTTATTTTTGAAAGAGAAGGGCGCCCATCTTTCGACATAAATTGGGAGATGGGTGTCCTTCTCCCAGGGTCACCCAAATCGGGATAGTTGAAAGCCGATTTTGGGTGTCCTCAACTGCTTTCCGTTGCGGGGACGACCAAAGTTCACGGAGCTGTGTCAGAAGCGCAGCGAAGGCGGGACTGGGGCGTGCTTAACACATGGGCGTCCTCGGCCGATAATGGAAAAAAGAAGGGCATTCCTGACGAGCACTTGGGCGACTTTTCTTGGTCTTTTTTTTGTTACGACCAAGACTCAAAAAGGTGCCTGACTGACCAGATGACCACCGGAGGGAATCGGGGATGACCTCCCCTTACTCCCTCAGTGGTCACTAACCCCCTCCCACCCTCAAAAGAAACCTTTTAAAAATATTTTTTGCCAGCCTCAAATGCCATACCCAGCTCTATGACAGCAGTATGCAGGTCCCTGGAGCAATTTTAGTGGGTGCAGTGCACTTCAGGCAGGTGGACCCAGGCCCCCCCCCCCACCTGTTACACTTGTGGGGGTAAATGTGAGCCCTCCAAAACCCACCTGAAACCCACTGTACCCACATGTAGGTGCCCCCTTTCACCCCTTAGGGCTATGGTAGTGGTGTACAGTTGTGGGGAGTGGGTTTTGGGGGGCTCAGCACACAAGCTAAGGGAGCTATGCACCTGGGAGCAATTTATGAAGTCCATTGCAGTGCCCCCTAGGGTGCCCGGTTGGTGTCCTGGCATGTGAGGGGGACCAGTGCACTACGAATGCTGGCTCCTCCCACGACCAAAGGGCTTGCATTTGGTTGTTTCTGAGATGGATGTCCTCGATTTCCATTATCACTGAAAATTGGGGACGACCATCTCTAAGGTCAACCTAAATTTCACGATGTGGGCGTCCCCAACCGTATTATCAAAACAAAAGATGGACGCCCTTTTTGATTATGCCCCTCTTAGTCATCTAGTTCCCCCCTCCTCCCCTTCCCCTGGACATCATGGTGGTGCTGACAACCGTGCCTTCGACTGTTCATAGGGTTGCCAAAGATTTTTAAAAGTCACCATGTGGCCTCTTCTCATTGCCATAAGTTTCGATATTTGGTATAAGTCGTCCATTTTATGCAGTATAAGTTGCATGGATGGTAGAGTTTGTTGCTTCCAAGGCCTTGCCAAAGACAGCTTTGCAGCCACAAAACACTGAATTGCAAGCTTATGTTGGGAGACAGGAATCTCCGGAGGTTTAAAATGTAGCAGGAAGTATTCTGTTTTGCAAGGATAATGTTGTTGCAGTGTATGATGGACCAGCTGGAGTACTTGTTTCCAGTATGTCTGGACCACCGGGCAGTCTCACCATATGTGCAAGAAGGAGCTCCGAGCACCACAGTTACCCCAACAGTCTGCAAATACCCTGGGATACATTTGCTGTAATCTATCAGGGGTCTAATACCACCAGTACAACATTTTAAAGCCATTTTCTACCGTAGGCTGAGCTAAAGATGGTTTGAGCAAGAGTCTGAACCCCCTCAACCAAGTTTCTCTTAGGTGGGTGCTCATCTCTTCTCCCTTGCTTTTGGCGCCTAACCACCTTCCCTACATAGTTTATAACCTTTAGATTGTAAGCTACCTACATTGACTACATAGCTTATTACCTTTAGATTGTAAGCTCTCTTGAGCAGGGACTGTCCTTCCCCATGTTAAACTTGTACAGCGCTGTGTAACCCTGGCAGCGCTATAGAAATGCTAAGTAGTAGTAGTAGTAGTAATGCTAACTCCCATCTTTCATTATAATATAATTGAGGGTTAGTGTAGAATAGGAGAGCTAGATATAAACAAGATATACACTTCCTTTACCTCCCCCCCCCCCCCCCCCCCCACTCTGCAGGGCCTCCTCTAATGCTGTTTCAGTTAGGTCCAGTTCCTCCCTTGCCCGTCTGTGGATAAAGTTTCGTAAGCAGCTATAAATGAAATAGGTCACTTTCAACCAGGGGCGTAGCCAGACTTTGACGGGAGGGGGGGGTGGCCAGAGCCTGAGGTGAGGGGGGCACATTTTAGCCCTCCCCCCGGTGCCGTCAACCCCCTCTTCCCTCTGCTGCCAACCCTCCCCCGCCGGTGGCGGGTACCTTTGCTGGCGGGGGTCCCCAACCCCCGCCAGCCGAAGTCCTCTTCTCCAGCACGGCCGCATTGCTGATGTGCAAGGGCAGGCTTCTGCTTCTGTGAGTGTGAAGTCCAAGGGCAGGCTTCTGTTTCTGTGAGTCTGACGTCCAAGGGCAGGCTTCTGCTTCTGTGAGTGTGACGTCCAAGGGCAGGCTTCTGCTTCTGTGAGTCTGACGTCCAAGGGCAGGCTTCTGTTTCTGTGAGTCTGACGTCCAAGGGCAGGCTTCTGCTTCTGTGAGTGTGAAGTCCAAGGGCAGGCTTCTGTTTCTGTGAGTCTGATGTCCTGCACGTATGTCCAGGACGTCAGACTCGCAGAAACAGAAGCCTGCCCTTGCAGATCAGCAGCGTGGCCGCGCTGGAGAAGAGTACTTCGGCTGGCGGAGGTTGTGGAACCCCACCAGCAGAGGTACCCAACAGTGGCGGTGGTGGCAGGAGGGGGGAGTCAAAGGGGTTGGCGGGGGGGGGCAGGGCCAAATCTCTGGGGGCCCATGCCCCCCCGTGGCCCCACGTAGCTACGCCCCTGCTTTCAACCAGCCCATATTCCTCTTGGAGTTCTTCAAAATTAAGTATCCTCCCATTAGCCCATACCTGTCCCAGAGTATACAGACCCGCCCAGGCCCACCGTCTATGTACCGATTTCTGACTATTTTTAATGTGTTGGGCTTTTATTCATTATGCTGTTTATAGTGTATTTTTCATGTTTGACACCGTACTGCACTTTATACAGGGCATTGATTTGAAAAGATGATTTATGAATTAGTAAATAAAAGGCACTCACCCTTCTAAGTTGAATAAAGCATGTGGTTTCCACTGAGATTCGGAATATGCTTATGATAGAGGGTCAAAATAGATGCACCGCTTTCTGACTCTTTTTTTTTTCTTCTTCTGGACCTGGGGAAGAAGGGGGGGGGGGGGAGATGTCTTGTTCAGTGGAACCTCCCAGGTCTGATCCCTGAACTGGGATATCCACAGTGGTGGTAAAGGAATAATTTTTGATTTGGGGGAGGGGGAGTGATGCATAGGTTAACAATGCGTGTTATATTACCAACATGCATGTAAGGCCGGTGCTGTCGACCCAGTCCTCTGGACACACCAAGCCAGTCAGGTTTTCAGCATACCCAGAATGAATATGCATGAGATTTGCATACAGTGGTACGTGAAGACTTCTCATGTGTATTCATTGTGGATATGCTGAAAATCTATTTGGCTGGGGGTGTCCTGAGGCCTGGCTTAAGAATTGATATCACCTGGCCCAATGCTCCCAGCTGCCCTTAAAGGGCCTGGTCAAACTGAAATGAAGCAGTTCCCATCCCCCCTTGCCCCATTTTACAAAGCAGTGCAGCAATGCCGCTTTGTAACGGCAAACAAATAATGCCAAAGTGCAGTGGGGAATAATCTCTAGAGACCACCTGGGTCCCTTCACGTATGTGATCAAGCTCTGCAAAATGAAATTCGTTTCTGATTCTTCATAAATTAGTTTCTTAACAAATGTACTTGTTACTGACTTTTCTCTCTGGGTTCTTTTCACGGGTGCGGTCTTGCTCTTCCCTTGCAGGCATCATGCTTCTTGAAGTGGCCCTGGCCCTGGTGGTTGGGGCAGTTCTCTACCTGCTGCTCTTCCGTACAAAAGAGGAGATCCTGCCCATTGGAGACGGATGGTGGGGAGAAGGGCAGAAGCCAAACTCTGCAGAGGATGAAACTATCCGGCCGTTTAAGGTGGAAACTTCTGAAGCAGAGCTGAACGTAAGCCCTCGTGTTTAGCACATCGCAGGTCGGAACAAGAGCGTACACTCCTTCCAGAGAATGCAGAGAAAAGACGTAACTCTAAAATATTCAGGTCAAATTGTAAAATTGCTTTCTTGATAAACCCAGAAAGCGCCACTTACCCGCTCGTTTCCAGTGGAGCTCTTCAGATAGTACTGCTGAAAATCATTCATACGCCCCCCCGCTCTGTATCCCACGTTTTCCCACCGTATGGCAGGTTGAATGTGGCTTACATATTGCTAAAAAAGCGGTTACAAAATTTGGATTTGTAGAAGTCTAGTACATAATACAGAAGTACAATAAACGCTTAGGTTGATATATTAGCATATTGTGAGAGAGGTTAATATTATTGTTTTCCATTTCTGGACTTTTCGTGATGTACGTTGGTGTGGGATTGGGGCAAAGACTTCTTGAAAAGCTGTGTTTTCAGGTTTTTTTCTGAGTTTCAGGTCTTTGACTTCCAAAGTTGTGTGACTATAAAGGAGAGGCTGGTGGCACGTTATCTGGATATTCAGTCCGCCATCCAGATAACCTATCCAGACTGCAAAAGCACTGGCCTAAGTTATCCAGACAGTCTCCGTACAGTGCCACCATTCGCCTTCGTGTGCTGGCTGCATTTTTCAAATGACCACAGTCAGTGGTTTAAAAGAAATACCAGCTGTGGCACTCGGGATCAGGCGGGTTGTCTCTGAATTTCTGGCTTTTCTCGTTCTTTCTGTGTGTTCAAGACCCGATGGCTGGATAACAGACGTCCACTGCCACTTTTTGGGGAGAATGGCTGGTTGCATTAGCAAACGTGTAATCCTGTAGAATTAAGGTTGCAATTGTTTGACCCTGCACAGACGTTTGTATGGATTTGTTTTCTCATATATTTGGTGCAGTACATCCTAGTTCAGGGGTCCACAACCCATCCTGGCTTTCAGGATTTCCACAATAAATATGTATGAGCTCAATTTGCATGCAGTGGAAGCAGTGCATTGGATTTGAGGACCCCCTGCCCTGGTTCCCATTTTCACCTGTCAGACATTATTACATTAAAAACTCCCCAGGACAAACTATTATTATTAGTATTTAATTCCAAGTTTTTTGCCGCAGACACAGAACAGAAGGAATCCCTCCCCCGCCCACCAGTGAAATTTAGCCCTGTGAAAATCAATTAACGACTCCCTACTTTTCTAGAACCCTTAATCTTTGTTGCTGATTAGCATAAACTTTCCTAAAATGTTATTTTCATGCTTCAGTCCCCTGCTACTTTCCTTCTGCAGGATCTGTACAGGCGTATTGATGAAACTCGCTTCACCCCACCTCTGGAGGGCAGCCGCTTCCATTATGGTTTTAATTCCACTTACCTCAGGAAAGTAGCTTCCTACTGGAGAAATGAGTTCGACTGGAAGAAGCAAACGGAAGTCCTCAACAAGTATCCACACTTCAAGACCAGAATTGAGGGTAAGTTGCTGGGTCTGTGTGGTATTTACACAGGGAAAAGTAGGTTGCCTTTTGGGGAGGGCTGTGACTGCAGGATAGAGAAGGGTGGGGTCACCTCTCAACTTTTGGGTGGAGGTACACTATGACTTGGATTTCAGTGTCGTCGGGAATATTCTTCACATAAGAACATAAGAATGGTCCGTCTAGCCCAGTATCCTGTTTCTAACAGTGGCAAAACCAGGTCTCGAGTACCTGACAGAAATGCAAATAGTGGCAACATTCCATGTTACCAATCCCAGAGCAAGGAGTGGCTTCCCCCATGTCCATCTCAATAACAGATTATGGACTTTTCTTCCAGGAATTTGTCCAAACCTTTTTTTAAACCCAGATATGCCAACCGCTGTTACCACATCCTTTGGCAGCGAGTTCCAGAGCTTAACTATTCTTTGAGGGAAAAAATATTTCCTAATTGTTTTAAAATTATTTCCATGTAGTTTCATCCCCTGGTCTTTGTACTTTTTGAAAGAGTGAAAAATCGATTCACTTCTACCATTCTGTACCACTCAGGACTTTGTAGACCTCAATCCTATCTCCCCTCATCCATCTCTTTTCCAAACTGAAGAGCCCTAACCTCTTTAGCCTTTCCTCATATGAGAGGAATTCCATCCCCTTTATCATTTTGGTTGCTCTTCTTTGAACCTTTTCTAATTCTGCTATATCTTTTTTGAGATATGGCGACCAGAGTTGAATGCAATACTCAAGGTGAGGTCAAACCATGGAGCGATACAGAGGCATTATAATATTTTTGGTCTTATTCGCCATCCCTTTCCTAATAATTCCTGGCATCCTGTTTGCTTTTTTGGCCACCATTGCACACTGGGCAGAAGATTTTAGCGTATTGTCTGCAATGACACCTAGATCTTTTTCTTGAGTGCTGACTCCTAAGGTGGACCCTAGCGTCAAGTAACTATGATTCAGATTATCCTTCCCAATGTGTATCACTTTGCATTTGTTCATCTGCCATTTGGATGCCCAGTCTTCCAGTTTCCTGAGGTCTTCCTGCAGTTGTTCACAATCCGCATGTGTTTTGACAACTTTCAATAGTTTTGTGTCATTTGCAAATTTAATGACGTCATTCGGTTTTCCAGATCATTTATAAATATGTTAAATAGCACTGGTCCCAGTACAGATCCCTGCGGCACTCCACTACGCACCCTCCTCCACTGAGGGAAGGCAAAACTGCCTGCGTTGGGGGTCTAGATATTCACAAAAGTATAAAACATAAGTATACATAAACCAGTGTGCATTGAATGTATTTATTTATTCATACTTGTATCCCACATTTAGTTCATATGGCTTACGTTTAACAGTTGTTAGAGTTTACGTTGATTCAGTTACATTTACAAGGTTATATGATGCTATGTTTTACAGTGCTTGGCAAGATAATTCTTACTCATGGTGTTTCTTGAGAAAGGTATGTCTTCTTTTCTTAAATGAAAAGATGCATTACAGTTAGCGGTTGTGTTATTCCAGAATGATTACTGCATATTTTACTTATAGAATTTCCTGAAGAAATAGGTGTTGCAAAATGCCTGGGGTTACCCCGCGGCCACTTAGAGGGTCTATCCCCAGCACAGCTCAGATCCACATGCACCTGTCACTTGTGCTATACACTAGCACCCCCCCCCCTCCCACCGACTGGGTCCCAACCGCCTCTGGGTGAGTCTCCCGCTCTCAAATTATCCCCAGTGATTTCTAGGTTACTGGAGTCAAACTCCCAGTGACCTCACGTTTCCCAGAAAGCACTCACAGATGCTTGTTATGACTATGGGAATTGAGTTCCACCATTCTGAGCCCAGGTAGCTAAATCTCGCTGTGTGGGTGGACTTGTATAGTATGTTTTTGTAGTTGGGCAGGTGAAGTAGTAGGTAACCTCTGGTTCCTGGGTTTGCATTTCTTGGTGATAGCACAGTATTTTGAAGATGATTGTACTAGTTTTGAAAAATAGTCTGGCCTTGATTGGGAGCCAATGTAGCATTATGAGTAGTGGGGTTCCTCTGTCATATTTCGACTTTTTGAATATCAGTCTTGCTGCTGTGTTTTGGACGGTCTGCAATGATCGTAATAGGTTTTCTTTGCAGCCTACGTATGCTGCATTACAGTAGTCTAGTTGGGACAATATCAGCGTCTGTAGTAGTATAGGACGGAATTACTGTCTGGGGAAATAGACTCTGATTCTTTTCAGTTTCCATAGTGTTTTGAAACTTTTTGACATGATTGCAGCAACTTGATCTTCAAGGGCCAGATGTTTGTCAAGAATGATTCCTAGTATTTGTGTTTCAATTGTGTAAGATTGTTGATCTGTTATGAGGTTTTGGTAAGTAGTGGGATTGTGCTGGCTGGATTAAACCAGGAGTTTGGTTTTGTCTCAGTTCAGTTTAAGTTTGACAGTTGTGGCCCGGTTTTCCATGAGGTCGAGCCCTTTTTTGGCCTTATCCAGTATCTCTGTAATGATGCTGTTGAAAGGTACGTAGATGGTGACATCGTTTGCGTATATGAATGGGTTTAAACCCATTTTTTCCAGTTTCTTGCCAAGTGGAGCTATCAGGACATTGAATAATATTGGTGATATTGGAGAACCGTGAGGGGACCCCACATTCAGGGATCCAGGAGGCTGAAAATTCATTGGACATCTTGACAAGGAAGGCTCTAGTTCTTAGAAAACCGTTGAACCAGAATGCTACTGTTCCAGTTATTCCTATGTTGTTGAGCAGGGTGATTAGTATTGTGTGATCTACTAGGTCGAAAGCGCTTGACATATAAAATTGTAGTAGTAGTATTGACTAGCCTTGGCTTATTATTCTTCTAAATTTTGTGATCAGGGTGGTTGACTGTTTCAGTTCTATAGCATAGTCTGAAGCCTGATTGAGCTGTGAAGGACTGAGTAGTGTGTTATGTATTCCATTAATTGTTGTGCTACTAGTCCCTCTATTGTTTTGGTCATCAGTGGTATTGATGCCACTGGTCTGTGATTAGTGAGTTCACTGATCTTTCTGGTGGCGTCTTTAGGGATTGGAGTGAGTGTGATATTTCCCTTCTCAGAAGGGAAATGGCCTTTCGAGACAGTTAAGTGTTTGAACCATTCTGGTGGGGTTTCCGTCATGTAGTTTGGGCAGCTGTCTAGTAGGCGATTGGCGTGTGCATATTTTGTCAGTAGTGCTTTAACTGGTTGTTGGTATCTTAAAGGAGGACCAGATGCTTTCTGCCTTGATGTGGTCCTTGTTGATTGATATGAGTGTTATTTGCGTTGCAGCTAGGATTGACCTTATTTTTATTGTTTTTTCTTCAAAATATTGTGCGAGTTCGTCTGCTGTTGGTGGTTTTTCATTTGACGTTAGCAGTGCTTGTGTGTTCAGTACGTTTTTTCATTGGTTCTTATATTTGTTTCATGTTTATCTTTTCTGGGTGCCGCTTAGGCTCTTTTTATGGTGTTTATACTTGCTTAGGACTTTCCTCCATGTGGTTTTGTTCACGTCTGATTTGTTTTTGGACTATTTTCTTTCCAGTTTCCTGCACAGTTTTTTCATCTCTAGTAAGTTTGTCAAAAACATCGCAAACATAAATGGTATAAAAACTTAAAATAGATTCTAAAAGAAATTGGTTAAAAAATACAAATAAAAAAACCAGGTTATATGTTGATACCATAAATATGAAGGGGTAATATAAAATCAAACATATAAATGGCAAGTGACCGACTCACCTGCAAATGCGCAGTAGAGACTTCTCTGTCTGTCCCACCCTCACGTCAAGACGTGATGACGTCAGAGTGCGGAACAGAGAGGGAAACGGAGTCGGAGCCCGGAAACTAACATCGCGCGCACCAACCTCCACCTTCCCCCCCATCCCCACCGCCGCTCCCGCCCCCCTCCGTATCGGGCCCCCTGCACTGACCTGACAGCGCCTCTCACCTCCGTGTGGAAGCGCTGCAGGCAGCAGCAGAGCGAGAGACGCTGTCAGGTCAGTGCAGGTGACCTGGCATTGAGGGGGGAGGGAGCGACGGCGAGGAGGGTAGCTGGAAATCTCGCCCGTTTTAACGGGCTTAACGGCTAGTATAGACATAAACAAATGGGATCTGCTGCTATCCGAAATGTAAAGGGGGTGGGAACTTCCGGTTTGGACCTATCCTTCTGGCAGGATAGGAACATATCAGCATTTATGGAAAGTGATAAATCAGTCTCTTAACAATATTCTTATAAGGTGTAAAGTTCTTTTATGCTGTATTATTGAGTGTATAAGAGTGGATCCTGGATCCTCCACTTCCCCTTCCATGATAACCCCTCTTTCTCCTCCTGCTGCCCCTGATTCCCTCTCTTCCTGTTGTGCTTTGATCCTCCTGTCCTTCCATGAAGTCTCTCATCTATCTCTCTCTCTCTAAGGTCTCTTTTCTTCTCCACTCCCTCTCTTCCTCTCGTGCGCTGTCTGTGGTAAGCAGTGATTTCTGTCCTAATTGGAAGCATTTCTCTCTCAATCTTTAGGTATCAACATTCATTTTGTTCACGTGAAGCCTCCACGCTTGTCCAAAGGCTGCACTGCCAAACCCTTGCTAATGGTCCATGGTTGGCCCGGTTCCTTCTACGAGTTCTATAAGATCATCCCTCTCCTTACGGATCCTGCTGGCCACAGCCTGAGTGAAGAACCCATCTTTGAGGTCATCTGTCCATCTATCCCTGGCTATGGCTTTTCAGAAGCTTCTCACAAACCAGGTGCCTTGTCTTTGCGCCCTTGGGTTGAATATACACAGTATGGCTACGTTACCTGCATAGATGGTCGACGTCCCCAGAAAGGGGAATGGGACTTGATATACCACCTTTCCGTGGTTTTTGCAATTACATTCAAAAGTGTTTACGTAGTATATAAAGGTACTTATTTGTACCTGGGGCAATGGAGGGTTAAGTGACTTTCCCAGTCACAGGGGCTGCAGTGGGAATCAAACCTAGTTCTCCAGGATCAAAGACCGCTGCACTAGGCCAGTCCCCCAGCAAAATTCACCCTGGGGATGCACTTTCTCCTTCTGTCTCTTTGGTGGGATGGCAAAACCCTTGGCCCAGATGGCTGCTGCCTGCCACAGACAGAGGAGAAAAGATGGAGCTCACTGGAACAGGAGCAACTGTACTTTGTGCAGGCTGGAGTGGAGGGCGGCTGGTGCGGTGTGGTCGAGCTCTTTGCGGGTGTGAGTGGACAACGCCCACGAATTGTGACCTGGCTGCAGCCATTGGCTAAGAAGCTTGCCTGGCCTTTATCCTTCAGTAAAGCATAAGCAGGAGGAGAGGTGAGGTGACAGTTATAGCCCAGCCCTGACACCTGCCTCACTGGCATTAAGAAAGAAAAGGACAGTGTTATAGGTCCAGGATTATGGTGCCAGTGACAGTGCAGCGGTTGGCCCACCCCTGCACACTGTACTAGAGGTAGGGCTCTGGAGGAGTATCCCAGTCAGGATTGTGGTATCGAGAAGGCAGGGAAGAGGGAGGTGTGCTGCAGGACTGTGGTAGCACAAGAGTTCAGGCCCAGCCCAAGCCTGCAGCTCAGAAAGAAGGAGTTGGAGAGAAGTGTATGAGGACAAAACTAAACTAAGGGTCAAAATAAGTTGAGAAGATGTCCAACTGTCCATCCTGCCAGGAGGAAGGGAGGGAGATCGAGTGTAGTCAGAGATTCAGTCTAAATTGGGGAGAGAGAGAGCAGGAGAAGGGTGAACCTGGAGAGAATGATTTCTGGAGAGGGTTGAGCTTGAGGAGGGAGAAAATTAGGGGGAGATGGTATTGGGCCCGGGGTGGAGAAGAGCCAGGTCTTATGGTGGAAGAATTCTGCACAATTTTCAAAACTTGTGCACACAATTCCCCCAGGAGTAACCTTAATCCCTGCCAGTAGGTGTCACTGTTTGCAATAGTTGCCAACATTCTGCTCCCCATCAGCCCCAAGGAGCAGGGAAACCAGCCTAGTCTCCATGCGTGCTGCCATTGGGCTGCCCAAACTGCTGTCTCGCACCAGGCTTACCTCCTTTTGCAGAAAACATCGTCAAGAAAATCCTTCACCCTGTCCTGTGGAGGTCGTATGCCGGTAGTGGGCTCTAAATTGCATCCCATCTACCCCATTCCTGCTGTGTGGTGTTTTTGGACATTTTGTACCATGCAGATGTGCTCTGTGATGTTGGCTTGGATGCTTCACTGCAGGGAATACATTCCTCTCGTTGTCCGTCTCCTGGTGGAGAAATAATACGCCGTTGTTTCTTGTTGCAGGTTGTAACTCTGTGAGCGTCGCCCGCATCTTCTATAAACTGATGCTACGCCTGGGCTTCCGTGAGTTCTATGTCCAGGGTGGAGACTGGGGGTCGCTGATCTGTACCAACATAGCACAGATGGTACCCACGTAAGTCATATATTCATTTGCTTCTGGACACAATGCAGAGGCTCGTGGGACTTTTTCCAAGATGTCTAGAAAAGGGGGTGGTGTGTAGAACTGGGAACCTTCCTGTGACTCTGTCATGTGCAGTGGCACTTTTACAATGATAGGAATTCCCAGTAATGGCGTCAAATAAAGAGTTCCAGCATTTTCTCCTACTGGGAGTCCGGCTTCCAGAGGCTTTGCCTTTCCTTGTTAGCTTAGTTCCTGCTGCTTATTGGCCCAGGACCTTTCTCTGACCATCTCCTGGGACTTCCTGTTGCTTCGGGCAGCACCACCAATGCCTCTCCAGTGCCCGTGAAAGTGCTGGTATCCTGTGCGTGTAAATATGAGTGCTCAGTTGTAAAATATCCCTTACACAAGGGCTCGACAGACCCCAAGCACCAGGTCACGATGGTGCCTAAAAAATCTGACCTGGTACCTAGGTTTTGTCCCTGCCGGCAGGGAGGAAAAGCGTAAGATACGTTGGACCCTAGGGTGAGGAAGCTGGATAGAGATGGAGATTGCTGGACACCGGGGGGGGGGGGGGGGGGAGCTGGAGAGAGATGGAGATGTGCTGGACCTGCCAGGAAGGGGAGCACAAGAGGAAGAGACAGAGAGAGAGATCAGGCTGGGGGAGGGAAGAGCCAGAGACTGGATTGGGGTTTGAAACAGAGCAGGAGAGATGCTGGACCCACAGACGGAGAGAGGGAGTTATGCCAGACCACAAGGGGCTCAGGGGAGAGAGAGGGAGCGATGCTGGGCCTGGGGTTTGGGAGGAAAGGAAGAGAGGGGAGGGACAGGGCACAGACAAGAGATGCTAGGCATGGAGTAAAAATAGAGACGGGGACACAGGGCAGTGGTGGAAAAGGGGTTGGATAGCAACACTGAGGGGCATTGTTGATCACAAGGGGAAGGATAGGGACACAGAGGGGCAATGCTGAATATAAGGGGAGGATAGGGACACTAAAAGAGCAGATTGTGAACATGGTGGAAGTTAGGAACAGGGACAATGAGGAGAGATGCTGGACAGGACAGATAGGGACACAGAGAGAAGAAATGTCGAAAAGTCAGGAGACCCTGGAAAGGCAGGAAAATGGAGAAAAGCAGAAGAGACACAGACCAAATCGAATGGAAAAATAAAATGCTCAGACTACAAAGGTAGAAAAAAAACATTATTTTATTTTATTAATCAATTGGACCATGTCAGCTTTAGGAAATGTTCATCTCTGATATCTTTTGTTTCTGTTTCTCTAGTGTTGTTGGGGGGGGGTCTGTGCTAAGGGAGGGAGGGAGGGAAAACTGGTGTCAGTGTGCAGGTGAAGAAGATTCAAAAGCTGGAGAGCAGTATGCCACAGGAGGGTATATGAGGTGGTGAATGACAGATCTATGGGTGTGTGTGTTCTGCTGGGGGAAGACAGAGATAGAGCTAGGGTGTGTGTGTGTGTGGGGGGGGGGGGGGGGGTGTGGGTGTGTGTGTGCATACTGGCTGGTTACAAGTCTGGCTGCTAGATCCTAAGAAACTTTCTTGAGCCCTGCGTATGGTGACTTGGAAGAAAGCCAGTCTGCTTTTCCGGCGTATGTGGAATATGTGATTCCTCAGGGAGCCAACGGCCTTCTATGAAGTTCAAGTCCAGAGGTCTGAAGCAATTTGGGAATGTCATGTGCTTTAAGAAGACAGAGACATTTTTCAAAAGCTGCATTGACTGTTTAGTTCCAGAGGAATCCATGTTAAATGTGGACCAGAATGATGTTCCCAAATGTGACCTGGGGGATCTCAACCAGTCAGATTTTCAGGCTGTTCATAATGAAGGGAGTGTATGGAAATCTCTCTCATGAATATTCATTGTGAATATCCTGAAAACCTGACTGGCTGAGGGTCCCTCAGGATACGCCTGCTAAATGGTGGCTGTTTGTCTATTGAACTGCGATCCACTAAACAGTTGCTTAGGTCACGGTGGAAAATGAAAGTTGCCAATTCAGCTTTTTTTCTCTCTCTCTGTTGCTTCTTCGGCTGCAAATTGTATTTTTAACATTATTTTTTGCTGTTTATGTTGCTCTTTGAGCTTAATGAAAAGGGAATTGCACTGACCTTGAGCGTCCTTTAGTCACTAGGCCCAGTAACCAGTTCTTTCCCTCTTCCAGCCACGTCAGAGGCCTCCACGTCAACATGGTCTTTGTGTCGAGGATGAAGTTCACTCGGCCGCTCTCTCTGATGTTGGGCCAACGCTTTCCAGGGCTCTTTGACTTCCAGGATGAGGATGTGAGACGGATGTTCCCTTTCCTGAAGAAAGTATTGTATAAGGTCATAAGGGAGAGCGGATACATGCACATCCAGGCGACCAAGCCCGACACTGTTGGTAAAGAGCTTTTGATCTATCCTGGCAGGAAGAGGGAGCAGCTGGGAAGCACTGGGTGGAAACGTAAATGAAATGCACCGTGTTTTAGGTTCAGCTAGATCCAGCAGGAATAAAATGTCAGGCTTCTCTGTTTCCTGGTTCACTCTCCTTTCTTATAATCGTATTTCTACCTATTGCCGGAGGACGGGGTGGAGTAAACATGCTAGTTTGGAGAGTTGGATCTGATGAGGTTAGGGTTAGAGGTGAGGATGGTTGTCTTGTCTCTCTCTCTCTCTTGCCTTTTCTTTTGTGCGTTCATACTTTTCTCTCTTCTGTAAGGAACAAAGGGTGTCTCTTATATCCCGCTGAGAGCTCCTGCTTTTGTATGTTTCTTCTTTCATGTGTATCAGTTTGATTTCTGGGAAATGAGAGAAGCAAAATCTGGCGTATCAGATTCCCACCGTTGCCGGTTCCTAAGTTAACGGTAAAAAAAATCTTATGACCGATGATAAGACTGCAAAGGCAAAACTTTAGCACTTGAGGCCTTCTTCTGAAGAACGCAAACAGCCAGTGGGAAGATCTGCTGGTATTAATCGCTTTTCTACGTGGCGTTCTGCAGAGGGGAGGGCCTCCTCCCTCTTTCTCTTTTCAAGTGTGCTTTTTGCATGTCACTGTTCTTATGCTCACGTTCACAGCTCTCCAGTGTCTACCCTTTATTTTTTTTGTAACTACCCTAGCCGGATCACATGATGGAGACGTGAGTCTGCAGTGATCCGGAGGCTCCCTGCGTCTAACTGTATATAACCAGGCACTATTTAACTTTATTTTGCCTTCGATGTCTCCAGTGACTTGGCCGTCTCTTTATGGACAGATATCAGTGTCGGGATCCACTATATCCTCTAAAGGAGCCCGAAAAGAAAAGGCGCAGATGTGGCAGGGGCCTGCACCATGAGGTCTTTCCCTGGGTCAACAGGCAGCTCTCCTCCGCAGTTGTGCAGACTTTGGAACCCAGGTGGGAGAAATTATTTGATCAAATTCAAGGTTTTGAATCGCATTTCAAGGCGATGAATTGGCGAATGGGGGAGATGCAACAGTTTGGGTCTGATTTAGAAGATACCGTGACGGGACCAGAGATCGATGCACTTTAAACTTTGACTGAAAGAACAAGCAACAAAACTTGACGACCTTGAAAATAGGCCCCAAAGAAACCATGTGCGTTTGATCGGGTTTCCTCAATCGTTGCCTGAGCGTCATCTTCCCCATTTGCTGAAACAGTGGCTCACCTCTTATTTACCCTCTTCGAGTGAGAGAGATTTGTTGAGGATCAAGAGGGCCCATTGCCTGGGTCACCGTAGGCCTGGGCAACCAAGACCTCTTGTGGTTATAGCAAACATTTTCAACTGTGCTCACAAGGCAGCTTTATTAAAGTACTATCAACAGCATCGATAATCATGAGGAAAAGACTGTTTTGCTGTTCCAGGATTATTCACCTGCTTTGCTGGAACATAGGAGGCCTGGTGTTCATTTATTTTTAATTCTTTTCTGGTAATTAATTGGAGGTGGGGAGCCTCTCAGGCGTCGTAGTTTGCAGGGGTACCCAGGGGCGGCCCGACCATTAGGCCACCTGAGGCAGGGGCCTTGGGCGGCACTCTTCAGGAGCGGCATCTCGGAGGGGTGGCATTTTACCTCATGGAGATATTCCAAACCCGGCAGTGGCAGTGATTCCCATACGCTACTTTGTTGCTGCCGGCATCAGCAACTTCCCTTTACTGCGGCCGCCTCTCTGATGTAACTTCCTGTTTCGTCAGAGGCTGAGGCAGCTGCAGTAAAGGGAAGAGGTGGATGCCGGTGGCAACAAAGCAGTGTATGGGAATCGCTGCTCCTGTCAGGTTTGAAAAGTCACTGTGAGGTAAAACGCCGTGAAGAGGGGGAGGGATCAGCGTCTCAGCCGGGGTAGGGGGGGGGCGGCATATTAGCTTTGCCTTTGGTGGCATCTTGCCTTGGGCTGGCCCTAGGGGTACCTCTAGAGATGTTAAAGGGGTTTGGGAGGGTGGGTGGAGGGGGTGTGATAGGGTGGGGAGCTACTTTATGTAATTCTGCAGTTGTTCGGGTTGGGGATCTTTCTTTTCTACTTGAGATGTCATTTACCACTGTCTCTTTCCTGCTCCTGGGTGAGGCTGGGCACCTGGGAGCTTTTTGTTAATGCATTACCATTTGGATGGATGGGTCTATATTACACGTTTGGTGAGTAGCACGCCTGCAGGGGCCTTTCAACTCCTTACTTGGAATGTGGGGGGCATTACCTCACCCATGAAATGAACAAAGATTGTAGGAGCCCTAAAACGCCATAAGGCTGATATTTTATGCTTATAAGAGACTAGGTTGTCGTCCACCAAGCATTGAAAGTTACAAAGGCAGTGGGTTGGCGACTTCTATAGCTCCCCTTCTGCAAGTAGGTGGGGAGGGGTTGCGATTCTTCTCAACAGATCTTTGCAGTGCACCAGTAGACTGCTCTTCCATGATGAGCTGGGTTGCTCTCTTGACATTTACCTAAATTTACAGGACCGGGAGTTGGTATATGGCCCTTTTGCCAGCTTCTCCACCAGTGTTCTCAATATTCAGGTCTGCCTTTGATTATCTCAGGGGATATGAAAGCAGTAATGGATCCCATTTTAGACCATTCAACAGACTGGCATTCTGGCTCTGGGGGCAGTCAGGGAGTTTTAGCTAACTTCTGTTTGTTGCTTGAACTTGTGGATGCATTCGGAAGAAAGAGTCTCCAGAGCTCATCACGTCCTCTCCAGGTTAGACTACATTTTTGTGCGTAATACTTTTTTTCTCCCATGTCTCTTCTGGATCAATTGACTCCGAAGAGATTTCGGATCATGCGATGATTTGGATTGATCCGGGACTGGAACCTTATTTTCAGCAGTGTTCTAATTGGCGGTTTCCTGCCTACCTTTTTTCTTCTCCTGACTTTTCTAAATACTTGCACAAGCAATGGGATGATTTTGTTGTTAATAACCAACGACACATGGATGACCCAGCTTTGTTCTGGCCCATTGTCAAAGCAGTTATGCAGGACGCCATTATCCCCTATGTCTGCGCAAGAAATAAACGCATGGCGAAATGCATAGTAGACTTGGAACGTAAAGTGAGAGCGGCAAAGCGTAAATGTATTGTGTACCCAACCGATATCACTCATAAATTTGGACCTGAAGATTTGTTTCTCCTGTCTTAGCAGACAGGTTGGTGGGGTATTTGCCAGGGATAATGTGGGGTTTGCCAATCTGTGATTAATGTTCGCAAGTTGTTGTTGTTCATGGCTTATTGGCATTACTTTTGATCAGCCTGGATGCAGAGTGGCCCGTTGTCTTATGTGGCTATACCTGCCCTCTGTTCTGGTCCAGCTGCATCTCTGCTGGTCATCGGGGTGCGGTACCTGACAGGGTTGCCTGCTTTCTCCACTGTCATTCTCTTTGGAGCCTGTGTTGTATACACTAAGATGCTCAGCGGAGGTGCAAGGGCTAGAGATTCGAGACACTGTCATTAAGGTCCTTGCTTACACTGACGATTTGCTTGTGACCCTCTGTGAACATCAGTCCTCTCTGCCTGCTCTTAATACATGCTACTGCGCAATATGGAACCCTTTCGGGGTTGCGTTTAAATGTATCAAAATCATTGGGTTAAACAAGAGCCTCCCACATACTGGCAATGGCGTAACAGATTTCACGCCTTATTGTTAATGGAAGTCCGAGCTGTTGCTCTGAGATTCAAAAGACAAAAAGAACTATATCTTACTTGGAAAAATTATATACATGCTCTTGCACCTCGTGCCCGTAGCTATATTGTTAATCAGTTGGGGGACCCTCACATTCCTACATGACAAACTCTGTAACATAAAAGGTGACCTTACATCCTTGTGACTAGGGAGACTGATGCCTCAGAGGGGGAAAGGGGGGGAGGGAAGAAGTACAATAAAGATAAGAGGGAAGCGGATGAGGAGGGGAGGGGAGGAAGGGGTATTTCAATCCATATTGAGGATAAAACATTAAGTGTACTGTGGACTCTACTAAGGGCTGCGATAGGGTGTTATAATACGTTTGGAAAGAGTTGATGATGTTTTTGATAACTTTATTATTCGTTTACATACACAACACAGATGGACAGGGACAGAGGGGGGTCCTTCTGTTAAAGTTTAAAACTTGATGGCGATTTTTGGTTTTTTTTTAAGAGAACTTGCTGTAATAGGTAGGAAGTTTGCCTGTACATATTATTTACAATGTTGGAGTTGTGTAATTGGTACTGTCATCAATAAAAATTGTTTATACCTAAATGTATCAAAATCGTGGCTCATCCTCGGAGGGGGGACTTTCTGCTCACTTGGGCAGCTCAACAGCTTCAGCATTTAGGGGGGGGGGTTATTCCTGCTAATTTGGCCTTCTTATATCTATGTATTGTACAGCTACTCTATTTCACTGCTGGGGTATATTAATTTATTTAATATGACTATAACCCCACGGTGGCTATATGTGTTCCAGATGTTACCTCTGTACTTGAAAGTCAAGGGTGAGTGACTATTCCATAAAGATCTTCAGTCATATCTGTGGCTGGCTCGGAGGGTCTGGTTCCCCAAAAACCGAGATGTCATGGGGGTTTGGGTTTCCTCAATATGCACCACTTAACGGGTGGCCTGTGCCATGAGACACTTTAATGACTGGTACAGGGGGATGTCGGATTTCTCGGTGACTCCACTTGACACTGTTGTGTTTTCTTATGGCCCATTTCAGTTGGGAACTTCACAATTTGCCTGGGCATTGCCCTCGTGTACTGCTACACAATTTGTTCCTAAAGTCTGAACGTGCTGCCTGGTGCTGGTTGTGTAGGAGACGTCATTTTTCAGCACCAGTGTCTCCATTCATTTCTCTTCGGGGTAGGACTGACACTGCTGGGGTAATGTTTCTCTACCATGTGTTCACGGAAGAAGGGAAGATTCAATCTTTTATGGACGTGCAGGCAACGTAGTCTGTGCCTAAAACTGACCAATTTGCATGTTACCAGCTTTGTCACTGTGTCTGCAGCCATGTGAGGATGTGCAGGAGATTCTTTCAGAGGCCTTGATGTTGAGCTGTCAGAATTGAGTGCTCTTGTCAGTACTCTGCAGAACACTGATTTTGCTCGCTTGGCTCGTAGCTGGTCTGAGGATCTGTTGTCTGAGCTTACTGGAGCCCTGCTTCGAGACTATGTTCAGTGGTGCTTTGGCAGTGCGTCGCTGTGGGAGTTGCAATACCGGTTTGCCCTTCGCTTATATATGTATCACTGGCCTGGGCCAGCAAATCGGCGTTGACTGAATCTGGAGCTTGTGTCAAATGCAACGCTTGGACGTATGTTCTGGAGCTGCCCACTCATTCAGATTTTCTGGCAGTAGGTCCTGGGAGATGCTGAGTGCAGTTCCCTCGCATCCTTCATTGCAGTTTTCCGACTTCCTCAGCCTCTCCTTCGTGAACTTGGAGGGTTCTTATGCGTGTGGTTTTGTCATTTTCTTCACTGGAGAATACCTGCAGCTCTACTTTAGCAACTTGGATGAGTCCTATGATCACTTTGCTTTCCATGGAACGTCTAGAGATTGCCAATATTTCATCAATTCAAGGGGAGAGCTTTCAGGGAATTCAGGAAGGTTTTGGGCGACAGAATATTGGATTAGTATAATGTGTAGCAGTTGATATTGAGGGAGGGGTAGGGGGTGTTGATTGAATTTATTTGAATGCATCTGTGCATTGAAATGTGTTTCTTTTGCCTCTTGTTATGGAAAATTCTATAGCGTGTTGTATCTTTAAACATAACTGCCCTAGCCAAGTCACACTGCAGTGATTTTCTTGGCCGAGAGCCACAGACTATGGCCTTCTCTGGAACCCGGTACACGAACCTCCTAATTCCAGAGACTTGTCATTGTTCAGCAGTGGCTGAGGTTCCTTCCCTGGTCTCCCATGAGCCGTGATCGCAGCCCCAGGCTAAGACTGGAACCTGAGTCTTTCACCTGGCAGAGCCTGGTACCTCAACACCAGCCCAGATAGGAATTTTGATAATGCTTCACTGCAGGGTTGAGGGAGGAAGAACTGTAGAACCACAGGTCCTGCTGAGATCTTGTGAGCAGTTCTGACTGCTGTCACTCGGCGTTCTTTCACAGCTCCATCAGCAAACAGGAAATTTTGGCTGAAATCCAGAGTCCTGTTAATCACTAATATGGGATGACTCCTATTTGGCACTGGGCGTGGGATTAAACATACGGAATCCCTCAAGGCAGGGACTTGTTCCCATTTGTTGGTGGCCCCTAATCCAGTAATTGTAGGATTAGCAGCTGAGAAAGCAGAGAGAAAAGGAGGCTGGGCTTTAATCCTGAGGGAAGGATGAAAACATAAAAGTGCAAACCTGGAACGAAATGTAAGGAGGACCAGGGAGAAACTTTGCTATTGTGGATGTTCAGATTCCCCACACTATAAGTTAGGTCTATTTAATTAGATTATTTTACTTTCTTTCACATGATGGCCCAGGGAGCAGAAGCCAGGACTGCAAAGCAAGTCGGAGCATGTTGCATGACATATAATCCTCACCCCACATCAGTGGCGTACCAAGGGGGGGGGGCAGTGGGGGCGGTCCGCCCCGGGTGCACGGCGCTGGGGGGTGCCGCGGCGCGCGCCTGTCAGCTGAGTTCGCTGACCGCTAACTTCGCTGCAGTTCCCTCTGCCCTGGAACAGGTTACTTCCTGTTCCGGCCGGGGCAGGGGGGGGTGTCATTTCACCGGGGGGGGGGGGGGGGGAGGTGTCATTTCGCTGGGGGGGGGGGGCGCATCAGCGATCCGCCCCGGGTGTCATGCAGGCTAGGATCACCACTGCCCCACATGCTTAATCTCTGTTGTGTTGCTTTCCCTCAATTAATCCATCTCATTGTAATGTCCTCTGACTCTTTGCCCTCCCATTCTGTTCCTCTTGCCCACCACTTCTGTTTCTTCTCCCACGTTGACTTCCCCTTATCCACTCTTTGCTTCACTTTTCCATCCATGATAAATATTTATGAGGAAATTCAATCCACTGAGAAGATGGCAATCTGAGATGCCAGCAAACCTGTTCCTGGCACCTGACCCCCCCTCCCCCAAGCAGGAGGCATGATTCATCTGACTCCTATCAACACAAGAATAGGGGGCAGAAAGCCAGGCATATCCTGCAGGGGTCATTTCTGTCCACACTTGCGTCTTCCTTGCTAGCTGTACCTAGGTTACCATATTTGCTGTGACAAAAAAAAGGACACAAAATAAATTTCAGCCCGTCCCCACCATGCCCCAGCCCTGCCCCTGTTCAGTTCCCAGCCACGCCCCCATGCCACAGTGTCACCTTGACCCCCCCCCCCCCAAGAAAGCCAAATTCTGTAAGCAGCAAAAATACTGGTAAAGTAACAGAAATGCATTTTCTTCCGTGCTAAATACAAAATGAACATGAAATGCTTAGACCTGTACATTTCATATTTGCCCCTTTCTTTTTCCTCCCATCCATGAACAGCTTATCCCCATCTTCTCTTCTCTCCATCCCCTTCTATGTATGTCCCTCTTTTCCCTCCCTCTTCCCCCCCCATGTATGTTCCTTCCCCAATCTTTTTTCCAGCCTCCCTCCTCCCACTTTTTTTTTTACAGCTCCCCCCCCTCCCTCCATCCACATCCCAACCCCTCCCCTCCCGTCCTGTGCCTTATCATGCCTGGTGGTCTAATGGCCTCTTCAGGGCAGGAAAGATTCCCCTTTTTCCTGCCCAGCACTTCTGCTGACTACTCACTGCCAGCACCGCTTCAAAATGGCTGCTGAGAGTTCCAACGGTGACCTCACAAGACTTTGACGGAAGCAGTGCTTTTTTTGTAGAAAAAAAGGTGCCGGAACTCATTATGGGCGGGGTCACCACATATGACTCCACCCCTATGATAGCCACACCCCTTACACCAGCCATGGCGCATATAAACAGACATCATTGAAAATATTATACTAGTATAGGAGAAAAAAATACCGTTATTTTGTTTTTCATTATAAATCATTTCTGTAAGCTGTTACAGCTCCAGTATACCCAGTGCAAACTAAGACAGCAGATGTAAATTCTCAAATTGGACATATTCCAAACACTAAAATGAAAATAAAATGATTTTTTCTACCTTTGTTGTCTGGTGACTGTTTTCTATCCATATTGGTCCCTGATTCTGCTGCTCTCTATCTGTTCTCTTAACTCCGTTTCCAGGGCTTCCTTTCCATTTATTCTTTACTTTCCTCCTTTCTTCTTCATTTCTTGCCCTACATCCATAAGTAAAAGCTGGGTCCTCCTCCATGGAATTGACTGGAGGAGGCATAATGTGGATCCAGCTTTTGCCTATTTTTTTCATCCATGTGCAGTTTTTCCTCCTCTCTTCCCTTTCCCTCATCTCCATCCATGTGCATCTTCATCTTTTTTTCTTTCCTCCCCTCCATGTCCAGCATTTCTCCTCTCTCTCCTCCCCTCCATCCATGTCCAGCATTTCTCCTCTCTCTCCGCCCCTCCATCCATGTCCAGCATTTCTCCTCTCTCTCCGTCCCTCCATCCATGTCCAGCATTTCTCCTCTCTCTCCGCCCCTCCATCCATGTCCAGCATTTCTCCTCTCTCTCCGCCCCTCCATCCATGTCCAGCATTTCTCCTCTCTCTCCGTCCCTCCATCCATGTCCAGCATTTCTCCTCTCTCTCCGCCCCTCCATCCATGTCCAGCATTTCTCCTCTCTCTCCTCCCCTCCATCCATGTCCAGCATTTCTCCTCTCTCTCCGCCCCTCCATCCATGTCCAGCATTTCTCCTCTCTCTCCTCCCCTCCATCCATGTCCAGCATTTCTCCTTTCTCCTCCCCTCCATCCATGTCCGGCATTTCTCCTCTCTCTTCCCCTCCATACATGTCCGGCATTTCTCCTCTCTTCCCTCCCCTGTATTCATATAAAGCAATAATTCTCTCTCCCCTCTCCTCCATCCAAGTCCAGCATTTCTCCTCTCTTCCCCCAAACCTCTCCATCCATCCATGTCCAGCATTTCTCCTCTCTTCCCCCAAACCTCTCCATCCATCCATGTCCAGCATTTCTCCTCTATCTCCTGCTTTCCTCTCCATCCATTTCCAGCATTTCTCCTCTCTTCCCTGCCCTCCCATCCATTTGCATCTCCTTCCTGTCTTCCCTCCCCTCCATCCATGTCCAGCATGTCTCCTCTCTCCCCTGCCCTCCCCTCCCATGTCCAGCGAGTCTCCTCTGTCCCCTGTCCTCCCCTGCCATCCATGTCCAGCGAGTCTCCTCTGTCCCCTGTCCTCCCCTGCCATCCATGTCCAGCGACTCTCTCTTCCCTGACCTCCCCTGCCATCCATGTCCAGTATGTCTCCTCTCTCCCCTGCCCTCCCATCCCATCCATGTCCAGCGATTCTCCTCCCTGCCCTCCCCTCCCAACCATGTTCAGCAATTCTCCTCTCTCCCCTGCCCTCCCCTTCCATCCATGTCCAGCAAATCTCTCTTCCCTGACCTCCCCTCCCATTCATGTCCAGTATGTCTCCTCTCTCCCCTGCCCTCCCTTCCCATCCATGTCCAGTGATTCTTCTCTCTCCCCTGCCCTCCCCTCCCCTCCCATCTATGTCCAGTGATTCTTCTTCCCCCAGCCCATCCTCCTCCCAGCCCTGCCTGCTATGAAGCAATAAAGAAAGGCTGCCAGCGTTGGACTCTGCAGCGCGAACGGTGCAGGCAGCGATTGAGAGAGGCTGGCAGCGTTGGAGCTTCCCTCTGCGAGTCCCGCCTATGCGGAAACAGGAAGTTGAAACAAAGTAGGCAGGACTTGCAGAGGGAAGCTCTGATGCTGCCAGCCTCTCTCAATCGCTGCCTGCACCGTTTGTGCTGCTGAGTCCTAGAAAAACAGTAAGTAGGGGAGTGAGAGAAAGGGTGCAGGACTCGCCAAGGGAAAAAAGGTGCCAGTACGCCATACTTGTGTGTACCAGCACAAAAAGAAAGCCCTGGATGGAAGTCATGTGAGGCTGCCACTGGAACTCTTGGCAGCCATTTTGAAGCGGTGCCAACAGCGAGAGTGGTCTGTGGCAGCCACGGGCTGGAAGGAGGAGGCTCTTTTTTTCTCTGAAGAGGCCATTAGACCACCAGGCACAATAAGGTACAGGAGGGGAGAAGAGAGGAGGACACCCTGAGGCCTGCCAGCCAAGCCAATCTGCCTACAAACCCGGACAAATGGGCAGGCTGGCAAAACCCATCTGGACATCCCGTGGTCTCCTCAAAAAGAGGGCATGCCCAGGTAAACCCTAGCTTGTACCTTCTTTCTACAAGTCTTCACCAGTATGGAGTAGGGATTCCAGTTCATTTCATGAGGAGAAGAGAAGGTGGGGCTTGAGATAGGTCAACTCTGCATAAGACTGGGGCTGCTCAAGGCCTTTCCTGTCCACCTTACAGTCATCTTGATAGTAAACGTTTTTCAGTACCCAGAGTTGTCAAAGAACTAGTGTGCAGAGAGCGTTTATGTATTTCTGCAGTGGCATTTTCCAACGTTGTTTTGCATGAACTTAGGACCCACACAGAGTACAAAGAAACATGAAGAGAAGCAGAGAGCCTTGCTGATGAGGGGATGACTTGGTCTTGATCCACAGGCGTCTGTGCTGGGATGGATCCTTTGCAGATTTAGCTTCGAAGCATTTTCTGAGGTATAAAAGACAAATTCTTGTAGGGATTTCTTTAATTGCGACGGATCAAGGGCTTAAAAGCAGTTCAGACAAACAGCACAGCTGGAACAGGCTCAAAGTAATGCTCATAAATGGGCCAATAGTGAAATCCCTCCTGGAAAAAAAATGGTTTAAAGGACATCCCCACAACTGCAGTAGCCGTTCGACAGATGCTGTGAGGAGACTCAGGATGGAAGGACAATATTGTTGGGTCTTTCTGCAGAATGAGATGTAGAAGGAGCAACGGATCCCTGGCTTCTTAGGATTCTGCCAGTCTAAGTGACCTGCAGTAAAGGTATCAGGCCATGGATGACTTAGGGGGGCTGCAACTTCTACCAGGGTTTCTTGGCAGACTGTTTGCTGGGTGGTTTGTCATTGCCTTCCCCAATCATCTTTACCCTGGTACTTATTTACTGGTCAAAAGCAGCTGGCTACCTGATGGAAATCCCAGGGCGGGGTTTGAACTCTGGTCACAGGCAGACTAGGCAAGCGGCCTACCAATTGTCAGGGGTATAGTCAGACACCTGATTTTGGGCAGACCTGAGCTCAAAGTGGGTGGGCACAACAACGCCGACCCTCCCCCTCCCTGGAATCTCTCCCTTCTCCTTCCAGGTGATCGAGGGGGTCACTTAACTCCACCCCCCCCCCCCCAAAAAAAAAAAAACCACACACTGTTACCTTTAAATTGTTTAGGTCTCTGCTGGCAGCGAGCAGCAACACATGCCCCTGTTCATATGAGCCCGAGGTTTTCCTCGGCCGCAACTTCCTGGTCCTACGAACAGGAAGTTGTGTCAGAGGGAAGGTTTGTGCTGGCGTAAGCAGGGGAATGTGTAGCTGCCCACTGCCGTCGAAGACCTAAAGGATTTAAAAGTACCGGGTTGGGGGGTGCGGGGTTTGGGGAAGTAGAGTTATCTGACCCCTGATCTCCTGGAGGTAGAGATGATACTTGTCTTCAGCTGGAGGGGCTTGGGGGGGGGGATCCCCACCAGTCACATCTCTATGCCTTTGCCAATTGAACTGTGAGGCCTCATTGTCTTCAGTGTTGTTTCCTAACTACAGGTTTGTGCAAACATTTAATTACATGAACAGAAACTGAGACCATCTTTACATTCTACTAAGTTAAACACAACGTCCTTCTTCACATTTTAATGCAAAACTACTGTTACTGCCTTCATTTTTCTAGATTTCTATGCATGCACTGCCTGCAGGTACATCTGCCTCCTGCTGGTTGATTGAATGTTATCAACGTCTGGATACCATCAGAGATTGCACTCATAATGTGTGGGGTGATTAAATAAATAGGGTCGGAGTGACTGGTCGGGACTTAGTATGGCAATTGTGCATGTAACTGCCAGAATTCTGTAAAGCGTGTCGTAAAATAGCAGCACGCCATGACCCGCCCACATGGACATTCTCATTGCAGTTGCAAGGAGTAGTATTTAGATGACAGTTTTCTACATCTCACTAACACTGCTACTACTACTACTTATCATTTCTCTAACGCTACAAGGCGTACCCAACGCTGTGCACTGAACATGTAAGAGACGCTGTTCTCTAAGCCCGACTGGAAGAAACCGTTTAAGAACGCATCACAGTTTTGGTCAGGTTTGAGTCCTTGGGTTATAGGATCTCTGGCTATTAAGGCTGAGCTACGGGTTGGACTGTTTTCCTCTGCTGGTGTAGCTGTAGATAGTTCGGACCTAATTTGGAGAATCTTGTTGGCAAAATGATCAGCTAGGTCTTGGGCGGTGGGACATGTTTTCTGTGAATGTGCATCCTTATTAGTGGAAGCTAGTGTTTTAACTAAGGATAAAGGATTTTGGTTGTCAAGAACATCTTGACCTATTAGGCTGCTATAGTATTGGCAATTTGAGTTTGCTACCTTCTTTTTGTAGCATTGGAGGGCTGACTTCCATTTGGATTTATCAGTAGTATCTTTGTTCTTTCTCCATTGCTTTTCAAGGCATCAACATTCCTTTTTTAGGATGTATAGTTCCTCTGTAAACCATGGTGAATTTCTAGATGACTTGACCTTTTTAGTGGTAACTGGAGCCATTTTGTCTAGTATGGCTTTTACCTTGGTGTCCCAGCAGGATTTGATCTAACCATGTGTAGGAGATGAGGTAGTGAGGGAATCTGGTAGCTCAGACCAGAAAGTGTCCTCGTTGATTTTACCTCTGGTGGAGAGGAGTTTGTATGTCTGATTCACTTCTACCTCACCTGACCTCAACACAATCTTGTATTTGTTATCAACTGAAATGGCAAATGCCTATACGGTACTTTGTAAGCCACATTGAGCCTGCAAATAGGTGGGAAAATGTGGGATATAAATGTAATAAATAAATCTGGTAGCATTTCTAGCAGCAGCTCACCACGTTTTCTTGCAGTAGCAGGATGGCTTGTACTGTACCATTTATCTGACGAACCGTCACCTCTCTCCTTTCCCATCACTCATCCTTTCAAAATTTTCTAGTGATACCATCTTTTTGGGAAATTGAACCGAAATTATTGCTTTCCTAGTATGTTCATGTATAAGGACCAGAGCATTGAATAAACTATCATAGTCTCTTCATCATGAAACTTCACTTTAGACATTTAAATCAGAACTTAAGACCTTCCTTTTTTCACTCTTAATTTTTGTTTACTGCCCTTGGGGATTGGACACAATTGAGCGACCGACCGCACACTGTCTCCCCTTCCTCCTATCCTGTCTATGTTGTAGTTTCATCCTTTTCTCCTTCTAGTCCTGTGCTGTTATTTTTTACTTGTGATGTATTATTTTCCTTTATCTCTCCTTTTTTATAGTTCAGCTTTTTTATTGTTGACCAAATACATAAAATACATACAACGCTTTACCTCTTCTTTTAACATAACTGTTTAATCTGTAAGCCACCTAGACATATGTTTCATGGGTGGGATAGCAAATATTACATAAACTTGAAACTTGGAAGCACACCCAGGAAATGTTTTACCAAAACTTCCATTTTCACAAGTAAATGCTCCAAGGAACCCAGAGCCCATGGAGATTGCTATTCTGCAGCTCTGTCCTGGACCAGTGAGCGACTCTCAGTACCTCCAGATATCAGGAAAATAGGTGTCTTGAGAGCAGTAGAAATACTGGGTGTAAAGAGAGAGAGGTCTATCCAGGAGAAAGAAAATAGGCAAGTTATACCTCTGTACAATTTACTGATATCTTATTTGGGTTTCATGTCCAGTTCTGGAGAATGTACCTCTAGAAGGATAAGGAAAATAACACCCTGAGATTAGAGAAAGGCTGTGAAAGTAATGCAGGACCCTAAGTAGATGAAAGGAAGATGGGGCATGAGAGATGTTCAAATGCCTTCAAGATAAATCCTTTTATCCCCCTCCCCCAATTTTCAGAGGAAAGGATGGTCCAGAGGTCATGATATTAGGGTCCAAGGAGGTGGACACGGGAGCAATCTAAGATGTCTCTTTGGGAGCTCTTTTGAGTAGGTATGTGTGAAGGGAGAATATTGAAGTTCAAGAAAGCCTGAAGGGAACTTTGCGATTTGTATAGAATTGTATCATTTCTAGGGATGAAACTTCTCGTTGGTTTACTATACTGAGGACTGGCCTCCTAGTTGTGTTACATTTCAGAAACTATTGATTTAAATAAAGCAGACCTTGATTTGAAAACAAAAATGGAAAGTTGATAATTTTGTGGTCACATACTGTCGTCGATACAAAGGTTGGCTAAGTGTAGAACACCCGATGTCCATGTTTCCAGATACTGAATCTTTTGAATGTGTCTCCTTATACTGCTCTCTGCTTTCCTTCCTCTCCTTTGCCCTTCTCATTACCCTTCACTATTAGATGAGTTCATTGACCACCAAAGCCCCGGAGTACATGACCAGCAAATCTTGTTTTCCTTTTTCTACCTGGGATTTTCTCTCTCTCACCATCTCAGGCAGCTGTTATTTGAGATCATCGTTTCAACTGCCTGATAGTTTATGGTCTCTGTACTAGAAGTCTAGGTTTCCCTTCCTTCTGTTGAGTCAGAATCCTTATCTTTAGCTTTAAATCCTAAAACTCCTGGTGGTCTCCAAAATAATTTGACAATTTTAAGAGAACCAAAAAGAGTGGCTGCTTAGCTTCTGAAGAGGGAGTGGTCATGCTGACACTTGGGAGCAGAATCAGCATTGTGGGGGTGAAAACTCTGCTGACTCTCTTCTCTGTTTTCTGCCGTTCTCAGGCTGTTCTCTGAATGACTCACCTGTGGGGCTCGCTGCGTACATCTTAGAAAAATTCACTACGTGGACCGACCCGGAATTCGTGAATCTGGAGGATGGTGGACTAGAGAGGTATAGTAGAATTTAAAAACCACTGCTTACACTGCTGTACAGATACCAGGAAAAACAGTCTGCTCTGTCGAGCTTTCCGTCCTAGTCAAGGCAGGTAGATCAGACAAGGAAGATACTGGGGTTGATGTAAATATGGGTCGTAAAACTGCTATAAGAATTTGGTTCCTTTTACACTGTGTAGGATGGATCCTGTGCCTTCAGGAATCTGGAGATATATACAGATGAACTTTTCCCAGTGAAAGGCATAAGGGCGAAGCAGACCGTGAGAAAAGCAGCTCATAAAAAGACCTGCTGTTTGCCAGATTGATTCCAAATTCTGTTTTTCATTTCAGTTTATTGAAGTAAAAAAAGAAACTCACATTACCTAAAGAGCTAGGTGGATAGACTTGATACAGAAATGAGGCCAAATGAGTTCCTGGGTGAGGTGACCATTATCTCGGGGGCTCCTGTCATGTACATATGAGATCATGGGTCAGAAACCCCTCAGAGGAAACCCTGTGGACTGTGCCTGAGGCAGGGGCGTAGCCAGCCTTCCGTGGGGGAGGGGTCCAGAGCCCGGGGGGAGGGGGCACATTTTAGCCCTCCCCCCGGTGCCGCCCCCCCACCGCCGACATTGCTGCCCCCCCTCCCGCCGCGAACCCGCTGCCGCTGCAGCCTACCTTTACTTTTGCTGGCGGGGGATCCCACTCCCCGCCAGCCGACGTCGTCTTCTCAGTCGCTTCCTGCTGTTCAATTTGTTTGCTGACGTCCTGTACAATTACGTGCAGGATGTCAGCAAACAAATTGAAGAGCAGGAAGGACTGAGAAGACGTCGGCTGGCGGGGAGTGGGATCCCCCGCCAGCAAAAGTAAAGGTAGGCGGCGGCGGAGGCGGGTTCGCCGGGAGGGGGGTCCTGGGGTGAATCTGCGGGGGCCCCGGCCCCCTCAGGCCCCACGTAGCTACGCCACTGGCCTGAGGGCCAGTTCCCCAGATATAAATGATATAAAATCAGACATTGGTGGATACTCAGGTAACACCCCATTTCTTAAAATTGAACAGGAAAAAGCTCAGTTCTTGTCGTCGGGTTCTCATCTTCTGACTTGATCTCAACTGAGAAGGTTTACATTGGAATGCTCCCTAAAATGTTAGGGGTAACTGGGGATAGATAATCTGTTGTCAGTAGAGGCTCAGGCACACTCTGTACCTAGGAAGATGTTCTGGATATTGCAGAAACGTAGACAAATCGAAAAAGAACTTTTGAGTCTGATCAACGTAGGCTGGTAGTCCAGACGTTAATATTGTCTGCAATGTTATATTTATAATCCTGTCAAGCTACCAGTCTGTGGGGAACAACTTCACAAACATAATATATATAAACATATATCTTGTCAAAATAATGTAAGATAAAATCATTGCATCAAATCTTTCAATGCTTGCTGAAAAAGAAAAGGCTTCAAATGTTTCTTGAAAGTACAAATGCTTTTGTGGAGGTGAAAGTGTTCCATAACTTTAGACCTGTGATATAAAATATAACAGATCCTCTACCCATCGAGCCTTATGCTATGATGGAACATCCAGTAGATCCCTCTGAGCTGCGTTCACATCTTCTCTAAGAAAATGTATGCAGAAAACTGCAAACCCGCAGAATCCAGCAGAGCGTTTGATACATTCAGTAAAGAGGTTGTATAGGATTTCTTCTCTATTTTATTAAGTTACGTTGGCTGCCAGGCCAGAGCTGTTTTTAATGCTGAAATGTGAAATATTGTGCTGGGAGAAATTAGGTCTCTTCAGAACGATAACATCTTTCGAAAACAATTGAAACCCTAATTGGTTCCAGAAATATGTACTCCTTAGGTTTTAGATATACTACTACTACTACTTAACATTTCTAGAGCGCTACTAGGGTTACGCAGCGCTGTACAATTTAACAAAGAGAGACAGTCCCTGCTCAAAGAGCTTACAATCTAATAGATAAGAGTGAGACAAATATAGGACAATCAAGCCATTGTGACATCACTGATGAGGTTGGCTCTTAGGCATTGGTGGAATGAGGCATTATGACATCACAATCTCAGCTCTGGATACCAGAGACTGAAACTCTTCACACTAAGGGGGGAAGTGGGCCAAGTATAGGACAGTCGAGCCATTGTGACATCACTGATGAGGTTGGCTCTTAGGCATTGGTGGAATGAGGCATTATGACATCACAATCTCAGCTCTGGATACCAGAGACTGAAACTCTTCACACTAAGGGGGGAAGTGGGCCAAGTATAGGACAGTCGAGCCATTGTGACATCACTGATGAGGTTGGCTCTTAGGCATTGGTGGAATGAGGCATTATGACATCACAATCTCAGCTCTGGTTAAATCACTGCTATATGTAATACTACTACTACTACTTAACATTTCTAGAGCGCTACTAGGGTTACGCAGCGCTGTACAATTTAACAAAGAGAGACAGTCTCTGCTCAAAGAGCTTACAATCTAATAGACAAGTGAACGGTCGGTCCGATTGGGGCAGTCTGGATGATGTAATTCTTCCCAGGTACGTCTGGTTTTTATTGAGAGTCTGCCCTGAGCTGTAAAAGGTACACGTGGGGTACAAGAAATGTGATGTAATTGTTATTTCTGACCATCTCAGATCTCGGACGTGTAGGCATTTGACCGTGTAAAAGGTAGGTAAATCTGTAGGTTTTCGCCAGTCACAGAAACCTAATAAATTTGTGTTTTCCTTCTTAGGAAATTCTCCTTGGATGACCTTCTGACCAATGTCATGATCTATTGGGTGTCGGGCTGCATTACCTCCTCTGTGAGGTTCTACAAGGAGAACCTGGGTCAAGGGATCGGTGGGAGCCAGCACGACAAGTGAGGCCTTTGATATTTGGCTGTTTTTCATTCTGTCCCTCCTCTGACTGAGCAGTAATATAAGTAACTAGTAAAAAAGGCCCGTTTTGTTATGAAATGAAACGGGCGCTAGCAAGGCAATCCCCCACCCTCCCTCGCTGTCTCGCTATGTCCCCTCCGAGTTCCAGACCCCCCTCCCACCCGCCCTCCCAGTTCAAAGCCTTCCTCCCTCCCAGCTCAAGTCCTCCCTTCCTCCCAGTTCAAGGCCTCCCTCCCTCCCTCCCTCCTTGAACTGGGAGGGAGGGAGGGAGGGAGGGAGGCCGGCCTCCCTCCCTCCCAGTTCAAGGCCCCCTCACGCCTCTCCCACCAAGTTCTAGACTCCCCCCTCCCTCCAATTTCAACATCCCCCCTCCCACATTACGGACCCCTGGACCCCCCTGCCGCGACCCCCTCGACCCCCCCTTCCCGATGAAAACACTCCCCCGCTGCCGTCGCGTACCTGTGCTGACTTGGGGACCCCAACCCCCGAAAACTGAAGTTCTGTTTTCGTCTGTGCCGGCGTGTTGCTTGCTGAATGATCATATGTTGAAGTTTTTCTGCGTGCGTCTGATGTCAGACGCACGCACAGAAACTTGAACAGCTGATCATTCATGAAGCAACGCCCCAGCGCAGCCGAGAAGAGAACTTCAGCTGTTGGGGGTTGGGGTCCCCCGTCAGCACAGTTACGCGACGGCGGCGGGGGAGTGTTTTCATCTGAAAGGGGGGGGGGGTCGAGGGGTCTGTAACGTGGGGGGGGGGGGGTGTTGAAATCGGAGGGAGGACAGAGTCTTGAACTCGGCAGGAGGGGCACACACATGATGGTGCCTAGCAAACTACAGGAGCCACGGTCCCAGGCAGGACAGAACGTTGGTGGTGAGAATTATATATAGAGAGAGGGGCTTTGCAGGCAAAAGTTTGCATTTTGTTTCATTCAGAGTTTTTAAAATGTATTTTTTTCTTTGGGTGATGGTGAACCTATCGAGCAGCTGTAATGGACACTATTAGCAATTCTATTAAAAACTGAAATTGTGGGGTTCTTTGCTGTCATTTTCGGTTAAAAAGACTATGGGACAACATGAGATGTGTTATTTCCTGTCTCTTTTCAATCGAACGCACATCCCTAAAGACGACTTCCCTATGAGGAAAGGCTAAAGCGGCTAGGGCTCTTCAGCTTGGAGAAAAGGTGGATGAGGGGAGATATGATAGAGGTCTATAAAATAATGAGTGGAGTTGAATGGGTACATGTGAAGCGTCTGTTCACACTTTCCAAAAATACTAGGACTAGGGGGCATGCGATGAAGCTACAATGTAGTAAATTTAAAACGCATCAGATAAACGTTTTCTTCACTCAACATGTAATTAAACTCTGGAATTAGTTGCCAGAGAATGTGGTAAAGGCAGTTAGCTTAGCGGAGTTTAAAAAAGGTTTGGACGGCTTCCTAAAGGAAAAGTCCATAGACCGTTATTAAATGGACTTGGGGACAATCCACTATTCCTGGGATAAGCAGTATAAAATGTTTTGTACATTTTTGGGATCTTGCCAGGTATTTGTGACCTGGATTGGCCACTGTTGGAAACAGGATGCTGGGCTTGATGGACCTTTGATATTTCCCAGTATGGCAATACTTATGTACTTATGAGCTGTGGGAAAATCCTGGAACATCTTAGCTTGGATGCAGTTAACGAGAAAAGAACTAGGATCCCAAAGGAAGGGGAAAATTTGTGGGCCTGATTTAAAAGGTTTAGCTGGGAGGAGAGTCTGCTGCCGGGTTAAACTGTGCCGAGATACCAGTGCCACTACAAATGTCCTCTGACCGCCTCTGCACTGTCTGGGCAGTTCCACAGCAGTCTAAGGGGCCAATCTAGGCAGAGCCAGGATTTAAGCAAGCACCGGCTTAAATAGCAGAGTTAAGCTTGCCCAGTTTAGCTATGCAGGTGCAATGCTGAATATTGACTGGACCCACATAACTCCTGGGTCTCGCTGTTCACTCAGACATTCAATGCCAGTGCCTGTTGATCTGACAGCAGTAGTGAGCATTTTAAAATCCAGCTAGTTTAAATACAAGGCTGGCTTCTTTATTCTTGTAGACAGTGTTTTATGTATTTCTTAAGGTTTCCTGATGCCTTCAGCCTTATCTACACTCAGCCACAGGGCTTGCCTTGGTGGAACAGAGCTGCTGTTGCATCTCGGGATATGTTTTCTGCGGGGCTCCAGGTTATTGGTCTTTTAAAAAACTGTAGTCTTGTAGAAACACCTCTTGCAATACAATGAGCTTGACCCTGCCATGCTAGGAAGAAGCGTAAGCGTTGGGTCAGTGGTAGCAACAGAGAGGTGGTGGTTGGCAGCTTTTGCCACTGGTAACAATAATATAATCTTGTGGTTTAAGTTAAGCCAGCATTTTTTGTGTCTTAAACAGCTTAACTATCACTGCTCTCCATCCAGGTCAGCGAAACCATCTTTGCTTCGTTTTGGCACTCTGGGCTGATTCTGTAACTGGGTGCCAGATGCAACACACTGAGCGCTAATGTTGTAGCGACATCTTGGTGATGAGAGTCCATTATAGAAACTCGCATTAGTCTGTGTTTATCCGCCTACTTAAGCCGTGTGCATAGCGGGCGTAGAAGCACTTAAATGCGGCAGTGATGTGCATAGCGTACAGCGTTCCCTAAGCTGCCTATTAGACACTCCTATGGCCCTTCTGTACCCCTCCCCCTACATTACACACTAGACTTTGAATTAGGAGGTAAATGTCTGAGTATTTTTTTTTTCTTTGGTTGACCCTTTTTCATTTACATCTTGAGGGAAAGAGAGGGCACAATGTAAGGGAACGTCCTCCTCTGGAGCTCAGTTAAGTCATAGCATCGCAGCCTGTTCTCTGTCATCCTACATCCATCATCCCCCCACTAATGCTCTCTCTTCCTGTTACAGAGTACCCGTGAAAGTGCCCACAGGAGTTGCCTCATTCCCCAGCGAGCTCATGCATTGTCCGCTCTCCTGGGCCAAGGGTCAATACACGAACATCGTGTCCTTCAAATTCATGCCACGCGGGGGGCATTTTGCGGCTTTGGAAGAGCCGGCACTGCTAGCAGACCACATCCGCCAGTTTACGAGGAAGCTGGAGCAGAAGTGAAGGCCAAGTGGAGGAAGCTGAAGAGCCACACGCGTGTACGAATGCTTGGCTTTCAGACCGTGAGCACTGTTCAAACACTGCGTTAGTAAATGATGCAGTAGCAGTAAATAGCGTTAAGCTATTGCCCCTTTCAAGCATTAAATAGGGGGTTTGATAAAATTAAAATAGGTATTAGTATTTGTGAAAGTTTATTTCAAGAAGACAAAAGGGGCCTCAGATTATGAAGGGGGAGTGGGAGGGCAGATGAAACATTGTGCTTAGGGGGTGCAAGCGTTAATGATGCATCGCTGTGAGCTAAGCCTGAAATAAGATTCGTACATATGGAGAACACCTTGAGCAGTTGTGTGAATTAATGCAGGGCAGAAGTATATGTGAATAGAAATGGGTCATTATAATAAAATATGGTTAATCTCGTACTGACCTTTCATGTCCTTGCTGGAGTCCACCTAACCTTTTGCAGTAGGAGCCAAAACCTACAGCTGTCTTGCTTTATAAATTGTGGCTGATAAAGGAGAGTGAAAGAGCTGATCTCACATTTGGAAGAATTTCTTTACTGTGTGAGTGGTAGACGGCTGTTCTTGTGGATGAAAATGTATGATCTTGCGGGAGGTGGAAACCATGGGCCACCCAGAGAAATTGTACCTGCCATGATAGTTCTCTAACACAGGGCATCACAGTCGAAGCACTGCATATGTAAGTAGGGTCATGCATTTGTTATATCACCTTTCTGTGGAACAAACAAGGCAGTTTACATAGTAACATAGTTGATGACAGCAGAAAAAGACCTGCACGGTCCACCCAGTCTGCCCAACAAGATAAACTCACATGTGCCATTTTTTGTGTATACCTTACCTTGATTTGTACCTGTCCTTTTCAGGGCACAGACCGTATAAGTCTGTCAAGCACTATCCCCGCCTCCCAACCACCAGTCCCGCCTCCCACCACCGGCTCTGGCACAGACCGTATAAGTCTGCCCAGCACTATCCCCGCCTCCCAACCACCAGTCCCGCCTCCCACCACTGGCTCTGGCACAGACCGTATAAGTCTGCCCAGCACTATCCCCCCTCCCAAGCACCAGGCCCAGCACTAACCCCGCCTCCCAAGCACCAGCCCCGCCTCCCACCACCGGCTCTGGCACAGACCGTATAAGTCTGCCCAGCACTATCCCCGCCTCCCAAGCACCAGCCCCGCCTCCCACCACCGGCTCTGGCACAGACCGTATAAGTCTGCCCAGCATTATCCCCGCCTCCCAAGCACCAGGCCCAGCACTATCCCCGCCTCCCAACCACCAGCCCCGCCTCCCACCACCGGCTCTGGCACCCAATCTTGGCTAAGCTCCTGAGGATCCATTCCTTCTGAACAGGATTCCTTTATGTTTATCCCACGCATATATTATAAAATTTATAAAATACTCTGGTTTAACGAAGAACTAAAAATTCTAAAAACGCAAACTAGAAAATTAGAACAAAACTGGAAAAAACCCAAAAAAGAACAATCACTAAAGGCCTGGAAAGAAAGTCAAACAAAACACAAATATAAAATAAGACAATCCAAAAGAAACTTCTACAGAGAACAAATAGGCACAAATTACAAAGAGACAAAGAAATTATACAAACTAATAACACCAAAACAGTAACTACACCGAATGCAAACCTCCCACATGCAGACAATCTTGCCAAATACTTTGAAGAAAAAATTACCAATCTACGCAAGAAATCTGCATCAGGGAAATATTATTCCAGAAACCTTCATAAACGAACTAGATCCGAACCCAAGGGAATACCCGGCAGACCGTATTTGGAATAACTTCACTCATCTAAGCACCGAAATAATAGCTCAGAAAATTCTCCTCCGCCAACTGCTCCAACTATATAATGAACCCCCCCCCCCCAATCAATACGTCACAGAACTCACAGACCACCTCTATTGTCTATTCAAAAGAAGCCTATTCCCACAGGACAGAGGAAATATCTACTAATTCCATCCCGACACCCAAAAAAAGTAGGACACCTTGAATTATAGACTGATAGTATTCATACCCTTAACAACCAAATTGACAGAAGGCATAGTCGCCAAACAACTAACAATACCTCACTGATTTCAACATACTGCACGAATCTCTATCTGGCTTCAGACCTCAGCACAGTACAGAAACAATACTAACCACACTCATGACCAGATTCAAGCAGGAAATAGCAAGAGGTAAAAACATCCTCCTACTCCAATTTGACCTATCAAGTGCATTCAATATGGTTGAACACCACATACTACTGAGAATCCTCGACAAGATAGGAATGATAGGAAAAGTACTCTCCTGGATCAAGGGATTTCTGGCATCCAGAACATACCAAGTCAAATCAAACTCAGATATTTCTCCACCTTGGAAAGCGGAATGTGGAGTACCACGAGGATCACCGCTCTCACCTATATTATTCAACCTAATGATAACACCACTGGCTAAAGCTCTATCCAAACAAGGCCTCAATCCATTTCTCTATGAAGATGACATCACCATCTATATTCCCTTCAAACAGAACCCCACAGAAAGCACCAAGGAAATAATAAACAGTATGACCATCATGGAATCCTGGGCATCGGCATTCAAGTTAAAACTCAATAGAAATAAAACCCAATGTCTCATTCTCTCATCCCAATACAATAATGTCCCCTCCCTCGACAATTAATGCACAGGGTTCATCCCTCCCAATCTCAGAATCTTAGGAATAACAATTGACCGCAACCTAACGCTAGAAAGCCAAGCTAAGAACATGACCAAGAAAAGGTTCCACACTATGTGGAAGCTCAAACATATAATTTTATATGTTTGAGCTTCCACATATTGTGGAATGAATCCCTGGGAAAGTAAGGTTTTAACCTTACTTTCCCAGGGATTCATTCCACAACATGATCCAAACTATGGTGCTAACCCATGTAGACTACTATTTACGTAGGCTGCAAAGATCAAATCGTAAGAAAACTACAGCCAGCACAAAACACGGCTGGAAAGAGGGGGGAGGCAGCAGACAGGATAGGATGAGAGATGGGATAGGAAGATGAGTGTGGAGGAAAAGGAACAGGTGGAGGAAATACTGAGCTACAAGATTGGAGGGAGGGAGAGGGAAGGGAAATAATGGAAATGGCAGAACCATGTGGGAGATGCCAAGAAGGTGGCAAGATGAGTGAGAGGAGGATAGTAAATACAGAGGTAGAAATGTAGTAATGAAAATTGGAAGGGGAATAGCAGGCTGGGGAAGGAGTGAGATGGGGAAACGGAACAGCTAGGGAATGAGAGAAGAATATGGAAAGTTAATAGGTAGCTGAAAAGTTTAAAAGAAGAAGGGTGAGAAAGAAGATGAAATTTGAGTGAATAGAGGCTGAAAAGAAAAAGAGAAAGGAAAGATCAATATGTTAGAGACAGGTGTAGTGAAGGAATCGAACAAGACTAGAGAGAGAAGAAAAGACAACTGAACAAAAACCACAAGGAAGAGAATTAGTAGAAGACAGACGGAGAAACTGGGATCAACATGATGGAAAAATAAAATGTCCAGATAACAAAGGTGGAAAAAAGTGTTTTATTTTGAATTTATTAACAGGACCAGTGGCGTAGCCAAGGGTGGGCTTGGGTGGGCCCAGGCCCACCCACTTTGGGTTCAGGCCCACCCAGTAGCAGCATACCTATGATGTGGCTGGCAGGGATCCCCAAGCCCCACCAGCCGAAAACTCCCAACGTGTCCCTTCTGCATACCTTGTAAGTAGCAGATCTTCGCCTACAGTGACATACATACTGCTCGCACCGGCCCCACAGCCTTCCCTCTGATGTATTTCTGCCTAGGCGGAAACAGGAAGCTGCATCAGAGGGAAGGGTGTGGGGCCAACATGAGCAGTGTGTATTAGTTGCTGCTCGCTGCTGGTGAAAATCTGCTATTTAAAAGGTATACGGGAGAGGGGGGATGTTTGAGAGACCATATGGCATGTAGGCGAAAGAAGGAGAGACCAAATCACCTGTGGGACGGGGCAAGGTTCTTCTGCCCACCCATCTTGGGCCCAGGCCCACCCAAAATTGGGTGTCTGGCTATGCCCCTGAACAGGACTAAGTTAATTTTGGGATATATGTCTCATAGATGTCTTTGTATTGTGTTCAGTGCTATAGCCAGGCTGGGGGGGGGGGGGGGGGGGTGGCAGCAGGGCAGGGCTGAATGCAAAAGTGGATGGGCACCAATTTTCCCCATGCCCCTCTCCCCCTATCTGAATGTAAAATATAAATACCTGAGCTGGCACGGATCTCCAGGTGAAGACTTCCTGTTCCTTTGCTGCTGACCCACCCTTGTGAATGCTTGGTTTTTCTGCATGCATGGCGGGGGGGGGGGGGGGGGGGGGAACAGTGACAGAGCAGCTTGAGGACACAGCCGCCAGCTAAAAAGCTTGGAGAGCTGTGGCAGCCGGACCAGAGGAGTTGGTCTTCAGCTGGCACAGCTTGGGGGATCCCTGCCAGCCACGGTAAGGGTGATGGCAAATTTTGGGGGGTTGTCCTTGGCTATGCCACCAGTTGTATTCAATACAAAAGGAAGTGCATTTCTGTTTTTATTTCTTCAGTTTTGACGTTCTTGCCAAGTTATTGGAGTTCCTAGTTGAATTTTGGTGTTCATATTTCTGATCCCTTGTTCTGTATTTAGGAAAAAGAATAAGTGTAAGAAAACAGGCAATGACCCCAAACCATATAAATGCAGAACTGTTCACCATAATCCTCTCCATCCGTCCCAGTCGAGAACACATTTGCATCGACTGTCCTCAGTGGACCTCGCAGCAGCTGAGTGCGGATGCTGCAAGGTTGGTTTTCAGCACTGATGCCCAAGAGTGCCTGGCGCTCCCAGTATCTGCAGTATGGTGCAAGGTCACTAATAGTGATTTCAGACATGCCCGAGCTACTCCAGGCCAATTAAAATGTTTCTTCCCAGATCGACCACCAGTCACGCCAAATACCATAATCCTGCTTGCAGGCCGTTTTCCAGAAACGCCTTTTTAGAAGGCCACTTTACCTGCAAGAATGAACTTGTAAAATAACACAAGCTCCCTCTGCTTATTCCCCACAGGCAATTACAGATCTGTAACAGTAGGCAGGGAGCCTGTGTTTATACTATTTTTCAAGTTCATTCTTGCATTTAAAGGGCCTGTTTATACTATTACATTCTGAACGTTTGTACATAACTTTCAAATCCTATTTCCATTCTTGTTTATATTCTTAACTAAATCTTGCCTTGTTGTTATTGTCAGTAATGTGTGATTTTGAGTTTATCGGGATATCTTGGGGGGGGGGGGGGGTTTATCTTTATTCCCGTGTTCAGATTAGTTCTACACATCTCTGTCCCACCACACCTGCTGGTGAATTACTGGTACAACCTCCATAAGCACCTCCCTCTACACACCTCTAATGTTGATATGGTCCTCCCAAGGACTATCCCTAACCACAACTTCTCCAAAGTAAATCATGAGACGTGATGCTCACCAATGAGCTTTCTCTGGAGTAGCCCTCACACTCTGGACTACACTTCTTGAAAGGCTTCACACATTAATGCAAGACTCTCTCCTCTACTGCAGGAAGCAGGTGAAACCTTCATGGCAGAAGCAACTATCTTGTCACACATGTAACTGAAGCAAAACGTCTTATCCTACTCTAGCCGAGATCATTTCCATGCACCTTTTCTGACTCCTCATGCAATTTTCCTTAAGTTAGTCCCCTTGTTTTCTGTTCTTGTCTGTCTTTATGTTCCACCTCCATTTACAGCCTGTGCTATCAATTAAGATTCTTTAATGTATATTGTGTTGACATTGTAAGTAGCATACTATGCTATAATATATAATATTTTTTATAACTGCGGTAAGTCTTATGCAACTTTGCATGGCTTGACGCTTTGGGGTCACACTCAGACCAAGTGAAAATACTGAAGATCACTCTTTAATATATTTTCTTTCATTACATACCTTGATTTATAGAAGAGTTTAGCTTGGTTTGGTTTTGTCTTTTACTCTTCAAAACAATTATTTTGGGGTGATTAAATTTGCACATGACACAAAACTATTTAAAGTTGTCAAAACACATGCAGACTGTAAAGATTGTAGGATGACCTTAGGAAACTAGAAGACTGGGCATCCAAATGGCAGATGAAATATAATGTGGACAAATGCAAAGTGATGCACATTGTGAAGAATAACCCGAATCATTGTTACCTGATGCTAGGGTCCACCTTAGGAGTCAGCAACCAAGAAAAAGATCTAGGAGTCACTCTAGACAATATACTGAAATCTTCTTCCCAGTGTGCAGCAGAGGCCAAAAAAGTAAACAGGATGCTAGGAATTATTAGGAAAGGGATGCAAAATAAGACCAAAAATGTTATAATAACGCTGTGTCACTCCATGGTGCGACTTCACATTGAGTATTGCATTCAATTCCGGTTGCTGTATCTCAAGATATAGCAGAATTAGAAAAGGTTCCAAGAACAACCACCACAATGATAAAGAGGATGGAACTCGTCCCATATGAGGAAAGGCTAAAGAGGTTAGGACTCCAGTTTGGAAAACAGATGACTGAGGGGAGATATGATTGAGGTCTACAACATCCTGAGTGGTGTAGAACATGTAGAAGTGAATTGATATTTCACTCCTTCGAAAAGTACAAAGACTAGGGGACACTCAATGAAATTACATGGAAATACTTTAAAAACAAATAGGAATGAATATTTTTTCACTCAATGGTTAAGCTCTGGAACTCATTGCCAGAGGATATGGTAACAGCGGTTAGCATATTTGGGCTTAAAAAGGTTTGGACAGGTTCCTGGAGATAGACATGCTATTGAGACCACCATGGGGAAGCCACTGCTAGCCCTGGGAGTGGTAGCATGGAATGGTGCTACTATTTGGGTTTCTGCCAGTTACTTGTGACCTGGATTGGCCATAGTTGGAAACAGGATACTGGACTAGATCGACCATTGATCTGACCCAGTATGGCTATTCTTGTGTTTTATGTTTTCTACAATGATTCTGTTAAATGCCATAAGATGATTATGGGGGTTTACATTGAATCTTTTCTTTTTTTTCCCCCCAAATGTTTTATTTTTATGGTTTAATGTAAATTGCATCTAATTGATGGGAGGTTACCTTTTGTAATATTGGGAGTTGGAATGCAATTTTGTAATGAAGATATTTTCTGTAATAAAAGATGGACTGGGTGTAAGTGTTCTTGATGTCTAGGCTACACAGCTGGTCCTCCATCTTTAAGGACCGTAAAATGAAAAGAGTATTCATCTTGAATTTTTCCTTGTGAAGAGAAAGGTTGGAAGGAGATCAAGGCTGGGATGTAGACCTCTAGTTTTCTTCAGAAATACCTGGAGCAGAAGCCCAGATTCCTTTCGTGTGGGGAGACTCACTCAATGGCATCGGACTGAAGGAGATGCTATATTCTAAGAGTTTGGTAGAGATGATTCAGGTGTAAGGGCCAATCTGGAAGGCTAGGTGATGAAGCTGAATCAATGGCCTATTTTGACTATACTTAGAAGCCAGGAATCTGTAGTGATCATCTCACAGGATGGAAGGAAGATGTGAACCCAATCCTCCCCCCCCCCCCCCCAGGAAGCGGTACATAGTGTGCAGGTGTTCTGGGTGCAACAGCTTTGAGGAGGTGTAGGCTGCTTCAATTAGGGCCTCTTGTCATGGCTTGACAAAAAAACCCCAAACAGTTCACTGCCTCTGCTGTGGTTGTTTTAGATAACGCATCATATGACAGTAGTAAAATCTTCTACAGTACTGATTGAAAATGGTGAGCCTTGAGCACAATGGCAGGAAAAGAGAGTGAAGCACTAATCATTTATAATGTCCACTGTGTCTTTCACTTTATCACCAAATTATGAATCCCAATTTGTAATCGCTGTAGCTAATCCTGAAGTTTTGAAGAGGTCATATGCTTTGCATATGAGTACCACACATTCATTTCTGCTCATATGGCAGCTAGGCAAGTTTGAGCCTGGGTGAAAAAGCTTGTACTTGTTGAAAGACTACGGCATGGATTGGACCATATAAAGCTGGTGAGCTGCTCTGTAAGCAGAAAGCATGGCCCCTAGGAATACCATCTTGCCACTTTGCTCTAACAGATATGGACCTTTACCTGGTGCAGTATTGGAAAAGTTCCCCCACTTTTTGGCTTCTTTCGTATCCACTTCAACCAAAACAGAGACGTGAGAAAGGCAGACTTTGCTGAAACGTGGAGCTGCTTGGACCTCATATTTCACATCCATCTTTTGGAGACAGGTTGCACAGTAAGTAGAACTGCAATTGTAGCTTTTGGGAACTTTTGAGCTTCAGGAGGCCAAAACCATCTCTCACTTTTTGTTGCAGTGGAAACGTTACCACCATTGCCACCTGCAGCACAAATCTAGGGGTTAAAAGATGTCCTTGTGGGATCAGAAGGGATTCTTGTGGAATATTCTTCTGCATCCTGGATACTCTAGTGGATTAAAGAACTCATCTACTCCAGGAAGCATGGATCCTGGCAAAGAGAATGGCAATAACTATGCTGGCTCCAGCTGACTTGGAAGAAATCATACTATAGAGTCCTGAGAACATGTGTTCTATGCATTAGAGTAACACCTGTTTAATGAGGTGGTGTTCCACTGTGATGCTGTCACTTTTAGTACATCTCTGCAATACCCCTTTCACAAATTTATTAAACATCTTTTGCAGCATTGAATGTGGCTTACAAATTTCTGCAAAACTGGAAGATGTAACATAGTAGATGATAGCACAGAAAGACCTGTATGGTCCATCCAGTCTACCCAACACGATAAACTCATATGTGCTACTGTATATGTATACCTGACCTTGATTTGTATCTGCCATATTCAGGGCACACACCGTACCCCTCCCAACCACCAGTGCAATTTGATAAACTGAAGAGTAGCAAATTGCCTGGACCAGATGGTATACGTTCCAAAGCACTGATAGAACTGAAAAATTAATTTGCAGAGCTTTTGTTAGTAATATGTAATTTATCTTTAAAATCAAGCATGGTATTGGAAGATTGGAGGGTGGCCAATGTAATGCAAAATTTTTAAAAAGGGTTCCAGAGGTGATCCGGGACATTATAGACTGGTGAGCCTGATCTGATGTTGGTGCAGGGCGAAATGGTAGAGACTATTATAAAGAACAAAAGAATGGATTAATGAGACAAAGGCAACATGGATTTAGTCAAGCAAAATCTTGCCTCACCTGTAAGATACTGAGTATAAGTTAAAGTGCTGGTTTTCATGTTTCAAGGGCTACATGGCATCTTTCCTTTTCTTTCAATACAAATTCAGATGTCAGGTCATTGAGAACATGTAATGATAAGAAATCAAAAGTACCTGATACAGTGGGTTATAAATAAAGTATTATTATTACATATTCATTATGCAGAAACAACAAAATATGTATTTTCTGTGGCGGGTCCATTATTATGGAATTCCCTTCGAGGTCTGTTGTGGTATTATATTTCTTTGAAGCAGTTTAAGAAAGATCTAAAGACATTTTTTTTTCTCCAGGCTTTTAACGTATGATAATGTGTGGTTTGAACAGTGCAGGGGAAGTTGTCAGGATATGCTTGTTCTGTATTGGATGTTTTTATTTGTTTTTATTGTGAGTGTTTTTGCTATAAGCTGCAGGGTATATGTTTCATAAATTAAATATAGACATACTACATTTCTTTGAAGGTACAAATAAACATGTGGATAAAGGTGAGCCAGTTGATCTGGATTTTCAAAAGGTATTCGACAAAGTACCTCATGAAAAAGTCCTGAGGAAATGAGAAAGTCATGGGATAGGAGGAAATGTCCTATTGTCGATTAAAACTGGTTAACAGACAGAAGACAGAGTAGGGTTAAATGGTCAGTATTCTCAATGGAGAAGGGTAGATAGCAGGCTTCCCAGGGGTCTGTGCTAGGACCACTACTTTTTAACATATTTATAAATGATCTAGAGATGGGAATAACTAGTGAGGTAATTACATTTGTGATGATACAAAGTTATTCAAAGTTCTTAAATCGCAAGAGTATTGTGAAAAACTGCAAGAGGACCTTACAAGATCGAGCATTCAAATGGCAGATGATGTTTAATGTGAGCAACTGCAAAGTGACATGTGGAAAAGACAAAACCAAACTATAGCTACATAAGGCAAGGTTTTACATTAGGAGTGGAGTGGGTAGATGTGAATTGCTTGTTTACTCTTTCCAAAAATACTAGGACTAGGGGACATGCAATGAAGGTAGTAAGTAGTAAATTTTAAAACAAACAGGAGAAAATATTTCTTCACTCAATATGTAATTAAACCCTGGAATTCTTTGCCAGAAAATGTGGTAAAAGCAGTTACCTTAACAGGGTTTAAAAAGGTTTGGATATTTCCTAAGTCCATTAGCCATATTGCGATAGACTTGGGAAAATCCACTGCTTATTTCTAGGATAAGCAGCATAAAATCTGCTTTACGATCTGGGATTTTGTCAGGTACTTGTGATCTGGATTGGCCACTGTTGGAAACCAGATAATGGACCTGATGGATCTTCAGTCTGTCCCAGTATGGCAACACTTATGTTCTTATGCTCTGGAATAGAAAGTAAACAGAGAGGATTTATCCACTGTAGCGACCAGCTCTTGTGCTGTCAATGCAATCTGTGCTGGGCATGCAGTGGAGCCTCTACAAGAAGGTACACTCCAGCAATTGACACATGGGAATATGGAGACACAGTGCTGCTATGCTTCCGTTTTTCAAATGCTTTGGAGGGGGTTGACTGCTTTCTCTTCAGGGCTATGAGAGCGCTTAGGCAGAGGTGGTGAAACATCTGATGAGCACACACAAATTTAAGCATCATCTGATGGTCCCTCTTGGGTGACTACAAGCCACTGTGCTGGGAGATAAGAGCAGTTATATATGGAAGATTCTCATCTGGTATACACTACCTTCTGATCTTTCTGCACCTGAAAGTCTTTTGAGATTCTTAGCTATTGCAGAGACAGCCTTTGGAGGCGTACATGCACAATGCTTGCACTGAAGCAGATTAAACACTTGGAATGTCTCTCTATATTCTGGATTTTTCTGTCACCCTTTGGGTAATGATTTGGTGACATACCAAAAGAAACTAATTAAATAAAAAATACTCCAATTTTTACTCATTCACTGAAAGCAACAGACCTGAGGAAAAGGAATGCCAGTAAAAAATTTATGATTATGGAAAAGGTTGAGGCTATGTGTCACTTTTACAGGTGTCTAAAAGCGAGGGGAACGGGCTGGAGCCCCCTGATATTGCAAATATAATTGCCTCTCTTACAACAGGATATAGATTTGGTGCATGGGACAGGGGAGTTTTGCAGCCTGAAGCCACAAATAGGCAGGCCATACCTTCTAGCATCTATACTTCTACAGCTAAAGAATAATATTGGGCTTCAATCAGTGAGATGCGAATGCAAAAAGGTCCAGCAACAATGGAGTGAAGTTGCTACAACTAACGGTTTTGGGGGAACAGGTACTTTCTTTGAAGATTAATGGCTAGGGGGTTCTGAAAACATTAAAGCTGATATGGGTTGAGGGATTGGGAAGGGATTATCTTCAGGTGAATCATTATAAATTAGGATTGCACTGGTGTCCATGGAATTTGATCAAATGTGGCTACAAGGGGGCAACAGAAGTCTAGCAGGAACGTTTACGAGAAAATAGAAATTAATGGGGTAACCTTCATTCAGCATCCATTCAACTGAGTGGAATGCCCCATGTGCCCCCCCCCCCCCCCGAGGGGGCCACATATGCTAACAATCTTATAGTAGATTCCATCACAGCAACATGTAATGATGTCACTCCTCTTGTGTCTGGCTTAATCTGGCTTGTCTAACAGAGGAACAGCTAATGTTTTCAATAACCTTTCTCAAACACAGACCATTTGAGATAAGCAATGATTAGCTATAAAGACTAAAATTCTGTGCTTTTATAACAAGTTTAATCGCCGCTTGCTTTAATGTTAGGAAACAAGCCCATCGTTAAGGAGGTGTTGACAATGAAAGAAAGCCAAGATGCAATGACAGACATAACCAGTTCCACTAGTCTGGAAGGTAATGGGGGTTGGGAATAAAGGTACAAAATTTAAGGAACCCGGGACCACTCAAGGACTGCTATGATGAAAGGAGGAAAAACCCTGAAAATGGTCAGACAAACATTATGAATCAGATAATCCCCACCCCCAGAAAAACTGTCCAAATGAGAAGCAATTCAAACATGTGTCTTAGCCTATAGCATCAGCCGGTTCTGCAGTTTTCCCTGTAGTAAGCTTCCAGTGATTTCCAGCCGGATGGAGGTCTATTGGCAAATGAGGCCAGCATGGTTTAAAAACTGTGTTGTGGAGAATGTAAAGCCAGGGGAAGGACTGTGCATCAGTGCAGAAAATCTGAACACAGCTCACCACCAGTACATTTGCCCAGAGTTCACACTGTCTGTGTATAATATCAACCAGAGAATGAGCCATGCCAATCACCTTGATTTCCCAGTCCTCTGTGTCATAGTCAAAATTATACTGGGAATAAACCCATCTTAGCAACTACAGGATATAGGTGTGATTCAACTCAAATCCCTTTGTATTAATTAGTTACACCTTTGTTGCCACATTTTGATACTCATATGCAGCAAAATCTAACACATCCTATACATAACCAAAAACATCTGTTTTGTTAATTGGACTCTGGAAAAAAAAATGCACAATCTAATCAGTTTTACAAACAGATGCAAAGAAAACCTGTCTCAAAATGTATATAACAATTTAATAGCACATCCAATACATAATTTCAGCAAAGATGGTTTTAATTGAATACAATCACAAATAATGCTCAATTATTCCATAACATAGATTTGCTCACATACATCTCCCACATACCACATCTTACAACTGTGCAGTTTGGCACCTCACCACTGGACAGATGTCAAACGATAATGTTTAGATGTTGTGGGTGACGTTAAAAAGGAAAAGTCTCCCCTTCCTCCTCAGTGGATTTCCTTTTTCCTTAGGATGGAGAAGCAGCTTTAATAGGCTTCTTATCCTTATAACATTCAATGTCTTTGAGAAATTCTGTGAATGCTTCATTTGCTCCTGGATCACAAAAACAAAAGTGTGAGCAGTGCAGTATTAAAGGCAGGGATGGATAATGTGGGCCGCACAGTGGAAGGGAAGCTGGGGTGTAAAAATCACGTTCCTGCCATTGACTTCCCTTGCAAAGTGGGTGGGGCATGGCAGCAGGGTTGGGTCACGTGGGCTGTGCAGGAGTATTGGTGGAAATGGATCATGTGTGCGTTGCATTATTACTGGTGAGGATGAAGGGGAATTGCCTGAAGAAAACAACCCATTATACATCAAACCCACAATCCCTATCTTTCTTTCTTTTTTTCCCCCTCTGGGAAGGATCAGTGCACATCAGTGGTACTGAGGGTCTGATGAAGTAAGCTTGCCGTAGAGTCATGTGCTGACACAACTTCCAAATGCAGCCTGACGCAAAACTTTAGCTTCCCAATGCTATAAGCAAATTACCACTGCATTAAAATGTGTACTGTCAACTTCCTCCTCAAAAAATCACAAAAATTGTACACCACAGCAGTAAAATGTCTCTTTATGTCAGTATGGGAATTGGGTCATGCAGGCAGGGAAGCATTAGGAAAAACCCTCCAGCCTGCTGGACACCATGGCCTCTCTCCCCAAATCCCCCCACCCCCCCAAAGAAAATCCCTAGTAATCTGGCTGGGTGTCCCCAAGGACTGGGTTCAGAAGCATGGCCCTAAACCAGTGATTCTCAAACCTGACCTGGGGGACCACCAGCCAGTTGGGTTTCCAGGATATTCCTAATTAATATGCACGACACATATGAATGCCTACCATCTCCTTTTCATATAAATCTCTCATGCATATTCATTATGCTACCTTAGGTTAATTTCAATAACTAGTTGCATATTCATTAGGGATATCCTGAAAATCCAACTGATTGGTGGCTCCCCAGGACAGGTTATAGAATCACTGGTTTAGGGCCACGCTTCTGAACCCAGTCCTTGGGGGACACCCAGCCAGTTGAGTTTTCAGGATATCTACAATGAATATGCATAAGAGAGATCTGCATACCAAGGAGGCAGTGTATGCAAATCTCTCACATGATTGTGAATATCCTGAAAGCTTGACTGGCTGGGAGTACCTGCAGACCAGGTTGAGAAGCACTGGTCTAAGGGACCATTCTTCCCCCCTGCTGCAATCCCTGATGGTGGTCTAATGGTCCTCCTCCGCTCCTGCAGTCTCACCTGACCCTTTTCATGACCCCAAAATAATCCCTGGCTATAATGGACCCATCTCCCTCCTTCCCCCCACCCCTAACAAACAAAACCCCTGGTGGGAAATTAGACCCTTCTCATCCACCTCTGAATGTTGCAAGGGAGGAGCAATGCCCCACCTCACTCCTGCCTCTGTGGTGCCATCTTGGAAAATGGAATTGTCTGAGCCCACACACGGTTGCCATTTTCCAAGATGGTGGAACAAAGGCCTACCTCCTAAGTTTAAATGTGGGACTTGGGGGTCTATTTGAGCCATATTTGGTGAGGGAGGGGAAGAAGCCTACAGATCATCAGGGAAATTGCGTGGGCAGGTTGGTTGGGCCACTAGCCAGGGCTACTTAGATTACCAAGGACATTTTTGAAGGCAGAGGGAGGGGGTGGATCAAAGTTCTCAGGCTACAGGTCATCCAAGGTAAAGTACCACACTTCATTTAAGATGATACCTTTGTTCTCATACTGCTCCTTCACATCAACCCTGAGCTGGTGTAAAAATGCTGCATAAGTATAGTTTTTCTACATCAGGAGTAATAATTAGTTGACCCACTTTGCATACCAAATACACTATCCTTCAGTGCAGTGGTTTGACTCGAGACTTTCCCACACTAGGCAGCTTTCTGCATCACGGAGTAATACTGGCACAGAAAAATCCTGAGTAAGCCACTGCTCTAAAGCATAGTGCAGAATGCCGCATCAACTCTGGAATATGCTCTCGTTTCACTTAATAAAGTGCTCCCTATCCACCTTCTCTCCCAACTATTTACAGAAAAATGGGGCCCACGTCAGTGAACACATTTTGCAAAAGGGTTCATCACGTCCTAACTGTATGCAGACAGCATTCCTGTTTCTCAGTGTCTAAGCCATCAAACATATTTCAAGGTGCAGTCATGACACCAAGGTTGTGGCAGTGTATCTGAAAGCAGCAGTAGCTGCTTGGAGCGAAGGAGGAAGTAGAAAGTTGTGCATATTATTACAGCATAAGGCATACTCTGAAGTGACTCAGACTGCAGCTGTGTATTTGCAAGGTCAAGCAAGGTCTGATATAATAATGCAAGAACTGTACCATCTGTACAACATTATGCAGGCAGCAAGAAAGCCCATACCAGTATCAATTTCAAACCTGTGTTGCTGCTGTCTTGTTATTTCGGGCTTCTCTGAGAGCACCCATGTCAGCCCAAGTGCCACAGTCTGGTCACTGCAGCTGCAGTTTTATTGATAGAAGCATCTTAATCTAGTTGATTTGAATCTGTAGGCCTTGAATGTGTAGGACTCCTGCTGAAGGCACTGTAGCCGAAACACAGCTCTAGTCGGGTCCACTGTACACATTTCACGTGTTATATTTTTAATACATTGCCCATTGCTGCCATCCTGAATCATGCACATGGTCATTCCCACCTTTTTGGGCTTGTGTGATATCACTCAAGACAGTCTTCTAGGCATGCACAGAAACAGAAAGAAATTCCTCTCAACGTAGGGAAGTAGTACTTGCAGCAAGGGAACAGGAAAGAGAGGGTGGACTTGCTGCACAGCCTGGGAGTGCTGCCCTGGGTCATCAAGTGCAAATATATGGAGACCGAGTGAGGAAAGAGGACAGAAAGGACCAAGCATACCTCCCATTAAAGCTAAAAACAAATCCCCAATGAACCCTGGATTACCTACTGGTGCTACATTCAAAAATCAAAGTGCAAAAAGGAATCTTTTTCCTATAAAATAAAGAGGAACGAGAAGATGGGAAAGAAGACTTAAAGAGGCAGAATGGTGAGGAGAGGTTGTGCTCCGCAGCGATGCTGATCCTCTTCACTTTCACAGGAGAGTGAGCTATGGCTTGTGCTGACTGCCAAGGTCCTGGAAACCCTTATTACCATCCTCAGAGGGCTGGCTTCTACCCTCATTTCACTAGCTTTGTAAAACACGCACATGTGTTCCTGCTTTTTTGGTTTTATCTCCTCTGTACCATTCAATACAGTTATATAATAGCATCGCAGCTACTCTGAGAAAGGATTCCAAAGAGCAGCAGCAGCAGACCCAGTCCCCATGGCTGCTGCCCTGATCCCCTTTAACTCACTCAGTCAGGAAGGATTTCTAAGAATGCCTTCTACAAAAGGAAGAAGTGCTCCACCTGGTGGGCAACTCTAGGAAGTTATGTCTGGCTGGCTTGGAAGTCAAGGTCTTCTTTCTGCATGGCTGTTCCCGCTGCCTCACCCTCCTCCATAGAGCCATAGGTGTGATGCAGCGTTTCATCCAGTTTAGAGGTTTCTGGGGAGGAGAGCAGCAAGACATTTGGGACGTATGCCTACAATCACAAAAGTGAATCAATATTAGTCTTAGAATTACTGGATGAAAGCAGGTGGCCATTATTATTAAAAAAAAAACAACTTACATAATCTAGATAATGAATTAAAAGAACTACTACTACTATTTAACATTTCTAAAGCGCTACCAGGGTTACGCAGCGCTGTAGAATCTAACAAAGAAGGACAGTCCCTGCTCAAAGGAGCTTACAATCTAAAGGATTAATGTTCACAGGAGGTAGCTGGAGCTTCCTAAAAATACATCAAGTTGATCCTCCAATTAATTACAGCTCCTGCCTGGTGAAAAGGAGCAGAAAGCTGCATGTTGAACTGCAGAGCTGTGGCATTAGGCATGTTCCATCAGCTCAGGCTTCTGACTTTCCTTTCCAAAGGCCCTGGCCTGTTCAGATTTTAAGCACTCTGTCCCATAGCTGCTGCACCCATTATATGCTCACAGCAATTTAAAAATCTCTGTCTACCCAGTGTGCCATGGAGCCCTGAGCCACCCATGTCAATCCTGCTTCCAACCTCCCACCATGAAACAGCACATATGAGGGTACAGCACAGACTGCACACATGGCTCAAAAGCTCCACAGTATGTAGTACAGTTCCTTTAACTACTACCACGGTCCCAGTGGGATGCAGCTCTGGTGGCAGGAGGGAGGGAGAGAAGGAGGGGTGTTGGACCCTGAGAGAGAGAGAGAGAGACGGTGAATGATATTAGGAGTGGGCTAAGGGACATTTAAGGGGTCTCATGCTGGAGTTGGGAGAAAGAGGCCAGACTCAAGGAAGGAGGGTGGGAGGAGGCATGAGCATATATAGGGGAAGGTGGAGTTGGAGAGGTAGAGGGATGGTTGCTGTGGGTGAGGAGGAAAGGAAGTGTAAATATTGGAGGTGGTGGTCGGTGGACAGATGCTGCGGAAAAGGGAGGAGGATATATGAGGGAAGGAATGGATTCTGGGGATGGGAGAGAAAGGCAGAGGAGTGTGGTAAAATTAGTTCTTACCTGATAATGTTCTTTCCACTAGTCCCAACAGATCAATCTAGAGACTTTTAGGTTATGTCCCTCTGCCAGCAGGTGCAGATAGAGAGAACTTCTGAGGTTCACTATAATGTGGTCATGTGCAGCCACCTAAACCTCAGGTATTGACGCTACCAAAGCAGTGTGAACAAGCAAACTCTCCTGCTTCCATACAACTTGTGCAAGACCATCTGCCGCCACAGGAGGAAAATCATGCAGCTCCTAGCGAGGAATGAGAGACCCTTTCCACGTGGATCTGGTAATGCAACAGTAACTGAAAGCTGCAAATTCATAAACTGCAACACATCAAAAACATGCTGAGAAACAAATATACAAGGCGGACCTCTGGACTGACCTGTTGGGACTAATGGAAAGAAAATTATCAGGTAAGAACTATTTAAACTTTCCGTAGCGTACCACAGATCAATCCAGAGACGAGTGGGATGTACCCAAGCAGTCCTCAAGTAGGGTGGGATAGCGACACCCCAGCTGCCAGGACAGAAGCCCCAAATGTGGCATCCCCCCTTGCTGCAACGTCCAGTCGACAATGCTTAGAGAAGGTATGCACTGATGATCAAGTCACCGACCAGAAAATCTCCTCCAAGTGGGACTCAGCTGCCGAAGTCGCTAGCACTCTGGTGGAATATACTCGCACCTTCAGCGGCGGAGTTTTTCCCGACAAGAGGTAAACTGAAGAAATGGCCTCCTGCAGCCAGCGAGCCACCGTGGCCTTGGAGGCCAGATCCCCCTTCTTGGGTCCAGCGAAGAGGACCAAAAAGATGATCCGAAAAGCGAAAGTCATAAGTGACCTCCAGGTAGAACAAAAGAACACGCTGTACATCCAGGCATCACAATGACCGGTATTCAGCCGCATAATACTCCCTACAAAACGCTGGGAGAAAGAGCTGCTGATTCAGATAAAAATATGAGACCACCTTAGGCAAGAAGGAAGGGACCGTTCGAATAGACACTCTTGCTTTGGTGAAGCAAAGAAAGGGATCTCTTCTGGATAAGCCCTGCAGCTCCGAGACGCTCCTTGCCGAAGCAATGGCCAAACACCGCCTTCAGAGTAAGATCTTTCAAGGATAAATGATCCAAAGGCTCAAATGGAGGACACTGGAACGTGCGCAAGACCAGATTAAGACAACACGCAGGGACCACCGGTAGGTGTGCCAGACAGAGGTGGTTCACTCCTCGCAGAAAGTGTACAAAGTCGGGATGCCTTGAAGTGCCCTCGAAAACAGGCCAAAGCCGCCACCTGAAACTTCAAAGAGCTCAAACACTTATCAAGGCCGCCCAGCAAATGTGAGGATGGCCGACACCAATGCTGCTGCTGCCGCTGAGAGGCCAGCCGCTGTGCACCAGGACTCAAAGGTCCGCCACACATGTGCGTAGGCTGTACATGGAATGCCTCTACGCCTGCTACATGGTGGTAATCAACATGTCTGAGTAACCCTTCTTTCTTAACTGCTCCATTTCAAGACCCAAGCCATAAGACTAAACGGGAAGGGATTCTCCGTGGTAATCGGACCCTGTCACAGGAATCCATGGTGGGCTGGGTGCCGCAGGGGGCTGTCAATCTGCAGGTAAATCAAGTCCATGTACCAGGGGCGCCAGGGCCAATCTGGGGTCACCAGAATCACCTACCCTGGATGCTGAGCAATGCATCCCACGACCCAGCCAGTCATGGGCCATGGAGGGAACATGTAGAGAAGAAGAGACTGGGGCCAGGTCTACAAAAGTGCATCAATACCCTGTGACTTGTGGTCCCTGCCCCTGCTGAAGAAGTAGGGCACCTTGTGTTGATTCCCCGAGTCATGAGATCGATCGCTGGGATCCTTCAGTGCTCCGTGATCTGAGTAAACGCCTGACTAAAAAGTTCCATTCCCCTGGATCCAACGCATGACTGAGCAAGTCCACCTCAACGTTCAAAGATCCCGCAATTTGTGCTGCTGAAAGGAGGGGTAGGCACCGCTCTGCCCAAAGGCAGAGCAGAAACGCTTTCTTGGCAAGAGGGGTGCTCTTGGTGCTCCCCTGCCTGTTGACATACGACACCGCCATAGCACTGTCTGAAAGAACTTGTACCGGCTGTCCCTGAATCAACAGCTGAAATTCCTGAAGTGCCAGCCGGATAGCTCTCAGCTCCAACTGTTTGATCGTCCAAGAGGTCTCCACCGGTGACCAAGTCCCTTGCGCCAACTAGCCCAGGCAGTGTAAACCCCAGCCCCACAGGCTGGCATCCATAGTCACTACCATCTAGTCTGGGGTGGCCAGGGGCATTCCCAAGTGGAAATTCTCTAAGCGCAGTCACCAATGCATGGCCAACCAGGAGTGAGGCATGTAATTCCATGCTCTGGGGGTTGGTATTTGCAATAGGCTCTCCACTTGGGCCTGGATCTTCAGCTGTCGAGCCTCTGGGAGGGACACAGTTCTAGCTAGAGTATCGAAAAGCAACCCCAGGTATTCTAGAGACTGTGAGACATGTGGCTCTTGGGCAGATTGACTATCCAGCCCAAAGATCGTAGGAGCCTGACCACCTGCTCCGTTGCCTGCACACTCTCCTCATAGAACGACGCCTGAATCAACCAATTGTCAAAGTAGGAATGTACCTGCATTCCTTGTGACCACCATCATTGACCTTGGAAAAGGTCCTGGGTGCCATAGCCAGGCCCGAAACTGAAAATGCTGACCCAGCACCACAAAGCAGAGAAAGCGCTGGTGAGGAGGCCAAATAGGTTGAGAGAGGTCTGGAACTCCCCCAGTTGCAGCGCTGCAATGCCCGAACACAGAGTCTCCATCTGAAAATGTTGGACTCGCCATGCCCTATTTACACCCTTTAAATGGAGTATGGGGTGAGGGGACCTGCCCTTTTTGGGTACCATGGAGTAGCGGTCGAGACCGCACTCTGCGGATGGAACGGGTGGCACCACACCGAGGCTGATCAAGGTTGTGAGAGTCTTTTGGACTGCTGCCACTATGGCATTGGCCTTGCAAGGTGGTTCCACAGAAAACTCCACCAGCAGTCAGAAGAATTCTATTTTGTATTTGTGTCAGGTAACCTCCATTTGTCTGAAGTAACCCTGGCCCATTCCCCCAGAAAGTGGGACAGCTGTCCCCCTATTACCAGCAGGGGATGGACCAGGGTCCCATCATTGGGATCTTGCAGCAGCTGCTGGTCGAGTGAAAGGGCCGTCTGAGTGACCTCAACCCCAAGAAAATGCTCAACTCGGCCCAGGGGACAGGCCAGGAGCTTATCAATACAGAGCTGCAGAATATGACCTTCCACCTGCTAGAAAGAGAGAATACTGAGGTTTAGGTGGCTGCACATAACTACATATAGTGACCCTCAGAAGTTCTCTCTATCTCCACCTGCTGGCAGAGGGACATAACCCACAAGGTCTCTGGACTGATCTGTGGGACGCTATAGAATAAGTTGAGAGAAAGGAAGGGGACAGAGCTTTGAAGAAAGTGTGAGAGGATGGAAATGGGGGGAAAGAGGGTAACAGGAGCCTGGATAATGTGGCAAGCTAAAAGGAACTGGAAGAAGAAGGGACCAGGAAGGAGTTGGGCAAGGGATGAGGTTGGAAATGGGGGTAACAAAGTGGATGAAAGACCGGAATAATGTCCAGATGGTTGGGTTCCCGGAGACCATTAGAGACTCTGAACTACGGGCCTTTTTGGAAGATTGTCTCCCCTAGGCCCTAAAACTACAGTTAACGGCAGGCCCTTTGCGCACTGAACACCTCCATCACCTGGGATCAGTAAGGCCTAAGGACCCACGTCGTCGGACTGTTATTTTTAAACTGCTGAACTTTGCACATAAGAGGTTTTCCGAGCTTTGAGACGTATGGGATCTTTACAATATGAAAACCATTCCGTCCTTTGCTTCCAAGACTTTTCTACTGTAGTATCGCTACAACGTAAGGCATTTAGAGACGTTTGTAAACTGCTCTATGCCAAGACGATAGTCTGCACTGCTCTACCCAGCCCGTTTACGAGTCCTTCATGACGGCAACACCCATTTTTTCACATCTGATACTGAGGCCCTGCAATTTGCCCAGTGATTGGATCAATGTCCAGCACCCACGTGAGCCATACTCCATGGTCTTCGTGCCCTAGTGGAGACAGTAGTGCAGTGTTTGGAGGCTTTGCTGCAGATTACTGCTGTGACATTCTGGCAGATTTGTTGATGTATCAAGCAGAGACCATTTGTTTACATATCGAGCAAAGACTTTTTTTCTCTCCCTCCTTGTGGACTACATTGTATATCTTTTATCAACCATCAGGTAGTTACCTTCCTTTTTGCTGAGGTGGGCAAGGGGGGGGGGGTCTCCCTGTGATCTGGTCTTGGAAGATGGCATTTTCCTTTCTCATTGGGGGTGGATTGGTGGGGGTGGGGGGATAGCAAAGAGTAGGAAATATGGCTTGATTGAGAGATGGTTCTGGTTGGTGTTGTGTTACTGTTCTCATGGAGACTGCACTGAGGTCAGGTACTTTGAGCCCCAGGGTTTCCTTTGGGATTCTACATTTCTTTTCAGTTTAGCGGTATATCCACTGGCTGGGGGGTGTTCCCTTCTATCTCTGTACTCGGTAGCATATATTGTTAAAATTATTGTTTTTTGGTGCCCTGGGATCACTTAAATTTGTCTCCTGGAATTTGGGAGGGGTTTCTTCTCCATCAAAAGAACCGAAGTGTTGAAGGCTTTGAAACATCAAAAGGCGGACATTGCTTTTGTGCAGAAGGCCCATTTAACTTCAGCAGAGCATGCTAAATTTCAGAGAAGATGGGTGGGTGGGTAGCCTAGTGGAGGCCCCTGTGGTCCAGCGTAAAGCAGGGGTGATGATTCTATTCCGTAAAGGCTTAAACGTTCAAGTGCGGACCACTGTGTGGGGCCCTGAGGGCAGATACATTTTCGCTTCAATTGAGTTGGATGGCTGTCCATTAGTGCTTGGGGGGTGACTTTAATTTGGTATATGATCCCCACATGGTGTCCAGCACTCTGGCAAATATCCTGGGGGCCTGCCTCTGCTCTGCAATGCCTTGGATTTAATGGATGTGTAGCATGCTTTGCATCCCAGTCAGAGATTATACACACTTTTCCCGTGCTCACGCCTCTCAATCCCGTACAGATTATTTTTTTCTAGCCCCCTTTGCCCGCATATCCTCGCAGTGGAGATCGGTCCCTATGAGGTGTCCGACCACGCCTTGGTTTGGTTTCAGACTGAAGTGGGCCGGGGAACTTTTCGGGGTTACAACTGGCGATATCCCTTGAAGTTATCTGGGGACCAAAAATGTCAAGCTTTTCTGCTGGAGCGTTGGCCTGCTTATGAATTTCATAATGGCTAACATATACATCAGCCTGCTCTTTATTGGGGAAACGACGAAGGCTGTACTGTGGGGGGGGGAAATCATCGCTTAAAGAGCTCGTACTAGGAAAATTAGAGATAGAGAAATACTTACACTAGGAAAATTGATACAGTGTCACAGAATTAAATACAAGGGTCGTCAAGTCGCAGGAGGAATGTGAACGATTACAGGAGGACCTTGCGAGACTGGGAGAATGGGCGTGCAAGTGGCAGATGAAGTTCAATGTTGACAAGTGCAAAGTGATGCATGTGGGTAAGAGGAACCCGAATTATAGCTACGTCTTGCAAGGTTCCGCGTTAGGAGTTACGGATCAAGAAAGGGATCTGGGTGTCGTCGTCGATGATACGCTGAAACCTTCTGCTCAGTGTGCTGCTGCGGCTAGGAAAGCGAATAGAATGTTGGGTGTTATTAGGAAGGGTATGGAGTCCAGGTGTGCGGATGTTATAATGCCGTTGTATCGCTCCATGGTGCGACCGCACCTGGAGTATTGTGTTCAGTACTGGTCTCCGTATCTCAAAAAAGATATAGTACAATTGGAAAAGGTACAGCGAAGGGCGACGAAAATGATAGTGGGGATGGGACGACTTTCCTATGAAGAGAGGCTGAGAAGGCTAGGGCTTTTCAGCTTGGAGAAGAGACGGCCGAGGGGAGATATGATAGAAGTGTATAAAATAATGAGTGGAATGGATCGGGTGGATGTGAAGCGACTGTTCACGCTATCCAAAAATACTAGGACTAGAGGGCATGAATTGAAGCTACAGTGTGGTAAATTTAAAACGAATCGGAGAAAATGTTTCTTCACCCAACGTGTAATTAGACTCTGGAATTCGTTGCCGGAGAACGTGGTACGGGCGGTTAGCTTGACGGAGTTTAAAAAGGGGTTAGATAGATTCCTAAAGGACAAGTCCATAGACCGCTATTAAATGGACTTGGAAAAATTCCGCATTTTTAGGTATAACTTGTCTGGAATGTTTTTACGTTTGGGGAGCGTGCCAGGTGCCCTTGACCTGGATTGGCCACTGTCGGTGACAGGATGCTGGGCTAGATGGACCTTTGGTCTTTCCCAGTATGGCACTACTTATGTACTTAACTTCTACTCAAGCACAGAAAACAGCTTTATTGAGATCCCAGAGACAGCTGAATGAACTTTTACATCAACCAGCAGTAAAATCACAGCTCTATTACAAATACCAACTATTTAGATATGGTAATAAAGCTGGACAACTGCTTGCACGTTCAATTAAGGGAAGGAAGGGGCCATCCCGGATTCTCAAATTGCAAGACCGGGGAGGGGGGAATACTCCGTTCAGGCGGAGATATAGTGGATTGTTTCTGACGGTCACCAAAAGAGGGAGTTTATACTTAGACAATTGAGATCTTCCTAAGCTTTCCCCTTGCCAGCATGTATTTTTGAAATAGCCTTTTACAGAAAGTGACATATTGCTGGCTCTGCAGCAAAGCGCACTACATAAGACCCAGGCCCAGATGGATATCTTGTAGAGTTATATAAATGGTTTTATGAGTGGGAAAAGTCCCCTCTGCCCTCTTTGTTTCTCGATGGTCGCTGAGGGAACCCTTCCAGATTCCTTAAAGATGGCTCAGATAATTGTGTTATTAAAACCAAAAAACGATCCAGAGGACCCGAGCTCATATTGACCCATATCTCTTTTAAACGCTGATGTAAAATTATATGCCAAAATTCTAGCTAACAGATTGGCGCATGTACTCCTGGACCTGACTGATGCAGCCCAGGAGGGGTCTGTGAAGGGGCGAGTGGTGGCTAAAATATTCGCTCCATTTTGGCCTCCCTAGAGGTGGTAGCCGAGAGTCGGATGCCTTCTCTCCTTGTCAGTTTTGACGTGGAGAAGGCAATCGATCGGATGCTCTGGCCTTTCTTGTTTGTGCTAATGCAGAAGTATGGACTGGAGGGTTTTTTTCCAGACACGATTCGGGTCCTCTATTTTACTACTACTACTTAACATTTCTAGAGCGCTACTAGGGTTACGCAGCGCTGTACAGTTTAACAAAGAAGGACAGTCCCCCTGCTCGAAGGAGCTTACAATCTAAAGGACGAAATGCCAAGTTGGTGCAGTCTAGATTTCCTGAATAGAGGTGTAGTGGTTAGGTGCCGAAGGCGACACTGAAGAGGTGGGCTTTGAGCAAGGATTTGAAGATGGGTAGGGAGGGGGCCTGTCGTATGGGCTCAGGGAGTTTATTCCAAGCATGGGGTGAGGCGAGGCAGAAAGGGCGGAGCCTGGAGTTGGCGGTGGTGGAGAAGGGTACTGAGAGGAGGGATTTGTCTTGAGAGCGGAGATTACGGGTAGGAACGTAAGGGGAGATGAGGGTAGAGAGGGGAGGGGCTGCAGATCGAGTGCATTTGTAGGTTAGTAGGAGAAGCTTGAACTGTATGCGGTACCTGATCGGAAGCCAGTGAAATGACTTGAGGAGAGGGGTGATATGAGTATATCGGTCCAGGCGGAAGATAAGACGTGCAGCCAAGTTCTGAACGGACTGAAGGGGGGATAGATGGCTAAGTGGGAGGCCAGTGAGGAGTAGGTTGTAGTAGTCAAGGCGAGAGGTAATGAGAGAGTGGACGAGAGTTCAGGTGGTGTGCTCAGAGAGGAAAGGGCGAATTTTGCTAATGTTATAGAGGAAGAAGTGACAGGTCTTGGCTACCTGCTGGATATGCGCAGAGGAGAGGGAGGAGTCTAAGATGACTCCGAGGATGCGGGCAGATGAGACGGGGACGATGAGGGTGTTATCAACTGAGAGAGTGGAGGGAGAGGGGAAGTGGGTTTGGGTGGGAAGACAATAAGCTCAGTCTTGGTCATGTTCAGTTTCAGGTGGCGGTTGGACATCCAGGCAGCAATGTCGGATAAGCAAGCCGATACTTTGGCCTGGGTTTCGGCAGTGATGTCTGGTGTGGAGAGATAAAGCTGGGTGTCGTCAGCATAAAGATGATATTGGAAACCATGAGATGAGATCAGGGAAGAGGTGTAGATTGAAAAAAGAAGGGGTCCAAGGACAGATCCCTGAGGAACTCCAACAGAGAGCGGGATGGGGGTGGAGTAAGAACCATGAGAGTGTACTCTGAAGGTACGGTGGGAGAGATAAGAGGAGAACCAGGAGAGGACAGAGCCCTGGAACCCAAATGAGGACAGTGTGGCAAGAAGTAAATTGTGATTGACAGTGTCAAAAGCGGCAGATAGTTCGAGGAGGATGAGGATGGAGTAGTGACCTTTGGATTTGGCAAGGAATAGGTCATTGCAGATTTTAGATAGTGCCGTTTCTGTCGAGTGTAGGGGGTAAAAGCTGGATTGAAGCGGATCGAGGATGGCATGAGAGGAGAGAAAAATCAAGGCAACGGCTGTGAACGGCGCGTTCAAGTATCTTGGAGAGAAAGGGTAGGAGGGAAATTGGGCGGTAGTTGGTGGCATTCAAGTGGGTCAATGGGGAGCATTCTAAACAGTTCTGTATTCGTAGAGGTACTTGACAGGGATGCCCATTGTCACCCCTCTTGTTTGTGTTACCTTTGGATCCTCTCATTTAGGAGGTGATCCAACATCACCAAATCAGTGGAGTCTCTATAGGTAATTTTAAGTTCACCATTTCGACCTTTGAAGATGATTTGCTGATACATCTTACCAAGCCTTTGAAGTCCTTGCCTGCATTGTTAGAATTGTTTCAAGAATTTGGTGACTTTGCTGGTTTCAAGTTAAATTACTCTAAATCCCTAGCATTAGCATCTACGGAGGAGTTACAAAACAAGTGGGGGCTTAGCTTCCCACCTCAATTGGTGTGAGACTCCTTTCCTTAATTGGGTATACAAGTTTCTATGCAGGTATCTAAATTATTCCATTTAAATATCTCCCACTTGTTGGAGGCAACGGCTGGGCGGTTGATGGCATGGCTATCTCTGCCACTCATGTTGCACGGTAGAATTCAGTTACTTCGCATGTTAGTTAGAATACCCAAAATGGCTTTATGTTCCACAACTATTGCCTCTTCGTATTCTTAAGAAAGATTTCAAACTGCTATACAAACTTTTGGGGAGCTTTTGCTGGGGAGGCATGAAGTCTAAACTTCCATTATAACAAAGGTTGGGTTCCTGGAGGGAAGGAGGTATGGGTCTGCCTGACCTGCGATGTTATAATTAAGCTTGTGTGCTTCGCCATTTGAGCGACTGGTTTCTGGATAGGCAGGATTATACTCCACGACAGCCTATACTCCACGACAGAACTTGACTATTTTGCTCCATGTCATTTTTTCTTTTTTGTTGCAAGGCCTGTTTGTTCCTCTGTCTTTTCGAAAGTTTGTTGCCAAGTCTGCTGTGGGAGATCTGGAGAGATATGACTAGGTATTGGAGAATTGACCCAAATATGTCTGATCTGCTACCAATTCATGGTACTTTGCTGTTTACTCCGGGCAATGAAATAGCATTTTTCGGACACAGGAACATCTGGGTATTAAGAGATTGGAACGTTTTGACTGATGGGGACTCATTGCTGAGTTTGGGGGCACTGCATATCAGCATAGAGATAATAATGCTTACGAATATAACCAAATATCTCATTATATTAACTATTTAAATCTTGTGCCTTTGAGGTCTCGGCATAGTCACCGTTTGAGACAATTTTTTACTTTGGTGAAGGGAAATAAGCTTTCAGTCTCAGGACTCTATAAAGCACTCACGACCCTTTCTCCCCTGAAAGAGCTTATCCGACTGCATTGGGCATAGGATTTAGATAGACCCACCCTTTCTTTAGATTTTCTTACACTGACCTCCGGGATTCCCACTTTGGCGATAAGTGCAGACCTAAGGGAGTGCAAATTTAGGATATTACATAGGGCACATCTTACCAAATTTCAAAATTTTTAAATGGGGGGTATGGACACTCCTTTGTGTATACAATGCCAATGCATTCTTCCACTCTCCCTGGGACTGTTTTTTAGTGCAGGCGTTTTGGAATGATGTTTTTCAATACTTGAAAATTCTACTAGGCTTGTGCATCCCAATCTCTCCCCTTGGAATTCTTTTTAATAAATATGAACTCTCTGTATTGCAGAGTAGAGATGCCCAACAATTGATTCGTAAAGCTGGTATTTTAGGCAAATGAGTTATTCTGAGCCTTTAAACAAGTGATTTGCCTCTGGCGTAATACATTTCATGACCTCATGTTACTAGAAAGTGTTTTCTCTCTATCTGGGTACTCTATATACACTCTCTGAATCCACAAGGGCGCAGTTTAGTGGTTTTATTCCCTTTGAGGGCTTTGGGGCCTAATATGATTTTCTCCTGCGCAGTCTCTTTGTGAATGGATCTTCTGTTCTCTTCCACACTATTTTTTATGAGATTGGGATTGGGTGAGCTGGGGGATGGGTTTGGGGAGGGGGAAGGATGGGATACATTGAGTACAGAAGCAGTAGTGAAGATTTAGATTGGAGATTTCAGTTGTTCACAGTTTGATGAAAGCGTGGGGAACAAATAAAAATAAAATAAATGAATAAAAAAATATGTCTTTTGAACTACAAGTGTTGTTTTGCTTGTTGATTTCTTACATTTCTCTATTGTTCACAAGGTTTAGTGTTGGCGTCATTAACATTGTTCCCATGAATATATAGGGGGATGGGGTGTGGATAATTGTAAAAAAAAAAAAAGACGACGGATTACCTCACTTTCCTTTTATGATGTACTTTTTTTTATATTTGAATCTTTGAGTACACATTTGGCTAGATGTCTTTACTCTGTACCATCATAAATAAAAAATGAACCATACATCAGGTATGGATACTGTTTAAAAATGCCATCATCGAAGCCCAGACCAGATGTATTCCACATTTTAACAAAGATGGAAAGAAAAGCAAACAGCCAGCTTGGTTAAAAGGTGAAGTGAAAGAGACGATTAGAGCCAAAAGAACATCCTTCAAAAAATGGAAAAAAAAAGATCTGAATGAAGAAAGTAAGAAGTAACATAAGCACTGTCAAGCCAGATGCAAAGCACTGATGAAAACTCAGTAACATTTTTTTTCAGGTATATCAGAAGCAGGAAACCTGCGAGGGAATCTGTGGGCCTGTAAGATCAGGAAGAAACAAAAGGAACACTTAGGGAGGACAAGGCCATAGCGGAGAGCATAGGCGTAGTTTGACTATTTCATTTGGGGGGGGGGGGGGGGGGGGGGGGGGGCAAAGGAAGGGGCTGGCATATTAGCATATTCATTTGCATATATGTATATGCAAATTATGCTAATATGGAGGAAGGAAGGGAGCAAGAGCTGGCTTTTTTGGGAATAACCAGTGTTCGTTTGACGATGGCTAGCCACTGAATCGGAGAGACAGTGGGTTTGGCGGCAGGCAGTGGTGTGCTGGTAAATGTTTAACAACAGACTCTCCCCCCCCCGGTCCCCCTCTGCGCCCCCCCCCCCAAATTGCAGAGCTGGCTTTAGCCGGGGAGAGAGCCTGGGGGGGGGGGGGGTATAAATAAGTAAATATAAACTTTTAATGTTGAGCACCTGATTCTCAAAGTGAACATATTCCAAACACTATAATGAAAATACAATGATCTTTTCTACCTTTGTTGTCTGGTGACTGTTTTTCTGATCATGCTGGTCCAGTATCTGATTCTGCTGCTATCTGTCCTCTTAACTCAGTTTCCAGTGCTTCCTTTCCATTTATTTCTTTCCTTTCCTCCTTTCTTCTTCATTTCTGGTCCTCAGCTTCTGCCTATTTTCTTCATCCATGTGCAGTTTTTCTCCTCTCTTCCTTTTCCCTCATCTCATCTCCTTCCTCACTCTTTCCTCCCCTCCATCCATGTCCAGCATTTCTTTTCTCTCCCCTGCCCTCCACCCACCCATGTCCAGCGACCCTTCTCTCCCTTTGCCCTGCAAGCACCCATACCCAGCGACCCTCCTTTCTCCTTCCCCCATGCCCAGTGGCCCTCCATCCACCCATGTCCAGCAGTGACCCTCCTCTCCCCTGTCCCCATACCCAGTGGCCCTCCTTTCCCCTGCCCTCCATCCACTCAGTCCAGCAGTGACCCTCCTCTCCCCTGTCCCCATACCCAGTGGCCCTCCTTTCCCCTTCCCTCCATCCACTCAATCCAGCAGTGACCCTCCTCTCCCCTGTCCCCATACCCAGTGGCCCTCCTTTCCCCTGCCCTCCATCCACTCAGTCCAGCAGTGACCCTCCTCTCCCCTGTCCCCATACCCAGTGGCCCTCCTTTCCCCTGCCCTCCATCCACTCAGTCCAGCAGTGACCCTCCTCTCCCCTGCCCCCATGCCCAGTGGCCCTCCTTTCCCCTTCCCTCCATCCACTCAGTCCAGCAGTGACCCTCCTCTCCCCTGTCCCCATACCCAGTGGCCCTCCTTTCCCCTTCCCTCCATCCACTCAATCCAGCAGTGACCCTCCTCTCCCCTGTCCCCATACCCAGTGGCCCTCCTTTCCCCTGCCCTCCATCCACCCAGTCCAGCAGTGACCCTCCTCTCCCCTGTCCCCATGCCCCTCTTTTCCCCTGCCCTCCATCCACTCAGTCCAGCAGTGATCCTCCTCTCCCCTGCCCCCATGCCCAGTGGCCCTCCTTTCCCCTTCCCACCATCCACTCAGTCCAGCAGTGACCCTCCTCTCCCCATACCCAGTGGCCCTCCTTTCCCCTTCCCTCTATCCACCCAGTCCAGCAGTGACCCTCCTCTCCCCTGCCCTCTCTTCATCCCACCCTCTCCCTGTTCCTTCTCCCCCCCCCCCCCCCGCAGCGAGCCAGTTCTCCTCCCTCCCTCCGGATCCATCCCTCACCAACTTGATCTTCGAATTCTTCGCCTGCCCGCTAGCGCTGACTCTCCCCTGCCGGTTCGCGCTTCAAAATGGCCGCCGAGACTAAGTCTCGCGAGGCCGGCTCTGGAAGTCTCGGCGGCCATTTTTAAAGCGCGAACCAGCAGGGGAGAGAGCGCTAGCGTGCCGGGCAGACAAAGGATTCGAAGATCAGGTCGGTGAGGGACGGATCCGGAGGGAGGGAGGAGAAGGAACGGGGAGAGGGCGGGGCGAAGGAAGAGCTGCCTGGAAATGTTTTTCAGGAGTGACAATGTGAAGGAACTAAAAGAAATTTCGGTGAACTTGGAAGATGTACTGAGCCAAACTGACAAGACAAAAAGTGATAAATCACCTGGACCAGATGGTATACAGCCCAGGGTATTGAAAGAACTCAAACATGAAAATGATGAGCTGCTGTTAGTGATCTGTGTCGTTAAAATAGTCTGTAGTATCTGAAGACTGGAGGGTGGCCAATGTGACGCAGATTTTTAAAAAGGATTCTTAGGGTGATCCAGGAAATTATACACAGGTAAGCCACTTCAGTGCTGGCAAATATAGTGGAAAGTATTATAAAGAATAATATTACAGAACATATAGACAAGCATGGTTTAACGGGACAGAGTCAGCATGGATTCAGCCAAGGGAGGTCTTGCCTCACCAATTTTCTTCATTTCTTTGAAGGCGTGAATAAACATGATGATAAAGGTGAGCCGGTTAATGTAGTGTATCTAGATTTTCAGAAAACATTTCACAAAGTACATCATGAGAGACTCCTGGGAAAATTAAAGAGTCATGGGAAAGGAGGCAATATCTTTCTGTGAATTAAGAATTGCTTATTGGACAGAAAACAGAGGGTAGGGTTAAATGGCCATTTTTCTCAATGGAGGAGGGTGAATAGTGAGTGGAGTGCTACAGGGATCTGTACTGGGAGTCCTGGGACTGGTGCTATTTAACATATTTATAAATGATCTGGAAATCAGAGTGATGAGTGAGGTGATTGAATAGTTTAGTGACATCTACAAATTTAAAGTTGTCAAAATGCATGCGGACTGTGAAAAATTGTACGAAGACCTTAGGAAACTGGAAGACTGGGCATCCAAACGGCAGATGAAATTTAATGTAGACAAATGCAAAGTGATGCACATTGGGAAGAATAATCTGAATCACAGTTATCTGATGCTAGGGTCCACTTTAGGAGTCAGCACTCAAGAAAAAGACCTAGGTATGCTGAAATCTTCTGCTCAGTGTGCAGCAGCGGTCAAAAAAGCAAACAGGATGCTAGGGATTATTAGGAGAGGGCTGCAAAATAAGACCAAAAATATTATAATGCCTCTGTATCGCTCCAAGGTGCAGTCTCACCTTGAGGATCGTGTTCAAATTCTGGTTGCCGTATCTCAAAACAGATACAGCGGAGTTAGAAAAAGTTCAAAGAAGAGCGACCAAAATGATAGAGGGGATGGAACTCCTCTCATATGAGGAAAGGCTAAAGAGGTTAAGGCTCTTCAGCTTGGAAAAGGGACAGCTGAGGGGGGATATGATAGAGGTCTACCAAATCCTGAGTGGTGTGGAACGGGTAGAGGTGAATCGATTTTTCACTCATTCAAAAAGTACAAAGACCAGGGGACACTCAGTGAAATTGCATAGAAATACTTTAAAACAAATAGGAGATTTTTTTTCACTCAAAGAATAGTTAAGCTTGAACTCGTTGCTGGAGGATGTGGTAACAGCGGTTAGCATATCTGGGTTTAAAAAAAGGTTTGAACAAGTTCCTGGAGGAAAAGTCCATAGTCTGTTATTGAGACAGGTATGGGGGAAGTCACTGCTTGTCCCTGGGACTGGTAGTATGGAATGTTGCTACTAACTACTTGTGACCTGGATTGGTCACAGTTGGAAGCAGGATAGTGGGCTAGATGGACCATTGGTCTGACCCAGTGTGGCTCGAATAGCTCCACTGCTTACTGCAGGAGACTTTGTTGTTGCATTTGAAAACCGTTTAAATAAAGAGAAAAAAAATCATCCAACTAAAGTTCTTGAGTTTTCAAAATACCACAGGTCCCTCAGATGTGATCCATATCAGTGTTTGAGATGGGGAGTATACTAGTCAAAAAGGCTAGCACCCTTAAACATTTACTAGCCATACACTAGTATCATCTCTGAGCAATCTCTCCACTGACTTTACAGATTTGGAATAGCATGCCCAAGGCCTATTCCTTTCGTCTTCTCAGCACTCTTTCTCCTGGTACTTTTACTTCCAGCAAGATCAGGACTGTGGTACCCTAACCCTTCACCTATTATCTCCAGGAATTTTTCGCTTGTTTTAATACTTCTCCCAACTTACCTTTGTCCAGGTGTTGCAGGAATAGTCCTTGGCCAGAAGCCATGCATCAGGCTCCTGTCAGAAGGCAGGCTCTAAATCATCCTTGTATGATGACTATCACACCATCTGCAGCATCCCCAGTTCATCTGGGTGATGAAAGACCTGAGCTGCAAAGTGAACCTAAGCCCTTTCAGACAGCAGCTCTGAAACTAAAGGGAAAGGGATTGGGACTTGATATACTGCCTCTCTGTGGTTTTTGCAACTACATTCTACTACTACTTAACATTTCTAAAGCGCTACTAGGGTTACGCAGCGCTGTACAATTTAACACAGAAGGACAGTCCCTGCTCAAAGAGCTTACAATCTAAAGGACAAATGTACAGACAGACAAATAGGGGCAGTCTAGATTTCCTGAATAGGTATAAAGGTTAGGTGCCGAAAGCAACATTGAAGAGGTGGGCTTTGAGCAAAGATTTGAAGATGGGTAGGGAGAGGGCTTGGCGTAAGGGCTCAGGAAGTTTATTCCAAGCATAGGGTGAGGCGAGGCAGAATGGGCTGAGCCTGGAGTTGGCGGTGGTGGAGAAGGGTACTGAGAGGAGGGATTTGTCCTGTGAGCGGAGGTTTCAGGCGGGAACGTAAGGGGAGATGAGGGTAGAGAGGTAATGAGGGGCTGCAGACTGAGTGCATTTGTAGGTAAGAAGGAGAAGCTTGAACTGTATGCGGTATCTGATCGGAAGCCAGTGAAGTGACCTGAGGAGAGGGGTGATATGAGTATATCGGGTCAGGCGGAATATAAGACGTGCAGAAGAGTTCTGAACGGATTGAAGGGGGGATAGATGGTTAAGTGGGAGGCCAGTGAGAAGTAGGTTACAGTAGTCAAGGCGAGAGGTAATGAGAGCGTGGATGAGAGTTCGGGTGGTGTGCTCAGAGAGGAAAGGGCGAATTTTGCTGATGTTAAAGAGAAAGAAGCGACAGGTCTTGGCTGTCTGCTGGATATGCGCAGAGAATGAGACGGAGGAGTCGAAGATGACTCCGAGGTTGCGGGCAGATGAGACGGGGACGATGAGGGTGTTATCAACTGAGAGAGTGGAGGGAGAGGGGAAGTGGATTTGGGTGGGAAGACAATAAGCTCAGTCTTGGCCATGTTCAGTTTCAGGTGGCGGTTGGACATCCAGGCAGCAATGTCATCAGATAAGCAAGCCGATACTTTGGCCTGGGTTTTGGCAGTGATGTCTGGTGTGGAGAGATAAAGCTGGGTGTTGTCAGCATAAAGATGATATTGGAAACCATGAGATGAGATCAGGGAGCCCAAGGAAGAGGTGTAGATTGAAAAAAGAAGGGGTCCAAGGACAGATCCCTGAGGAACTCCAACAGAGAGCGGGATGGGGGTGGAGGAAGAACCATGAGAGTGTACTCTGAAGGTACGGTGGGAGAGATAAGAGGAGAACCAGGAGAGGACAGAGCCCTGGAACCCAAATGAGGACAGTGTGGCAAGAAGTAAATCATGATTGACAGTGTCAAAAGTGGCGGATAGATCGAGGAGGATGGAGTAGTGGCCTCTGGATTTGGCAAGGAATAGGTCATTACAGACTTTAGAGAGTGCTGTTTCTGTCAAGTGTAGAGGGCGAAAACCACATTGAAGCTGATCAAGGATGGCCTGAGAGGAGAGAAAATCAAGGCAGCGGCTGTGAACAGCGCGCTCAAGTATTTTGGAGAGGAAGGGTAGGAGGGAGATAGGGTGGTAGTTGGAGGGACAGGTAGGGTCAAGTGATGTTTTTTTGAGGAGAGGTGTGACTATGGCGTGCTTGAAGGTGTCAGGGACAGTTGCAGTGGAGAGAGAGAGAGGTTGAGGATATGACAGATGGAGGGGGTGACAGTATGAGAGATGGTGTTAAGTTGGTGGGGATGGGATCAGAGGAACAAGTGGTGCATTTCGAGGAGGAAAGAAGGCGGGCAGTTTCCTTCTCAGTGATATCAGGAAAGGAGGAGAAAGAGGCCAGGGTATATACAGGTACTTTTGTACTTGGGGTAATGGAGGGTTAAGTGACTTGCCCAGAGTCACAAGGAGCTGCAGTGGGAATCGAACCCAGTTCCCCAGGATCAAAGTCTGCTGCACTAACCACTAGGCTACTCTTCCTTGTCTCCTTGGCCCTTGTCCCAAGTTCCAATTAGAAAAAGCTCCCAGGAAATAGTGGCGACTAAGGTGACAGAAATGATCTTCTCATTGTCCCTTTTTCTGTCATTTCTTCTCTATACAGTATTTTAATTATGAGAGGGATTTATTAATTTTAAACGTTTCTAACCTGCTTATAAGAGGGTACCATAAAACATACGTAATAAAACACACAAAGACTACAAAAATAAATTATCTACCATCAAAACAGATAACAAAATCATGTCCCTCCATTAATACACTGCCCATCAAACAAAAGCTTGGACAAAGAGCTGTGTTTAAAACATCTTAAATTGCCAAATATTGGTATTTACATGCAAGAGATCAGGCAAGGCATTCCACATAAGTGTTCCCGCAATAGAAAATGCTGAAGCTTGAGTAACAGCATAATGTACAGAAGACAGTAACCGTAAATCTAGACATTTAGTGAAGTCAGATTGTAATGGCCTCCTAGAAAAATACAGATTTAAAATTGTTCCAAAAAACCATGGCATTTTATTATGAACCACCCAACGAATAAGGGTCAGAACTTTAAACTGCACTCTATACTTCACCGGTAACCAGTGAAGTTGCCTTAAAACTCAAATCTACAAAGCATCCCAAGACTTAGAATTCTCTCTTGAAGTACTTACAACAGATTTGGGAGCTGGTCCCCCATCTTGCCCAGCCTCTGTTTTACTTGATGGCTCTTCAATCTGTAGAAGGCAAGGATAAAACGATTCATGTGACATGGAATGAGTAAGCTAGAATAGTTAGCCATGAGAGAGATTTTGCAATTTAGCTATATCAAAGAATAAAAGGACTAGACTGAAATGTCACCCACAATTGTAAAGTACTACAATACAGCTACAAGAGGAGCAGCTTAGGTTAGAATTTGCCTTGTTACTCATAACTGTTATGTATCCTCCACTGTTTATTGTAAGCCACATTGAACTCGAACTTGTGTGGGACAATGTGGGATATAAATGCCACAAATAAATAAATTAAAAAATAAAACTGACTATCTACTAACCCACTTCAGGCTGTTTCCCGCTGCTCTTTACAACCACATATCCCCTGCTCCTCTCCTCCTGGGGGTGGGTCACACACACACAGATGGCTAACTATTAGGCATCAGACCAGGCAGCAGGTTGTACAAGGCCAGGGAAGGGTGGCAGGAAAAAGGAGCTATAGTGAAAGAGAAGCCATAGATTCTAAGGCCCTCATGTTCCAAAGCCCCGCGCTGTTCCAAACAAAGCTCTAAAAATAGTGCTGGAACAGAGCAGGGCTTTTCTGCATCGATGATCAGAGATAATGCATGCAAATTTAAGCAGCGCTATTATCTCTGATCAAGGGGTAGAAGTGCGGGAGAATTGTACCTGAGCATGCGCTCAGCACAATTCTCCCGCACTTGTTTGATAGGTCTGGGCTGTCAAAAGCCCAAACCTGTCAAACACAGGGGCTGGAGGTCCATGGGACCACCAAGCCCTGACTACCTCTGCCCCAAGCAAGGCAAAAACGGGGGCTGGAGATCCGGCCGACCTCCGGTCCCCCCGACAATCTCATCCCCCCAAGTTCAGGGAGGGCTGGAAATCCGGTGTGTCTCCAGCCCCCCCGAACCCCCAGAAAATATCAAGTGGCCGCCACCGCCAGCCAAACCCCCTCCCACCCAGCGAGCGACCGGGGGGGGGAGGGGGGCTGGAAGTTCACCCCAATTCCCCCCCCCCCCCCGCGTTGTTGTACCAATCCCTGGTGGTCCAGGAGGACTAGTGACAACCCCCCTCCCGGCCTCCCTACCCTCTCCCACCCAGCGAGCGAAGAAACCCCAACTCCCCCCCCCCCCAGCGTATAGCAATCCCTGGTGGTCTAGCGTGAGTAGAAGTGGTGACAACCCCCCTCCCGGCCCCCCCTACCTTTAGTTGGAGGAGGGACGCAGCCTGCCTCCCTCCTCTTCCAGTGGACGACATCCTGGGATACGCTCGGTGGGGCTACAAACCACGTAAGGGAATCACTTGGGGGGGGGGGTGGAGTTGGGGTGGCTTCGCACGCTGGGTGGGAGAGGGTAGGGGGGCCGGGAGGGGAGTTGTCACTACTCCTCCTGGACCACCAGCCCCCCCCCCCCCGGTCGCTCGCTGGGTGGGAGGGGGTTTGGCCGGCGGCGGCGGCGGCCACTTGATATTTTCTGGGGGTTCGGGGTCTGGAGACCCATCGGATCTCTAGCCCTCCCTGAACTTGGGGGGGTGAGATCGTCGGTGGGACCGGAGGTCCACAGGACCTCCAACCCACTGTTCGCGTTTGCTTTGAGGGGGAACGGGAGACTGCCAGCATGCAACTGCATGCTGGACAGGGCTCACCATTCCCCCCCAATGATCGGCGCAAACCTTAACGCCAGCTCGGAACTGGCGTAGATTTTGCTACGGCCAGCGACCCAATCTTTGGCGCACTGGCCGCTGATCATTGGGGATGAATGCGTTAAGCGCTGATTAGCATGCATTTGCAAGCTACTTGCGCTGAGAGCCCTGTTTAGCATGCATTTGCATGCTACTTGTGCTAAGAGCCCTCGAGTGCGTTGTTTCACGTGCTAGAGGGCTCTGATCATGGGTCGGCAGCAAACTCCGGCACTAGTATGGTGTTAACAGCCTCTAGCGCCGGAGTTTGCTTTTGATCATGAGGGCCTGAGAGCTTTACCCACTGAGAAGATGATCAGTTTTCAAACTGTCCATTTAAATGGGTAAATGCCTTTGGAAATAGCTCTCATTATGGGATGTGGGTGTCTTAATTCATTCTCTCTCTCTCTCCACACACACCCACGTACAAAAATACAGGGTGAGGCAAAAAAAAACAAAAACCTTTGGAGTTCTTTGCTACTTTCTCAGCAACCAACTGGAATTTCAGTGAATTTTTACAGTTTTATTTGTTGTTACTATCTACATTTATGTGCCGAGTGGAATGAGATTATCTTTAAACACAGCAAGTTACAGACTTTAGCGTGACTACACAGCAATTTTCATGCATTCAAAAATGTCTGCACTGTAAAACTACAATTTGAAAAGAAAACTGGGTACCAGCTTACTGTTAATGTCATCACAGTGACACAGACTTTTGTAATCAATAATTTGAATTTGAAAATTTTGTATTTCATAATATAATAATTTACAGATAATTTGTTTAAAAGCATTTCGGATCAGAATGGCAATCATGGGCAAAATGTGAGTAGTGGACAAATTAAGAATGCAGACACTACGTGAACAAGGTTTCGGAGCCAAGGTGACGGTCACTGCGTATCATCTCAAGAACTGGAAGCTAAGCACTGTGAAGAAAATTTGTTGGCATGACTGCAGATTTCTCACACATTACTAATTGTGTCATTTGAATGATGTTATTTTAACGCGCAAAGATCGCCAAGTAGTAATGCTAAAATGTCAGTAACATCAACATAGCTTAAGATAATTAACGCTGTTTAATACTAATATGACGACTAAATAAATACATAAAATTTCTTGTTAAATTCAAAGCGGTTGCTGAAAAAAACAGCAGAAAACTCTAGGGGGCAGGGGTGTAGCTATGGGTAGGCCTGGCAGTGGTTTCCCCCATGTCCATCTCAATAACAGACTATGGACTTTCCCTCCAGGAACATGCCCAAACCTTGTACCTTAAAAATGCAGGGTCATGTACTTGGGTTACAAAACTCCAAGGGAATGGTACAGTATAGGGGATGAAGTACTTCTGTGTACAAAGGAAGAGCAGGACTTGGGGGTGATTGTATCAGATGATCTTAAAGTGGCCAAACAGGTAGAAAAGGCTACGGTCAAAGCCAGAAGGATACTCGGGTGCACAGGGAAAGGGATAACCAGCAGGAAAAAGGAAGCGCCCTTGTACAAGTCTCTGGTGAGGCCCCATTTAGAGTACTGTGTGCAATTCTGGAGACCGCACCTACAGAAGGATATGAACAGGATGGAGTCAGTCCAGAGGGCAGCGCTCTCTGTCATAAAACACATAGAAACAGGCTTAGAGAGGGGATACGATGAAGACATTTAAATACCTCTGTGGCATTAATGTACAGGAGGTGAGACTTTTCAAATGAAGGAAAACTCTGGAATGAGAGTACATACAGCAGGTAATAGGGCTCAGGAGTAATCTTTCACGGAAAGGGTAGTGGATGCGTGGAATAACCTCCCAGTAGAGTCATGGAGATAAGGACTGTGCCTGAATTTAGGAAAGCATGGGATAGGCAGGAAAGGAGGAGTTAGTGGTTACTGAGGACGGGCAATTTGGCCCTTATCTGCCATCATGTTTCTGAGGCAATAGAAGATTAAGTGACTTGTCCAAGAAGCATCGGTGGGATTTGAACCCCTGTGCTACTCCTCCACACTCACACACAGGCCGGTGAAATGGGGTGGGAACGTTTATGACAGCTGCACACCTGGAAGCCATGTTCCACTACGTAGTCCTCCCTCCCTCGCCAACAGCAGCTTAAGTCTTCACAAAACTACTACTACTTAACATTTCTAGAGCGCTACTAGGGTTACGCAGCGCTGAACAGTTTAACAAAGAAGGACAGTCCCTGCTCGAAGGAGCTTACAATCTAAAGGATGAAATGTCAAGTTGGGGCAGTCAAGATTTCCTGAATAGAGGTAAAGTGGTTAGGTGCCGACAGAGTGACTGAACTGGTCACACCTGAGAGTCTGGATAAAGGACCTCTACTCTTTCACCCTACTGCTCCTCCACCAGCTGTACAAACAGTGCCTCAAGCGGCACTCAGCAAGAGACAAGGGGCTAGATGCACTAAAGTCCTCGGAAGAGCCGGTCCCTTACCGATTCCATAGCAAATTGGTAGGGAACGGCTATGCATCAAGGAAATGGAATGCAAATGAGCTGCTCATTGTAGCTTACTTGCGTTCTCTATTCCCTCGGAAACCAGTTGGCTGGTCGAACACGCGCAGAACAGCCAAGCGTTATGCTGGCTGCTCTGCGCATGCCAAAGATGTCCAAAAAGGACGTCCCTGACGAGCACTTGTCAGATCCGTGGGCCGGAGCGCAAGCTGCAGCCACCAGTACAGCCGATGATCCCTGCCACCCCACTCTTGGAAGAAGGGGGTGGATTGTGGCTGACCGTGCAGATCCTCCTCCCTGGGAACGTGTGGCTCTGGGGGCGATGGGGGGGTGAGAGTTGCCCCAAATTACCACCGCCGGCATCGGGACGTGTGAAGACGTCCAAAAAAACTATTTGGACGTCCATTTCGATTATGCCCCCCTCCAGGTCTCTCTCCGCCAATCACAGCGCGTTTAGCTGACACCTGTGACAGCTAAACACGCTGTGACTGGCGGAGAGAGACCTGGAGGGGGCATAATCGAAAGGGACATCCAAATAGTTTTTTATTTGGACGTTCTCGCAGAACACCCATCACAAAAAAATCTGGGGAAAAAAGTCCAATTGCACGTCAGGGCCCTCCTATTTTTTTTTTAATGTTTCAGTGAAGGCCGTCCATGTTAGGCGCTTTAGAACAGCCATGATGAGTACTTGGACGTGGCTAGGCAGTGAAGGACGTCCATAAAGGGCGTCCCTGACGAGCACTTGGACGTTTTTCTCCCGATTTTTTATTTTGTTACATTTATAGAAGTTTTTAGAGGCTGCGCAGCCCCAACGAGAGGTACAGATCTCCCGTTAGATTTTCTACGGTTAGGCAATCGGAAAACGGTAGTGCATCTCATTACAATACGATTTATACACATTGGGGTACTAATTTGCTCATCTGCATTCCGTTTTCGTTAGCTGCTACCGTGATTGGAAAATGGCTTGGAGAAGCATTTAGTGCATGCCACGGTTTACTACTTTCTCGTTAATGGCTTGTTAAGTTTAGTGCATCTGGCCCAAGGCCTTTGTAGAACAGCCCGAAGAACATGTCTTTTTTTTTTTAATAAACAAGGAAGGCTTTGTCGGTGGTGCAAACACTAGGATGCATCAAACGTAAACCTTGTCTGTTGATAGCACCACACAGCAAAGACGGAAGCAGAGCTTACAGCCCTCGAGTGCTAACAATGGGGAGGTCTAAATAAGGTACATGCTAACCATAATAATAAAAACAACCCAGTGAAGGTAAATATTCAGCTGGTGATGGTCTGCAATTTTTCATCGCCACTGGCATTATGTCCGTGAATCAACACCGAATAACTAGGTATATGCATCTGGCAAAGTGCCGACTCCGCCCCCAGACTGACCACACAATCACCGGCTGAGTTTTGCCGTTAGTGCTGATAGTCAGTGGCATTATCTGGTCAAGTGCCGTGAATATCAGCGGATAGTATTTAATCGCTGTGAATATGGACCCCAGTGGCACGCTGCATTTCCCCCAGTTCAAGTTAGGTCCCCAGCAGGATAGTTACCTTGTAGTTTAGTGGGCTCAGGTACTTGAAACAGCCAAAGAAAGTATAAAACAGGCAAATGAAGATTGTGATGACCAGAACAATTAATGTAAAAATAGTTGTGGATGCTTTGAAACCTAAAAGAAAAAAAACAAAACAGATTGTTCATAATTTTTAGCAGTCAGCGTTTCCCCTCTTCCCTCCCCAGTGGCACCCCCCCCCCCCCCCGCAAGAAAGGAATGCTTAAGCTCCAAAAATCAACTCACACACCAGACACCGTGAGGAGCAGTGGACAACGCGTTCTCTCCTCACTGCGGATTAAGACTGAAGGTCCTGAGCTCTCATGGCAAGGCACTCATGCACGTACAGTCATATACGATTTTTAAAAGTACCCACGTGAGAATATGGCCTGCTTGTCCTTGGAGTATGTTATACACACTGGGTCTGGGTCTTCTGCCACCATGCTCTCATCAAATTTGAAAGGCAATGCATATGTTTTAAAGCATTGGGTGGATGACATGCCACCAAGCCTTGGATACTGGAGAAATACCATTCATGACTTACTAATATGGACTTGCAGGGAATCAAATGTATTTATTTATTTATTACATTTGTACCCCACATTATCTCACCTTTTTGCAGGCTCAATGTGGCTTAAGGCAAAGAAGAGATTTCTGGATGTATACCACTGGCTATCTCCTAGGTCAAGGAATCAGATTCTCAATGAACTGGGGGGAGGAGCAGTGATGATACTTCCAGCTGGGTTGGGTTTGGGCGGGGGGGGGGGGGGGGGAAGAGTATTTCAATAGTGTTGCAGTTTTAAGGGACAGAGATATACTTCCTTTGGCTCAGTCAAGCATGGAGGGGCTATAAGTGTCCAAGCTCTCCTGTTACTGCTTTAAGGTTCTTTAAAGTGAGAAAATGGGTGGAGAGGGAGAATAGTTTTGATTTATTGACTAATTTGTTTAAGAAACCGTTGTACTATCTGTATGTTTTCTATTTTTATTGGGGTTTTTTTACTGCTGTGACTCATGTGTGTTCTATTATCTAACTTATTATTTGAGTGCTCAGTAAAACCTGTTGCTGAGGCTTATTAGAGAGGATCATTTTGTGAAAGCGGCTCTCAGGTGTGATAGAACTAAGTTCTCCTGAAGACGCCTACAGTGCGAAACACATAATGAGTTGAGAATGAGAACAAATTCAAGAAAGAGAGCATCGCTACACACACTGAGCTACAGATCCAGCATTTTTTAAAATCACTTTGGTCACAAGAGCACAGACTGAGGCTGAACGGAACATTTCTTTCAGTTTCTCCGCATCATCACCCTTGAAAACCATTTCCGTACAGGCAGATCTCTCACATCTTCCTTCGTAAAGACTGAAGCAAAGAATTCATTCAGTTTCTCCGCTTTGGCCTTGTCCTCCTTGCGTGCCCCTTTTACTCCTTCGTGATCTGGTTGGTATTGGGCATGGCCAGAAGGGGTTTATAAGGTTTTCTGGGGATCTGGTTGAATGCTGGGGGAGGGATGTTGGGGGCAGGGGGGGAGAAGAGTTATTGGGCGTTTATTTTGTATGGCTGATTTTAATATGCTATTTATTTTATTGTAAATTGCTTCCAGCCATTTTGATGGGATGATGTGCATCTTTTGGGTATACAGTGCTAGAAGCAGCTGAGCGTTACAATTAGCAGTTACTCCTTTTGCTAACGGCAGTGAGTGTTCTGCTCACAGCTCTATCCTGGCCTGGACACCTTGGGCTGAGCTGCACTTACCCATTCGTAGTATGGAGAAGAAATAAAGCCAGAAAAGGCAAAGGATGGGAGCTGCAAGAGCCTGGTTCACCGCTCCAAAGTGGATGTGCTTGTCCAGCTTTGCCGGCAGGTATGCATAGTACAGATTGTGACGATCCACCAAGTGTTTCAGTAACACATACAGCAGGCCTGGAGAGGGATGGAGGGATAGTATCAGTTCAGAAGAGGCAGATTTCTAGCTAATAAAGACTCTTATTTAACAAGTATGTTGCTGTGATACTTTTGTTTGTCAATTTCCTGGCGATTGCCTGGTTTCTCATTTTGTAAGCCACAATGAACTCATGAGGCTAGTGTGGGATAGAAGTGTCTAGTGTAATGTAATGAGCTATCACCAGCTGTAACCACATGCTCTGCTTATATGCACACACTTGACTGGAGTCCACCTGATCTCATCTCATTGATGTGCCGCTACTGCCCTATTAATTAATAGCTGTTGCTGCGGTGGCTTCACTACTGTTACATGATGTTTTTACAAACTTGTCTACTGTCCTTTAATAAATAAATGGAGCTACACTGGGGTCACATCGGTTATGGGATGCTCCAGTTATGTGCAAGATAAAACTTCAGCACTTAATCTAAGTGCACTCCAGGCACTGTATATATAAGCAAGGAAGAACATAAAACAACACACACATGGTTCAAACTAGAGAGCTGCACGGGAACAGGGTTTGTGGGAATCCCAAAGGGATGGCCTCGAGGTGGTGGTGTAGCACCATGCCAGCCTACCTATCCTACTCCACTAATGCAAAGAAAACTGTGTCAGGGGGCAGGACTGGGAGACTGCATTCGCCAAATGCCAGGCGTGTGTGTGTGTAGTGACTGGCGAATGCAACCTCCCAAACCCACCCCGATGCAGCACCATCTTCAGTTTCCGCTCCATGCAACAGCTTGCCGTGACGATTCCTCAGGTGGACACTGGACTGTCCATTCAGTGTGGAAGTGGCAGGAGGAGGAAGCGGTAGAGCAGCTCACCTGAGAGATTTGGACTGGGAAGAGTAAAGTGCACATCTGCCCTGCACTTCTCCTCTCCAGTGTAAAAGATCCTCTCAGAGTCTGTGGATCACTACCAGTAGTAGTAGCAGGGCGTTATGTCGCTCTTTACACCCAATCCCTTCAAACAGGACGTGGGTGAGTGTGTGAGGAAACTGAGGATGAGCCGACAGTGGTGGTAGTTCCCATCCTCGGAGCACCCGGAGAGTTTCCTCTGAACATGTGTTGGGAATCTAGTTTTAACAAGAAATTTATCTGTCATGCAGTTCCTTTGACCAGTTAATTGAGCAGATATGAGTCTCGGCAGCTGCACATCGGCCCTAGGTCTCATTATGCACAAGGAAGTTCTTTTAGGGGAGATCCTTTTGTGCTGTAGTGCAATGTAGTAGTAAATTAAGGCATCTGAAACGTAAAGTGTGGGCAAGAGGGGAATATGTGGTGTTGGTAATGGAGCTGGCAAAGGGGGATGAGATTTAATATACTGCCTTTCAGTGGTTACAATCAAAGTGGTTTACATAATATATGCAGGTACTTATTTTGTACCTGAGGCAATGGACTTGCGCAGAATCACAAGGAGATGCAGTGGGACCAAAACCTGTTTCTAAGGCCGCTGCGCTAACAGTTAGGCTACTCCTCCACTCAAGGTGGCTGCAGACACCAATTCTGAGCATTTAAGTTCTTCCAGAACGATGGCATAGGTTGGGTTATTTTACCACAAGTCGGGTTATTTTAGTGCAGGGGACAAGCAGGGATGGAGATTACTTGCAAGGATGGGCAGAGATGGGTTAAATTCCAGCGGGGATGGGTGAAATTCCTGTCCCCGTGCAACTCTTTACTTCAAACACAATGTTGAAAAACAAAGCAATTCTGAATTTAAACACCCCCCCTCCCGAGATAAACAGAAAACCCAATTCCAAAAGTACTCCCCCTCCATATTCCTAGTCCTGTGGTGCAAGATCAACACAGAGCAAAGTTCAAGGAACAAAAATCAAAACATCCTACTGCATCCATCCCCACCTAACAAAGCCCGCCTAACACCAGTCAACTTATTACAAACATGACAGAAAAAGGAGTCCAAACCGTCTCTGTAATGGTTTTTTTGGGAGGGGGGGGATCTGGAACCATCTTACTGCTTCTTGAGCTTCCAAACTCATTTGGAAAAAGTCTCTATTAGGCAATGACAGCATAACTTGTCATTCATAAGTACCTGGAGATTTTTCTCCTCCTTATATCTTCTTCCCCAGCTACTGACCAGAGATCACAGCTCTCTCCAAAACCTAGAAAGCATGGACTTTGCATCTAGCCACTAGGTGTCACTGTTGAGAAAGGGAAGAGACTCCTTTCCCCCACCCTCCCTGCTACATCCTCAGCCCTTGCCAAAGTGAGAAGCAGAACCTGAACCTAAGTCTTCCCTACCTGGCAGCATGTCAGGGCCATCCCAAGAGTTGTGCAAGGGAGGCGAGGGCACAAAACTGGCTCCCTGTCCATTGTCTGTGGTGCAGTGGGAGGAACAGGGGTGCAATTCTGGCTTGGGACATTCCTGCAGCATGCCACCGAGCCACCAATCACACACACAATGACAATTTAGAATTGCATAGCACTTTCATACAAACACGATCCTAATGCTCAGTATAATTAACAGGTCAGAATGACACATGCAACTGTTTCTGGGATAGACAGTACATTTCTGTGTACTACACCTTAATGCTTCCAGGGAATCATGCTGAAATTGGCCCAAGAAAACAAAGTCATACAAGTGCCATGATCTAGAATGTCCACTCCACTGACTTGTAGTCCTGATACCGAACCACAAATCTCCTTCCGTACCTGCTGGCCATTTAGCTTGCTTTATCAATTCAACCACCCCCCACCCAGTCCCCTCATTGTTTAGTCTTGATGATGTTGGGGCGGCATACAGGAACCTTGCCAGATACGCTAAAACTACTCATCAGAAATACTCTTGGGCTAGCAGAGTCACCTTCCGTGAGTCTAAAGGAGTGTGTTACATACTATTTCTATCCTCTACTTTCTAGTTAGTATCATCTTGCCAGGTTTAATTCATATTTATTTTTTTCCCCAGCAAAAGGGGACATAATAGGACTATGAAGCTGACACCCAGGATTAGACACTGACTTACCGAAGGGGACAATGATTGGGCAGGTGATGCTGTAGGCCATAGTGACCGTAAAGAGGCAGAGCATACGAGCATACATGGCACCAAACTCAAACTCGTAGGCCTGCAGCTGGGGAAAAAACACAAACAATTGAAGGCGGATCTCAAACGAGCACAGGCCATTTCAGCCTCTCAGAAAAGGAACAGCCCCATTAAACACGCCTATTTCTAACTACATTATTTGGTTAACTTCATATCATGCTCTAATTTGGGAGGCCTTCAGATTCTGACAAACCTCAGTCTCCACAGCTGGAGGTGGTTCCCAAATCTAGTCCTTGAGAATCACGAAGGAGTCTGGCTTTCAGGGCACCAGGGAGAACAAATTTGAAACTCCATGGTGAGCTTACAGTCAGGGCCGGTCCTAGGGTCTCTGGTGCCCCCCTGCAGACTATCAGTTGGCGCCCCCCCCCCCCATCTCCTTTCTCTCTTCTCCCACCCTACCTCTGTCCAGTGATTCTCCTTTGCCCCCATCCCCCTCCCATTTATGGCCACCTGCCCGCCCTCTTCTCCCCCCAACATCCCCCTTTTTCTTCTTGCTACCCTGCGTGGTTTAAGTCTTTTTTAATTTACCTCCCTCCCAGTGGTTGCGTCATTTCAAAGCCCTGCCCGTCTCTAGCCTTCCCTCCCTTCGTGAGTTCGTTCCCGCAGAGTCCCGCCCTTGAGGAAATGATGTCAGAAGGCGGGACTCTGCGAGAACGAACTCACAAAGGGAGGGAAGGCTAGAGACGGGCAGGGCTTTGAAATGACGCGGCCACTGGGACGGAGGTAAATAAAAGATTTAAACTCTCAAGGGCGGCGCACTATGGCGGCGCAGCGGCGCCCTTGAAGGCAGGCGCCCCCCTGCGGTGCTTACCCCGCTTACTGGGTTTGACCAGCCCTGCTTACAGTTCCCATGGGTTCACTGCCCTCCCCTACACACACAATATGGGGAAAACTTTACCTGAGCACTTTGCACCTGCACAGGAGCAAGAAGATCTGGAAATGCAATCTTTACATGTACTTTCACTCCCACTACCTGACTAGGTCCTTTTTTTTTTTTCACATGGGGCAAAATAGATGCACTATGAATAGTGTGCACTGAGGGGGCAGTAATAATCAAAACTTTTATCTGTATAAAAAGAAACTGGTGCAGGAGGTAATGGTAATGGGGCCACTTGATAACAGTGATCATAATATGATCAGATTTGATATCAGCTTTGAAGTACACACAGGAAATCCAATACGGTAGCATTTAACTTTCAAAAAGGAGACTATGATAAAATGAGAACAGTGAAAAAAAAAAAAACTTAGAGCAGCTGTGAAGGTCAAAAATTTACATCAGGCACGGATGCTGCTCAAAAATACCATTCTAGAAGCCCAGGTCAAATATATTCAGTGTATTAAAAAAGGGGGAAGGAAGATCAAACGACAGCCAGCATAGTTAAAAGGTGAGGTGAAGGAAGCTATTAGAGCTAAAAGAAAATCCTTCAGAAAATGGAAGAAGGAACAGACTGAAAATAATAAGAAACAGCATAAGGAATGTCAAGTCAAATGCAAAGCACTGCTAAGGATGGCAAAGAGAGACTGAAAAAAAAGACTGCGTTGGAGGCAAACACACACAGTAAAAATTTATTTTAGGTATATTAAAAGCAAGAAGCCGGCAAAAGAATCGGTTGGACTGATAGATAACCGAGGGGTAAAAGGGGAAATCAGGGAAGACAAAAGCCATAGCTGAAAGATTAAATTAATTCTTTGCTTCGGTCTTCACCAAGGAAGATTTAGGAGAGATACCGGTGCCAGAAATGGTATTCAAAGCTGACGAGTCAGAAAAACTGAATGAAATCTGTATAAACTTGGAGGATGAAATGGGACAATTTGACAAATTGAAGAGAAGCAAATCTCCTGGACTGGATGGTATCCATCCTAGAGTACTGATAGAATTGAAAAATGAACTTGCAGAACTATTGTTAGTAATATGTAACTTATCTTTAAAATCAAGCATGGTTCCAAAAGATTGAAGGGTGGGCAATGTAACGCCGATTTTTAAAAAAGGTTCCAGAGGTCATCTGAGAAATTATAGACCAGTGAGCCTGATGTACAGTGGGGGAAATAAGTATTTGATCCCTTGCTGATTTTGTAAGTTTGCCCACTGACAAAGACATGAGCAGCCCATAATTGAAGGGTAGGTTATTGGTAACAGTGAGAGATAGCACATCACAAATTAAATCCGGAAAATCACATTGTGGAAAGTATATGAATTTATTTGCATTCTGCAGAGGGAAATAAGTATTTAATCCCTCTGGCAAACAAGACCTAATACTTGGTGGCAAAACCCTTGTTGGCAAGCACAGCGGTCAGACGTCTTCTGTAGTTGATGATGAGGTTTGCACACATGTCAGGAGGAATTTTGGTCCACTCCTCTTTGCAGATCATCTCTAAATCATTAAGAGTTCTGGGCTGTCGCTTGGCAACTCGCAGCTTCAGCTCCCTCCATAAGTTTTCAATGGGATTAAGGTCTGGTGACTGGCTAGGCCACTCCATGACCCTAATGTGCTTCTTCCTGAGCCACTCCTTTGTTGCCTTGGCTGTATGTTTTGGGTCATTGTCGTGCTGGAAGACCCAGCCACGACCCATTTTTAAGGCCCTGGCGGAGGGAAGGAGGTTGTCACTCAGAATTGTACGGTACATGGCCCCATCCATTCTCCCATTGATGCGGTGAAGTAGTCCTGTGCCCTTAGCAGAGAAACACCCCTAAAACATAACATTTCCACCTCCATGCTTGACAGTGGGGACGGTGTTCTTTGGGTCATAGGCAGCATTTCTCTTCCTCCAAACACGGCGAGTTGAGTGCATGCCAAAGAGCTCAATTTTTGTCTCATCTGACCACAGCACCTTCTCCCAATCACTCTCGGCATCATCCAGGTGTTCACTGGCAAACTTCAGACAGGCCGTCACATGTGCCTTCCGGAGCAGGGGGACCTTGCGGGCACTGCAGGATTGCAATCCGTTATGTCGTAATGTGTTACCAATGGTTTTCGTGGTGACAGTGGTCCCAGCTGCCTTGAGATCATTGACAAGTTCCCCCCTTGTAGTTGTAGGCTGATTTCTAACCTTCCTCATGATCAAGGATACCCCACGAGGTGAGATTTTGCGTGGAGCCCCAGATCTTTGTCGATTGACAGTCATTTTGTACTTCTTCCATTTTCTTACTATGGCACCAACAGTTGTCTCCTTCTCGCCCAGTGTCTTACTGATGGTTTTGTAGCCCATTCCAGCCTTGTGCAGGTGTATGATCTTGTCCCTGACATCCTTAGACAGCTCCTTGCTCTTGGCCATTTTGTAGAGGTTAGAGTCTGACTGATTCACTGAGTCTGTGGACAGGTGTCTTTCATACAGGTGACCATTGCCGACAGCTGTCTGTCATGCAGGTAACGAGTTGATTTGGAGCATCTACCTGGTCTGTAGGGGCCAGATCTCTTACTGGTTGGTGGGGGATCAAATACTTATTTCCCTCTGCAGAATGCAAATAAATTCATATACTTTCCACAATGTGATTTTCCGGATTTAATTTGTGATGTGCTATCTCTCACTGTTACCAATAACCTACCCTTCAATTATGGGCTGCTCATGTCTTTGTCAGTGGGCAAACTTACAAAATCAGCAAGGGATCAAATACTTATTTCCCCCACTGTAAATGCCGGGTAAAATGGTAAAGACTATTATAAAGAACAAAATTACAGAGCATATTCAAAAGCATGGATTAATGAGACAAAGCCAACTTTTAGTGAAGGGAAATCTTGCCTCACCAATCTATTACATTTTTTTGAAGCGGGTGAACAAACATGTGGCTAAAGGTGAGCCGGTTGATATTGTGTATCTGGATTTTCAGAAGACGTTTGACAAAGTACCTCATGAAAGACTCCAGAGGAAATTGGAAAGTCATGGGATAGGAGGTAGAGTCCTGTTGTGGATTAAAAGCTGGTTAAATGGTCAGTATTCTCAATGGAGAAGGGTAATTAGTGGGGTTCCCCAGGGGTCTGTGCTGGGACCGCTGCTTTTTAACATATTTATAAATGATCTAAAGATGGGAGTAACTAGTGAGGTAATTAAATTTGCCGATGGAATTCGTTGCCGGAGAACGTGGTACGGGCGGTTAGCTTGACGGAGTTTAAAAGGGGTTAGATAGATTCCTAAAGGACAAGTCCATAGACCGCTATTAAATGGACTTGGAAAAATTCCGCATTTTTAGGTATAACTTGTCTGGAATGTTTTTACGTTTGGGGAGCGTGCCAGGTGCCCTTGACCTGGATTGGCCACTGTCGGTGACAGGATGCTGGGCTAGATGGACCTTTGGTCTTTCCCAGTATGGCACTACTTATGTACTTATGATGACACAAAGTTATTCAAAGTTGTTAAATTGCAAGAAGATTGTGAAAAATTACAAGACTGGGCATCTAAAAGACAGATGACGTTTAATGTGTGCAAGTGCAAAGTGATGCATGTGGGAAAGAGGAACCTGAATTATAGTTATGTAAAGCAAGGTTCCACATTAGGAGTCACCGACCAGGAAAGGGATCTAAGCGTCATCATTGATGATACGTTGAAACCGTATTAGAAAAAAGGGAAAAAAGACTAAACGTCAGCCGGCGTGGCTAAACAGTAAGATAAAGGAAATCATTAGAGCCAAAAAACAATCCTTCAGAAAGTGGAGAAGAGAACCAACTGAAAGTAACAGGATAGATCATAAGGAATGCCAAGCCAAATGCAAAGCGGAGATAAGGAGGGCAAAAAAGGACTTTGAGAAGAAATTAGCGTTGGAAGCAAAAATACATAGTAAAAACTTTTTTAGATACATTAAAAGCAGGAAACCGGCCAAAGAGTCGGTTGGGCCGCTGGACGAAAATGGTGTTAAAGGGGCGATCAAGGAGGACAAAGCCGTAGCGGAGAAATTAAATGAATTCTTTGCTTCGGTCTTCACCGAGGAGGATTTGGGGGGGACACCGGTGCCGGAAAGAATATTTGAAGCGGGGGAGTCGGAGAAACTAAACAAATTCTCTGTAACCTTGGAGGATGTAATGGGTCAGTTCAGCAAGCTGAAGAGTAGTAAATCACCGGGACCTGATGGTATTCATCCCAGAGTATTAATAGAACTAAAAAATGAACTTGCGGAGCTACTGTTAGAAATATGCAATCTGTCCCTAAAATCGAGTGTAATACCGGAAGACTGGAGGGTAGCCAATGTTACTCCGATTTTTAAGAAAGGTTCCAGAGGAGATCCGGGAAATTATAGACCGGTGAGTCTGACGTCGGTGCCGGGCAAGATGGTGGAGGCTATTATTAAGAATAAAATTGCAGAGCATATACAAAAACATGGACTGATGAGACAAAGTCAGCACGGATTTAGTGAAGGGAAGTCTTGCCTCACCAATCTAATGCATTTTTTTGAGGGGGTAAGCAAACATGTGGACAATGGGGAGCCGGTTGATATTGTATATCTGGATTTTCAGAAGGCGTTTGACAAAGTGCCGCACGAAAGACTCCTGAAGAAATTGCAGAGTCATGGAATCGGAGGTAGGGTATTATTATGGATTAAGAACTGGTTGAAAGATAGGAAGCAGAGAGTAGGATTGCGTGGCCAGTATTCTCAGTGGAGGAGGGTAGTTAGTGGGGTCCCGCAGGGGTCTGTGCTGGGTCCGTTGCTTTTTAATGTATTTATAAATGACCTAGAGATGGGAATAACTAGTGAGGTAATTAAATTCGCCGATGACACAAATTATTCAGGGTCGTCAAGTCGCAGGAGGAATGTGAACGATTACAGGAGGACCTTGCGAGACTGGGAGAATGGGCGTGCAAGTGGCAGATGAAGTTCAATGTTGACAAGTGCAAAGTGATGCATGTGGGTAAGAGGAACCCGAATTATAGCTACGTCTTGCAAGGTTCCGCGTTAGGAGTTACGGATCAAGAAAGGGATCTGGGTGTCGTCGTCGATGATACGCTGAAACCTTCTGCTCAGTGTGCTGCTGCGGCTAGGAAAGCGAATAGAATGTTGGGTGTTATTAGGAAGGGTATGGAGTCCAGGTGTGCGGATGTTATAATGCCGTTGTATCGCTCCATGGTGCGACCGCACCTGGAGTATTGTGTTCAGTACTGGTCTCCGTATCTCAAAAAAGATATAGTAGAATTGGAAAAGGTACAGCGAAGGGCGACGAAAATGATAGTGGGGATGGGACGACTTTCCTATGAAGAGAGGCTGAGAAGGCTAGGGCTTTTCAGCTTGGAGAAGAGACGGCTGAGGGGAGATATGATAGAAGTGTATAAAATAATGAGTGGAATGGATCGGGTGGATGTGAAGCGACTGTTCACGCTATCCAAAAATACTAGGACTAGAGGGCATGAGTTGAAGCTACAGTGTGGTAAATTTAAAACGAATCGGAGAAAATTTTTCTTCACCCAACGTGTAATTAGACTCTGGAATTCATTGCCGGAGAACGTGGTACGGGCGGTTAGCTTGACGGAGTTTAAAAAGGGGTTAGATAGATTCCTAAAGGACAAGTCCATAGACCGCTATTAAATGGACTAGAAAAATTCCTCATTTTTAGGTATAACTTGTCTGGAATGTTTTTACGTTTGGGGAGCGTGCCAGGTGCCCTTGACCTGGATTGGCCACTGTCGGTGACAGGATGCTGGGCTAGATGGACCTTTGGTCTTTCCCAGTATGGCACTACTTATGTACTTATGTACTTATGTAACCCTCTGCTCAGTGTGCGGCGGTGGCTAAGAAAGCAAATAGAATATTAGGTATTATTAAGAAAGGAATGGAAAACAAAAATGAGGACGTTATAATGCCTTTGTATTGCTCCATTGTGCAACCACACCTTGATAATTGTGGCTAGGACTGTTTAGCATAGAGAAAAGATAACTAAGGGGAGGCAGATCATTGTGTGAGAGTGTGAGAGAAAGAGAGAGAGAGAGAGAGAGAGAGAGAAGGCAGTAGGATACATACGAGAGAGAGAAAGGGTGAAGGCAAGGGGATGCATATGAGAAAGAGAATGATGATAAAGTATTCTTCACTACACAGAAGTCTAGTGCTTCAGACAGAGATTCCCTTAGTCAATATCTTCAGATTCAGTCAAAAGACATTAGTAATACTGCAGATTGGCCCACTTTTTAATCAGACTGAGCAACCCTCTTCTTGTTAGTGCAGCGGTTGATCTACACTGGTTTAATAACGAGTCACAAGCACACTTACATGACCGAGTCATTTTCAAAATTTAGTTTTACTGAAAGCAAAGTAGATTGAATTGTACAGCAATAAAGTCGTTGGAATAAAAACATTAACAATAATTGCATTCATTGTAGTTATGGCACTTTTACTCAAAAAGTATTATATTAAGCAATACATTTTTTACTTTCACTTAGGTACATTTTTTAATGTGTTCTTCACTGTACTTTTTACTTTAGTATTAAAAAAATTCATTTGTTTTTGAACAACATCAGGAAAAGAAAATGAAACAGCCCTCACTGATCACACTTTCATCTTACTCTGAGGCTACAAGTACCATTTATACCTGTTTAATGTTTCTTCTCTCACCAGCGGATTTAGCCATGACCATGCGTGCAGTGTAGAGGATGAGGCCAGGCAGGCGCAAGAGCTCCATCCCGTTCCCAACAAAGGCCGAGGCGATGACATAGTTGACAAAGAAGGCTCCCTGGTCAGGCAGGAAGACGCACCTGGGAGAGAGAAAGAAGCAAACATTTACCAGAGGAAATCTGCACATAACCAGCAGATAGCCCTGTCGCTTCTTCCACTATAACATCAGCAAAATTCGCCCTTTCCTCTCTGAGCACACCACCCGAACTCTCATCCACTCTCTCATTACCTCTCGCCTTGACTACTGCAACCTACTCCTCACTGGCCTCCCACTTTGCCATCTACCCCCCCTTCAGTCCATTCAAAACTCTGCTGCACATCTTATCTTCCGCCTGAACCGGTACACTCATATCACCCCTCTCCTCAAATCACTTCACTGGCTTCCGATTAGGTACAGCATACAGTTTAAGCTTCTCCTACTAACCTACAAATGCACTCGATCTGCAGCCCCTCCTTACCTCTCTATCCACATCTCCCCTTACATTCCTACCCGTAACCTCCACTCTCAAGACAAATCCCTCCTTTCAGTACCCTTCTCCACCACCGCCAACTCCAGGCTCCACCCTTTCTGCCTCGCCTCACCCCATGCGTGGAACAAACTCCCTGAGCCCATCCGCCAGGCCCCCTCCCTGCCCATCTTTAAATCCTTGCTCAAAGCCCACCTCTTCAATGTCGCCTTTGCCTCCTAACCACTACACCTCTATTCAGGAAATCTAGACTGCACCAACTTGACATGTCGTCCATTAGATTGTAAGCTCCTTTGAGAAGGGACCGTCCTTCTTTGTTAATTTGTACAGCGCTGCGTAACCCTAGTAGCGCTCTAGAAATGTTAAGTAGTAGTAGTAGTAGTAGTAGTAGTAGTTTATTGTCAATGAAAAAGAAAATGCTCCAAGGGGCAGACAGTTAAACGGCAATTCTATAAACTGGTGCCCACGTTTATGCATCAGGCATTTCTGCAGTTAAGCGTACACTTATGTGCTTAAGTGCAGGCAAAGCACTGTTCTGTAAGGGTGCGTTTAAGTAGCACATGGACAGGGCTCCCACTTAACACGTCACTTACATAAGTACATAAGTGCTGGGCAGACTTATACGGTCTGTGCCAGAGCCAGTGGTTGGGAGGCGGGGCTGGTGGTTGGGAGGAGAGGATAGTGCTGGGCAGACTTATACAATCTGTGCCCTGAAGAGCACAGGTACAAATCAAAGTAGGGTATACACAAAAAGTAGCACATATGAGTTATCTTGTTGGGCAGACTGGATGGACCGTGCAGGTCTTTTTCTGCCGTCATCTACTATGTTACTATGTTGCATAAGTGTTACCATACTGGGAAAGACCAAAGGTCCATCAAGCCCAGCATCCTGTTTCCAACAGTGGCCAATCCAGGTAACAAGTACCCAATAGTAGCAACATTCCATGTAGAACCCCAAAGAATAGCAAGATTCTAGAATTCTAAAGAATAACAAGATTCCATGCAGAATTTCAAAGTGTAGCAACATTCCATGTGGAACCCCAAAGAGTAGAAAGATTCCATTCAAGCACATAAGTACATAAGTATTGCCATATTAGGACAGATCAAAGGTCCATCAAGCCCAGCATCCTGTTTCCAACAGTGGCCAATCCAGGTAACAAGTACCCAATAGTAGCAACATTCCATGTAGAACCCCAAAGAATAGCAAGATTCTAGAATTCTAAAGAATAACAAGATTCCATGCAGAATTTCAAAGTGTAGCAACATTCCATGTAGAACTCCCAAAAGTAGCAAGATTCCATTCAGAGTCCCAAGTACATAAGTATTGCCACACTGGGACAGGCCAAAGGTCCATCAAGCCCAGCATCCTGTTTCCAACAGTGGCCAATCCAGGTCACAAATACCCAATAGTAGCAACATTCCATATAGAACCCCAAAGAGTAGCAAGATTCTAGAATTCTAAAGAATAACAAGATTCCATGCAGAATTTCAAAGTGTAGCAACATTCCACGTGGAACCCCAAAGAGTAGAAAGATTCCATTCAGAATCCCAAGCACATAAGTACATAAGTGTTGCCACACTGGGACAGACTGAAGGTCCATCAAGCCCAGCATCCTGTTTCCAACAGTGGCCAATCCAGGTCACAAATACCTGGCAAGATCCCAAAACACTACAATACATTTTATACTGCTTATCCCAGAAATAGTGGATTTTCCCCATTTAATAATGGTCTATGGACTTTCTTTAGGAAGCTGTCCAAACCTTTTTAAACTCCGCTAAGCCAACCGCCTTTACCACATTCTCTGGCAACGAATTCCAGTGTTTAATTACACGTTGAGTGAAGAAAATTTTTCTCTGATTCGTTTTAAATTTACTATATTGTAGCTTCATCGCATGCCCCCTAGTCCTAATATTTTTGGAAAGTGTAAACAGATGCTTCACATGCTGTTCCTTCTTCCATTTTCTGAGGATTTTCTTTTAGCTCTAATAGCTTCCTTCATCTCACTTTTTAACCACACCGGCTGTCATTTGGTCTTCTGTCCTCCTTTTTTAATACGCAGAATATATTTGGCTTGGGCTTCCAGGATGGTGTTTTTGAACACCATCCACGCCTGATGTAAATTTTTGACCCTCACAGTCGCTCCTCTAAGGTTTTTTTTCACCGTTCTTCTCATTTTATCATAGTCTCCTTTTTTAAAGTTAAACATTAACATATTTGATTTCCTATGTATACTTACTTCAAAGCTAATATCAAATCCGATCATATTATGAACATTGTTCTCAAGCGGCCCCAGCACCATTACCTCCCGCACCAGATCATGCGCTCCAGTGATGAAAAACCAACCCTACTTTTTTAAGGGGTTTGAAACATGCTCTTTCTAATGAAAATGATTAAAAAGAGTTTCCAGAAGGTCTTTTTTTTTTTTTGTAAAAGTGGGCTTAAAATACCTTATTTTTGGCATTTTTGAAAAAATCATCAACTTTACACTCAATTTGTGAACTAATGGAAAATATTAGGAGAATGAAATTTTATATTCAAAAACCTTGTGTTGATAAGTTGTTGTGTGCAAAGTTTCACATTTATCACACTTTTAATTCCAGAGATATAAAAAGCCAAACTGTACAATTTATTCGTGCCGCAAATTTTTCGGACCAAGTTTGCTCCAAGTTTGCTTCATGAAAATTGCTCATGAAGATTTTTTTTTATTATTTTGTTTAATAGAGCGCAAAAAGTTGTACAAGATGGCCAAGTTTTGTTTCTCTCAACAAAATATTGCCGGAGATACAGTGTCTCAAAGTTGCCGAAATCTCGGAGACATACCATAGAAGGCTGCAGTATGGGGTCAAACAGATTACTATATCTCAGCAAGTATTGCATCGGCGAATGTAAATCTTTACCAATGTTCATTGGGACATGTATGAATTTTCACAGAAAATTTCATCGAAATCCGTGATGGTCGCGCAGAGACCACCACACCACTTGACATGGAAAGACCCATTACTTAAAACAACGTATGACCAACTCAACTTCCGGAAATCATTAAAAACTAACCATGTTCAAAAAGGCATACCCTACCGATCCAACTTAAATGCCTGGACTCTGCAACACAACAAAACCACAGCACGTAATGGGCACAACAAACTCCTCCGCTCTATGATTCTCCAATATGTCTATTCCACACGAACCTTATCCTATCACAACATCACTTATTCATACCGGAGTCAGTGAACGCCTCCCCAATACTATGTAAGCCACATTGCGCCTGCAAATAGGTGGGAAAATGTGGGATACAAATGAAACAAATAAATAAATAAAATCTGAACAAAGTTAGTTTTTTTGAAGTCTAGAACCTTTACTTTGGAATGAACCCTCTTCCACACCTGTCGTACCATCCAGTGATCACCCACTATAATATCTAAACACTCTCCCCAATCATAAGCACTAAGCACCAATATGGCCCTCTCTCACATAGGTTCCACCACCAAGGGCTGGAACAGTTCTCCCTTAAATCTCTGTTCCTGTCTGTCTGTGAAGGAGGCCTATATATCAAACCATGTAAACACATTTGCCATTCCTTCTTTCCAGATTGACCCACAGTGTCTCTTCCTTACCCCGTTAAGTCCTAGAATTCTGTTGCTTTAATATTATCCTTAACATATAATGCCACTCCCCTCCCTTTATTCCTACCCTGTCTTTCCTGAGCAGATTATAGCCCGGTATAACTATATCCCAGCCATGGCTCTCTTGGTGAACCACATCTCTGACTGCCACTAAACCCAAATCAGCCACCACAGCCTTTAGATCTAGAACTTCTTTCCCCATATTATTTTATTTGTTACATTTGTATCCCACATTTTCCCACCTATTTGCAGGCTCAATGTGGTTTACATAGTACCGTACAGGCAATCGCCAATATCGGTATGAACAAATACAGAGTGACGTTGTACGGATCATGTGTTACAGACACGTTAGGGAATCGTAAGGGGGAAGAGTTAAGTTGTGTCCAGTACAAGCTTTGGCTTCGTTGTGTTGTAGGGTTAAGGCATTTAAGTTGGCTCTTTAGGGTATGCCTTTTCCAACAGGTAAGTTTTTAGTAATTTCCAGAATTTTAGGTGGTTGTTTTCACGGTGCTTAGTAATGCGTTCCATAGTTGTGTGCTTATATAGGAAAAGCTGGATGAATAGGTTGATTTGTATTTGAGTCCTTTGCAGCTTAGGTGGTGGAGACTTAGGTATGTTCGTGTTGATCTTGATGTGTTTCTGGTTGGTAGGTCTATGAGGTCTGTCATGTATCCCGGGGCATTTCTGTAGATGATTTTATGAACCATGGTGCAGATTTTGAATGCAATGCATTCTATATACTGCTTTCCAGATGTTTCCCCTTTTTTCACTTACCTGGGGCTTTCATCACCCCCCCCCCCCCCCCACCAAGGACTCTAGTTTAATCTATTTCATACACATGGAATATGGGATACTCCAGGAGAACCTTGAGGATCCCTGCTCTAGATAAAGTAAGGCTGTCCTCTGCTTGATCTGCTATGCTGATTCTAAAGCATGCTGGCATTAGTCATTTCACAGCAACCAATTAGTCAGGAAATGTAAGAATAGCATCTCTAGTTTCTTCTGTAGCTGAGTACTGACTGGTCTTGCACCCCAGTTTATGTTGTCAGTGATAGATATATGCATGCACACAGGTATGGGCACAGAAGGGTAACTGCACCAAATCAACACATCCGGTACTTACTCCAGTCTGACTGGCTGTGTCTCTGATAAAGCCTTATCAAACAACCAGCGGAAGAAGAAATCCAAGCTAAAAGAACAGAAAATTAATGCTAGATTAGGCTCTAATCTATTCAGAATACAAATTGGTTAACAAAAAAAAATGAATATTTACTTCTCTATTTCTAAAAACAAGGTTACAGGAAATATTTTAAAGGGATTTAAAACTGAGGATATATGGCAAGTTATCCTAACAACTCAAAGAGACCTTGACCCCAAAAATTCAACATCAGGCTTATATAAGAACATGGTAGTTACCTGGTCAGTCCCAAAGACGGTAAAATTAATACCATGAATATCAAGAAAAAGTAGACTTTGTTCATCACTATTCTATTCTCAGAAGATCTAATGAAAAGAAATTCAGAAACATTGTAAGAGAAAAATTGGTTTATGTAATATTTACTCACACACACTTCAACAGTGCCTTGAAAAAATCTTCACACCTTGTACACTTTTCACATTCTGTTTAAAAACCACAATGCAGAGTATAGGAGAGTAGCAGTTTGTTTTATTGTTCTATACAACATACTCTACTGACATTTTTGATATCAAAGAACAATTCCAGAAATACTCAAAAACTGATTATGAATAAGAAACCAAAGTCTTGATTGTGTAAGTCTTCACATATTTTCTCACAACAAATTCAATTTGCTCAGTTTCCAAAATTGAGGGAGTAATTGTATAAAGCTTTTTCTGCCCATTTTACACATAGAAAAGGGATTTTATAAAATTATGTGACCCCAAAAGCATGAAAAAGCATGTGTACAGAAAGTATGCATCTGGCACGTGTTCCCAGGGGTTAGTGTGGACAGCGGTTACGTGTGCATATTCTTTATAAAATATGAAGGTACATAGACATATTTACACCTTTTTGGAGCAGATCTGCACTGTTCATACTGATCTGGTAGTCTATTTTAGGCTTAATAGAGGTCCTGTTACAAAATCAAGCCCAGGAAGTTTAAGCTTAAGCAGCAGAAAATGTATTGAACTTTTTCGGGATCTTGCCAGGTATTTGTGACCTGGATTGGTCACTGTTGGAAACAGGATGCTGGGCTTGATGGACCTTTGGTCTGTCGCAGTGTGGCAATACTTATGTAATCTAAGTCCCCCTGGATTCTACATGGGGACCAGCTTTCTTCTTTCTAGTACCCACATTGTGGAATTCCTTTCCTCAGTATCTGCACACTCAAGTTCACCTTGGGTGTTTTAAAAGGGGACTTAAAGCCTTCGGGGACACAAGTAGTAGGATGCAGGGGTGCCCAAATGCTGCAGGACGTAGTACACCAAGTGAGGAAGGAGAAATGTACAGAAATGTCTCCCCATCTGCCCTCTCCACCTACCTCCTGTTGGGCATCTCCACAAATGCTGGTCTTCCTCTGTCATCAGACTTGAATCCAGACTTGTGTGGGGCTAAAACCCTGTATAAGGCACTACAATTCAGCAGTAGCCTACATCATGAACCAGACTTTTAAAGACTTGGCCATTGCTAGCTCTGTACTGTGTAAGGCTTTGGAGCCATCTAGTCTGACAGAAGCAAAACATGATTTGGAGAACAACTTTTTGTTGATGTATCATGATCAGCATGGCCACGGATGCTATGTTCCACTCCACCTGGCACCAAGACTTGGGGAGAAAAGTATAAAGACCCTCATCCTTGAAGGTGTTATCGGCTAGTTTGCAAGTGAGCTGTTATCTGCCGGAACCTAGATAATGGCCATCAGCTGGCTCTGAGTCTGCCACCAGATTGAAGGCTCGTTAATCTGTGGCATCACCTGCCTGAACAGACACTTACCAAGCTGGGGAGAGTCCACCTGCTGAGTTCCTGATCCATCATCAGTTCCTGACTTGCCTCCGGATCCAGTGTTCCTGAGTGGTATCATCTGTCAGGTTGTGCTTGTAAGTGCCTGGGGTGTTAGGAATCCTAATAATTCAGGATTTAAGGTGAGTGTGCACTATCCTAGTTTTCCTAACAGGTACTTAAGACCCTTTTACCATCATTCTGAGTGACTTGGCATAATTCATCATCTCCGATTACATTTATTATTTGCTGCCAGTATTGTACAACAAACAGCTTTATAACAACATCTGAGCCTTGTCCCTTACTCCCAGTATAAGTGTGCATAATAACTTTGGTCTGTGAATTAGGATCACGAGTGAGTTTTGTAATATCCAGAGTGTTGTGTTAAATTATACTTCTCACTCACTGCCAACCCTTTGGGGTTTGCCCCCACACGTGCATCAGCTCTCAGTTATGTTGGTCCCAGTCTATGGGATGCCCTACCTACCCACCTTTGCTCAGAATCCTCCTACACCAAACTCACCTGTTCTAACTACCCTGCTCGCGCTTAGCTTCACTTTGCCTTTCTCCAGCAAAATATCATTGTTTTATTGTAAACCGCTCTAAAGCCATATTTTAGAATAAAGCGGTACAAAATAAATAAAATTCCCATCTTGACCCAGCTCTCCATGCTCTATTCTCTTTCCCTAGCCCCACTGCTTCCTCTTCAAACCTTTGACTCTCCTAGCACTGCAAACTTCACAGCGGCCCACAGAGCCTCACGCTCATGTGCTCTGCCGGTGCAAATCCTGCTCCCTCGGATGCACACTTCCTGCTGCAGAGTGAATAAGTGCTGCAAGTCACCATTGAAGTTTGCGGCGCTAGGGAAGAGGGGCTGGGGCAGCATTTCCCAAACTGTGTGCCGCAGTGAACTCACAGGGGTGCCTGGAGGGGGAGATGATCCTTATTAAGGGCACGCAGTATACGCATGCCGCAGTTAATCCCAAGCCCCGCCACCACCAGAGGTTGAAGCAGTAGAAAGGTAATGTACTGCGTAGTCACGGGTGGGCCAGGAAGTTCTTAAGACTTCTATTCATTTACTGGTCTTTTAGGGACTGCCTGCTTAATCTACTCTTGCTCTTGCTTCAACAGGTCCACGGCAGCGATTCACACACGCCGTATAGCGCTACCCAGGGGCAGGAAAGCACGTGGGAATCACTGCCACTATTGTGCTGCAGTTATCTGAAACTCCCCCTCCCCAAGTTTGATGATTTATTTATGCAGAACATTTATACCCCGCTTTATACCACTGAAAGCGGCCTCTAAGCGGCTTACAATGAACTGATAAAATACAATGACAGTTGAGAGGGTAGAAGGAACAGAGGAAGAAGGGAAGGGAGGGGAGGGGAGGGGAAAGAGTCTAAAATGGACTGTGGAAGTCCAGACGCTGAGAGGCATCAGAGTAGATGGAACAGCTCCCAACAAGGCACTGTAGTGAGATCCAGCCAGCACAGCCAAAGCGCAGAAGCAGCAACATGCAGCCTGGAAAGCGGAGGCGGTCACCGGAGGCAGACGACAGCAGGCGATCAAAGCTGACGGGGCCAACGGATCCAGCACCAGCACTGACGAGGTACAAGAGACGCAGTCCACCGGAACAAAAGGCAGCAGCCCCTCGCATCAACTGGCGTCCCAGAAGGAAGCAAGTCCCCCACAAGACGCAGCAGTGCACAAGAGATCTTCCCGTCGCGAAGAAGGCCTCGATGCCCAACTGCCAGCTACAAGCAGCGCAGTGGACGAACGCGGACTGGAGCAGTCCGATGGCAAGGCAGAAGGAGAGCTGGTTCAAATCAACGTCAGGAAGGAGCCAACCAGCAGCCAACACCAGTGCCCCGCATCATGAGGAGCCGGTCCCCGCACTCCCGCAATGGTCCATCGATGAAATCAAATGCGCAGCTGGACCACCAACACAGCGAGCAAGGACAGAAAACCATGTCCCCCAGAGTACCTGTCGGGGAGAAAAGCAGACCACAGTGGTACCCAATGAAGCCGGTTTGTACAAAATTGGGCCAGGGTTCAGCTAGGCAATGGGGCAGCTCCGCGATGGTAGCTGGAGCTAACGGTTTTTTATCTGCAAGTTAGTTGGACTTATTGTCAAAGTCCAAACAAAACACAGACCCATCAAACTCTGGGGGTTTTCAGGTAACAGAAGCAGTGATTCCACATGCTGCCTGCCACTTCCTGCCCTTGGGGTAGGCAGACAGCGTGTGTGAATCGCTGCCGTGCACTCCTTGAAGCAGAAAGCTTTCCTAGAGCATGGTGTTAACATTTGAAGTGCTTTTCTCCGACTACAAACTAAGCTGTGGGGGTGGACAGAATTATTATAGGGGTGAAGGGGGAGGAAGATATCCTGCATGGAGACAGGAAGGGGAGAAGGTTGAGAGAAGGAGAGATGTTGGACATGAGTGGAGGGGAGGGGGAGATGCTGCATGGAGAGGGGCAGGAGAGAGGGAGAGATGCTGCAGGAGATTTATGGTGGCCCAGAGAAATAGGTTAGTCAAGAAATGTGAAGAGTCTTTTTTGGTTTATTAACAGAATCCAGAAGGCTGCGCAAAAGCAGCTAATCTTGGGCCCTGCTGCTGCTGCTGGAGGGTGAGGAGCAGCCCTAAGTGCAGGAGAAGGCTGCAATGGGAAAAAAAAAAAAAAAGGAAGACGAACCACAGACCAGCGGCAAAGTTGTGAAGAAACGAAAATATCAGAAATATGATGATACTTATCTAGATTTTGGTTTTACTTTGGTAGATGTTAATCATGAAGAGCGTTCACAGTGCGTAATAATGTCTCAAATTTTGGCTCCAGAGTATACGATTCCAAGTAAACTAAAACACCACTTACAGAACAAACATCCGAATATGGCTAGTAAATCCCACGATTATTTTACAAGAAAAAAAATGTACATTTTTAAAACAAGCATCAATACCCAAGCAATGCTCTGCTAGCAGGTACTTTCTCTGTCCCTAGTGGGCTCACAATCTAAGTTTTTGTATCTGGAGCACGGGAGGGTTAAGTGATTTGCCCAGAATCACAAGGAGCTGCAGTGGGAATCAAACTCTGTACCTCAGGTTCTCTGGCCACTGCACTAATCATTAGGCTACTCCTCCACTCCTGTATGTAGCAAGACTGGAGACTGCAGTCCACAGATGATCACTCAACTTGAAAGGGCAAAAACTGCAAGGTCTCAATGTGTAATGTTGGCAGACATCCTAAATGACTCATGGCTGTTAAAAGGTTTTTCGAATCAAAGGGCTTGCTTTATGCAATCAAGGTTTCCCTAGTCTTTGCTAATATTTCCAGAATTGATCTTTCAGATTGAAACAAATTCCCATTTTAACGCATTCTGAATCGTGTTTTTCAGACAGCAGAATGTTAAAAAATGTACAATGGTGTGAAGATACCTATAAGGCAATATATAAGCACTAACAAAACACTTTTGCCTTTGAGATTAAGGAAGAGGGGACACATCACTCATGGATAACCTTACTCAACTGAGCCTCAACTGCCTGGGGGAGGTCACAGACCTTTAATACAACCCCTTAAGGGCTTACTCTCATTGGCTCAGTGTGAGAGATTGCAAAATCTACAGTGGGAAACAACTATTAAAGGAGGAAAACACACTACAGAAAAAAAGCACACTCATCAATGTAAAAGTATTAAACTGGCAATGTCCTCTAAACTCAATCTTATAATATTAGCAAAAAACAGTTCCACAGGATAGAATCAGGCATGCCAATAAATCACTTAGCAAGTAGTGTCATAATTCATATCTTCAGTTCTCTTCCAAATGCTCCACATGGAAAGGCTGTAAACAGTTCAAAGGCAAAAGTATTTTTTTTTTTTTAGTAGTTGTATTTTTTTGCCTTCCAAATTATTTTTTGTTTGGTTAAATATATAGAAGCCTACATGCTTAAATAAACCAACGAACGTTAAATGATTTTATCAAACTCCAAAACAGAATGGCCTAGCAGTTGCCTCCTATTCCTTGAGCTTCTGACTGAACTAGAACCCGCTTCTGTTGGGCTACTGTGTCAGGATCTTCCTTTTCAACTATCTGGGGATTTTTCCTGTGAATTATCCCCATTCAACTCATTTAAGCCCAGTCATTGTGGCAAAAGTACAGGGCCAGACACCGAGAAGACTCTGTCATGTAGGTGAGTGATTACAAGAACACTCTCCTCTGAAGGGGCTATAAACCCCAACAGATGATGTAGTAATGTTTTGGCAGGGATCTGAACAAGATTTACATACGTTCATTGATTTCCTCAATATGGCGGACCCGTGCATCAAATTTACTCACCGAATCTCAAAATCAGATATAGAATTTTTAGACATAAGAATTTTCAGTAGGGAGGATGGAGGGTTTCCTACTTCTATATATCGAAAGCCGACCGACAGGAATACCCTCCTACATTACAATAGTTACCACCATATAGGATTAAAGAGAGGGGTTCCTGTCGGTCAGTTTTTGAGGTTGAGAAGATTATGTTCGTCACTTGAGGACTTTAAGTCTCAAGCTGAGGATATGATGCATAGGTTTCGCCAACAAGGGTATCCCATGAGCGTTTTAAAAAAGGCATATAAGAGAGCGCGGTATGCACACAGACCATAGTTGTTTCTTCCCAGGCAGAAATCTACGGTCAGATCTATAGCATGTGTTATTCCATTTTCCCACCGAGCATCTAAGGTTGGACAGTTAGTCCATAAATATTGGCACGTTTTATCAGTGCATTCGGAGTTCAGCGAGTGCCCCAAAATAGCGTATCGGCGTAAATCTAATGTGGGAGAGTTATTAAAAAAGCCGGGTAGGTATAATAAAGAGGGCACACATGGGCCCTGCGGTAGATGTGTCTACTGTAAACATGCAATTAACACCAGTTGGATCAATATCCCTGGGTCCAATAGACGGTTTTATCTACCCATACTACTTGTGAAAGTGAAAGGGTCATTTACTGCATTATATGCCCTTGCATGCTGTATTATATAGGGCATAGGAAGAGGAAGTTTAAAACTTGCTTGGCTGAACACGTCAGTAATATCAGAATCCAAAAAGCAGAAGCTCCACTGGTTAATCACTGGATAGAACAAAAGCACAAGATTGAAGATTTAAAATGTGTAGTGTTGACACAGCTAACAGGGTCTGTTCGTGGGGGAGATGTAAGTGCCCAGCTCCATAATATTGAACAGAGTTATATCTTTGAGTGGGACACACTGACCCCTAATGGCCTCGAGGTAGAATGGCTGTAGAGTGAGGGAGGAGCTAAGTGAGTTATAAACTTCCAGGCTCCTTGAGCTCCTGTATACAGCATTTCCTGGTGCAGGGAGACAATCCCTGATTTGGATTGAAATCCCGATGGTAAGCAGCTTAGTTTTACACTGAATAGTTTATGAATAAGAGTAGGATTGAAGTTACATTACTTGTGCCTATAGTGGTATGTTTTTTTATATACATCACACAGATATCGGGTGCTAATTCCTCCTGATGAAGGACACTTCCGAAACTGGAGAAGAGGGGAATATCAGCTGGCTTTACAAGGCTTTAAAAAGGGCTTTTCAATGAGGAGTGAATGTTGGTGACTTGTGTCCCTCCCTAGCCTTTCTCAGGCAGCGGGGTTCTGCATCATGGAACACAGTTTTAATTGCTTTCCAGCACAGCTATTTGGGAGTACAAAGATGTTTGGACTTTGAACCTAAGGAACTGAACTGATAATATCAGCATGAACATTAGTAGGCACTTTAACCGGTGCTTAAGAAGCATGCCCCATGTAGATCTGGAGGCATTGATTTGAAATGTTTTGAAATAAGGTAGTGAAACAATTGTATAGCTAGTGCATTGTGAATGTAGAAGTAATTGACAAGGCAACATACAAAGGTACTGTGAGATATGTGTGAATGCAACCTGAGAATGTGAGTTTCCAGGGTAGAGGTATTAGGCATGTGTAATACAATAAAGACATAAGTTTACGATATTTAAGGAGTACTTTATATAATTAGTTCTAGAGTGTGTACTCTGGTAATAAACTGGAAACCTCAGGTAGAAAAGGAGGAAGAAATCTGGTGGAGAGGAAATGAGTCTGCTTTGGGTTGTACTGATCTGTACATCTGTTTTCTTTTGGTGGGTGAAAACAGTCAGGTGGGCTTACAGGGAGGGAAAGGAAGGATTTGGGGGGTATATTCTCTGTAAAAGATTTGGTTCTTGGTCTCCTCTGCCTTTAGGATCACTGTTTTATTTGATATTATATCCTATTAATTCATGAAGGGCCCTTTCTGTGGTGAAAGGATATGTTTTTAACTTAATTTTAATTCTGCACATACAGACATTTTAGAGAAGAAGAGGCTGGTGTAGCTTAACCTGCTTTCTTGAATGTTTAAAATGTTCAACTGCTGTCTGTTATAATATTAGCATAGGTTTGAGGCTATGGGTCCCTATATTTCAGTTAAGCTGAATCCAATTGAAAAACCAATTCATATGAGCAAATTGAATCGAAAACGTTTTCAGTGAATCGGACAGCACTGAATGAGAAATTTTACGGATGTCTGGAGAAGCCAGTGGTGGCTCCTGGGTATGAACCGGATCGCAAAAAGAATGAGGGAGAAAAACGAAAAATCCCCACAGAGAGAAAACGCCAAAGCCTCAACCGTCCAGTGCAGCATGGCTGGATGAGGGCAAAGATGGCAGTAACAAAAATATATGCTTGCTGGTACGTGCTGCTCGTATTTACTATGCTTTCAAAGAGCTGTAACTTTAACATCAAGCACCTGCAGCTTAAGAGTGCAGGGGTGAGGACTTCTCTGCCAGGTCAACTTGTCCCTCAGGGTGGATCTCGGTGAAGATCTTCTCCTTCTGGGGGTCCTCTTTGTCCTTGAGGGGAAGGAGCTCATTGGTAGCATAGAGCTCAGAGTCTCCTGCCCCGGCACCTAAAACCGAGGAGCTATAACGACCCCCCCCCCCCCCCCCCCCCCGGTACCCAGCAGGGCGACTGTGAGCTTTGTGCATCGCTTGCTATTTCCACCTTGGTAAATTTTTACCAAGGTGGAAATCGCAAGCGGTGCTTTAGAACTTTTATGCATTGGGCCTAAGTCCTTGGCCTCGTCTCTAAGTATGCATGTGCACATGGTCTAATGAGAGACTCCTGGCTATCCCCCATTTGATCTCCTGTACTGACCCTAAAGTATGCCAGCACTGGTCGTTTTACACCAATTAAGAAATTTCTTCTTAGACCACACATTATGAGAAAGTTGAAGCTGTCTGACATTTGCTTTCAACACGGCACCTCCAATGACAACAGGAAGACGAAAATGATGGTGGAAAAACTTATTTGTAATGTCTTGACTCGGCACTGTGTTTCGGCCAAATGCCTGCCTCAGGGGCCTTAGTGTTGAAAAGAGCACCTTGCTGTAAATGAATAATCTTGGGCATATATAGCACTTTTTCATTTACAGCAAGGTGCTCTTTTCAACACTAAGGCCCCCGAGGCAGGCATTTGGCCGAAACACAGTGCCATGTCTGGCATTACAAATAAAGTTTTCCACTATCATTTTCGTCTTCCTGTCATTGGAGGTGCCATGCTGGTCACACTACTCCCTTGTTTGGACTCCTCTCACGCAGTGGATCAGAGTCTTCCGCTTCTGCGGCCTCCTCTTTTATTTGCTTTCAAAAACCATATGTAAATGTATTAAACCAGCGAAGGTGGGCCAACCATGAATGTGAGGATCTAAAATTCCTCACCTAGAGGCACTTGAGGCTTCCTAATTATATGCATTATTTGCTCCTAACAGAGAGCACCTTACATAACACTACAGTGGGACTGAACATGGATTATGGTGCTGATGTGGATTTAGAGGAGGTATAAACTTAATTTGAATCTCTTTACATCAAATGAACATATCCAAATCTCTGAACTGCTGGAGAGGGTATAATGTTCCCATTAACAAAGCTCATATGCTAAAGTATTGCCCTAACAGGATTAATGGCCTGCCATGACTGGGCAAGTGGACCTTATGATGAACAGACTTCTCTTATTCTTCTGTAGAGGGTGGAAACTTACATACTAATCCCTCGAGAGAATCCCTCCCCCCCCAACAAAACTCTATCTACTCCTTGCTATTTCTCACTTTAAAACCAATTCTTCAAGTCTAGAAACGCCCATCTCTTCCTTCTCTAGATAACTGGCTGCAGTCTGCTATGTCCCTTAAAAATGCAGAACTGACAGTGGGGTTTTACACCCGGACCCAAAACTGCAACCTGTCAAGTCTCTAAACTCTTATCCCTTCTATTAAAAAGGGAAACAATGTATTTTTAGGAATGTGCATTCATTACTGGACATTTGGTTCAGCAGGGTGCCTTCAAAATTTTAGTGTGCACAAAATATAATTAACATACATTAAGCTATGAGTTAACACAAAGTCAAGGAAACATATGAAAATGAACAAAAGTCAGGAGAGAGAGAAAACAAAAAAAATTCTAGGGCAGTGGAGTCACTCTCAAAGGTTTTGTGTACTGACTCCACAGCCCTGAAAAAGTCAAACTAGCTTAAAATGGTTTCCTGTGCACATCCCTAATTGATTAAATCCTTTAACTATACAAAAGCTATTTCAACCACTTGACCTTGTGGGATTGTACAATGACGACTGCACTGCTGTGATCTGCCAGGTAGGACAGCCGAGTTCAGCTCCTTAGGCTGGCAGGTGCTAGCAATGCTGTTAAGACAACATCTATCAACCAGAGCGAGGAGGGGCCGAGGATCACCACAGTAATTACTTGGCTGGGAGGAACTGAGGGAAGGGGTATAAATGAAGACAAATCCTTTACGGGCACAGTAGTCTCAGTGAAGAGTAGCTGGGAGTCTAAAAAACAGTACAGAAGGCAACTGCTAGGCCAACAGGAAGGACAACAGCAGACTGCCAAAGGCTCTGCTTATGGCAAAATAACAGCAAAGTTCATGCAAAAAGGTCAACCAGAAGAGAAAATTGCTTACTTTGTCCAGTGACACTCCATCAGTGTTGTATAGTAAACTATGTTGGGTAGCAGAGCTGAGAAGGACCACAAGAGGATGGTTGGGAAGAACTGGCTGACCACAGGGTTCTAAAGGAAAAGGTTGAGGGCAAGTCAGTGCGTCAAGCGTAGTCCCTGGCTATAATGGGCAAATACTGTCCTCTGCAAACTAAAGCACAATGTTTAGAAGAAGCAGCAGGGGCTTGTAGGCTGCCATTAACCTAGGGATGCTGAGAAGGGAGGGGCTGTAGTTAATCATCTGAGACAATTCTGATTTCTTTTAGTTTCAGATTTTTATTTATGTTCAACGATTACTAATAGCTCCTGACCTAGGGGTGGGCAACCTTGGTCCTTGAGGGCCGCAATCCAGTCGGGTTTTATTTCCTCAATGAATATGCATGAGATCTATTTGCATGACCTGCCTCCATTGTATGCAAATAGATCTTCCATACCTAATCATCAGGGAAGTCCTGAAAACCTGACATGGTTGCGGCTCTTAAGGACCAAGATTAGACCAGGGGTGGGCAGAGTATCTCCCCAACAAAAACATTAGGGGGTTGATATTCAGCCCAAGGTGGCAAGTGATCTGTAAGCCAGTCAACCCCAGACATTCAATGCTGGGGCGTGTCCGGGTATGTTAACTGGGCATCGACCGATATTGAGACCAGTGTCCAGTTAACTCAGCAGATCTATCTGCTCACTTAATCAGTTAGAGAACTGAATATTGCAGCAAGTAGTTCCATGCTGGCTCTGCCCCCAGACCACCCCTACTCTAGCTGATTAGTGCTGTGGGGGGTCAGAGGGGATATTCAGCTGCCATTAAGTGCCCTGGACACCTGAGCCTTTCCTGCTCCATTAAACCCTTCTGAATATTGACCCTCTCACAGCAACTGGAGCTACATATACTGTATCAGACCTGATAGAGGACAGAAAAAATAGTGTACAACAGGTTAAATATTCTCTCTCTGAAGGATCCTTTGTGGGTGAAAAATTTGTTATAGTTAAACAGCCGATACTACATCTTTCAGAAAAGAAAATGCAAAATCTGTAGCTGTTATCAGTGATTGATGCTTTCAGTTTCAAAACAAAATGTTAAAGAAAAACTAATGGATAACTAATCTTGCCTTTGTTCCACAAATATATACGTCAGTAAACTGTTGTGTCTTATTTAGGTGGGTTATGGGCATCTTCAGTAGCTGAGGATTCATCCAGGCAGGCCTTAGCTTCCACTGAAGAGAAGACCCTCCTGTTACAACCCGAAGGCTAAGCCGGAATCACGGATAGTCTCAGAAATGCCAGAAGCCCTCTAGGCGGATCATGTACATAAACCCCTAACAGTACATCTTATATCATCACCAAATGCTTACATACTAGAACTCAGAGCTTTTGAGAACAGGCACTTCTGTTGAACATGCTGTTCAGTTCCAGCCTGGAAGCTTTTCTTGAGTGTGCCACAGTCAGCATAACTGACTAGTCAGATATCAGGGGAGCTAAAAGTACTTCAGGTGTGCATGGAGCAAATGTTTTCTCACTGCCAGAAGAAATGTTAAACAGAACAAGCAAGCAGATTGCAAGCAACAGGACTGGATGGAATATAGGACATTAGTTCCTTAGAAACACCACCTCACTTTCCATTTCAAATACCAAGTTAAGAAAAAAAAAATCAACTCTCTAGCTTATAAACAATGATTCCTTGTGGCCAGTGAAATACTAATATTAAATCTATCTGTCACCCTACAATGACTTTGCTAACAAAACTATGTAAGCCACATTGAGCCTGCAAATAGGTGGGATAATGTGGGATACAAATGCAATAAATAATAAAAAATACTTGCCAATCTAACTTGCTACAGTGTGAGCTAAAACCAAAATAAATATTTAGCTCCACCAAGTGGCTTATCAGGGTTAAAAAACCCAAGGCGAATCTAGCAAGGGCATTACTTTCCTCCAAGTGCCCTATCCTTAAGCACAACAGGGGCAATAATCAGTGAGTTTACTCCTTTAAAATTCCCTCTCGATTACTGCCAGTCTCCCAGTGCCCTTTCTGTTACCTGCAGAAAAGAGAGGCAGCTCAGAGAAATTGAGGTACACACAGAGACTACATACTTTATGCTAAACTGCATTGTCTCTGGGTGTGCCAACCCTCAGTTTCAACGGGATACTCCACGGGCAGAATCATCATTGCCACAGAAAGCACACTGCTTGTCTGCCCGGCTCGCTCCACCCCCTGTTATTCATATTGCCATGCCCAAATCTGGAAAATAATACCATTTTATAACCAAGTTTGCACAATGCTTGCTCTGACCTTCAGTGCAGAGGTATAGTAATCAGAGATATGCATAGACAGACTACGTACCCGCTTTAACTTTAAAAGCATGAAAGGCTCAATCATCAATTCAGTGAAGAAAGGTCTAATAGGCCTATGGGCTGAATAGGTCATTGTGCAAACAGGACAAAACAATGAAAGACACTCACATTCAAGTAGTATATCGGTTTGGTGACGTTGAATTTGTCTATGGTGGTAATGATGATGGACGGGGTGGTCAGAAAAAACAGCACAATGAAAAGAAAGAAATTAATCCCAATCCATCGAGCCCACCACTTCAGTCCCTGCACCGAGAGATTTCCCCTGTCAAACAAAGAAAAAAAGAGAGGCAAATTATAAGAGAAAACATTTTGTGTACTTGTTGAACCACAGGATCTGCAAAAGAGCCTGTCCCAGAGTGGAAAAGATCTATAAAGACACCACAGGGAGCACAATTCCTCAGGGTGGCCTTCCAACGGCAGCCCTGAAAGGCAAAGCCCAGGGGGGCTTGTCTTCTGGTCTGCCTTTATTACAGATCAGTTCAAAGCAAATTACACATGGATAATGGAACAATACAAATTAAATATTATACAATAAAATAGTATCAATTAAAATAGATCTTCAAGCTAAGGACTGTAAGCAGGCTTTTTTTTTTTTGGACATGATACACTTCAAAAAACCATTAGTACTAAACTGTAAAAGCCTTGAAAATAGTTAAAACCAAGACGAGGCAAAGCCCCCACAGGCAAAGACAGCTAGGGGGCACATCAATCTAAATGATAATAAAATAACAATGTATAAATATTTCCTCAATTATTACTTTAAAAGGAGTGAAGCCTGTGAAAACTGGGATTTGAATTAGAGACTAAGTATATGTATTGTTAAATAACTTCTGGTTTTTAAAAGAGAAGAATGTAATCAGATGTATATTTCTAACTAATATTGGACAACAAGTATGTTTTCAATGAAATGATTTGACTTTACACCGTATTGGCCTTGAAGAAGTCAACCAGATGATCAATGTGGAATAATGAATTAGACAAGTAATATCTGGGGATAATCAGGTTAATACCACTTTTTTTTTGTTTACTGTTTAATTGATCTCCTTATCTTGTGGTCTAAGGAAGAGAATAGAATTACCTGACTGAAATAATTCCTACATATTACCTTCTCTGTATTTCCAGCAAGTTGTTTATCGCTTGTAAAAATTTAAATGGTTATAAATAAAAAATTAAAAAAAAAAAAAAAACCCAACAATGTATTAAAGACTCAAACCAAACCCTTAATCAACTCAACATGGCTCTCAATTTGGTGATCTGCCCGCACCAGAGGTACAAAATTTAGGTATGGATGATGCTGGGTGGTGAGTTAGATATTGAAGTCTTCCTCTTACCTTTGAGAATTCTTAAAGGTTATTAGGAGCGTATTTAGACCCATTTTTATACATGGAAGATCAAGTCAATTTAAAAAATCTTTGGAAATGAAGATTACTTCATAGGATCAGATATTACTATCAGTATGACACATTTAAAATCTAGTTCAAGATGTATTTCTATTGCGGGCGTTCCAAGAATGGTGGACGTTTGGTGTTCAGTTTGTTTCCTTATCTCTCCTACTAGATGGGAAGAAATGCAAGGGAGTGAAGCGTCTGTTGTCTGAAGCCTCGGCCCCAGTACTATCTGGGCCAATGGACAGTTTTGTGCTTCGACCCGAGGCAGGAGTGATTCCAGGTGGCTTGCTGGGATTGCCATGACTTCCCCTGAGCTGGAAGTTTCTCTATCCCTGGAGCCATGGCTCCCACCACCTTTGCTGCAGGGAAGTCCATACAGCCGCTCGATGAAATGAGCGATGGCAGAGGGGCCCTGAAGCAATCCACAGCTGGAGGAGACGCTGTGAAGATTGAGAACCTGCAGCACACCGTATAAGTCTGCCCAGCACTATCCCCGCCTCCCAACACCGGCTCTGCCACCCATGTAGGACCTCTATGTTAATTTCTGCTGTAAATACTAACAAAAACAAATCTTCTCTCAACAATTATGCTGTCACCTGCAAACTGCACGCTGTTTGACAAAGTACCTCATGAAAGACTCCAGAGGAAATTGGAGAGTCATGGGATAAGAGGTAGTGTTCTATTGTGGATTAAAACTGGTTCAGGATAGAAAACTGGTTGAAGGACTGTTTTCCATAACCTGGTACAATCAATGGTGCTCAGTCATCTAGACTACTGCAACGCACTCTACGCCGGCTGTAAAGAGCAATAATAAAGAAACTTCAAACAGCCCAGAACAGCTAGACTCATATTTGATAAAACAAAATATGAAAGTGCTAAACCTCTACAAGAAAAGCTACACTGGCTCCCACTTAAAGAGCACATCACGTTCAAAATATGCTCCCCTAGTCCACAAAATCATTCACGGAGATGCACCAGCCTACACATCAGACCTCATAGACCTACCACCCAGGAATGCTAAAAGATCATCCCGCACATTCCTTAACCTGCACTTCCCCAACTGCAAAGGTCTAAAATACAAACTAATGCATGCGTCAAACTTTACCTACTTGAGCCACAGTATGGAACACACTGCCGTGCAACTTAAAAACGATCTACGAACTAACCAACTTCCGCAAACTCACTGAAGACCCATCTCTTTAATAAGGCATACCACAAAGATCAACAAATGTGAATATACACCACTCCTCCACATATATTCAGAACTGTCCCTATAACATCTGCTTGTTATATTACTATCATGTTTTATCATTATCATGTTACCCAAGCTTCTTCTATAACACCGAATGTATATTTTCTAATATATTTCCACTATTCATGATTATTATAAGCCACATTGAGCCTGCAAAGAGGTGGGAAAATGTGGGATACAAATGCACTAAATAAATAAATTAAATAAAACAGAGAGTAGGGTTAATGGTCAGTATTCTCAATGGCGAAGGGTAGTTAGTGGGTTCCCTAGGGGTCTGTTCTCGGACCGCTGCTTTTAACATATTATAAATGACCTAGAGATGGTAGTAACTAGTGAGGGTAATTAATTTGCTGATGACACAAAGTTATTCAAAGTCGTTAAATCATGGGAGGATTGTGCAAAATTACAACAGGACCTTACAAGACTGGGAGAGATGGGCGTCTAAATGGCAGATGACGTTTAATATGAGCAAGTGCAAAGTGATGCATCTGGGAAAGAGAAACCCGAATTATAGCTCGTCATGCAATGTTCCACGTTAGGAGTCACTGACCAAGAAAGGGATCTAGGTGTCTTTGATGAAGACTTCTGCTCAGTGTGCTGCAGCGGCTAAGAAAGCAATATAGAATGTTAGGTATCATTAGGAAAGGAATGGAAAACAAAAATGAGGGATGTTATAATGCCTTTGTATCGCTCCATGGTGCGACCGCACCTCGAATATTGTGTCAGTTCTGGTCGCCGTATCTCAAAAAGATATAGTGGAATTAGAAAGGTGCAGAGAAGGGCGACGAAAAATGATAAAGGGGATAGGACGACTTCCCTATGAGGAAAGGCTAAAGCAGCTAGGGCTCTTCAGCTTAGAGAAAAGGCGGATGAGGGGAGATATGATAGAGGTCTATAAAATAATGAGTGGAGCTGAATGGGTAGATGTGACGCATCTGTTCACGCTTTCCAAAAATTACTAGGACTAGGGAGCATGCGATGAAGCTACAATGTAGTAAATTTAAAACGAATCAGAGAAAAATTTTCTTCACTCAACGTGTAATTAAACTCTGGAATCCGTTGCCAGAGAATGTGGTAAAGGCGGTTAGCTTAGCAGAGTTTAAAAAAAGGTTTGGACGGCTTCCTAAAGGAAAAGTCATAGACCGTTATTAATGGACTTGGGGACAATCCACTATTTCTGGGATAAGCAGTATAAATGTTTGTACTTTTTGGGATCTTGCCAGGTATTTGTGACCTGCATTGGCCACTGTTGGAAACAGGATGCTGGGCTTGATGGAGCTTTGGTCTTTCCCAGTATGGCAATACTTATGTACTTCTTATTATTATTTATGCATTTGTATCCCACCTTTTCCCACCTATTTGCAGGCTCAATGTGGCTTACATAGTTTAGTTATGACATTGTCATTTCAGGATATCAGATACAATTAGTAATTATGAGGTTATAATTTCATCAATGAAAGAGTTTAGGGGCACTTACCAATAGATGTTTTCTGGATGGGTGGCGTAGTTCACATTCCACCTGGCAAGTGCGCAGCTCTTTGCTATAGGAGGATGACTGGGGCTCTCCTTTGCATTTATAACCTTCACATTTACAGGCATTGAAGTCTTTCAGGATACTGCAATGGCAAAATACAGCAACAGCTAAATTATTTCACATGCAATCTTGCTGAATTCAATATAGTATTGCTTGTGTAACTTAAGTCATTTAATGTAAGATATTTTGGACCTCCGCTTTCATGAGGTTCCCACTGTGCCCAATACAGCCAAATGAAAACATGGGGAGAGGGAATTTCCCCTAGTCTCACTACAACTGAGACAGAACCCAGGTTTTGGCAAGCTATGGGTGCTGGCAAATGACTAAAAACCAGGTCTGCAGCTCAGGGAACATGAAACTCATTCAACAGGCAGTAACAAGACTGCAGAAAACTCAGGAGTATTTTCACATTCCAATTTCAGAGTTATTTGAGCCACTCCAGTGATTATAACAAACTCACTACGTTTATGCAAGGTTTGATGATCCTAACGCATGAGGAGATTTAGACATTGTTGCTAAGCCACTCAGACTACAAGATGTTCAAGGAGGGCAGGACAGGGTAGGCAGACAGAAATGGGGAGCCAATGGAACTGCAAGGTGTAAAGAAAAGAGGGAAGGAAAAGGCACTTTGGAATTTCTTTGGCAGGGAAAATAGTATTTCTTGCACAGAATGGATCTGCAGATTTCCAGTACAATAGACACATTTACCAATGGCACTCTCCATTTTGGAGGTAATTTTCTAACTCACTTGAGAATGCAGATAGTGATTTATAGGTTCAAAGAGGTGTTTAACAAAATTGTCCAGGCATATAGATACATGAAGTAGGTGCTAGGAAAAGTGTCTACCTGTAAGCATAGGCATTCTGGGGGCAGAGAATGGCTAGCCTGCAATTTCTGTCATGTTTGTGACAGCATCATGAGCGCAGATGGTCCCTAATCTGAGTTCTGCCCCCCTTCTTACCTCCCCGAACACAAGGAGCCCCCCATCTAGGACTTTTACTCACCCACCCGTAGGACCCCCAGGACCTACCTTATAATCCCTGGTGGTCCAGTCAGGGCAGGAGTGATCCCAGTCACTCCTGACCATGCTGGTTCCACTCTCAACATGGCTGCTGTGACCTCTTGAGTCTCATGATAGCAACCACTGGGTATTGCAATGCAATGTTTCCCAAGTCAGTCCTGGAGACACAAGATGTCCACAATAAATATGCATGAAAGACATCTACATACAATCAATATCATGCATATTCATTGTGGATATCCTGAAAACCTGACTGGCAAGGGGGTACTTCCAGGACCCTACTTGGGAAACACTGTTGTAATAAAGGCCCGGGGGGCTTGGAGCAAAGGTCTTGTTCAGAGTGGAGTGGGCAAGTCTTGCGCAGTTATGTGAAAAACAAAGTTAAGTCAAATGGGCAAAAGGTATGAAGTTTCAGCTTCTGCTGAAAACAAGCGTAACGTTTTGGCCAAACCTGAAAACATGCCAAAACTCTGAATAGGACATTTTGCAGAGGTCAAAGTCATGCTAGAAATGTTTTTCAATGCCAAAACGTCTAGGCCAGGCTGCTTTGGACAAGCTGAGACAGAAAATGTTCTTCCCACAAATGCCTCATGCCAGTCTGACCCAAGAAAACGTCTGCCTTTTTTTGTACCAAAACAAGGGGAAAATACATCGCTGGTCAGTCGCTACTATCAGAACTAGACAAACACCCAGCACTAAACGAAAACACTGTCCTAGCCTTTACCTCAGGCTTACCAAAATCAAGACCTGCGCTGTAGTCTAATAGACTCTAGAACATGGGGCGGCTAGATGTAGTGTACTTGGATTTTAGCAAAGCCTTTGACAACAGTTCTGCACAGGCGATGATTAAGGGAGCTAAGAGACTGACTGGGTTAAAACTGTGTTAACGGGAGGAGACAGAGGGCAGTGGGTAAATGGAGCTTGCTCCGAGGAAAGAGATGTTATCAGTGGTTGCGCAGGATTGTCTTGTCAACATCTTTGTGAGTGATATGCAGAAGGACCGTCTGGAAGGTTGTGTCTCTTTGCGGATGATACCAAAACCCTAATAGAGTGGACACCCAGAGGGTATGGATGGCATGAAGAAGGATCTAGCAAAGCTTGAAGAATGGTCAATACTTGGCAACTAAGATTTAATGCTAAGAAACTGCAGGGTCATGCACTTGTGTTACAGAATCCAAGGACACAATACAATATATGGGGGTGAAGCGCTTCTTGTGTACGAAGAAAAGCAAGACTCTGGGGAGGTGATTGTGTTTGATGACCTTAAGGTGGCCAAACAGGTAGAAAAGGTGATGGTCAAAGTCAGAAGAATGCTTGGATGCATAAGGAGAGGGAAGACCAGCAGGAAAAAAAAAAGGTGATAATGCTCTATACAAGTCTCTGGTGAGGCCCCATTACAGTACTGCGTGCAATTCTGGAGACCACGTCTACAGAAAGATATAAACAGGATAGAGTCTGTCCAGAGGGGCCTACCAAACTGTTAAGCAGTCTTGGTCATAAAACATATAGTGCTAGGCTCATGGACTTCAACATGTATACACGCTAGAAGAGAGGCAGGAGATATGATAGAGACGTTTTTAAATGCATAGTTGCGTTAATGTACAGGGAGGTGAGCTTTTCAATGAAGGAAAACTCTGGAAGAGGGCATAGGATGAACTTAAGAGGAAATAGGCTTAGGAAGAATCTAAGAAAATACTCTTTCAGAGAAAGGGTGGTTGATGCATGGAATGGCCTCCTGGTGGAGGTTGTGGAGACAAAGACTGTCAGAATTTAAGAAAGCATGGGACAGGTACGTGGGATCCCTTAGAAAAAGGAGGAAATTAGTGGGTACTGAGGAAGGGCAGACTGGATGGGCCATTTAGCCCTATCTGTCGTCATGTTTCTAAGTTGTTTCTCATCAGTAATAGGACTGCCACAGACCTTGTGCTTCCCTTCGGGGATGCCTCAAGCCTCCCATTAACCATGGAGAAAGTAAACATGCTCTTGCCACTCACAGTTTTCAAGCTCTGCATGCTTACAAAAGCGTTGGCAGGCTGCAAGCCTTCTGATGTGCTGAGTTATAAAATCCTTTTCTCCTTCATTTCAAGCCCCCGCTTTGGGGAATGAGGCAACAGCCAAAGGGGGGTAGGAAAAGCTCAGGCTCCTCTGAACTATACCCCAGCTCAAGCAATATCAATTTCTTTATTGGAGATGCAACCTTAAAGCTAACCTCAGCTCACTTGAAGCACAGTTTTCTAACTGGCTCAGGAGCTAACCCAATGGACCAGTCTAGGAGCTGTAAGGCCTGTGCATCACCATCTGCAAGAGACAGAGAAATATTGAAGACACAATGTTGCATGGTGCCTTTAGAGGGCAGAGCTCAAGGCTCTTGTCCTATGTCTCCATCTGCTGGTTGATGGGCATAATCTACAGGTTCTGAACTGGTCTGGTGAGGACACTAAGTAAATAGTGATTTCTCCTACTGACTAAACTATTTCATAAACAGAAAATCATTTGAGAAAAATTATACCAAAAATACACATTTCATTTAGAAAGATGTAACTCTGTCCATTCAAATCACCCACCAACTCTAAAAAGCTGGATGTTCTTCACATGAAGTTTAGCAGGGATAGTTCATCCTTTTCAGTTATAAGGGGTAGATGAACCACACATACAAACCACAAGCATATGTTATGAGAAAGCTTCCAACTTTGTCCCCCCCACCCCATTTTCCTCAAATCATGCCCATTTTTGAGAACTGGGAAAAGTCAGATGTCTCTCAAAGCATCTACCTCTATGAAGAGTTTTGTACAGCTAAGTCTAAACTTACACACACATCCATGCAATCTCATATGCCTGTTAGTTCTATATAGAGCCGAGGCTAAAAACAATTTTTTCACATTTGAATTACATCTGACACTTAAGTTTGCATATTCTGCATTTTTTGGTTTATAATGTCCTGCAATGACAAACACTATATCATAATGCAGTGCAGGAGAGAGAAAATATGACATTGTAGAGAGAAGACACAGAGCAGCAGAATGACAACATTCTCACTGGAGAAAATACTTAATTATGCAGCACATAGTTAACATATTTAATCTCTTGCCAGAAAGCGTGGTCAAGGCAAACAACCAGTAAGGTTCAAAAAGGTTGGACAAGTTCCGGAGGAAATGTCCATAAAAATTATTAGTCAACTTGGAAAGTTATCACTGCTCCGTGAAATGAGCTATAAGAAATTTTGATCTACTTTTTGGAATCTGCTGGTTGTAACCTGAAATGGCCACTGTCAGACGCAGGAATAACAGACCTCCATTTGACTCAGCATTGCTTTAATTATGATATTACCTTACAAACGGGATTAGTGCATTGGGTTGCCTTGCCTACACTATCTGAAATCACCAGACATGTTCCATTGATTAGTGAAACTCACTATTCACTCTTCAAAGCTCTCAAAGTCAAGCCCCACAGCTACAACTAATCCAAAGATCAGACATTCTCAGTGGCTTTGCCAAACAAGGCCCTCTAGGAAAAAGCTTATTTTACTCAAAAGTTAGCATCACACACATTAACAAACTTACTAAGTTGCCATAGATTTCTCTGTGAAAGTTATAAAAGCCATTCCTAAAGGTCTAGTGTGAACCGTTTTTCTCTTCTGAATATATTCCTCCAGGAGTTTATCCTTCTCCCTGCTGTAGTAATCGATAGCATCCTCCTTTGAGAAGCAAAATAAAACAGAAATTGTTTAATAGCCACTATCAGCATGGATTTAGATAATGTATCACAGACATTCACAGCTTAAAGCAATGGACTGTGCCCTAGTATGTTCAGAACCTTTCTGCAAAAGGTGGATAAAACATTTTAAACTACAATAAGGAAGAGCAACAAAAGCCAAAACAGAAGAAAAAAGTTTAGTATAATAATTTGATATAGTCACAAATGCCTGCAATTCACTTACATTAAAGTAGGCTTTATTAGTCTTTGACTCTTTGATTTAACCCCATACACTAAAAAATAATCCATCACACAGCCAGGCACAATCACGTTTGAACACTTGTGACTGTGCAATCTAAGAGCTCAAATCATGCTCTCTTATAAAACACTAGTAAAAAGCCCCGTTTCTGATGCAAATGAAACGGGGGCTAGCAATGTTTTCTTCTGTGTGCATGTGGGAGTGTGTGTGTCCCTGCCCTCTGGCCTCTCTCCCCCCCCCTCTGAGTCCTTCACTGTTACAGAGCCAGCGATTTGATTTCCTGCTCTGCTGTTTTCCTTCACTGACTGTGGTACAGAGAGGGCGGGACAGACACTCATAGGGAAACCGGATATCTCGCCCCCTTCACACTTCCGGCTGGAGGCTTCATAGAACGTTGGTGTTGCCTTTTATATAGAGAGAGCGATTTGATTTCGTGCTCTGCTGTTTTCCTTCACTGACTGTGTTACAGAGAGGGCGGGGCAGACACTCATAGGGAAACCGGATATCTCGCCCCCTTCACACTTCCAGCTGGAGGCTTCATAGAACGTTGGTGTTGCCTTTTATATAGAGAGATTAAACACTGACCTGGCCTTCACATCTATCCTATAATGCAGATTCTATTCTCTCTATGAATAAAAGTCTTATTGAAACCACTGCTAGACTAATTTTTCACCCATGGTTAGTCTCAAACACTTCTATTTGGGGTTTTTTTTTTTTTTTTGGAGATGCCCAAAATATTAAAACTAGCTTTCTCAGCTTCTGAAAAATCCAGAAGTCCTGTTAGGCGCCTGTAAGCAAAGATGCTGTTACAGACACAAGAATAACCCAGTATCGGTGTGTCTAATGTTTAGGTCAAAGCAGCATATCTATGTAGACTATGGGTGCATGCATTTTCCTATTTAAATGACTGGCTGGTAAAGAGCACATCTCAGGAAGCAGAAAAATCGGTGCTTCCTGAGATGTGCTCTTTACCAGTCCAAACAGGGAAATTCATGCTCTCCCAGCCTAGGCAGATAAGCTGTTACAACCATAGGGCATTTTGTGAATATCAGAGAAGTTGATGCAAGGTCAAAAGGCAAGCAATGGTGTTTCCATAGAATAAATTTGAAAGGGCATCACCACTCATCAGATTACATTGGTTACCTATAAAGCTAGAATCATTTTCAAAACATGTACTTTTATTTACAAAATTATTTACGGGATGGCTCCAGACTATATGTGTCACATGATAGATCTCCCAACTTGAAAACTTTAACTGAAAGGGATTATTATACACTTCCCTAGTTACAAAAATATTAAATATATCCACTCTAACCAGAGATTTTTCTCATTTAAACACTAAAGGTTGGAATTATATCCCAAGGGAAATAAGACAACTCAATAACTGTATGACGTTTTGCAAATTCTTGAAGGCTTTTCTTTTTAATAAATACCCAGTGTGCTCAGGGAAACCATGCTGAACTTTTCTCTTCCTAAAGACTTGTTCAGGGTCCTTATGCCTAGGATGGGACTGAAACCTATCTTCATTGTGACTTGAAAATACTCAGAGTAAAATCCCTGCCCTCTTTCCTTGAAGGAACAGGTTTGAGCACATTTGCCTCTAAGAGAGAAGACAGCATCTTGGTTCATAAGTATTTCCTGATGTTGAGTGAGCTTGACCGGGGGAGGGAAGAAGAGGGCTTCAAACAGATACAGATGGTATCCTAGCCAGACTATCTTTAGGATCTGACGTTATAAAGGGCCAGTGGTCTGGAAAAATGTTGACTCTCTCCTACCGGTATGGATATTGGTTAATTGATAAGGATACTCGTGTTATCTCATTTGTGCCCTTTGGGTAGGAGGGGTGTGTGGCTATTTTTTAACATCTACCAGGATTAGAGTTCATGGTTTGGCGTTTACAATATGATTTGACTGCTTCTAGTACTGTTGGTTTTATATAAATTTATCGACCCCCCCCCCCCCCCCAGGTTCTTGGCATTCTATTCAATGTGATTTATTTGAGAACATTAATCATTTTGCTTGTCAATTTTCTCAATTTGTTGTAATAAGGGACTTAAATCTCCTTTTAAATGATCCTTCTGATTCTAAACTTCAAAGCTTTTTTTCTCTACTATCTAGCTGTCAGTTGAATTGTGGTGTCATTGTTATTAATCATGAAAAGGGTCAGTCATTAGATACGATTGCTTCAGGTCCATTGCTCTTACTTTCTACTCCTGCTTGGTCGGCCATTCCTTGGTATGACCATTTTTATCTCATTTCTCACTTAATTTTCTATCTCATTCTGCATCTAAACATATTAAGTATTGTAACGTGGGGACAAATCGATCCAACGATTTCCTGGAATCAGGTGATGGATAACCTTGGGCCCCTCTATAAAGATCTTATTCTACTGGAGTCTTATATGCCGCCCATTTTCCATACAGGATTCATAGCTGTTTACAATAAGGAAAGTGAAGTTTATCATATAAAGTGAACTGACGTCTCAAGGAACGATAACAGGAAGAAGAAATCAGTTACACGGGTGGCCTGAACTGTTGACATAATACCTATCTGTCAAATAGATAAGTCTTCAAGGCCTTCCTGAAGGAGAAGTAGGAGAATATGTGCATTAGATCTGGTGCTAACATATTCCATAGTCTTGTCCCTGCAAAGGAAAAGGAATTCTCAATAATGGTTTTAAGCGAATGCACTTCAGTGATGGGAAACCTAATTTCAGCGTTTTCAGAAAACTCAAAGTTCTGCTACGGGATGGAACAACCTCTCTGATCAGATATTTGAAAATTAAGCAAAGTACCTTGAAATTTATATGCTGATGAGTTGGCAACCAGGGAAGATCACGCATTGATGACACGTTGAAGCAACCCAGTCCGCAAACCATTCGAATAGCAGTATTTTTGCATCTGCTGTAGACAGGTGAGCAGTTTGCTTCAGATCTGAATTGCAATAGTCTAATTGTGGTAACAAAACTGCCTGGGCTAGAACACTACAGTCTTCCTTTTGAAATAGCGATCTGCTTGCTCTTGTCCGAGTTTAATAAAAATAAAAATAAAAAAAAAATCTTTTCCTAAGGACATTTATTAAATCTCAGACCAAAATCTAGAAATGATGCCAAGTACCCTCGAATGGTCTTCTATTTTTAGGAGTTCTCCTGTGTTCTGAGTTACCGACATTGCTAGAAGTGAACTGACCTCACCAAACCAGAGTATTTTCATTTTTTGCTTGTTTATTTTCAGGAAATATTTTGTAGTCCAGCCATCGATGACAGAAATGTGGTACCTAATGGAATCTAAAGTGTCCTCAAAGTTTTCCAGTACCGGGCATAAAAGGACAATATCATCTGGATATGATAATAGTGTGATCCCTCTGACTGACAAGTAGTTTCCTAGTGAACTCAGGTGGATATTAAAGAGAGAAGGCGAGAACAGTGAGCCCTGGGGAACCCCACATCCCAGGCACCAGCTTGTTGATTTATAATTCTTGCCTTTAACACAATATGATCTTCAGATATAATTCAAACCAGCTCAACACTTTCTCGGAAATGCCCATCTCATTTAACACGAAAAGGAGGATTGAGTGATTCACAGCATCAAATTCTGTCGAAATGTTAGTAAAATTACCTGTTGGCCTCTGCTCCATAACTGTCTAACTTTGGTAGTGAGGACAAGAAGCAGTGTTTCTGTGCTGTGTGGGCATCTAGAGCCATGTTGCATTTTATGTAGGATGTTGAAGGAGTATAAGAAATTTTGGAGCTGTTCATTTACCAGAAATTCCAGCAGCTTAGTCATCCATGGTATGCTTGCAACTGGGTGGAAGTTTTCTACTTTGGATAAGTCAGCTCCTATGGATATTGGTAAAGGTGTAAAAGACTATTTTGGACAAAGACTGTGGATAGCAACCCGATTGTAGTGTCTTATTAACAAAGGCGGTTAACCATTGCAAGATTTGGGGTAGAACCTAGTTCAACAGATATGAAGGGCATATATCTAGAAGGCAAGATTTTTTTGGAAGTCTAGCAAAGGTCTTCGAGACTGTAATAGAAGAGATTTCCTCAAAAATTTCTCATATTCTGTCCACTGAAATATAGTTTCTTTGATTTTATGGAACTATGTCAAGTTATCTAGATTTCCAGGCTAAAGTAAACAAAATTAAAGACTTTCTTACTGAAGTCAATGTTGTGCCAGGTCTTCTGCGCATGGTTGTGATGCTTCTGGGATTGAGAGTATTGGATTTGTGTTTTTTCAAAAAGTTTAAAAAGGGCATTTGAAGAGTTGCTTGAATTTCTTATTTCTTGACTGAAAAAAAGCCTTTTTCTCTTCTGCTGATTCTTATAGATCTTAACTTCTCTTCTCCAGAACACATAGAATTGGTTGTCACCTTTTTTCCCAGGTTCGTTCCAGCTGTCCACATAGTCCAACTATAGCTAAGTCTAATTGAGACACTGCATTGACAACTGTTTTGAATGATATTGCTCCTTTACATAGTACAGTGGTGTAGGAGGGGGGGGCGGTGGGGCGGACTGCCCCGGGTGCACGCCACTGGGTGGTGTCGGCTCCGCTGGTTCCCTGCTCCCTCTGCCCCGAAACAGGTTACTTCCTGTTCCGGGGCAGAGAGAGCAGGGAACCAGCGGAGCCGACGTAGCTCCCAGCGACGTGCACTTGGGGTGTATCAGCGTTCCCGCCTGCCCCCCCTTTCGTATGGCAGTAAGAATGTGCTTCGGGGGGGGGGGTGCGCAGCAGCGACCCGCCCGGTTGTCAGCCGCCCTCGCTACGGCACTGATATAGTAAAATCAGTAAACAGGCAGAATAGTTCTCCTTGGTTTAATGACTCATTGCACTTGAATAAGCAAAATTGTTGCCATCTTGAAAGGAGATGGTGGAGGAGCCATGATCCAGCTGCAAAATCAGATTGGGAAAAGATCTAAATTCTTATAAACAATCTCTCTGAGGCCAGAAAATTATTATGCAAAGAAAACAGGAAAAGCAAATTTAAGTACTAAGAAATTATTTTAATTGGTTCCGAAGCTAACATTACCACCTCCTTCATCTGATTTACCTTTGACTGATCTGTCTGATGCTCAAGCACAAACTGATTTTTTTTCAAAACAAAATTGCTAATGTCCATTCTGAGCTTTTAGGCCAACAATCGTTATGATAGTCAATCAAATTCACTGACTAATTCTGATGCACCCATTGTGGCAGACCAATTGTGGAGTACCTTTCACCCAGTTACCATTGAAGATTGTCAGTCTCTGATGCCATGTGTTTCCTGTAGATATTGTAGATTAGATGGTTGTCCATCTGATTTATTTTGTAGTCTTCCAATACCGCTAATAAACTGGTTTCGTTTCTCAATTCACTTTTAATGCTAGGTTGTTTACCTCAGAATATGGGTCAGATAATGTTGACTCCGTCTTTGGCTCATAATCAGAATCCCAGGAGCACAGACTCTGAAAAGTACTCCAGAAGAGAAGTCTCTGCCTATCTTGATCTACTGACATTGGTGTCAGGCCTTGGGCATGTGTGCTGACACAGAGGATTTCCAATGCCTTGATTTAAGCTTCCTCCTGCGACACACTGATGATTAACAACAGTGCAGCAGGTATCAACCCCAAGGCCCTTAATGGTCTTGATATAAATGCCGCCCCTGCAGGCAGTGCATGAGTCTCAGTGATTGGTTAGATGTTCTGCACTGAAATCAATGGTGTTGAAGCTGCACCTCTGCACTGAGCAAAAAAGTGCTCTCTCTGTTCATCGAATCTCCTCATGAGCTACTCCTCAAAGTCTGCAATCAACAAAGGCATGAGGAATGCAAGAGTGGCCACGTCTTCCTGAGGAGTTATTCGGTACTTGGAGGCTGTTGAGGATGAGTGGTCCTCATGTTGTGGAGTTGGACACCAGTGGCCTCAATTGTCTTAATGTCATGCTCTGATGAGATGCAAAGCCGATGCGCCCTGGCATTGATGAAGCTGAAAACAAAGGGCCCCTTGTCTACAATACCCACCATACTGTCCTCCCTCACCCCATTCAGCAAGGTTATGATCAAAATCTGTATGGCAAAGGCAAGGTCCAAAGTCAGGCCCTCTGCTACTGCCACCCTCTAGCAGCTGACCAACTTGGGCCCTATGTAACAACTGATTAGGGCTTTCAGCTCCAGCCTCTACAGGCACACAGCCTTCCCCCAAAATAGTTAACTTTAAATTCCCTGGTGATCTAGTGGGAAGCAGGTACCACAGGTTAAAAAAAATTAGTTTTTTTTTTTTTTTTAATTAAAGTCATGGTATTTACTATACTTTTGTAATAACTTCTATATCTTCTGAATAAGAGGTAAGAGTCCAGAGATGGTAAAATTATGTATCATACCTGATAATTTTCTTTCCATTAATCATAGCTGATCAATCCATAGACTGGTGGGTTGTGTCCATCTACCAGCAGGTGGAGATAGAGAGCAAACTTTTGCCTCCCTATATGTGGTCATGTGCTGCCGGAAACTCCTCAGTATGTCGATATCAAAGCTCCATCCGCAGGACTCAGCACTTAGAGAATTACACCCACGAAGGGACACTCTGCCCAGCTCACCACCGCCGAAACGGGGGGGGAATTAACCCAGCTCATCCCCACACGTGGGGGAGGGGAATCCGTCCAGCTCATCCTCGCGGAGCGGGGGAGGGACACCACACCCGCCGATGCGGGGGATCTGGCTTATCCTGCAACCGCAACCGCGGGAGGAGCTGACTGACCCTAACACCGCCGAAGCGGGAGGGGTACAAAGCTGCCCTACAGCCGCACGAAGCGGGAGGGAGTGCCGGCAGAATTTTAAGTCTCAATCCAGCCCCGTAAAACGGAGGGGAGAGGAATGCAGCAGCTCACTGTAACACAAACTCGTCTCAACTCTTGAAGAATCCAAGTGAAAAAACTTGAACACGAAGTCTTTCTGAAGTAACTGAAGACTAAACTTGAACCTGAAATGCAACCAGAATAAAAACAGCACAGATATCTGGGAGGGGCTATGGATTGATCAGCTATGATTAATGGAAAGAAAATTATCAGGTATGATACATAATTTTACCTTCCATATCATCATGCTGATCAATCCATAGACTGGTGGGATGTACCGAAGCAGTACTCACCCAGGGCGGGACATTGAAATCCCTGAACTCAACACTGAAGCTCCAAACCGGGCCTCCGCCCGTGCAGCCACAGTCAAGCGGTAATGCTTGGAGAATGTATGGGCCGATGCCCAAGTTGCCCCGCTGCCATAAGCCGCTGCAATGGCTTCCTTGACCCATCTTGCCACTGTAGGCTTAGCAGCCTGCAGACCCTTACGAGGACCTGCAAACAGGACAAACAGATGATCCGATTTCCGGAAATCATTGTTCACTTCCAAGTATCTGATGATGACTCGTTTCACATCCAGATATTTAAGAGCAGAGTACTCCTCTGGGTAGTCCTCCCTACGAAAGGAAGGAGACAGAGCTGCTGATTCACATGGAAGCGAGAAACAATCTTGGGCAGGAAGGAAGGCACTGTGCGAATAGTCACTCCTGCCTCAGTGAACTGCAGAAAAAACTCTCGACATGAGAGTGCCTGGAGCTCGGAAACTCTTCTGGCTGAAGTGATAGCCACCAAAAAGACTGCTTTCAACGTCAGGTCTTTCAGAGATGCCCTCAACAAGGGTTCAAAAGGCGGCTTCTGTAATGCTCTTAGCACCAGGTTGAGATTCCACGCAGGCACCACTGAGTGCAGAGGAGGACGCAGGTGCTTAACTCCCTTGAGAAAACGCACCACATCTGGCTGCGAAGCCAGGGAAGCACACTTCAGGCAGCCCCTGAAGCAAGCCAGGGCCGCTACCTGGACTTTAAGGGAACTGAGCGACAGGCCTTTCTCCAGACCTTCTGCAGGAATGCCAACACTGAAGAAATTGGAGCAGTGAATGAAGAAAATGAGCCTGCTTCACCACGCTGCAAAGGTACGCCAAACCCTGGCGTAAGCAGTAAAAGTAGAGCGCTTCCTCGCTCTCAGCATAGTGGCGATGCCTTGTCTGAGAAGCCCTTCTTCCTCAGACGCTGCCACTCAATAGCCAGGCCGAAAGACCAAAGGGGGAGGGATCCTCCATCACCACGGGACCCTTATGCAACAGGCCCTGCTCCACTGGCAGCCGCAGAGGATGGTCCACTGAGAGCCTGATCAAGTCCGCATACCAGGGACGTCTGGGCCAGACTGGACCCACCAGGATTATCCGGCCTGGATGCTTTGCCACCCGGTCTATCACCCTGCCCAACATGGGCCAGGGCGGGAACACATAGAGAAGCTCTTGTGCCGGCCACTGTTGGAGAAGAGCATCTACTCCCAGGGAGCGAGGGTCCCGTCCTCTGCTGAAAGAGCGCGGCACTTGGCAATTGGCCGATGACGCCATCAGGTCTAGGCTTGGCTGGCCCCAGCGCTTCGTGATGCTCAAGAACGCCTGAGCAAATAGCTGCCACTCTCCGGGCTCCAAGGTATGGCGACTGAGAAAGTCCGCCTTGACATTCATGACTCCGGCAAAGAGAGCCGCTGACAGCTGTTCCAGGTTCACTTCCGCCCACTGGCATAAATTCATGGCCTCCTTGGCTAGAGGGGCGCTCTTGGTACCTCCCTGGCGGTTGACATAGGCCACACCGTGGCATTGTCCGACAGGACCCGTACTGGCTTCAACGCCAGTACCGGGATGAACTCCAACAACACCAACCGAATGGCTCTGAGTTCCAGGAGGTTGATAGACCACTTGCCTCCGCAGAGACCAGAGCCCCTGCGCTGTCCTTCCCAAGCAGTGGGCTCCCCAGCCCATCAAAGAGGCGTCTGTCGTGACGACAATCCACTCCGGGGTCACCAGAGGCATTCCTGCAGACAACTCGTCTGTCTGCGTCCACCAGCTCAGCGCCTTGCGCACTGCTGGGTCCAAGGGAAGGCGCACAGCATAATCCTCCGACATCGGAGTCCAGCGCAGCAGCAGAGATTGTTGTAGTGGTCTCATATGAGCCCTGGCCCAGGGCACTACTTCCATCATGGCCGTCATAGAGCCCAACAGCTGCACGTAGTCCCAAGCCCAAATAGGAGAGGCTACTAGGAACTAGTCCACCTGAGCCTGAAGCTTGACAATCCGATTGTCTGGCAGGAACACTCTGCCCACTTGGGTGTCGAATCGAACTCCCAGAAACTCCAGGGACTGAGTCGGGCGCAGCTGGCTTTTCTCCCAGTTGATGATCCACCCCAGGGAGCTCAAAAGAGCAACCACCCGGTTCACAGCTTTGCAGCACTCTGCATAAGAGGGGGCTTGGATCAACCAGTCGTCCAGATAAGTGGACTTGAACTCCTTCCTTCCTCAGGAAGGCCGCGATGACCACCATTACTTTGGAGAAGGTCCGCGGAGCAGTAGCCAACCCGAACGGGAGGGCTCTGAACTGGAAGTGTCGGCCCAGTACTGCAAAACGCAGAAAGCGTTGATGAGGAGGCCAGATGGGAATATGCAAGTACGCTTCCTTGATGTCCAAGGATGCCAGGAACTCTCCTGCCTTCACTGCCGCTATAAAAGAGCGGAGGGTCTCCATGCGAAAGTGCCGAACTTTCAAGGCCCAATTGACCCCTTTGAGGTCAAGGATAGGTCGTACAGAACCTCCTTTCTTTGGCATCACAAAGAAAAAGGAGTAACGTCCCTTGCCAAGCTGATTTTCTGGCACCGGAACGACCGCCCCCAGGCGGATCAGATTGTCCAAGGTCTGCTGCACTGCCACAGCTTTGACCGGAGACTTGCAGGGAGAGAGTACAAACCCGTCTTTTAAGGGTCGGCAGAACTCTAGCTTGTAGCCGTCTCTGATGACTTCCAGCACCCAAGCGTCTGAAGTTATTGTGGTCCACTCGCCCATAAACGAGGACAGCCGTCCTCCAATCTGCACTGGGGCGTGGACCAAGGCCCCGTCATTGGGTACGAGACCCTGGGGGAGAACCGGAGGGAGCACCTCCGGGACGGCGGTCTCTGCGAAAGGAATGCTGCTTGGGGGAGAAGTTCCTCTTGAAGGAAGAGGGGGAAGAGGAGCCCGACCTGCCCGGGCGGTACCGACGGGCTTCCTGAAACCGTCCTCTGGAGGTACCAGGGCGAGTACTAGCCCGAGCCCTGACCTCTGGTAACTTCTTGCCCTTATACGTGCCGAGATCGGTCACGATTTTGTCCAGCTCGACCCCAAAGAGCAGCTTGCCTTTAAAAGGCAATCTAGCCAGGCGGGATTTAGAGGTGTGGTCAGCAGACCAATGCTTCAGCCAAAGCCACCGCTGCGCAGAGATTGTCTGAGCCATGCCTTTAGCTGAGGCTCTCAAGACGTCATACAGCAAGTCTGCCAAATAGGCTAAGCCCAATTCCAGGGCCGGCCAATCAGCCCTCAAGGAATGATCCGAGGGGGAAGCCCGCTGCACCATAGTCAGGCACGCCCTGGCCACATAGGAGTCGCAAACTGAGGCCTGCAAACTTAAAGCAGCCGCCTCAAAGGACGACCTTAAGGCCGCCTCCAATCTTCTGTCTTGGGCGTCCTTTAGGGCCGTGCCACCTTCCACCGGCAACGCCGTTTTCTTAGTCACCGCAGTGATTAAAGAATCCACGGTAGGCCACAGAAAGGCCTCACGTTCACTTACAGGCAAAGGATAGAGGCGGGACATAGCCCTAGCCACTTTAAGGCTCGCTTCCGGGACATCCCATTGAGCCGAAATTAAGGTGTGCATGGCATCATGCACGTGGAAGGTTCTAGGCAGGCGTTTCGTCCCCAGCATAATGGCAGAGCCAACAGGGGCTGAGGGAGAGACGTCCTCCGGAGAGGAAATCTTCAAAATGCCCATGGCCTGCACAAACAGGTTGGGCAAATCCTCTGAGCCAAAGAGTCGCGCTGCAGAGGGGTCATCCGCTCCATCCGAGCGGGGATCCGTCTCCTCCAAGGAATCCGCAAAGGACCGTTGGGAGAACTCAGATACGCTGCCCTCATCTACATCGGAGACAAAGTCCTCCAAGGCCTGGGAATCAACCCGAGGGCGTTTACCTCCGGGGGCCTCAACCTCTTTACCTGACGAGGGAGCAGGGGCAGCGTTCTGCATAAGGAAGGCCTGATGCAGCAGCAAAATAAACTCGGGGGAGAAACCCCCCAGACTGTACACTTCCGCAGCCTGGGCAACAGCCCTAGACGCACCCTCAACCGGCGCTCGCCAGAGCGGGGGAGAGACATGCTGCGCATCCAAGATGGCGTCCGGCGCGACACTCCGCGAAGGAGCCGCGCGGGAAAAACGGCGCTTAATTTTAGCCGCCTTTGTGCCGTCGCCCAAATTAAGGGCGTTCATGGCATTAATGTCTCCTACCTCAAGGGCGGCCCAAGAAGAAGCCGTCCGAGCCGCGTGGCCGGCCAAGATGGCGGAGGCGAGGAGCGGGGGATGGGCGTTTATGGCGGGAAAAACCGCCACACCGGAGGAAGGACCGGGACACTCATCGGTCACAAAACTGTCACCCAACAAGGGCGAATCAGACTTTAAGACCCCCGCATCCCCTCTAGAAGCGCCCAAGCGATCCGGGGAGCGACTCTTTACGCCCTCGCCCTCCAACGCCATATGCCACGTGGAGATAAATCGGGGAACCCCCTGCCCGCTATAAAAAGGTAAAAATTACCTGCTTTCCGCTCCGAGCTGTAACGACCTGGTGTCCCAGTGAGTAGCTGCAATGAACGTTTAAATAAACGTCGAAATAAACGCCTTTAAGGACGTTCAAAAAATTTTTTTTTTTTTAACGGAGCCAGCGGGAGGGGGGAGAAAGGAGGGACCTGGCACCACCAGGTTTGCACTTGCTCAAAAGAGCCCTCAACCCCAGGCACTCAACAAAACCTAAAAATTAGGCTTGGAGGCCTAGCCAGAGCTGCTGCTGTGTGTGACCACCACCTGCTGAGATAGAGAACATACTGAGGAGTTTCCGGCAGCACATGACCACATATAGGGAGGCAAAAGTTTGCTCTCTATCTCCACCTGCTGGTAGATGGACACAACCCACCAGTCTATGGATTGATCAGCATGATGATATGGAAATTTATTTTTACCTTGCTATGAGATCTGGATAAAGCCTACGCAGTGCCTGGTTCTCTCTTCCCAATATTCCCCTTATCTCCCGACTACTCTCAACACCCCTGATGTCAAACTCCCCATATCTGACAACTTAAAGACACTGGGAGTAACGATAGACAGCCATTTATCTTTTGATAACCACGCTAAGATCACCACGAAGAAAATGTTTAATATGATGTGGATATTGAAACGAGAGAAGCCTTATCTCCCACTCAACACGTTCCGGAACCTGATACAGTCTACTGTTATTACCCACGCCGACTACTGCAACAGTGTCTTTTTAGGATGCAAAACCCAAATACTGAAGAGACTCCAAACTGCCCAAAACACGGCTGCCAGATTTTTGGCAAATCAAAATTCGAAAGTGCATCACTTCTTTGAGCAAAGCTTCACTGGCTCCCCATCAAAGAAAGAAGAAATTTTAAGATCAACACAATGACCCACAAGATCATCCACGGTGAATCCCCTGGCTACATGAATGATTTGATCGACCTCCTTGCTAGAAACAGATCTATTTCTTCACGAACTTATCTTAACCTACACCTTCCCAATTGTAGAGGAATTAAATACAAGACCTACTACGCATCCAGTTTCTCCTTTTTGGGTAGCCAGCTTTGGAACGCTCTACCCAGACCAATCCAATTAATGAACGACTACTTACCCTTTAGAAAAATGCTGAAAGCTCATCTCTTTAAGCAAGCCTACCCTAATGACCCAACATAATCTTACCAACCTCCACTACCAATTCTGTTCAGACTTAGATACCAACCTCCCATCCTTCTCTTTCCATCTCTCCTTAATTTTCTCTCCTTACCCCTTTTCTCCCAAATTACACTATCCTATCCGAGG